>NC_135330.1:20835309-21529809 GCF_023851605.1 Tamandua tetradactyla | reverse complement strand
TAGATACGAAGGAAAGACATATGCATTTACATAAAGAGGTGCCGTGTCCATACCAATGAAAGTACAGATGAAAGTATACTCTTTTATGTTATCTCTGTGCAAGGCATAGACAATCACCCCCAGCTACTACATTTACCCAATGAACTCGCATTATCTAGAAACCCATCTGACTCAGGCTATCCTAAGTACAGAAAGAATTGGAAACAAACCAACAAAACATCAAGTTCTTACTGTTGAAATGTTGGACCATGGGGTAATGAAAGGCCTATAGTTTGTCAAAGAACTACACGCAGAGATGTTTTTTATGTTTCATCTAACATCAAATCATTTTCCTCAATATTGAAAACTATGTTGGTATTGTAGAAATATTCCAATATCCACAGTTTAGTTCATCAAAATTCTCTAAAAATCTCTCAGTTCGAAATGTTTCCTTACTTTCTTTGAAAATGTATGTGCAAAGCTGCTAATTAATGTGTTTAAACAGTGATCAAACTGTTGGCTTAATTCTACTTCAATGATTCAAATGAGCAGTATTTAATACATTATATACTGAAAGGCATTTAACAATTTAAAATGCTGTATTATAATGTGCTAGGTATCTATAACAACAATAAAACAAGAAACTCCAAACCAAGCAAATGCTTTACTCAAAAATATGTTTAAGAAAGAACTGGAATTAGTTAAGATTCAGTTGTTTTCCAGATAACTTATAACTGATCAAAGCCTTTAAGACTATTTCTAAGAATGTTACTATTTTAACAAAATCTTCCGTTTCTAACAATTTAATCAGTTTGAAAACCAAACTCTGAACTGATTCTGACCCTATTTCCTAAACCCTTAAAAATATTTTATTTCCTCTGAAGTTGAAATGTTATTAGTGTATGGATAACCTAATTTCGCATCTCAGCTTTAGCTTTTTATTATGGATAAAATGTATATAAGTGCTAACCAGTTGTATAACTGACTCTGGCTTTTAATCCCATAGAAACTTAAAGTAAATAATAAAAAATGAGATATACTGGTAAGAGTAATTAATTGAAAACAAACCATATTTGGTGATCTGGCATCAGTGTCCACAGAAGCAAGAGAAAAGTTAACAACCTAGCAGCTAAGTTGTTAGGAATTTTTACAGGTCTTACCTTAGCCTGCCAATTATATCTCTAGTTACCAATATTTTGGGTTAAATATTTAATAAATGCTTCCTCAGAAAAACCCAAAGAAAAATCTGAATAAACATCTTATTGCTTATTTTAATTTCATGTGTCAGTTAAAACACACAGTAAAGTGTAAACATTTCTGTTGTAAAATATTATTACAAATACTAGTATACTCCATATTTGGGAGAAAAAAAGTTGAACAAGAGATGTGGTACTGAGAAGAAAATAAAATAGTATTTTAACAAAATTTAGGAGTTGATTTTTTTTTTACTTATGTAAAGTACAAAGAAAATAAGGATTTGGTAAAACAATTCTTTTTCAGGTAAATATAGAAGAAATAATTATTTCAGTAAATAGTATATGTTGTTCTTAAGAGACCACAGCAAATCCACTGTATAGAATAAAATATTTCATGATTTGAGGAAAAATAATCAAGAATATCATATAACAGGGCTAACAGTAATGAACTAAATTTTTACCATCACTTTAATACCAACATACAACCAAATAAGTCTAGAAACACATATATTCTAGTCTATCATGGTATAATAACCTTAAATCAAGCAAATTAATGATGTAAAAACACTATCTTTTGGTACTTGTATTTTTGAAAGAATTGTTTCATTTAAGCTGAAGTTTCCTACTTTTGTTGAAATCCATGTAAGTTAAGTACTTGAACTTTGTTAAAGTTACATGTTTAAATGTTTGTTTGCTTGTTTGTTTTGGGTGCATGGTCCAGGAATCGAATCCAGTTCTCCCGAATGAGAGGTGAGCATTCTACCACTGAATCACCCATGTACCCTCATGTTTAAACATTACATGTCATTTTCATCATTTATTCCAGCAAGAACTTGACATGATTTAGTATCTTTCAAAACAACCTTTAAAGACATACCACAGCCTATTCAAAAAATAACATCCTCACCAGACTGATGATGTGTATGGTGTCCAGAAGCCTCAACAGGCTGCCTTTGTTCATTGTCTGGAGAAGACAGCAAAGAAGTTGAATGAGGGCTTTCTGTAGAAGATGCTGTCAAATGTGCTTGAGCTGACATTGCAGAGGATGTGGAAGGCTGAAGATACTGTTCAGCTGGAGTATCTACTTCCATTGCAGTTTCACCTACTTTCAAATCAGTACTTGATGGGACCGAAGGAAGAGTGGAAACATCCGACTGACTCGTGCCACCTTCAAAAAAACACATGTGAATGCAAATTCAAATTCTAAAACATACTTACGCAAACCAATTATTATAAAGAGATATGTTCAGGAAACACACTCTCTCTCTCTCACACACACACAAATATATGATATAAAGACATCCAAAGCACACATTGATGGTGACCAGGAAACATGAGGCAGCACTGTCTGTGTGACCTATGGAGGCCTGATGGGTGGTGCTGCTTCCCAAATTTCCTGGAGTTCAAGAAGCCCCAAGGATTGGAAGATGAGCTTACCACAGCCAACAGTCCTGTTGGCATCCAAGTGACAAGGTTTATAGCATTAATGGACAGGTTCGGTCTGACCAGCAAGTCAGAACACGACATAGACAAACTGGCCCATATTTACAATTATTATATTAGTGACACTGTGGAACATATGTTCTGTTTTGAAAGAGATAATCTTAACATCACAGGGAATGTGCTTCTCGCCCTCTGGATGATGAAAAAGAATCAACCGGGTGACATCATTACCCTGGTAGCAAAATGCAGTCTGGAGATACAGAAGAAATTTGGGATTTACCATACAAGAGAAGGTCAAGAGCTATACCTAAAGATGGGGGTTGAATCTAAAAGAATGATTCAGCTATTAAAAAAAACACTGTAAAAATTTTAAAAGCACAGCATTGTGAACGTAACTCCACTGAACTGTGTATTTGAAAGTAATTAAAATGGGAAATTTTAGGCTGCATATATGTTACCAGAATAAAAATTTAAAAAAAAATCATAGAACTGGATAGCACCAAGAGTAAACAAACTCTAATGTAAACTATGGACGATAATTAATAATATTGTTTCATCAATTGTAACAAAAGTGTCACACCAATAATGTAAAATGTTAATAATAGAGAAAACTATGAGAGAGTGGGGGCAGGTTATATTGGAATTCTGCACCCTGCATGATTTATACCTGCAAGTTCCAGTAAAAAAAAAAATTTTTTAAGATAAATGACAAACAAGGAAAAAAATATTTGCAACTTACACCATATAATCCAAGGATAAATTTCCCTAATGTAAAAAGAGCACCTAGAACTAGAGAAAAGACCAACATTCTAAAACAAAAATTGGCAAATGATACAAATAAATAGTACACAAGGAAATACAAATGGCCTATGAAGTATGCTCAATTTCAACCATAAAAAGAAAAATGCCAATTGAAAATTTACATAGATGCCATTTCTTTCTACAGATAAGCAAAAATTCAGATGATGCACAACACACTTTGTGGGTAAGGCTATGAGTAAATAAGCCCTATTACATATTGCTGGTGGGAGTGAAAAATGGTATAACTTCTAGGGAGGGAATTCAGTAATGTCAAGTTACATAATCTTCAACCCAGTAATCCTACTTCTGGAAATTTATCCTATAGGTATATCAGCACATTTATGAAATGTTGTATGTATAAGGTTATTGATTGCAAGGTGGCTGTAATGAAAGATTGAAATCAATCCAACCATCCATCTATAAGAGACTGGTTAAAACAAATAATCCCTACTCAGTGAGGGTCTCTGCACCTTAAAGAAAAAAGATGTACTGATGTGCAACTATCTCTCAGATACAGTTAAGTGAAAAAAAAAGTAAGATGCAGAACAGTGCACTTAACATGCTATCTTTTGTATAAGGAAAGAAAATATGAATTTTTCTTCTCATTTATTTGTATTTGCTGTATTCCCCACTGTTTGTTAAATAAAGAAACACTGCTAGAATATGAAACTATTAAGTTACCTAGTGGGGAAAAATAGTGTAGATGAGCAATTAGGTGGAAGCAAAACTTTTTAATGTATATTTTTTATATTGCTTGTATTGAACCATGGGAATTCATTATGTAACTAAAAAACAACAACACTATAAATTTAAAAACTGTTCACAGAAGCCAAAGTTTTTCCACTAGAGGTAAAGCACAGTACACAAGGCTCTTCCCAGAAAGCCAGAAACCTCATCAAGATATTTCTGAACTGAGGGCAAAACTTGATTCCAGCTAATAATTTGCATTTTGAAGAGCAACAGCAAAGAATCATTCTCTGTCTTATATGGCCTCTCTCTTGCCCTGCCACCCTTTTTCATTCTTTCATTTTTTGTTTAACAGCTTTACTGAATGATAAATGATAACTGATACTCCACAAATTTCAAATGCACAATTGGAAAAGTTTTGACATATTAATATACTTTGAAATCACCATAATCAAGATAATGAATAGAGCTATCACTCACAAGAATTATGTTAGCCCCATTATAAACTCTCCCTTCCCCTACTCCCCACCTCCTCTTCCAACCCCAAGCAACAACTGATCTCCTTTCTGTCACTAGAGATTTTTTTGCATATAGAAAGAATGCCATATAAATAGGATTATATGGTTATGTACCCTGGCTATTTTCATTCAATGTTAATCATTTTGAGAGTCACCCATTTTGTTCATATATAAGTAATTCATCATTTGGTATTGCAGGGTAGTATTCTATTGTGCAGCTGTCCCACAATTTGTTTGTTCATCCACTTGTTAATGGACACTTGGGTTGTTGCCAGTTTGGGACTCTTATAAATAAAGCTGCTCTGAATCATCATGGGAAAAAGAAAAAAAAAAAACACCCATTAACACTTTGGTCCATCTAACCAAAACCACTAATCAACAGGGGTGTTTTCCTGCTTAAAAAAAAAAAAACAATCTTTCAGAACAAATACTTGAAATGGTACCTTCATTTAGACATAGTCAAATTAAGTTTGTGAGCTGTTCAGAAATAATACTTAGTCCCTAAAATATGATGATAATGATTTTGATCTAATAGTAGGAAAGAGGATGAGTTTACACTGATGTATCTCTATACTCCATACACTAATACCCTTGGTAAAATAACTTATTAAAAATTTGATTGGCGTTAGAGACAAGAGTAAAGCTACAAATAGGCCAAAACAGGATTAAGTTACTAATTCGCATTTCAATACCAATAATATTTTAACCACTAAGCTAACAGGATCCATGATTTGAAAAGATCTGAATACCTACAGTGTGATATGCTAGACTCTGCAGGCTGCAGGGGATTAGTTAAAATTCAATATACCTTAGAACTTTGTCTGGTTTTGTTTCAAATCTAGATTTTATAAAAAAGAACAATGGGATGGATCAATAAAGCTATGTTTTGCAAAATGCAACTACCACAGAGCATGAAGAAATATTTCCACAATAAATTTTCTTTTAATGAAAGCTTTTTCCTTTTACTCACCATGACTTAAATATTTTCTACTCTAAATGAGAGCACAAACTTAATAACTTAAACGTGCAGAATGCTTAACTAGGTTGAAAAATGTTTGGAATGGACAGTGGTTGATGGTAGCATGTTATTATGAGAATAACTAATGGTGTGTGAATGTGGTGGAAAGAAGATTAAAGTTATGTATGTCACCAGAAGGAAAATTGGAGGTTAAAACAAGCAAATGCATAACAGTGAATTTTTAATGAACAATGTCCATGATTAACTGAATAAATACAGAAATATTCTTTATGAACTAGAACAAATTTATGACGCTATTAAAAGGAGTTAATTATAGAAGGATATATGGGAAAATGTGCATATTGCAAACTATAGATTATAGTTAACAGTGTTATCTTTAAAGAGTAAAAAATGTACTACACCATTATTATGGGTTAATAATGGAGGTGGGGATAAGCGGTATGGGAGGATTTGGGTTTTCTTTTTATTTATTTTCTGGAGTAAAGAAATGTTCTTAAATTGATCACAGAGTTATATGCACAACAGTGTGATGATACTGTGAGCATGAATTTTATACTTTGGATGGTTTGTATGTGCATGAACATATTTCAATACAACTTCATTAAAAAAAAAGTTAACCTATGCAGGTTCTTACAAGAACCATTTATGGATGACATCCAATCCATCTTTTTTTTTTAATTTTGGGACTGAAAACATTTTAATGTAGATGAATGCTAACACTATGAGGCATATGTAAAAGACTCACCCACAACAGTATTATGAAGGAGTTAAATTTTATAATCCTTATTTTTATAGATTAGTAACTTGCCAAAAATCACAAAGCTGGTAAGTGATTCAAAAGCAGTCCAGCCTAACCCTAGAACCGAGAATTAATAACCAATGTACACAAGAAACCAAAAGGAGAAATTATTCAATTATATAAAACTTTTTTATCTACCAAGTTTTGTATATTACTGTTCTCAGAGTGTAAATGGAAGGCCTTAAAATGGGGAATCTTAGCCACTACTTTTCACGAGAAAAGCAAAAGAAAAGAACAAGGCCTAACTGGAACCAGAAGGGATAGACTATACCCAATAATCTTTTGAACTCTGTTTTACACAATAAGAACATTGTGATTACTTTAGCTATAAAACATGATAAAAATTAGATAGTATAAACAAAACTAGTTTCAAAAAATAGATTTTACCAGCTCTCTAATGACTTTGATAAGAAAAATCACCTCTAGGTCGAGATCTTCCTCGTTCTCTATTGCTCTGTGCAACTTCGCTCGCTTCTTCAAACCATCTTGATAACATATCAGACATTCTCTGCATCAATGACACATTGGGACTTTGCTCTCCTACGACAACAGAGACTTACCAGTGAGTTTAGTAATAAGTGAGTATCTTTCCTTAATGCAAAAACCTAGATTTGAAGGTTTTAAAATGAAAACAATTTTTAAAAAAATCAAATTGCCTAAATAAATTATACGGATGTATAGAACAATTAAAGCCATCATCATATTTTGCAGCAAATATTTTATTTTGAGTTCCTAGAGAACAGGGCTGATACCTCCTTTATCTTTGCCTATTCTTGGACACCTACTCCCTACCCCATTCTGTATCTTGAGTTCCAAACCCAGGTGGGAAGGGATTGTTAATTATAAATTGAGTAGATGAAAAGAAAGGTTCATACTTTGACTGAAACAGTACTATTAAGCACAGCCTTATGTTTTTACTTGGATTTTCCTTAAGCTGAATTTACTTTCATCATCAGTCACGATAAGAAAATTCCATATTTGAACTTATTTGAAAAGTGTTTTCATTTTGTTTCCCCTCACCCTTTTCCTTCTACAAATAAATAAGTTTTCTCTTTAGGGTATTTTCAGATTAAAAGAGTGACAAATTTTTAATTTTAAATTGGTTTATGAAACTTACTGAGCAAACACAGGCTTTACAATAAAATACGGATACTTTATTTAAATATGTCGATGGTTAAGTTAACTAAGATATCCATTTTTGGTGGTTCTAGGTGTATTGTTTGTTTTCTTAAATCAAAAAAGGAAAGAAAAGAGTGACAATTTTAAAATGTGGTCATATTAAAAATACGACAACTCTAGTCTACAATCATACTTTTGAAATGATTATCATTAATGTTCTTGCATTTTCTGTGAAATCAGTTATTTCATACTTTATTACTTTTATATAATGTAGCTATATATTTATAAATGTACTGTAAACTAGTACTAAGGAAAAAACATTGGGAAATATGCTCTTAAAAGAGGTTTCAGAAGTCATTAGAATAACTTTTTTTTTCTTTTCTTTTTTTTTTTTTTAACATGGTCAGGCACTGGGAATCGAACCCAGGTCCTCTGGCATGGCAGGCGAGCATTCTTGCCTGCTGAACCACCATGGCCCGCCCAGAATAACATTTTGGCTACAGATCCATTTAATAAAATATTGACAGAAAAATTCTATTTTAAAGTGTGCCATCTGAAAACTCTCAGTGTAGTATTCTATTCTTAACAAAGGCACTTACTTAATAGCACAAAAACTTTTAAGTGCTATTATAAAACTCTAAGATTGGAAACTATGAATTTTCATTTCTCTTTATATCTAAAAGAAGAATAAGAAGTTTGTTAATACCCAAAGTTCTATGGGGCAAAATACATTCTAACACTTTCCCTGGGAATGTAAATCATACTATTTGGAGGGTAATTTGAGAACAATAAAAAGTTAAAAGCATTCGTCCAGTAAGCTAGCCATTCCACTTTTAGAAATTCATCCTAAGATAAACTTGCACAAGTATGCTAAAGTATATGTAACAAAGAAGTTCACTGCAGCATCATTTATGATAGTAAAAAAACTGAAAACAAGTTAAAATATTAAATTTAAACACTACACACAAAAGCAAAAGTTGATCAAAGTATAGTTACCATCTCGTTCTCGTTCACTCTCAGGCCTTGCTCTGGGTCCAGTATCTGACCAATCACCACGAAGTCTCAAACGTTTAACTGGAGGCTGTCGTAACTAAAAGATGAAGATAAAAGTAGATTCTATGTAAATCTAAACTCTCAACTCTTAAAGCATACTTAAGAATCAAACAAATCATTTTCATCTTGCTACTTTCTTTATTGAATATACTGAATATCAAAATACAAAACACACCAAGGAAACACACAAGCAGAATTAAGTCTTATACAGCATTCACAATGAAAATAAAGATCCATTAATGCTGACATCCTATACTTAGTATCTCCTAAAGAGTCCAAATGCAAGTTTGAAATCATACACATGTTATTTTTAATTCCATGCCTATCACCTTCCAACCAACAAGAGAAAAGTTAGTTAACCACTTTGACCCTCAGTTTTCTACTGTGATAGTTAATTATAGTCTCGGCAGTCAACCTAACAATGACTAACATATAATAAATTTCATTACTGTCTTCAAGTTTTCTACTCCATCTTGTTGCCCTCATTTTCAGTTACTAAAATTCCTCTCACTTCAGAGAAGAGAAAAGAAGGCCTTGCAAAACTCCTTCATTTTCCTCACCTGCATTCCACTAACCCATATCTACAAACTCACTCCTTCCAACCTTTCTCAGGGAATGTATCATTTATCATGTTCTATACTTAATTTCTCCATCTGTGCTTTTTATTTCATTTCTTCAATTCCCTAAGGACCTTGCTTGAACATTTATCTTCTTTCTCTCTCTCTCCTCTAACTACATCTACTCCCTCTTTCCAGGGTTTTTCTAATAAAAGTGTTAAAGCTCCTTAGCATTTTTAATAAATAGAACTTGTCAATTTTACTTCCCTCTATAGTTACATTGCTATGTCTTGCCTTGCCTTTACTGTCAAGCTTCTTAAGAATTAAGTATTTTTACTCTATTTTTATCTACTACTCCTCACTGAATCCACTTTTGCTCCCATCATTCCACTGAAATCTTTCCCTTAATTTCATTGTGAAGTTTACTGATCAATGATAAAAATGATCAATACAATCAATAATCAACCACAAAACATTTTACATAGCTTTTTTTAACCTCTCTAAGGCATCTGAACTCAACTTTTTAAATCTTTTACAATTTTTAACATATATTATGCTTAATGCACATGCCATAAAATTCACTCTTTTAAAGAGTACATTTCACTGTTCTTTCACACATTCACAAAATTTTACAACCATTATCTCTATTTAAGTCCAGAACATTTTCATCATTCCCAAAAGAAACCCTTATACTCATCAGCAGTCATTCCCCACTCCTTTCTCTCATATAGGCCTTCATAACCACTAATCTACTTTCTACTTCCATGAATTTGCCTATTGTAGACATTTCATGTAAGTGGAATTGTAGAGTATTTGACCTTTTATGTTTGGCTTCTCTTACTTTGCATAATGTTTTCTAGGTTTAGTCATGTTATAAGCACGTACTTCCTTTTTCACGGCTGAATAACATATTTTCCACTGTATGTGTATATAGATTTACCACAATTTGTTTATTCTTTCATAAGTTGATGGCCATTTGGGTGCTTTCCACTTTTTTTGGCTATAAATAAATAACGCTGTGGTGGGAAAAGAGAGGTTGAAGAAACCGATGAACAGATAAACGCCTTTCAGTCTCCTTGTTCTGGCTGTTTTCCCTAAAAGAAATACTCAGGATTACAAAGAAAGAAGGTCTCCCAAAGATTTGTTTGATTTGAAGAGTCTAGAAAGAGACAAACCACTATGCCTCTATGAACTGTTTGCTTGGGACACTGGAGCCTGATGTGGGCATAGCAGTTACCAACTATGTCTGCCCAAGGGAGAAACCTGTCATTCTTTTTTCTGTCCAAAAAATAGTCCTATCTTCAACTAGTATCTCTTGCCAGGTTGTCCAAAAGGCTCAGCCCCCATTTTCAGCACAAAATCCCAGATTACTACTATGTGAAACACCTGGAACCACATAACTTCAGCTATTCTGTGATGATGGCCAAATCACACTTTGTGTCAAGTGCTTCCTGTCCCAAAAGCACAAGAATCACGTGGTGTATGAAATAGAAGAGGCTGCGGTGAATTATAGGAAGTTATTCCAGGAGATATTGAACACATTGAAGGAGAAACTGCAAGTGGCTAAAAGTATATTAGCTGAAGTACAAGAAAGAATGGTGATGATTCAGGGAGAGGAACAGAATTTCAAAGAGATGATTAAGTCTGAGTATAGGGTAAGCTTTCAGTTGTCTAATGAAAGTAATGAGATGAACCTCTTGAGACTACAAGGATGTGTATACAACCTGAATATGAGAGAAGCCAGTTTATATCATCTGATCGGCTTTGTGCTGGTCTGAAAAGATTTATGTGCCCTAGAAAAGCCATGTTTTAATCCTAATCCCATTTTGTAAAGGCAGTCATTTCTTCTAATCCCTATTCAGTATTGTATGTTTGAAACTGTAATTAGATCATCTCCCTGGAGATATGATTTAATAAAGAGTGGTTGTTAAACCGGATTAGGTTGAGGCATGTCTCCATCCATTTGGGTGGGTCTTGATTAGTTTCTGGAGTCCTATAAAAGAGGAAAACATTTTGGAGAATGAGAGATTCAGAGAGAGCAGAGCCAAACGACATAGCCACAAGAAGCAGAATCCACCAGCCAGCGACCTTTGGAGATGGAGGAGCAAAATGCCTCCTGGGGAGCTTCATGAAACAGGAAGCCAGGAGAGAAAGCTAGTACATGACACCGTATTTGCCACATAACCTCCAGATGAGAGAAAAACTCTGACCGTGTTCACCATATGCCTTTGCAGATGTCAGAGAAACTCTGACTGTGTTCACCATGCACCCTTCCACTTGAGAGAGAAACCATGAACTTCATCGGCCTTCTTTAATCCAGGTATCTTTCCCTGGATGCCTTTGATTTTACATTTCTATAGACTTGCTTTGAATTGAGATCTTTTCTCGGCCTCAGAACTGTAAACTAGAAACTTATTAAATTACCCTTTTAAAAAACCATTCGGTTTCTGGTATATTGCATTCCGGCAGCTAGAAAACTAGAATGGGTTTGTCAGAGAGCTAGAGAAGTACAAGGAGAAGCTATAGAGACTAAACAGTTTAGGCAGAGAGAACAAGAATACACTGAAGAAGAGTGAAGTCAGAGTCTCTGAATAGATCAACAGCCTGCAAAGGTTCACCACAGAGCTAAAGAAGTATGCGGAATCTGCCTTAGAATTGCTCCAGAATGCAAGATATTCTTTGGAAAAGAGTGAGTCACTAATGTTTCAGTGTCTAGAGCCTGCCCATATCACAAACCTGAATTCTGGTCAAATTACAGGAATGAGTGAAATGCTAAGAGTATTCCAAAGACATATAACTTTGGATCCTGAAACAGCTCATCCCTTTCTAGTTTTATCTGAGGATCTGAGAAGTGTGAGATTTGGAAATGTCCTCCAGGATGTACCTGATAAGCCAAACAGATCTGCCTTCAGTGCCACTGTGCTAGGTGTGGAGAGCTTCACCTCAGGGAGGCATTACAGGGAGGCAGATATAGAAAAAGCTACAAAGTGGCAGTTGGGCATATACAAGGACTCTGTAAGCCAAAACAGTGACAAACCCAAAGCTTCCAGAGATAAATTCTTATTCACAGGGTCCATTATGATTTTACTTGCTGGGTCTTTCTATTAAAAAGGGTTTCTCTGAGAGAACAAGTGCACAAAATGGAGTTTTCCTGGACTATGAATATGGTCAAATACCATTCTACAATGTGACAGAGAGATCTCTCATTTACAATTTTTCTTAACCTACCTTCCAAGGAGATCTCAGGACTATAATTTTTCTTTGTATCCAAAATGAAAGCATGGATTCAGACTGTTTCACCATCTGAACCACTTAGACTCTTTCCTGTGGTGTTACTGTTAACCTTCAATTTTCCTTAGTGTGCAATCTAAGGCCAACATAGGCCAGAAAGTTAAGAGCATGATTTCGTGAAAGCATTTCTATAAAAGACATTTCGCATTTGCGTTGGAACCCAGTTCAATACCCAGAGCCTCTGAATTCATTCCTGTGGCTTTCAATCCTTATTTAGTGGAAGACGCTGCATTTAAACTGACCTGTGAAGAATAACAAAAGGGCTCTCTATGCTGATTAGAATAACAAATGCATATGCAATTTAGGATTGTGAAATTAAGACTGAAATGTGATCTGGCCTCAGATTAACTGGAGTCTTTAGGAATAGGTAAAGGGCTCCGGACATAGTTCTTAAAACATTGGGAGAATTCATTTATTAGTTCTAGGAGCTTTAGTGTGGATTTTCCATGACTTTCCCATATATAGGAACATGCCATTGCAAATAGGTTAAGATTTACTCCTTCTTTTCCAATTTGGATGTCTTCTATTTCTTTTTCTTTGCCTAACTGCTCTGGCAACAAATTTCAGTACAATGTTGAATAACAGTGGTCACAATGGGCATCCTTGTTTTGCTCCTTATAGAGGAAACTTTCAGTCTTTCACAGTTAAGTAGGATGTAGCTGTGAGTTCTTTCATATATGCCCTTTTTCCCGTTGAGAGAATAACCTTCTATTCTTAGCGTTTTAAGTGTTTCTGTCAAGGGGTGCTGGATTTTGCCTTTTTTGCATCAATTAAGAACATGATGCAGTTTTTGTCCTTCATTCTGTTAATGTCCTATATTTACATTCATTGGCTTTCTTGTATTGAACCACCTTGCATATCAGGGGTGGATCACACTTGATCATGGTGTACAGTTCTTTTGAAATGCTGTTGGATTCAGTTTGCTAGTGTTTGTTGAGGATTTTTGCAACTATGTTCATTGGAGACAACAATCTGTAGTTTTCTCTTCTTCTGGATAGTAGACCCTCATCAAATATATTTGCAAAAATTTTCTCCCATTCTGTAGATTATTCCCTTTATTTTTATTTATTAACTCTTTTTCTCACAACCAAGCAGAGTTTAGAAACTTGATGAAAGCTTACTTGTAAATCTTGCATTTCCCCTTGAAATCATATAAGGGAGAAAGTGAAAAACAAAAAAACAAAAAAACACTATATCTTTAGTACCAGAAAAATTCACAAATCTCATATTAAGTGAAATATAGCTAAGAGCAACTGCAAACAGCAAATGCATAGGAAGTCACAAGTGATGGGATAATCAGAAGAACGGAAGAAGTCTCATGAGGCAGTTTTCCAAAATTTCAAACAAATAAATCCCAGAAGGAGAGGGCTTCACTCCAAGCGTGAGCTATAATTAATAACAGAATAGAGTTGCTCGATTACATGAGAAAAGGAATTTCCATATTATGCAGGCAAAAAAAATGGTACTATAATCTCAGCAATTACTTCAAGATCCCAAGATAGACCAAAATTTGACTTTTTAAATTATGTAAATTAACCTACTCAATAGTGCTGAAAATAGTACAGCATTCATTCATTCAACAGATATATTTTACCCATGTTTCGTGTGTCAGGCACTACTCTAGGTATTGTGAAAACAGCAGAGGACAAAACAAAACAATATCCAATGTTAGAGTTCACATTCTGGGGGAGGAAGCAAACAATACACGAAACAAAGTAAATCCTACATAGTAAGTGTTAAGTGTTATAAAGAAAAATAAAACAGTGGAGGAAGATAGGAAGCAGCAGAGATTTAAGGGTTACAATTGTAAATTGGGTGGTGATGGAGGGCCTCACAGAAGTGACATGAACAAATACTTGAAATAATTAAAGAAGGAGACATCTAGATATCTGGGGGGAAAGCATTTCAGGCAGAGTGAAGCCTGAAGAAAAAGCTAGCAGATGACACGATGTTTGCCATGTGCCTTTCCAGCTGAGAAACACTGAACTTCATCAGTGTTCTTGAACCAAAGGTATGTTTTCTTGCATGCCTTAGACTGGACATTTCTATAGTCTTGTTTTTTTTTTTTTTAATAGCCTTGTTTTAATGTGGACATTTTCTCAGCCTTAAAACTGTAAACTAGCAATTTAATAGATTCTCCTTTTCAAAAGCTGTTCTGTTTCTGGTACATTGCATTCCAGCAGCTAGCAAACTAGAACACGGGACCAGAAGAAAATAAGAAGATGGATTCAACAAAAAAGTCCAAATAATGAGGTGGGACAGATAGGAAAATGTCATAAAAATGCTGCAGGAAAAGGAAAAGAAAGACAATAGAAGAAAAAATGGATACAAAAATAAAGGAAAATAAGAAGTAGAAAAATATGAACAAGACAAAAAGAAAGGAAAAAGTGAAACAGAAATTCAAGGACATGAGGAAATTTTTTTACCCCCCCCATCAAAATTGAGGAAATACAAAGTTATAGAAATATAAGGAAAAAAGCCAACAGCAAATTCTTATTTAAGCTTTAAAACCCTGCACAACCTCATTTGGTTAGTTATTTCAACTCAATTGTGAGTTTTCAATTCTTTATGTAACAGTCACAAAGTTCGAGTATAATTTTACTTATTGCAAGGCTAAATTACACAGAAATTATAGAATGGTAGAGCAGATTTCATATTCTCAGATGCATCACAAATTCTTAAAACAGTATCATTAGCCACCATACCCTTCCCTGTCAATTTCCTAATTCATTTAACTAAATTTTCACATTTTAAAGTCCTAATACACATATAATAAAGTAATCCTGATTATTTTTCATCCTAATTTTATAGTACCCTCAACATAGTAACACAAGAATTGAATTTAGGAATTTAAAAATGTTTTTTTGGTAACTTTTAAAATGTGTTCACTAGTAAGTAAATAGGCATTGGGCCAATATCGAAGCCCGATAATTAATAGAAAAGCAATAATTAACTTCAAAAGACATATAAAAGCTAAAGAGGGGAGTGATAAAAAAAGACACATCATAAAATTTTAAAATCAGACTGAAAAACAAGCATGATAGATTAAAGCAAACATTTTTCTGTAATAGAGTACCTTCAAAGATAAATTATTTCTGGTTTTACCTTGATAAGTAGGAAAATGAGTAATTATTATATAATCATTTTAGTGACAGCAAATCACTCAGCTACATTTTCAATAGAAATATCTACATTAATTTAATTTTCTCGCTATCTTGCAAACTGTACCTAGGGATAATATTATATGTCACTAGCTTATAAGTACAGAAAAGAGGTAGAACTGGAGGAGGAAAGATTGCTGTCATGTGAACAGTAAAAGGTAATTACTCCTATTGGTGCACGAACATAAGCTCTCTGTTGGAAAACTATATATATCAGCACTTTCTGTATTTTATGCCTTTTCTCCAAGTGTTAGAACTGTTGATTTTTCTTGCTCCTACAATGCATCTACAAAATTAGGGAAACATTTTGCTATTAAATATTTTATTTTATTTTTTATAACTAGTTCTCAACAGTGGTTCCAGAAAGTTACCCTTAATTTTGTATTAGTCTCTGCTGTTCCATATCCTTGTTTCCTAGAACATCAATTGCCTTGAAAATGAGGGCTGTTTCTTAATAGACTGTCAGGCTCTATGAATCACTGAATTAGCGTGCCCATACCACTCACCTGCCTGGGACAGGTTTGCTGCTTTACCTGGCCTCAGATTACACAGTTCAGACCAAAATTGAAGAAAAAATGGTTGACTTCACCCAGCTAATGGAGAATGAAGTATTCATGGGCTTTGCCTCATATACAATTGTTCCTTCAAAACTGATGTGACTACATTCTATAGAACGACAAAAAAGTTTTTGCCAACCCAGAAGACTACTCATCTTCTGGCAAAAAAGAAAATTCCAAAAAGTATCTAAGGACAGATGACAGAGTGGTATGTGTATGAAGAACCCACCTAAATGACCTGAAAAGTATTGTGCCATTTCTTGGTATTGGCCTTCTGTATTCCTTAAGTGAATCAGATCTCTCTGAAGTTATCCCGTACTTTGGACTCTTTGTTGGAGCATGGATCTACCCTACAATTGCATATCTGACACACTGTCCCCAGCAAATCAAACTTTGGCATTTTTTGTTGGATATACAGTTACTTTTTTCAATTGCTTACAGGTTATTAAAGAATAAGATACACCTGGAAAGGTGAATCATATGATGCAATATCTAATTAGTTTTTATTAAGAAGTCTGTGCTTCCAAATTATAATGAATACAGGCCTAAGAGTTACCCCCAAGAGAACCTCTTCTGTTGCTCAGTTGTGGCTTCTCTCTCTCAGCCAATACAACAAGCAAACTCACTGCCCTTCCCCTCTCTACATAGGACATGACTCCCAGGGGTGTGGGGCTTCCTGGCAACGTGGGACAGAAATCCTAGAATGAGCTGGGAATCAGCATCAAGGGATTGAGAAAACCTTCTCGATCAAAAGGGGGAAGAGTGAAATGAGACAAAATAAAGTGTCAATGGCTGAGAGATTCCAAACAGAGTTGAGAGGTTATCCTGGAGGTTATTCTTACACATTAAGTAGATATCACCTTGTTATTCAAGATGTAATGGAGAGGCTGGAGGGAACTACCTGAAAATGTAGAGTTGTGCTCCAGGAGCCATATTTCTTGAAGATGATGGTGTAATAATATAGCTTTCACAATGTGACTGTGTGGTTGTGAAAACCTTGTGTTTGATGCTCCTTTTATCTACCTTATTGACAGACGAGTAAAAGATATGGATTAAAAATAAATAAATAATAGGGGGAATAGATGTGAAAATAAATTTAGTAGATTGAAGTGCTAGTGATCAATGCAAGGGAGGGATAAGGGGTATAGTATATATAAATTTTTTTCTGTGTTCTTTTTATTTCTTTTTCTGAATTGATGCAAATGATCTAAGAAAAGATCACAATGATGAATATACAACTACAGGTGATATTGTGAGTTACTGATTATATAACAAGAATGGAATGACAAAAAAAAAATTATAATGAATACTTTCTTAGGTGGTAAGGCAGCAGCTTAGAAAGGTGTAGAATCTAAGTTATTCCCCAGAGCAGCTAGTAAATATCCAGAAACACTGCAAAACAACAGCTTAGGCTACATCAACAACTACACACTCAGTATATTCCAGTCTGGACAAGGTGGACTGACTGAGACCCCACACAGAACTGTAAGACCCCCAAATAGTGGAGGCTGGCACTCCTCCCTATGGACGCAACAGGCTGTTCCCCAAAGGGACAGAAAACAGCACTAAAAGTACCAATAAGTTTTGGTGCCAGCAAACAGGAGGTGGAGCTGATCTGGGGTGAGGGGGTGGGGGGACAAAAAAAAAAAACAGAGGTTTTTTGAGTCAACATAAAATATGGGAAAGGGGCTGGACCATAAAAAAAAGGGGGGCACATAGAGCCTGGAGATATATACAGCCACTAATCAACTTAAGCTCTTGACTGGCACACCCAAGGAACAGGGGCCCTGCTCTGAAAACAGTTTTTTTTTTATATCTTTTGCTTTATTCCTACTACTTACTACCTCATTAGATAGAACTGGAAGACTTCTCAGGCTCCAGTACTGCCCCTAGCAAGGGCAGAATTAAGTTTGTCTGAGAAACAAAGTAACTACACATATGAAAGGTGTAGATTCCCTAAAGGTAAGGCAGTATACTCCCTAGACAAAGGAAGGGCACAATTCAAGTGAAACACCTCCCTCCTAAGGAATTCAGGCCCCAGGGGCTGGAAAACTGAAGCAATTAATGGCAACCTACAACCTCACCTCTGTCACAATCATCCCTCTTCCCTCCCACCTCCGTATAATGGGCAGAAAATTCACAAATATATGGAGGCTAAACAGCACACTCTTAAACAACCAGTGGGTCAAGGGAGAAATTACAAGAGAAATCAGCAAATGTATTAAGGCAAATGAAAATGAAAATGCAACACATCAAAATTTATGGGGTACAGAAAAGGCAGAATGCTAAGACAGAAATCTACTGCCTTAAAGTCCCCTTCAAGGAATAGTGAGAACAGGGGAAAATTCAACTTCCCCAAGTTGAATTCCTAATATTCTCACAAGCAGTGTGGACAACCAAAGCTATAGGCTGAGCCCCCAGGCTTGGGGTTTGTTCATATGAAACTTAACCCCACAAAGGATAGGTCAAGCCTACTTAAAACTAGGCCTAAGAGTCACCCCCAAGAGAACCTCTTTTGCTGATCAGATGTGGCCTCTCTCTCCAGCCAACACAACAAGCAAACTCACCACCCTGCCCCTGTCTACATGGGACATGACTCCCAGGGGTGTGGACCTTCCTGGCAATGTGGGACAGAAATCCTAGAATGAGCTGAGACTCAGCATCGAGGGATTGAGAAAAACCCTAGAATGAGCTGAGACTCAGCATCAAGGGATTGAGAAAACCTTCTCAACCAAAAGGGGGAAGAGTGAAATGAGACAAAGTGTCAATGGCTGAGAGATTCCAAACAGTCAAGAGGTTATCCTGGAGGTTATTCTTAACGCATTAAGTGGATATCACCTTTTTAGTTAAGGTGTAATGGAGAGGTTGGAGGGAACTGCCTGAAAATGTAGAGCTGTGTTCCAGTAGCCATGTTCCTTGAAGATGATGGTATAATGATATAGCTTTCATGATGTGACTGTGTGACTGTGAAAACCTTGTGTCTGATGCTCCTTTTATCTACCTTGTCAAGAGATGAGTAGAACATATGGAATAAAAATAAATAATAGGGGGAACAAATGTTAAAGTAAATTTAGTTTGAAATGCTAGTGATCAATGAAAGGGAGGAGTAAGGGGTATGGTATGTAAATTTTTTTTTCTGTTTTCATTTTATTTCTTTTTTTGAATAGATGCAAATGTTCCAAGAAATGATCATGATGATGAATATGCAACTATGTGACGATATTGTGAATTACTGATTATATATATAGAACAGAATGATCAAAATAGGAATGTTTGTGTTCATTTGGTGTTTTTTTGGTATTTAAAAAAATAAAATAATTATATTAAAAAAAAAAGAAATCTATTGCCTTAAATGCCAATACATAAAAAGAAGAAAGAACAAAAATCCAGGAATTAATTGATCACTTGGAAGAACTAGAAAAAGAACAGCAAACTAACTCCAAAGCAACAAAGGAAAGAAATAACGAAGATTAAAGCAGAAATAAGTGAAACTGAGAACATGAAAACAATTGAGAAAAATCAACAAAACTGGAAGTTGGTTCTTTGAGAAAATCAATAAAACTGATGGACCCTTAGCTAGGTTGACAAAAAGACAAAGAGAGGAGATGTAAATAAATAAAATCAGAAATGGAAGAGGAGACATAACAACTGACCCCACAGAAATAAAGGAGGTAGTGAGCAAACACTATAAGCAAATATATGATAATGAACTAGACAACGTACATGAAATGGACAACTTCTCAGAAAGGCATGAACAACCAACATTGTTTGAATACCAAATGAATAACCATCATTATTTCAGGAAGAAATAGATGACCTCAACAAAACAATCATAAGTAAAGAGACTGAATTAGTCATCAAGGAGCTTCCAAAAAAGAAAAGTCCACGACCTTCCTCGCATTGTAAATTCTAACTAACATTTAAACATCAGTACCAATCCTACTCAAAGTCTTCAAATAAACTGAAGAGGAGGGAAAGCTACCTAATTCATTCTGTGAAGCCAACATCACCCTCATCCCAAAGCCAGACAAAGATACTACACAAAGAGAAAATTAACATATCAATCTCTCAAATGAATATAGGTATAAAAATCCTCAACAAAATACTTGCATTATCAAATCCAGCACCACATTAAAAGAACTATACACCATGACCAAGTGGGATTTATTCAAAGTATGTAAGGATGGTTCAACATAATTAAACCAATTAGTACAATATACCTTATCAACAAATCACTACTGATTTTGAGGTGTTGATCTTGTAACCTGCCACTTTGCTGTCCTCATTTATTAGCTCTAGTAGCTTTGCTGCAGATTTTTTGAAATCCATAAAAACACATGATCATCTTAATTGATGCAGAAAAGGCATTTAAAACATTCAATTGTCTTTTTTGATGAAAAACACTTCAAAGGACAGAAACAGAAGGGAACTTCCTCAGTATAATAAAGGGAATATATGAGAAACCCACAGCTAATGTCATCCTCAATGAGGAAAGACTGAAAGCTTTCCCCCTAAGATCAGGAACAAAACAAGGATGCACACTATCACCACTGTTACTCATCACTGTGCTGGAAGTTCCAGGCAGAGCAATTTAGAAAAGAAAAAGAAATAAAAGGCATCCAATTTGGGAAAGAAGAAGAAAAACTCTTACTGTTTACAGATGATATGACACCATATGTCAAAAATCTCAAAAAATCCACAGCAAAACTACTAGAGCTAATAAATGAGGACAGCAAAGTAGCAGGTTACAAGATCAACACCTCAAAATCAGTAGTGTTTCTATGAACTAGTAATGAGCAATCTGGGGAGGAAATCAAGAAAAAAAATTCCATTTACAATAGCAATCAAAAGAATCAAATATTTATGAATAAATTTAACTAAGGATACAAAAGACTTATACACAGAAAACTATAAGAAATCACTAAAAGAAATCATGGAAGACCTAATAAATGTAAGGCCATACCATGTTCATAGACAGGAAGAATAAATACAGTTAAGATGCCAATTCAACCCAAATTCATTTATAAATTCAACACAATATCAATGAAAATCCCAAAAACTTACTTTGCAGGAATAGAAAAACCAATAACCAAATTCAAATAAATTTTGGTTATTTGGAAGGGCAGAGTGCACCAAAGCTAAAACTATCTTGAAAAAGAAAAATGTAGTGGGAGGTCTCACACTACCTAACTTAAAGTGTATTACAAAGCTACAGTGGTCATCACAGGATGGTACTGACATAAAGACAGATATACTGACCAATATAATCAAAAGAGTGTTAAGATATAGACCCTGTCATCTACGGACAACTGAACTTTTTTTTTTGTATGGTGTATGGTGGGGTCACATTTCATTCTTTTTCCATGTGTATATCCCGTTATTGCAGCACCATTTGTTGAATTTTGTTTGTGTTTCTTGGTTTCTTTATTTCTTTGGGAAGTACATGGGCCAGGAATTGAACCCAGATCTCCCACATGGCAGGTGAGAATTTGGACAACTGATCTATGAGAAGGTGGTGAAGCCAACTCACCCGGAACAGAGGAGCCTCTTCAATAAATGGTGCTTGGAGAACTGGATATCTACATGCAAAAGAATGAAAAAGGATCCATATCTCACACTCCACATAAAAATTAATTAAAAAATGGATCAATGACCTGAAAACTAGAGTTAAGATCATAAAACTTTTAGAAGAAAATGTAGGTAAATATCTTAAAAACTTGTAATAAGAGGTGGTTTCCTAGATTTTACACCCAAAGCACAAGAAAGAAACAGATAAAAGGGAATTCCTCAAAACAAACACTTCTGTGTATCAAAGAACTTTGTCAAGAGAGTAAAAAGGCAGCTTATGAATGGGAGACAATATGTTGAAACCACATATCAGATAAGAGTTTAGTATCCAGAATATATAAAGAGAATCAATTAAACAGCAAAAAGACAAAAAAAAAACAATTAAAAAATGGGCAAAAGACATGAACAGATACTTCTCAGAAGAGGAAACACAAATGACTACAAGACGTATGAAAAGATGCTCAACTTCACGGGCTATTAGGGAAAGGCAAATTAAAACCACAATGATTTGTTTCCCGGTGCCTGCCCATGCACACACAAAAAAAACCCCACAATGAAAATCATCTGACACCCATTAGAATGGCCATGATCAAAAAAACAGAAAACAGCAAGTGACAGAGAGGATACAGAGATAGAGGCACACTTATTCACTAATGGTGGGTATGTAAACTGGTACAACCACTCTGGAAGGCAGTTTGGTGGTTCCTCAGGAGCTAAGTATAGAACTGCCATTTTAATCTAGCAAATCCATTGTTAGGTATCTATTCAGAGGGCATGAGGGCAAGGACACAAATGGACATGTGCACACCAATGTTTATAGCAGCATTATTTACAACTGCCAAGAGATGGAAACAGATCAATGAATGAGTGGCTAAACAAGCTATGGTGTATATATATATATATATATATATATATATATATATGATGGAATACTATGCAGCTCTAAGACAGAATAAAGTCATGAAGCATGTAACAATGTGAGCGAATCTTGAAGATGTTGAGTAAAATTAGCCAGAAACAAAAGAACAAACACAGTATGACTTCACTGATATGAACTAACATTAATGAGTGAACCTGGAGAAATTTTTTTTTAATCCATATATTTTACTCATCTGTCAAGGTAGAAAAAAGGAGCATCAGACACAATATTTTCACAATCACAGTCACACTGCGGAAGTTATATCATTATACAATCATCTTCAAGAAACATGGCTACTGGAATACAGCTGTACATTTTCAGGCAGTTCCCTCCAGCCTCTCCATTACACCCAAACTAAAAAGGTGATATCTCTATTATGTGTAAGAATAACCTTCAGGATATCCACTCGATTCTGGAATCTCTGTCATTGACACTTGATTTTGTCTCATTTCTCTCTTTCCTCTTTCGGTCAAGAAGGTTTTCTCAATCCCTTGGTGGGCTGAGTCTCAGCTCATTCTAGGATTTCTGTCCCATGTTCCCAGGAAGGTCCACACCCCTGGGAGTCATGTCCCATGTAGAGAGGGGGAGGACAGTGAGTTTGCTTGTTATGTTGGCTGAGAGAGAGAGAGGCCACATCTGAGCAACTAAAGAGGTTCTACTGGGGGATGACTCTTAGGCCTAATTTTAAGCAGGCTTAGCCTACCCTTCATGGGGTTAAGTTTCATATGAACAAACCTCAAGACTGGGGGCTCAGCCTATTGCTTTTGTTGTCCCCACTGCTTATGAGAATATCAAGAATTCTCCACTTGGTGAAGTTAAATTTTCCCCATTTCTCACCATTCCCCCAAGGTGACTTTGCAAATACTTTTTTTATTCACTGCTCAAATCACTCTGGGATTTATCAGGGCATCACTCTGGACAAACCTACAATATCTCATGCCCTACTCAAGATTAAACTTGGAGAATTAAAGTTAAGAACACAGGTTTAACAGGACATAGGAAGAGGGTAGAGATTGAGCAATTGGTGCTAAAGAATACAGACTGTGCAAGAGGATTGACTGTAAAATTTCAGACATGAATAGCACAATATTATCTGATTATAGCACAATAATATAAGTATACTAAATGAAGCTGAGCGTGTGTATGATAGAGTGAGAAGGGATGGGAGCATATATGAAACAAAAGGAAAGTTAGAGGATAAAGACTGATATGGTGTAACTTAGGAATACCTAGAGTGTACAATGATGGTGATTAAACAAACTAAAAATGTACAAATTAAAAAATGTTCTTGCACGAAAGAGAACAAATGAATGTCAATATTGCAGGGTGTTAAAAATAGATGGTATACAGGAAAAAATGCAATCAATGTAAGCTATGGAATATAATCAACAATAATATTGTAATATGCTTCCATTGAATATAACAAAGGCATTATGCCAAAACTAATGTCAACAGTTGGGGGGATTGGGAAAGGGGTATGGATTCTTTGTAGAAGAAAAGAAAATACCTTCAGATGGAGTATTATGGTGACAGCATGTCTATACTCTTAGGTTGGACTGTACAATATGAGAATAAAACTGCTTAAAAATGAGAGCAGCAAGAGCTAGAGATAATGTGGAGAAAGAGATATACAAATTCAGTGTCAGTAGGAAAATGAGAGGGGCAGCTCCTTGGAGAGCAGTGTGGTAGTTCCACAGGAGGCTAGAGGTGGGTCTGCCATATGGTCCTGAAACCCTGTTGTTCTGTATATACCGGGAGAAACTGAGTGTGGGGACCCTAATGGACATTTGCACACTGGTATTTCTGGCAGCAGTGTAGCTGATCTACAATGAATGGAAATGGCCTAAGGGTACAAAGATCGAGGAATGGAAGGGGAAACCATTGTGTATACATACAAAGGACCACTTATCAGCTGCAAGAAGGAATGAAATTGTTGAGGCATGAGACTAGGTGAACGAACCTTAAGGACTGCATGATGAATGAAATTTCAGGAACAAAAAGACAAATATTATCATGACAATCACATGAACCAACTATAATATAAAAATTCAGTAAACTGAAGTCAAGAGCATGGGTTCTCAGGTTGCAGCTTATTGTAAAAGGTCTTAGATTGAAAGCTCTTACAGCAGTCGTATATATTCAGATGTAACTCTTAATTCTAAACTCTGAGATACTAAGCTGTTTGTATAACAAGGTATTTCCCAGAAACTTCGGGTATTTATGTGACACCTGAGACTCAGAATCAGAGCTCTGAAGCTATGAAAGTCAGCAGTACCCCATTCAGAAACTGTTAAAAAAGTTGAAAAAGTGATCAGACATGACTGGAGATATGAATGAAGCTGATATGGATAGAACTAAGGTATATCAGAATACAGGGTAAAGGATGATATGGTTCATATTTTAAAACTTCAACTTCCTTGTGAGACTAAAGGGAGAGATGCTTATTTGGCACAAAATTTATATTTTGGTTACTGCATTTCCTAATTAAACTAGTATGGTCAATTTAGTTCAATACCATAAGTACATGGAATCTTGAATAGGGTGTAAGATTTTGTTGGTTTGTCCAGGTTAGTGTGATGACCCAATAAATCCCAGAGTGATTTGAGAGGTGAATAAATAAGTATTTGCAAAGTCCCCTTGGGGAAATAGGGAGAAAGGAGGAAATATTCAACACTTCTATGTGGAGAATTTCTGGTATTCTTGCAAGCAATGAAGAAAAACAAATCAATAGGACAAGCCTTCAATCTTGGGGTTTACCCCTATGAAACTTATTCTTGCAAAGGATAAGCTAAGCCTACTTATAATTAAGCCTAAGAACCACTCCCAGAGAACCTCTTTTGTTGCTCAGATGTGGCCTCTCTCACTAAGCCAACTTGGCAGGTGAACTCACTGGTCTCTCTACTACATGGGACGTGACTCCCAAGGGTGCAAATCTTCCTGCAATGTGGGACAAAACTCCTGGGCTGAGCCAGGACCAGGCATCAAAGGATTCAGAAAGTCTTTGTGTTCAAAATGGGAAGAGAGAAATGAGACAAAGTAAAGTTACAGTGGCTGAGAGATTTCAAACAGAGTTGAGAGACTATCTGGGAGGTTATTCTTATGTATTATATAGATATGTCTTTTTAGTTTAATAGATATATATCTTTTTAGTTTATAGTATATTGGCATGGCTAGAGAGAAGTAGTACCTGAAACTGTTCAGCTGTGTTCAGCAGCCCAGATTCTTGAAGAAGATTCCATAAAGATATACTGTTTACAATGTGACTATGTGATTGTGAAAAACTTCTGTCTGATGCTGCTTATACCAAGCTATGGACAAATGAGTAAAAAATATGAACAAAAAATAGATAAATAAATAACAGGATTTATAAAATAAAAATAAATAATAATATAAAATAAAATACATTAATAAATTAAAAAAAAAATACATAGGATAAGCCCTAGATCTTGGGGTTTACCCCTACAAAACTTGTTCTTGCAAAGGATAGGCTAAGCCTACTTAAAATTAGGCCTAAGAGTCATTCCCAGAGAACCACTTTTGTTGCTCAGATGGAGCCTCTCTAAGCCAACTTGGCAGGTGAACTCACTGCCCTTCCTCCTACATGGGATGTGACTCATAGTGGGGACAAAGGGAAAAATAAATTGGGAAGATGGAAACACTAGTGGTCAATGAGAGGGAGGGGTAAGGTATTTCATATGTATGAGTTTTTTCTTTTTATTTTTTTTTCTAGGGTGACAGTAATGTTCTAAAACATGATCATGGTTTTTATATATATTTGTGAATACACACTATATGACAGTATTGTGAGCCATGAATGCACACCATGTATAAAATGTATGCGTGTAAACAATCCTCAAGTTAAAAAAAAAACTTTCTTAGGTTTTAGAAAGGAGAGGAGCAGAAAACTTAAGCAATGGGGTAAAAATCTACTTTGAATATTAGTATTTATAATACCCTTCATTCTTGTTCTATATTTGTATTAGAAATTTAGCATAATAGTTCTTGACTTTTGCCTTATTCATAAAATACTGTTATTAATTAATTTTGATTATGCTATAATTTGTAACTGGCTCATTCTATACCTTAAATCTATAAAGTGTGAGTATATGTAGGATAAATTTACATTTCTATATTATTGAGATAATATATGAAATAAAAAATTTAAACATTAAAAAAAAGACTTAGTGAATTAATGGTTTTTAAATTAAACAAAAAATACGAATTTGAGTAAATTTACCTCTTCTCTTCTCTCTTCTGCAGAAGGAGTTTTAAGTTCTCGGGCTGTATCATCTTTTGGGTCAAATAGATATATATAATCTGAAGAATAACTGACAAGAATTTCTTGACCATCTTCACTGTAACAAAGAGATGTCACCCTGCAGGACTTATTATTAAGATGGGAAGGAATAAAACGGGCAACCATTCCAGTAGTCCCTCGACCTGCGTAATTTCCTAGAAAGAAAATAGGAAGTTACTTAAAATTCATAATTTTTATTTTAAAAATATTTTTAAAACCCTTAATGTGATTGATTAGATATGTGATTTAAATGTAGCAATGTAAATTCAGTATCACATTCTGTATCTTCAAGAATCTCTTTACTCAATAGTCAAACAAACAAGCAATACAGTAAAAAGGCAACATATCTCCAAGCAAAATTCATGACTGTCTAGAATTCAAGATTACATAAACTAGGTATTGGAAATATAAGTTCTTTGAAAAACTAAAATAATTTGTGATAAAAGCAATATGGTCACACAGAATCATCTTACAAACATTAACAGAAAATTAATACTTTTATAATATAAATAGAAAAACTGAAATTTATTAACATACTAGATAAAGTAGTGTAATATACTTTTATGAGGATTCACTATTTACTTTATATTTTTAAAAATTTCTGGTTGTCAAGAAACATCCTTCTTCAGAATAAAGTGTATCATGTGGTAGCAGATAAGGATATTATTTTAATTTTAATGAACTCTGCTAGTTTTCATAACGAAGGATATTATTAGGTGTAACAATAAGACAGGGAGAGGTACAACTGGAACTTCATATCCTGGAGGTCCAGTAATATCAAATTCTAAGGATCCCATAAAGCTGTGTAATCCTGCAAAATGAAGTCTTTCCCAGCCCAAATAATCAATTGTGACCCCATCTGTTGAAAACCAATAATTAAGTCTACAATGTCATATCATATTCCCATTGTTTTCCTTAGATACGCAAATAAGGACATCCAAAAAGAAAGACGTCTTCAATCAGAGTTCACAACAGATACCATTGGGTCTTTACATTTCAACAGTCATTTTTATGAACAATATCAATTTCTGATCAAGTACATCCTTATTTTTAAAAATATATGACAAAGTATATATATGAATCCATATTTGATGTCTGTATCTAAGTGTATGGAAGTCAACCTGGCCTTAATTTATTGAGAAAATGCTAATGGAGGTTGGTAGTATGTTTTTCAATTGGTTAATTCACAAGTGGTTTGATTCCATAATGGACAAGGAGAAAAAGAACTTGTTTGAGTCATAGTCAAAATCAGGACTACACTACCATTAACAGAGCGTTAGGCTAAAGAGGAACAGATATATATTATACAAATACATACATACCCAAGTCATAGCTCTTTCCTAATTTCCCCTCCATTAAATTTACCATTATCTTTTTGTCTGAAAATGGTAAAAGGAAATTAAGAATAACTAGAAAAAGTGATAAACTGCAAAAGAAGTATGCCCCAAATAGGGTTATAAAAATTTGATGAAATGATACTTTTATAATAACCCAAATTACTTAAATACATACTATTTCTTGTAATTTATGACAAACTAAGGAACTTTTTAAATGTCAAATATGCTTTAAAGATTTACTCATTGAACTAAGAGTCTTATATCTTAGAATATTTTTTTACCTGTAGCTCTTGTGCCTAGCATTCGCCGATCATATATTCTCACTGAGCTATCAGAACAACCAACAGCAAGATAATAAGGTATTGGTGGACAAATAGCTACAGATGTGGCAGCACGTCGACAGTTAATTAAAATGTCCTTCAAAGATAAAATAATAGCAGTTACAGAGAGCTATATATTAGAAACAATACTATATTTAAAACATTTGCCCTTCAATTTTGAGAAAACCTTTCTCAGAAATCTTAATGCAGTCAGCATTACAATAAGGGAGGGAAAAACACCCATGGTTTTCCTTTAATTTATTTACCAAGTTTCTAACACGAAGTATTTCTATTTGAACAATCTGAACCTGCCTGAAACCCAAATTAACAGACTCAGGTAAACATTCTGAATAGCTTATAACTCTAAGGAAATTTTTCTTCTTTTAATACACTGTTCTACAACTCCAAAATTTCTAAAGAATACTGAATTCTGCTCTTCTGAACTAATCAAAATAAAATATATTTGAAAATGCTCACTAAACATAATTATAAAGTAGAGAGGTAAAAAGTAACAGATAATTGAGCAATTGAAAATACATTCTGAATGACAAAAAAAATAAATTTCCTATATATAAGTCTAAAAACTGAACAACTGTGCTAGCAGGTACAAAAAGCTATTAATAATTCAAAACACTAAATGAAACTGAATGTGAAAATGATGGAGGGAGAAGGACTGGGAGAACGTATGAAACCAGAAAGACTGATACACAATAAAGACTGAGATGACGCACCCTGAGAGAACCTGTTTGTTGCTCAGATGTGGCCTCTCTCTAAGCTGACAGAGCAAGTGAACTCACTCCCCTCCCTCTCTTCATGGGACATAACTCTCAGGGGTGTAAAATCCTCTGGCAACACGGGACAGAAATCCTGGGATGAGCTGGAACTCAACATGAAGGGACAGAGAAACCTTCTCAATCAAAAGGGGGATGAGAAAAAATAAAGCATCAGTGGCTGAGATATTTCAAACAGAGTCAAGAGGTTATCCTGGAGGTTATATCCTTATATATATTATATAGATATTCCCTTTTTAGTGTATGGTATTGGAGTGGCTAGAGGGATGTACTTGAAACTGCAGAGCTGTGTTCCAGTAGCCATGTTTCTTGAAGATGATTGTATAATGATATAGCTTTTACAATGAGACTGTGTCCCCCCCTTTTAAAAGCCATTCTGTTTCCAGTATATCACATGCCAGCAGCTAGTAAACTAGAACAGCAACTTTTGCTTTAAACTGGCAGAGAAAGTGGCAAAAGGGTCTACTCGTATTGGTATGGAAAGCAGAACTTAAAAGTGGTGGGCTAGGCTACTTAGCTGAAAAGATATCCAAACAAAATGTGAAAACTACAATCTGGCTTCTCATTTCAGCATATAATAAAATGGGACAGGAAAGAGAAAAAGTGATAACCAAACTCTTGGCTACAAAGAAACCAGAAATTGATGATCTGGAAAAGTCTGGGCTTCTACAAAGTGAGACTCCAGAGAACAGGGCTCCATGTGAGGATTTAATGAAACATAGGACCAATCAGCCATATCAGAAAAAGCCAGGATTGGAAATGGAGTTATCTAGAAAGGATCTGTGGAAAGCCCTAATGTATGATGACATTGATACCTGGGTGCTACATGGAAAATCAACAAACTTTTTGCAAGATCTGTATGAATGGAACCATTTCAAGACTGGACTAAAGGGGGCAGACTGAAGGAAAAATGACTTCAAAGGCAGAACTATGGAGGCCAAGGTCTAAAGCCAAGAAATTTCAGGCCAGGAGAGCAGAAAGGACAGCAGACATGCCCATCCATGTGGAAAGGGTGAGTTTGCCCAGAAGGCAGAGGACAGGCCTTCCCCTTCATTGCTCAGGAAGAGCTTTGGTGCCCCATGCCTCAAAGAAGGTAGAGCACATTTCTTGGGAATTGGGGAGAACCTTGATGCTGCCCTATTGTTCTGAGGGGGTTAAGTATGTGTCCAGGAAATGGCAGAGAGCCCTGGTGCTGCCCCAGTGCTTAAAGAGGGTGCAGGTGAGAAAAAGGTGGTCTCCTCAAGGTACCCCAATGTTGCAACACTCACTCCAGCATTTGGAGAAAACAAGGCCACTGTGTAGGCCCTTGAAAAGGGTAGGACTGTTACTTTCTAAAGCTCTAAGGATAGATGACTCTCAGACTTTGAAATCTAATGAAGATGGCCCTGAAGGTTTTTGGAAATTTCTGGGTCCGGTGACCGATTTTCCCTACAATATCACCGTATGGCAATGAGATCATTTACCCTATGACTGCTCCTCCTGTGTATATTGGCAGCAGATAGCTTGTTTTCAATTTTCACAAATTCATGGCCAGAGAATTTCTTGCCCTAGAACAAAACATGCTTATAATTGACTCTGACAAGATTTTGTACTGTCCCTAAACTTGTATTGTATTTATATTGTTACTGAAATGATTTAAGGCTTCTGTGATATTGTGATGAATTAAATGTATTTTGTATGTGAATAAACATGTCTTTTCAGGATGCATGGGGTAGAATATGCCAGTCTGAAAATGTTACATACCCCAGAAAAGCCATGCCTTTTTTCTAATCCAATCTTGTGGAGGCAAATCCATTGTTCAGGGTGGAAACCCTGACTGGATTGTGTGATGGTCTGAAACTGTTGTGTACCCCAGAAAAGCCATGTTCTTTAATCCCAATTCAGTATTATTGGGTGGGATCTATTTGATTAAGTTGTTTCCACTGAGATGTGACTGAACCACATGTGGGTGGGACCTTCTGATTGGTGGTTTCCACGAAGATGTGTCTCCACCCAATCAAGGTGGTGGTGCTAGAACCCTTTAAGAGGGAACCATCTTGGAAAAAGTTTTAGAACTGACACAGACAAAAGATCTTTGAAGATGCCACCAGGGAAGCATTTTGAAACAAGAAATTGGGAGAGAAAGCTAACAGATGCAGCCATCCGCCTTTCCAGCTAACAGAAAAAGCCTGAATGCCAATGGCCCTTTCTTGATATAAATGTCTTAGTTTGGACATTTTTATGGCCTTAAAACTGTAACCTTGCAGGTTAATAAATTCCCTTTATAGAAGCCAACCATTTCTGGTATATTGCATTTCCAGCAGCATTAACAAATCAAATAAACTGTTTCCATGGTGATGTGATACATCCAGCTGTGGGTGTGACCTTCTGACTAGATGGCAATGTGACTGCCCATTCAAGTAGGTCGTGATTAGTTTACTGGTGTCCTTTAAAGGAGGAAACATTTTGGAGAAACCACAGATGCACAAGTTTGGAAAACAGCTACTTCAGATGTGACAAAGACATGGATGTTTGGAGATGCATGAAGTGCTGACAGAGCAGATGCCTAAACACGGACATTTGGAGATGCAGAGCCCAGCAGACATTGCCGTGTGCATTCCCATGAGATGCTAAGCAAGGCAGAACTGAGAGTTGTGTCCAGAGGAGTTTAAGAGAAGGTCCCCAGATGCTTAGAGAAGAAACCACTGGCATCAGAAGCTGTAAGCAATTGAACCAGAAACCAGGACCAGCAGATGCCAGCCAAGGATCAGCATTGGCAAGCACCTGAAATGACTATTGATGAATCAATTTTTAGTAACTTTCTTCCTATGTAACAGACATCAGCCTTTCTTGAATAAATGTATCTTTTTATGGACATCTTAGTTTGGATATTTTTATGGCCTTAGAACTGTGCATTTGTAATTTAATAAATTTCCTTTTTAAAAGCCATTCCATTTCTGGTATATTGTATTCCAGCAGCATTAACAAAACAAAATAATGAGTAAACAGGAAGGTTTACTCTGCCTTTGGTCATAAGTATTGATTTTTAAATATGGTATCCCTAATATTTCCACTGTTGCTATTAAAATATAACAAAAATATTATTATCTTATTTCTAAATCTTACACTTTCCTTAGCTTGTAAAACCTTTCTCCTTTTTGGTTCAAAAACAAAGTATACACATGCACATACAAACTTTGTGAAGGACAGGTTTTTCTATAATGTCATTACTCGATTCTATAGAATATTAAAAAAATATACAAACTATCACACCAAAGATACATCCTTCAAGTGTTCCATTAATTCTATATTATTCCGGGTATGACTGCAGTTCTTTACTCTTCTCTGTATGGCTGAATTTTTAAATTACATTCACAGTTTTTTTACTGAATTAACCTCAAAAAGATTACTCCTATTACACAGAATTCATTCACTGAGTACTTTTCATAATTTTACAAGTTTTTATTAATTAAAAACTACTCCAGTAACCAGGCTTTTTAATACTATCTGACTCTATTCCTTTCTATATAAAAATAAACTAACAAATATTATAATTTTTACTTATTTTCACTTATTTCTTATTATACTTGCCTTCTCTCTTATTTTCACAGATCTTCTGTTTAACGAGACACTATTTCAATCCTACTACATTGAATACGAAAATATGATTCTAAAAAAAACTGTCATAAACTTCAGGGCCAAACCTTTACTAAGAAATGGGTATACCAAATGCTCCTAACAAACAACCTGATATTTTAAATTTATTTCTGCTTTCATTCAATACTTTCCTGTTTGTGTCTGTGTGTATATAACATAATGATTGACTTAAATCGTATACATTTTAAAAGTTTCCATTTTTACTTTTTGTTTTCATTTTCTTCTGTTTCACCTGTGTAAAATAACCTGCCCCCACAACACACAAACACAAAACATGTTAACAATAGCAACCAGTTTAATTGGCAAGCACTTGAACTGATTACTGATGATTCAATTTTTAGTAACTTTTAACAGATGTCTATTTAGCACTACTTCCTTATTCCATTTGCTACTTAAAAGTTAATGCGGGGGCGGTTTACACACCAATGTTTATAGCAGAATTATTTACAACTTCCAAGAAATGGAAACAGCCAAAATGTCCATCAACAGATGGGTGGTTAAACAAACTGTGGTATATACATATGATGGAATATTATGCAGCTGTAAGACACAATAAAGTTATGAAGTATGTAACAACATGGATGGACCTTACGGACATTATGTTGAGTGTGATTGGCCAGAAACAAAAGGACAAATACTGCATGGTCTCACTGATATGAACTGACATTAGTGAATAAACTTGAAGAATTTTGTTGGCAACAGAGACCATCAGGAGATAGAAATAGGGTAAGATATTGGGTAATTGGAGCTGAAGGGATACAGATTGCACAACAGGACTGAATGTAAAAACTCAGGAATGGACAGCACAATACTACCTAACTGTAATACAATTATGTCAGAACACTGAATGAAGCTGAATGTGAGAATGATAGAGGGAGGAGGGCTGGGGGCACAAATGAAATCACAAAGAAAGACAGACAATAAAGATTGAGATGGTATAATCTAGGATTGCCTAGAGTGTATAATGACTGTAACTAAACATACAAATTTAAAAAATGTTTTTGCATGAGGAGAAAAAAGGAATGTCATTACTGCAGGGTGCTGAAAATAGATGGTAATTAATATTTTAAAATTTCACCTTATGTGTGAGACTAATGCAAAAAATGTTTATTTGGTACAAAATTTATATTTTGACTAGTGCATTTCCTAATATAACTTATATAGAAAGCTTGGTTGAATGACATAAGTACATGGAACCTTGGATAGGACATGAGATTTTATTGGTTTGTCCAGAGAGATGCCCCAATGAATAGAGTGATTTGATCAGTGAGCGGAGAAGTATTTGCAAAGTCCCCTTCGGGGAATGGTGAGAACAGGGGAAAACTCAACCTCCCCAAGTTGAATTCTTGATATTCTCACAAGCAGTGTGGACAACCAAAGCTATAGGCTGAGCCCCCAGTATTGAGGTTTGTTCATATGAAACTTAACCCCACAAAGGATAGGTCAAGCCTACTTAAAACTAGGCCTAAGAGTCACCCCCAAGAGAACCTCTTTTGCTGATCAGATGTGGCCTCTCTCTCCAGCCAACACAACAAGCAAACTCACCACCCTCCCCCTGTCTACGTGGGACAAGACTCCCAGGGATGTGGACCTTCCTGGCAACATGGGACAGAAATTCTAGAATGAGCTGAGACCCAGCATCAAGGGATTGAGAAAATCCTCTCGACCAAAAGGGGGAAGAGTGAAATGAGACAAAGTATCAATGGCTGAGAGATTCCAAACAGAAGTTGAGAGGTTATCCTGGAGGTTATTCTTATGCATTAAGTAGATAACACCTTGTTACTCAAGATGTAATGGAGAGCCTGGAAGGAACTGCCTGAAAATGTAGAGCTGTGTTTCAGTAGCCATGTTTCTTGATGATGATTGTATAATGGTGTAGCTTTCACAATGCGACTGTGTGATTGTGAAAACCTTGTGTCTTATGATTCTTTTATCTACCTTGTCAACAGATGAGTAGAACATATGGAATAAAAATAAATAATAGGGGAAACAAATGTTAAAATAAATTTAGTTTGAAACGCTAGTGATCAATGAAAAGGAGGTGTAAGGGGTATGGTGTGCATGTTTTTTTTTTTTTTGTTTTATTTTTCTGTTGTCTTTTTATTTCTTTTTCTGAATTAATGCAAATGTTCTAAGAAATGATCATGATGATGAATATGCAACTGTGATGATATTGTGAATTACTGACTATATATGTAGAATGGAATGATCACATATTAAGAATATTTGTGTTTTCTGTAATTTTTTAAAAATTAATTAAAAAATTAAAAATTAAAAAAAAAAGTTAATGTGGGGGCGAGCAACAGTGGCTCAGTGGCAGAATTCTCACCTGCCATGCTGCCCAGGTTCCGGTCCCAGTACCTGCCCATGAAAAAAGAAAAGCTAATCTGCTCTCTATAACACACGACAAAGAACTTAAGGTTATTTTTCTGGGATCACAGATTGAATGATTTCTCAGATCTTTTTCATATTTAAAATTCTAGAAAACCCCATTTAAAAAGACACACAAAACTAAGGGTGAAGATATACCTTTAGAGAAGTGAGCTAAAGCTTGAATTAACATGTTGACAAGAATAATATCCCTGTATTTCTTTAAAAAAAAAACAAAACAAAATACAAAATTCTTGGTTTAAAAGAATAGGGAGAAAAAAAGACACCAAGCATCCACATAATTCTATGATTGCTCCTCATAAACCAAAGCTGTCTCCATGAGTAACAGAGATATACTGATATCTTCAAGTTTTTATAACACTAGAGAATACATTGAAGAATTTCTAAATTTTCATAAATATATTTCAGATTTACAACCAAAATAGATTCCTAACTTCGTTAACATTTTAATTTAAACCATTTTTTGTGATTATAAAATGTTTATAAAAGATTTTAGCATTTCAAAATTTAAGAAATTTACCCGAGAGTCATAATGCAGATAACTTTCAAATTTTAATTATAACTTTGTTTCTACATCAACTGTACAAAAATTTGATTCTTACATCTTTGCAATCTTCTTTAGAGCAGCTGGTTTTGATGCGAGTATCAAACCACCTGACAGTTCCATCTTCACCACAAGAGAGAAAAGTATAAGGATCATTTGGTACAGTCATAATCTGAAGATGAAAAACATAAGTACAGTTAACCTTATTGAACATCTAAACAGATTAACTTTGAAAATATTGCTCCTACATCATAAAATGATTAAGGTAAAAGAAAATAAGAACCATGTATTTATTTATTTATTCTTACCTATACTCTGATTCAAAACAGAACTGGACAAACTTGCCAGATAAAAAAGTATTCCATGGAAAAAGACAGCAGTACTAAACGAACTGCTTATATGTATTTCATCAATAAGAAATATTTATGCACTTTTTTTCTTGACTCAGCTTTCATGACTTAATTAAAAAAATTCTTTTTTACTTAAAAAGTTTAAAAGTGGCAGAGGTGCCATGATGGCAGCTTAGCAAGGGGTGGGATTTAGTTCGTCTTCCAGAACAGCTACTAAATAACCAGAAACAATACAGAACAGCTACTGGGGCCACATCAGTGACCAGACACACAGCGTACTCCAGTCTAGACCACCTGGACCGGCTGCGAGCCACCCCCAGAACCGTGAGTTCCCCAAGCCGCAGCAGCCAGTGCCCCCTCCCTGACAGACTGCTTCCCAGAGGGGAAAGGAAAGAGACATTACCAGCAGCGGGGGGCTGAGCACAACTAAGCTTCAAGTGTGGAATTAATTCACAAATTCCAAATACTAAAAATAGGCCCCCAGCTCAGGTGAACCTGGTCAAAGCAGAGGTTGCTGATTTTTACCCTGGTGCCGAGGGGGCAGGGCTAACAGAAAAAGAAAAAAAAACGAAACAGAGGTTTTTGTGGCTGTGTTTCTACAAAGGTTTGACTGCCTTTGGATAAAGCTGCAGGGCTTCTCAGGCAGAAACAAGCTTGTTTTTTGATAGCTTGTCAGGAGGCTCAAACTTCCCCAGGGGAGGGGTGAGGCCCAACTCACGTGGAATCTCTCCCTCAAGGAATTCAGACCCCAGGGTTCAGTCATTTGAAGCCATCAAAACAGCCTACAACCTCTCCTCTGTCTCCACCATGCCCCAGCAGGAAGAGTCTGCCAAAGTTAAAGGTACCACATCATCTTATGCTGGTGGGACTTGCAGGCAGACAAGTGCCACATACTGGGCAGGATAAGAAAAACAGAGTCCAGAGACTTCACAGGAAGTTTCACTTCACTTGCAACCTACTGGGTCTCACACTCAGGGAAAACTGACGCAGGTGACTCTTTCCTCCTGACAAGAGGCCAATTTGGTCTGGGGAAATCAGGCTGGGGTCTGTAATACCTAAGTAGACTCTCCTAAGGGTGGGGGGGGGGCGGGGAAGACACCATAGAGGCAGGGCAAGAAACAAGAAAACAAGAACTGAAAAACTCTCTGTTACACAAGACCTAAGCTAATGGTCCAGAAAAAGCCGGACTAAATCTCAAAGAACAGACAGACAACAAATTCATCCAGCAATAAAACCCTAGGTAAAAGAAGTGAAAACAATCTCCAGAATAAACTAATTAAGGTAATTAAATGTCTAGACGCCAGCAAAAAATAACAAATCACACTAGGAAAATTGAAGATATGGCCCAGTCAAAGGGACAAACCAACAATTCAAATGAGATACAGAAGCTGAAACAACTAATTGAGAACGTACAAACAGATATGGAAAACCTCATCAAAAATCAAATAAATGAATTGAGGGAGGATATAAAGAAGGGAAGGAATGAATAAAAAGAAGAAATCGAAAGTCTGAAAAAACAAATCACAGAACTTATGGGAATGAAAGCACATAGAAGATGAAAAAGTAAAGAAGTCATTTTTCAGTTTGTATGCTTCCATCTAGAGAAAAATTATTAGGAGTACGTATTCCATAAGGACATTTATTTAGCAAACTGGAATAATTCACTCTTTATTCTAATTAATTAATGAACAGCTGAGTTACAGTCATCACTGCTGTGAAATATGAAATAAATGAATTAAGATATATTCCTAATTATAACTAAAGTTTTGTTTTATGATATATTAAGGAAATGTACATTATTTCAAAAGCCTTCCTAACATCTTAACAATCCTCAACAAAGTAGAGGGGAAGTAATGCTGGAGAGAAACTGTTTTCTGTAAATGGGTGAATATTGAACCTCAGAAAATCTGCCCCACCAGAAAAGCAACAATAACACTAGCAAAAATTGAAATATCAACTTCTTTGAAAGTCCAGAATTTGAGGTGAAGGTTTGGAATAAGTAAAGGAACATTTATTTGTAAAAATATATAAAAGCAGACTTAACCTCAGATAAAACAGAGAACTTTGGGGCATTTTAACCTGTCTTACTACTATCCTCTCTTGCCAGCTATGTGGTAGTCATGAAAATCACAGCCAAGCAACTATAGTAATTGTGAAAATGAACAGTTTAGCAGCCACTGTAAAGGACAGAAAGATTTAGAGCTCACCAAAAAAAAAAAAAAAAAAATAGGTGAATTCTTTAGGGAGAATTGTCAATATCTGACCTGACTGGAAGATTCCTTAAAAAGTTCCATTCTGAGGACTTGTGTATCCCTGTGGCCTGACTCAGATTACACTCTTCGCTAACAACCCTAATCATAGCATGCTTGTCAAAAGTAATCAGTGGCAACTGTTAACACTGCAGCTGTTTGACAAAGAACATCGGGTAGGGAAACCAAGATCTTGACAAAAAATTTTAAGAAGAAAAACAGAGGATTTAAATATCCACAGGGTAATTTGAAAAGCATTAACCCATGCCTAAGAATGCAGAAGAACATGCTCATGTGAAGGCATATGAGCAAATCCAGGAAACATCAAACAAGGCCTTAATCTCTCACCTCTGGCTAACTTTTAGGATCTATGAAAGCAGGAAGGGATGGCTAAAATAGAGATGTAAGCCTCTGGGGTATTAAAGGCATGCCCAAATACACCCACAAAGGCTGGGAGACATGGATCAAAGCATTTGAGTAAATTTCTGTCTAATCAATAACTAAACACCAAACAAGTAAAGCAGAGACTTCAGTGGCCATACATGAAAAATAATACAGATTTCACAGAATTGGTCTTGGAAAGTCACTAAAAAAAAAAAAAACAGCGGCAACAACAACAAATGGACAAAAACAAACAAAAAAACCAACAACCACCATTAAGGAGGAAGAATCTAATTTTGAGAATGAAATTATATGTAAATGTCCACTTCTCAACAACAAAAATTTTGAGACACACAAAGCAGTTAAGTATGACTTGGACACAGGAAAATAAGTGGTTAAAAGAAACTGTCCCCGAAAAAGTACAAATACTTGACATATCTGACAAAGACTTTATTTGTTTGTTTTTTTATTTTGGAGGGGTGCATGGGAAGGGCATTCTACTACTGAGCCACCAGTGCACCCAGACAAAGACTTTAAATCAGTTATTTTAGGTCTGTGTAAAGGTAGAGAAAACATTGCCTAAAGAACTAAAACAAAGCATGAGAATGACACCTCACCAAACAGAGAATCAAAATGGAGACAGAAATTTTTCGTTGTTTTTTTTTTTTAAACATAGGTAGACACCAGGAAAGGAACCTGGGTCTCCAGTATGGCGGGCAAGAACTCTGTCACTGAGCCACCACCCCCCCCCCAACCCCGAGATAGAAATTTTTAAAAGAACAAAATGAAATTCTATACTGGAAAAGTACAATAACTGAAATGAAAAAGTTCACCAAAGGTACTGAATAGCAGCTCTGAACCAGTAAGAAAGAATCAACAAACTCAAAGATTAGTCAACTGAAAATCTCAAATTTGAGAGACAGAAAGAAAAAGGAATGAAGAAAAAATGAAACAAATAGAAATTGAGAAACCTGTGACACCATGAATCACACAATATACACAAAACAGACAAAACAGGAGTGTCAGAAGGAAAGGAGATAAAGGGACAGAAAGAATATTTGAAGAAATAATTGGCAAAAACATCCCAAATTTGGTGAAAAACATTAATCTATCACCAAGCAGCTCAATGACTCCAAGTAAGATAAACTAAACTAAAAGAGTTCCAAACCTGGACATATCATAGTCAAACTGTAAAAGCAGCAAAGACAGAATACTGAAATCTGCAGGAGAAAGCAACTCAACATGTATATGAAATCCTACAGACTTCTCAGAAGACTTCATGAAAGGCAAAGACAGTGAGATGACATATTTAAAGTGCTGAAAGAAAAAATATTGTCAAGAATTCCATATCCATCAAAACTATCATTAAAAAGAGGGAATAATTAAGAAATTTCAAGATAAACAAAAACTGAAGATAATTTGCCATTAGGAGACTTGAGCCAGAAGAACTTACTAAATGGAGTCTTTCAAGCTGAAATTAAAGGACAGCAGGCAATAACAAACACAAAGTAATAAAGAGCCCTGGTAAATGTAAACTATATATATAGATATTAAACAGTATAAATGAATGTTTGCTTTTAACTGTTTGCTACTTCCATTCAATTTATAGAATAATAGGAAAGCAATACTTAGAAACAATATTTAAGGACTCAAAGTATAAATCATATAAATACTAGCAAAGGAGATGTAAGAAAACGAGCTATCACAGCACAAAGGTTTTGTATACTGTTGACAGTAAGTTCAACTAGATTACTTTACGATAAGATGCTCATCATAATGCCCAGGGAAACTCAGCAAAACATAGTAAAAGAAATGAGAAGGGAGTTAAAATAGCATACTAGAAAATATTTATTTAACATAAAAGAAGGCGATAATATAGAAATAAAGGAATAAAAAAGACACAAGATACAGAAAACAAATTATATAATGGCAGACATAAATCCTACGTGATCACTAACTTCATTAAATACAAACGGCCCAAACTTAGTAAAAATTAATACTCTTGTGTTTCAAAACACACTAGCATAAAAGTAAAAAGAAAATCCATACAATTGGAAAACAGTTGCAATCTGACAAAAATCTAATATGGAGAACATATAAAAGAATTCTTAACCCTCAATAAGAAAAGCAGAAATAACCCAATTTAAAAATAGGAAAGTGTTTTCAATCAACATTTCACCAAAGAATTTATACAAATGGCCAATAAGGATGTAAGATGATAAACATCATCATTCATTAAGGAAACAAATCAAAACCAACATGAGATATAGTTTCCCACCCAGTAGGACCGATAAAGTTAAAAAGATAGACATTGAAAAATATTGGCAAAGATGGGAGAAACTAGAAAATGGAACGTAAAATGGGGCAGCTGCATTGGTAAACAGTTTGTAAGTTCCGTAAAAAGTTAAACATAGAAAGATGGCGGCTTAGTAAGGTACGCGCGTCTTAGTTTCTCCTCCAGAGCAATTACTAGGTGACCAGAAACAGTGGAGAACAGCTCCTGGGGCCACGGCAGGGATCGGACACACAGCGAACCCCAGTCTGGACTGGCTGGACCGTCTGCGAGACTCTGCTGCGGTGAGCTCCCTGAGTGGTGCGCGCTTCCCCGGGCCGTGGCGGCTGGCGACCGGCGCCCCTCCGTCCCTCCTTCCTGGACCGGCTGAGAGTCTCGGATAGGCAAGTTTCCCAAGCCACGGCGGCCAGCGAACAGCGCTCCTCCCCCGCAGGTGTCTTCCCGGTCTGGTGGCGGGTCTCGGATCGACGAGTTCCCCAGGCCGTGGCGGCCGGCGACCGGTGCCCCTCCCCACAGGCGGCTTCCCGGTCCGGTGGCGGGTCTCAGATCGGCGAGTTCCCCAGGCCACGGAGGCCGGTGACCTGTGCCCCTCCCCCACAGGCAGCTGCCCGGAGGGAGAGGAGGGAGTTTCCGACAGTGCCAGGGACTGGGTCCAACCAAACACTAATAGTGGCATTAATAAAGGAGCCACAACATCTTTTGCTGGTGGGACCCGCAGACAGACAAGCGCCACCTACTGGGCAGGATAAAAAAAACAGAGCCCAGAGACTTCACAGGAAAATCTTTCAACCTGCTGGGTCTCACACTCAGGGAAATCTGATTAAATGTCCAGACAACAGCAAAAAATAACAAATCACACCAGGAAAATTGAAGATATGGCCCAGTCAAAGGAAGAAACCAATAGTTCAAATGAGATACAGGAGCTGAGACAACTAATTCTGAATATACGAACAGAAATGAAAAAACCTCTTCAAAAACCAAATCAATAAATTAAGGGAGGACATGAAGAAGGCAAGGGATGAACAAAAAGAAGAAATGGAAAGTCTGAAAAAACAAATAACAGAACTTATGGGAACGAAAGATACAGTAGAAGAGATGAAAAAAACAATGGAAACCTACAATGGTAGATTTCAAGAGACAGAGGTTAGAATTAGTGAACTGCAGGATGGAACATCTGAAATCCAAAAAGAAACAGAAACTATAGGGAAAAGAATGGGAAAATATGAGCAGGGGTTCAGGGAATTGAATGTTAATATGAAGCGCACAAATACACGTGTTGTGGGTATCCCAGAAGGTGAAGAGAAGGGAAAAGGAGGAGAAAAACTAATGGCAGAAATTATCACTGAAAATTTCCCAACTCTTATGAAAGACCTAAAATTACAGATCCAAGAAGTGCAGTGCACCCCAAAGAGAATAGATCCAAATAGGTGTTCTCCAAGACACTTACTAGTTAGAATGTCAGAGGTCAAAGAGAAAGAGAGGATCTTGAAAGCAGCAAGAGAAAAACAATCCATCACATACAAGGGAAACCCAATAAGACTATGTGTAGATTTCTCAGCAGAAACCATGGAGGCAAGAAGACAGTGGGATGATATATCTAAATTACTAAAAGAGAAAAACTGCCAACCAAGAATTCTATATCCAGCAAAATTATCCTTCAAAAATGAGGGAGAAATTAAAACATTCTCAGACAAAAAGTCACTGAGAGAATTTGTGACCAAGAGACCAGCTCTGCAAGAAATACTAAAAGGAGCACTAGAGTCAGATACGAAAAGACAGAAGAGAGAGGTGTGGAGAAGAGTGTAGAAAGAAGGAAAATTAGATATGATATATATAATACAAAAGGCAAAATGGTAGAGGAAAGTATTACCCAAACAGTAATAACACTAAATGTTAATGGACTGAATTCCCCAATCAAAAGACATAGACTGGCAGAATGGATTAAAAAACAGGATCCTTCTATATGCTGTCTACAGGAAACATATCTTAGACCCAAAAATAAATATAGGTTGAAAGTGAAAGGTTGGGAAAAGATATTTCATGCAAATAACAACCAGAAAAGAGCAGGAGTAGCTATACTAATATCCAACAAATTAGACTTCAAATGTAAAACAGTTAAAAGAGACAAAGAAGGACACTATCTACTAATAAAAGGAACAATTAAACAAGAAAACATAACAATCATAAATATTTACGCACCAAATCAGAATGCCCCAAAAAACATGAGGAATACACTATAAATACTGAAAAAGGAAATAGACACATCTACCATAATAGTTGGAGACTTCAATTCCCCACTCTCATCAATGGACAGAACATCTAGACAGAGGATCAATAAAGAAACAGAGAATTTGAATATTACAATAAATGAGCTAGACTTAACAGACATTTATAGGACATGACACTCCACAACAGCAGGATACACCTTTTTCTCAAGTGCTCATGGATCATTCTCAAAAATAGACCATATGCTGGGTCACAAAGCAAGTCTTAACAAATTTAAAAAGATTGAAATCATACACAACACCTTCTCGGATCATAAAGGAATGAAGTTGAAAATCAACAATAGGCAGAGTGCCAGAAAATTCAAAAATACGTGGAGGCTCAACAACACACTCTTAAACAACCAGTGGGTCAAGGAAGAAATTACAAAAGAAATTAGTAAATATCTTGAGGCAAATGAAAATGAAAACACAACATATCAAAACCTATGGGATGCAGCAAAGGCAGTGCTAAGAGGGAAATTTATTGCCCTAAATGCCTATATCAGAAAAGAAGAACGGGCAAAAATTTGGGAATTAACTGTCCACTTGGAAGAACTGGAGAAAGAACAGCAAACTAACCCCAAAGCAAGCAAAAGGAAAGAAATAACAAAGATTAGAGCAGAAATAAATGAAATTGAGAACATGAAAACAATAGAGAAAATCAATAAGACCAGAAGTTGGTTCTATGAGAAAATCAATAAGATTGATGGGCCCTTAGCAAGATTGACAAAAAGAAGAAGAGAGAGGATGCAAATAGATAAGATCAGAAATGGAAGAGGAGACATAACCACTGACCTCACAGAAATAAAGGAGGTAATAACAGGATACTATGAACAACTTTACGCTAATAAATACAACAATGTAGATGAAATGGACAAGTTCCTAGAAAGGCATGAACAACCAACTTTGACTCAAGAAGAAATAGATGACCTCAACAAACCAATCACAAGTAAAGAAACTGAATCAGTCATTCAAAAGCTTCCCAAAAAGAAAAGTCCAGGACCAGACGGCTTTACATATGAATTCTACTAAACATTTCAGAAAGAATTAGCACCAACCCTGCTCAAACTCTTCAAAAAAATTGAAGTGGAGAGAAAGCTACCTAATTCATTCTATGAAGCCAACATCACCCTCATACCAAAACCAGGCAAAGATATTACAAAAAAAGAAAAGTACACGCCAATCTCTCTAATGAATATAGATGCAAAAATCCTCAACAAAATTCTAGCTAATCGAATCCAGCAACACATTAAAAGAATTATACATCACAAGCAAGTAGGATTCATCCCAGGTATGCAAGGATGGTTCAACATAAGAAAATCAATTAATGTAATGCAACATATCAACAAATCAAAGCAGAAAAATCACATGATCATCTCAATTGATGCAGAGAAGGCATTTGACAAGATTCAACATCCTTTCCTGTTGAAAACACTTCAAAGGATAGGAATACAAGGGAACCTCCTTAAAATGATAGAGAGAATATATGAAAAACCCACAGCTAATATCATCCTCAATGGGGAAAAATTGAAAACTTTCCCCCTAAGATCAGGAACAAGACAAGGATGTCCATTATCACCACTGTTATTCAACATCATGTTGGAGGTTCTACCCAGAGCAATTAGACAAGAAAAAGAAATACAAGGCATCAAAATTGGAAAGGAAGAAGTAAAACTATCACTGTTTGCAGATGATATGATACCATATGGTGAAAACCCTGAAAAATCCACAGCAAAACTACTAGAGCTAATAAATGAGTACAGCAAAGTAGCAGGTTACAAGATCAACATTCAAAAATCTGTAGTATTTTCTATACACTAGCAATGAACAAGCTGAGGGGGAAATCAAGAAATCAATTCCATTTACAATTGCAACTAAAAGAATAAAATACTTAGGAATAAATTTAACTAAAGAGACAAAAGACCTATACAAAGAAAACTACAAAGAAACTGTTAAAAGAAATCACAAAAGACCTAAATAGATGGAAGGGCATACCATGTTCATGGACTGGAAGACTAAATATAGTTAAGATGTCAATCCTACCTAAATTGATTTACAGATTCAATGCAATACCAATCAAAATCCCAACAACTTATTTTTCAGAATTAGAAAAACCAATAAGCAAATTTATCTGGAAGGGCAGGGTGCCCCAAATCGCTAAAAGTATCTTAAGGTACAAAAACCAAGCTGGAGGTCTCACGCTGCCTGACTTTAAGGCATGTTTAAGCCACAGTGGTCAAAACAGCATGGTACTGGCATAAAGATAGATATATCGACCAATGGAATCGAATAGAGTGCTCAGATATAGACCCTCTCATCTATGGACATTTGATCTTTGATAAGGCAGTCAAGCCAACTCACCTGGGACAGAACAGTCTCTTCAATAAATGGTGCCTAGAGTACTGGATATCCATATGCAAAAGAATGAAAGAGGACCCGTATCTCACACCCTATACAAAAGTTAACTGAAAATCGATCAAAGATCTAAACATTAGGTCTAAGACTGTAAAACAGTGAGAGGAAAATTAAGGGAGATATCTTATGAATCTTACAATTGGAGGCGGTTTTATGGACCTTAAACCTAAAGCAAGAACACTGAAGAAAGAAAGAAAGAAATGGGAGCTCCTCAAAATTAAACACTTTTGTGCATCAAAGAACTTCATCAAGAAAGTAGAAAGACAGCCTACACAATGGGAGACAATATTTGGAAACGACATATCAGATAAAGATCTAGTATCCAGAATTTATAAAGAGATTGTTCAACTCAACAACAAAAAGACAGCCAATCCAATTACAAAATGGGAAAAAGACTTGAACAGACACTTCTCAGAAGAGGAAATACAAATGGCCAAAAGTCACATGAAGAGATGCTCAATGTCCCTGGCCATTGGAGAAATGCAAATCAAAACTACAATGAGATATCATCTCACACCCACCAGAATGGCCATTATCAACAAAACAGAAAATGACAAGTGCTGGAGAGGATGCGGAGAAAGAGGCACACTTATCCACTGTTGGTGGGAATGTCAAATGGTGCAACCACTGTGGAAGGCAGTTTGGCGGTTCCTCAAAAAGCTGAATATAGAATTGCCATACGACCCAGCAATACCATTGCTGGGAATCTACTCAAAGGACTTAAGGGCAAAGACACAAACGGACATTTGCACACCAATGTTTATAGCAGCATTATTTACAATTGCAAAGAGATGGAAACAGCCCAAATGTCCATCAACAGAAGAATGGCTAAACAAACTGTGGTATATACATACGATGGAATATTATGCAGCTTTAAGACAGAATAAACTGATGAAGCATGTAATAACATGGATGGACCTAGAGAACATTATGCTGAGTGAGACTAGCCAAAAACTAAAACAAATACTGTATGGTCCCACTGATGTGAACCAACATTAGAGAATAAACTTGGAATATGTCATTGGTAACAGAGACCATCAGGAGATAGAAACAGGGTAAGATAATGGGTAATCGAGCTGAAGGGATGCAGACTGTGCAACAAGACTGGATACAAAAACTCAGAAATGGACAGCACATACTATCTAATTGTAATGTAATTAGGTTAAAACACTGAAGCTGTATCTGAGGTATAGTTTTTTCTTTTTTTATTTTTTTTATTTTTTTCTCTCTATTATTGTTTTATTCCTTTTTTTGTTGTTTTTCTATTTCTTTTTCTAAATTGATGCAAATGTACTAAGAAACGATGAATATGCATCTATGTGATGATATTAAGAATTACTGATTGTATATGTAGAATGCAATGATTTCTAAATGTTGTGTTAGTTAATTTTTTTAATTAATAAAAAAAAAAAAGTTAAACATAGTTACCTACTGTATGACCTCGAAATTCCACTCCTAGGTTTATATCCAGGACAACTGAAAATATATCACTACAAAAATTTGTACATAAATGTTCATAGTATCATTTTTTATCGTAGCCAAGAAAGTGGAAATAAATGATCATCAACTGATAAACAGATGAACAAAATGTGATATATCCATATATTATTCAGCTAAAAATAAATAAATAGATAAATGAAGTCCAGATCACAATATGGATGAGCCTTGAAAACATTTTGCTAAGTAAAAGAAACCAGACAAAAAAGGAAATGTATGATTCCATTTATATTAAATGTGCAGATTAGGCGAATCCATGGAGATAGGAAGCAGATTCGTTGTTGTAAAGGGCTGATAGCCAGCAAAGGAGAGACTGCTGATTGCTATAAAGTTTCTTTTTGAGCAGATGAAATAGTCTAGAATTAAATACTGGTGATAATTTACACAACTGTGACTATACAAAAAATGAATGAATTGTACAACTTAAAAGGGCAAGTCTGGGTGATACGTGAATTTTAGCACAGCAAAAAACAAATAACATTTTTTTGAAGGTATATGTATAGTCCTATTAAAAGGCAGACTGGCGAAATGAATAAAATAGATGATTCAACTATATACTGTTTATAAAAGATACTTTAAATTCAAAGAAACAAATACACTAAAAGTAAAAGGATGGAAAAATGATATAACCCGAATACAAGAATCACAAACACAACTATACCAAGAAATATCATTCTCAAATTGCTAAAACCAGTTATAAAGATAAGAACAGTACAAGACTACTTGCAGAAACAAAGCAAACCAGAAGACAGTGGATAACAACTATAAAGAGGTAAAAGGCAAAAAAAAAAAAAAAAAAAAAAATCTAGAATTCTAAACCCAGCAGAAATATCTTTCCAAAATAAAAATGAAATAGCCAATTTTGAGACATACTAAAACTGAAAGGCTTCTTCGCTACCACAGGGGACAGCAAGCAATAACCCTCAGGTCAAATAAGATTCACTACCTATTTTTCTAGATAAGATTTTATTGGAACAGAGCCACACCCACACATTTACATACTGCCTAGAGTTGCTTTCCTAAAGCAATGGCAGATTTGCATAACTACAATGCAAAAAATACAGTAAGCAAAATCTAAACTATCTGACCATTGATAGTGTAATTTTACAGATCCTTACGTGAGCAGACTAGCAAAATGAAATATTAAAAGAAATCCTTGGGCCATAGTGGCTCAGCAGGCAGAGTTCTTGCCTGCCATGCTGAGACCCAGGTTCAATTCTAGGTGCCTACCCATGCAAAGAAAGAAATCCTGTACACAGAAGGAAAATGATAACAGACAGTAATCGGGAACTATGCAAAGGCATGACCAGCACAGGAAATAGTAAATATTTAAGTAAATTTAACAAACTTTCCTTTGTTTTAAAATCTCTTTAAAGACAACTACTAACAGCAAGAACATTAACGATGTATGTGTGGAGTCTATAACACATATAGAAATAAAATAAATGAATAAATAACCTAAATGCTGAGAAATGGAAAATGGATAATGTTTTAAGTTTTTTATACTGTATTTGAAGTACAGTATTACCTAAACCATGATAAAGTTTAAGATGTATACTATTTCCTCTAAAGCAGACAGTAAAAAGAAGTGCACTTAATAAATCAAGTCAATAAAATTGAATAACAAAAATATTTATTCTTTAAAAAAAAAAAAGAAGACCAAGAAGAAAAAGGAAACAAAAAACAAAGGAACAAATGGGAAATAAAATACAAGAAATGCAAGATGGAAGACTTAAATCCAAATACCTATACACCAATAACCATATTACATTTAATTGATATAAATACCCCAATCAAAAGGCAGTCACTATCCAACTGGATAAAAAGTCAATCTATCTATAAACTGCCTACTGAAAAAACAATTTTAAATATAAAGATACAGACAAGCTAAAAGTAAAAGGGGAAAGAAAGATATACCACAATAACTCTACCTACAGTAAGGCAAAATCGGCTATATAAAGAGCAGCAAATTTACAGGCCAAGAATAGGGATACTGAGGATCATTTCATAATGATAAATGGTCAAAACATGATTAGAAACATTAAAGTCCTAAATGTTTATACATTTAATAACAGACATTCAAAATGCATGAAGTGAAAACTGGAAGAAGTAAAAAGATAAACAATCCAAAAATATAATCCAAAAAGTCAACATACCTTTGTCAATAACCGATAGAACAAAACAGAAAATCATTAAGAACACAGATTTGAACACTGCTATCTTCCATGTTAACAAAACTGATCTTTACAGAACACTCTACAGAGAAGAATACACATTCTTCTAAAGTGAGTAAGGAACGTGTACCAATAAACACTTTATTCTGAGCCATAAAACTAATGTCAATATATTAAAAAGGATCAAATCATGCAAAGAATAAAGTAGGAGGTCTCACACTACAGTGGTACAAACAACATGGTACTGGCATAAAGATAGATTTACTGACCAACAGAATCGAATTAGTGTTCAGAAATAAACTAGTTCATCTATGGACAATTGATATGGTAAGGTGGTCAAGCCAACCCACCTAGGACAGAGAAGCTTCTTCAATAAACAGTGTTTGGAGGACTGGATATACACATGCATAAGAATGAAAGAGGACCCGTAACTCAAACTCTATACAAAAATTAATACAAAATGGATCAGAGATCTAAACATTAGAGGTAAGATCATAAAACTTTTAGAAGAAAATGTAGATAAATATCTTTATCCAAATACCTATACAAATAGGTATTTGTACAGACATGACTGTATGTGTGTGAAGATTTCTCAATAAAAATATTTTAAAAACAAAAAAACAAGTATTGCTGAGAAACTGGAATATCATGCATTACCAGTGAGAATATAAAATAGCACAGCTGCTCTGGAAAAGAGTTTGGTGGTTCCTCAAATAGTTAAACATGGAATTATCCCATGACCCAGCAATCCCACTGCTAGATGTATACTCCAAAGAACAGGACACATGGATTCAGACATATACCTGTACATTAATGTTCATAGCAGCATTAGTCACACTAACCAAAACCAAGTGTCCATCAATTCATCACTGGATAAAAAAAATGTGATGTATGTATACAACTACTTGACCATAAAACAAACAGAGATCTGTTACATACAACATGGGTGAACCATGAATACATTATGCTGGATGAAATAAGCCAGACACAAAAAGACAAATATTACATGATTCTACTTATATGATATTTCTAGCATAAACCAAATTCATAGAGACAGAAAGTAGATTAGAGGTTATCTGGAGCTGAGAAAGAATGGAGAGTTACTGCTTAAAAGATACAGAGTTTCTGTTTGAAGTGATAAAAAAAGGTTTTTTAATGGATGGTAGTGATAGTAGCACAACACTCTAAACATAGTTATGCAACTGAAATGGACACTTGAAACTAGCAAATTCTATTATACATACATTTACATATATATGTATATATCAAAAAGAAAATGCATTTTCTGAAAAAGAAAGAACTAGGTCAATAGACTTTCACTAAAGAAACTCATAAAAGAATGCAATTTAGGCACAAAATGACCACTGATGGAAAATCTCAGATATAAAAAGGAAGGATAAGCCAAAAGTATTTGTAAATATGTAGGTAAATCTAAATAAACACTGAACTTATTCATGAGGGAAACTAAGATATAAGTAAATTCTGAATGATAAGATCATATAAAATTTGAAAAGGTATAAAAAGAATTATAATATTTTTAGATTCTTTATTCAGGAAAATGGCAAAGGTAAACTTTAGACTGTTACAAAGTCATGTTAAAATTATTATAAAAGCAAGTGACAGAAACAAAAAGGGCAAAAATACAATCTCTTCAAGCAATTCAATAAGTGAACAAAAAAGGGATGGGAATAAAGGAAGCTCAAAACAAACAGAAAATACATATTAAAACTACTATAAATAGATCCAAATAGTGAATCAGTGTTCACAATAAATACAAATTGGCTGAAATTTCAAATTAAAAGTTAAAATTGTGAGAATGAATAAGACAACAAAATCTAGCTATATGCTATTTACATGAGTACACATAGAATCATTAGGATAAGAATTGAAATTCAAAAGACGGAAAAGACAGACCAGGTTACACAAGCAATGGGAAACCACTGAATAATTTTATGTAAAGGAAGAACATGAAAAGATTTTGAAAGAGCACTCTATTAGTGTGAGCAAATTTTCTAAAACAAGTAAAGCATAATAATTGAATCCTAAATTTATTTTACCTCATTCAATTCAACTCAGGAGTGGAGCTTATTAATATATAGTGGAAATCTGATTATCTTGTCTGGTGTACTAGTGTTCCTTTTGACATGTGAATATTATAAGCATGCCAGCACAGACAATGCAAGCCAGTGATAAAAAAAAGCTTAAGAGGTCAGAGAGAGCTATGAAGAACAATAACAGAGGCATCTTTTCAGATTGATATGTTTTCTTAGGGGATCTTAATCAGTGGATAAAACAATTACAAAACCACCTAACAATACTACAGCAGCTCACTTCTTGTTTCTTAACTTTAACCACAAGCCTATCAAAATTATTTTCTCGAACAGGCCACAGTGGCTCAGGGTGGGCTACACTGGCTCAGCAGGCAGAATTCTTGTCTGCCATACCGGAGAACTGGGTTTGATTTCCAGTGCCTGCCCATGCAAAATTAAAAAAAATTATCTTCTCAAATGCTTCATTGAAATCTAGATGTAGTGCTTTAATTATTTCCTTGCACATATATGAATGAATGTATATGTACAGATGGACACACATGTATACACATATATAAAACACATATACAGTTATATACATACATACATACATATCCACTTATATATAAATGTTGTGTGGATGTGTATATATATTATATATATGTGTATATATAATATATATATAATCATAATAGTACTGTACCTCATAAGTAGTTCCATAATGGCAGGTAAACTGGCATTGTCTGTTGGTTTCTGCATCTTGCTCAACATTGGTATAAAATATTACTCCATCTCCAGAGCAGGATATAATTTGCTTATCATTTGTACATGGTAAGAACTTTGCACTAAATATATTTGCTCGGTGCCCTGAACGAATTGTTGTCAAAACCTAAAATATACAGAGAAAGCAGTTCTTGGTAATACATTTCCTGGAAAAAAACATTCATATTTAATATAATCATAGCCAATGATACTTCTTATTAACATTCTCATCTCAATAAAAGATTACCATTTAATTCTAAAATATTATATTTTTTAAAAAGAGAATCAGGATCTCACATATTTTCAATCTGTTCCATCTAAGATATATTAAAAAAAAAAAAAAAAGAGTAACATCAACAGGAATAGAGCCATGAAAATCAAATATACATTTGGCATATTTCACTCTTTAAAAAATTTCAGTAAATAAAAAAGGACTAATTTGACTGACTTTTGACATTCACTGGCTACTAGATGATTGTTTAAGTTATTCCCTGTAAGGATGAAGAAAAAAAATAAACAATTTAAATGACTCATAAACAAAGTAATGAAATGGTATATATGAGGATTAAGCTAAAGTCCCAACTTCCATTTCCTTAATTATATTTACAAAACCAAAATTCTGTGAGAGAAATAAAGTTTAAAGTTTATATTCTAATATTTGCAACATATATCACATAAAAAAGGCTAATTCTCCTAATATATAAAGAATGCTTAAAAAATCAAGAAGAAAAAAAACACTAAATCCTGATAGAAAAAACTAAGCAAAAGAGCCAAACAGCCTACAAACAGACACACAAATGGCCCTTAGAAATGTGAATAGTCAACTTCATCCCTAAGGGAAATACAAATCACAACTATATTGAGACATATTTTCTACTCATCAGATTGACAAAAGTTCGAATCTTGATAACACACGCTATAAGCAAACATATAGAGAAACTAGCATTTAAACATTCTGCTGGGAGTGCTAAGTGGTACAATGTCAGTAGAGGACAATTTAGCAGTATCTCACAAAATTATAGATATGTTTATCTTTCAAACAAGCAATCCCATTTTTTAAGAACCTACCCTGGAGACATACCCCAGCAATACAAAAATACATGCACAAGATTATTCATTGAATTATAATTTATAATAACAAATGTTGTAAATAATTTAATGCCCAATCATAAGAACCTGGTTGACGATATTATGATACCTACCCGACAATGGATATGTAATGGATTACCAAGGGAGCCTGGAACAACACCTGTTGTACTTAAAATAAAGTGTCCAAAGAAAAATGAGGTTATGTTAAAATACAGACACAGGTTGGCTTACCTGGGAGAATTTGAGCACCAAAAAGAGTATTATAATACACTGAATAAAAACAAAAATCCATAAACCCATAGCACTTAAAAAAAAAAAAAGATGGTGGGGATAAGGAAAATCCTCTTATTTATAGAAGAATGCACATAAATAAATGTAGGAAAGATGACAAAATCAGAAAATCACAATTTCATAACCACATTTTAACTGATTTGTGTAAGAACCAGCAATGACTGCTAAAACCAAAAACTGAAATGTGATTAGGAAACAGAATATCCAGTCTCAAAATCTACTGCCAAAGTTAGCTTACTTAATTAGAAAGAAGAAAAGCAGAAAAACAAGAGAGGGATGAAACTTGCCATCCTAATAAAGACGCGAACTAACAAATGTACCACAATGTCACCTGTACAAAATTCTTTCTAAAAGCAATTAATCAAAACCTACTTCTGAAGGAACAATCAGAAAAATCTGAGAGATATTCTATTAAAAACTTGCATTAGACTCTTAAAAAATGTCAAATGACATGAAGACCAAAAACTTGGGGAACTATTTTAAAGGACACAAAACAAGTATATGCAATGTATAGTTGCTGGATTGGAGCCAGGTTGAACAGGGATGGCATTTTTAAAGGAATTGTTCAGACAGACATATGCATATTGGATAATGATATGTTCAGGGCATGGTAATTACACTGTAGTTGTTTAATTTTCTTGTTCTTTGGAGATAGATGTGATAACATTTACGGATGAGAAGGGGGACAGGAAGTGGAGGGAGGGGAAGTGAGAAGTGATACCTCCCCTACTTATCACCAAAGCTTTTAAAAAACATCCTTTTATGGATGCTCGGTGGGGTTTTTTTTGCAACTTATCAAGTTGTAAAATTTTCAAAGCTAGGAAGATTTCATATTTCAACTTTTATCAATTGCCATCAAAGTCATTTCCCCTTGTTCAATTCAGCTCAACATACAACTGAAATATGGTAACTCTTCAATTTTTTAGAAGAGCTTGAGCAGGACAGGTGTTACTTCTTAGAATTTTTTGTGGAATTCATAAATGAAACTGTCTGCTCCTGGACTTGACTTTGTTGGAAGGTCTATTTCTCTCTTCAAATCTGTCAACGTTTGCTGGATATATTTTGGGTCTCTGCTGTTAGGGGCATACATGTTTATAATATTATATCTTCTTGATAAATTGACCACTTTACTGATACAAATATAATTTACCAATATAAATAGGTAGACCTATTCTTCATCCCTTTTAAAGGTTTGTGACAAAGTCTATTTTATCTTATATTACTATGCCACTCCAGCTCTCTTTTGGTAACTGCTTGCATGAAATTTTTTTTTCCACCTTTTCACTTTTAGTTTACTTTTGCTTTTGAATATTAGGTGAGTACCCTGTCAACAGCATGTAGTTATGTCATACTTTTGTACCCATTCTCCCCGAAATCTCTTCCTTCTGGCTGTAGAGTTATGCCATTTACTTTCTAAAGAAACTACTGATAATGTAAGACATTATTCTGCCATTTTGCTATCTGGTTTTGTAAATCTTACACCTTTTTTTGTCCCTCAATTCTTCCATTACTGCCTACTTTCATATTCATTTCATTTTTTATAGTAAACCATTTCAGACTCTTTTCAGTTCCTTCTCTATATATTTTTCAGATGTTCTCTTTGTGATTACCACAGTGTTCAAATTTAACATTCTAAATGTGTAACAGTCTTGTTTGATTTAATAAGCAACTGAACTGTAACAACCTTCACAAACTATGTTCCAATATCTCTCCAAGCCATCAGCTTTGTGTTGTTCTCATCATGAAAATTTTATTTTCATATACTGTATGTAAAAAAACATAAAGTTATCATTACTTTCTATGCATCTGCATTTCAGATCCTCTAAGAAGCAAAAGGTGAACTTAAACATGAAGAATACATACAATAATACTAGAGTTTATAATTATCTACAAAATTACCTCTACTGAAGATCTTTACTTCTTTATGTTGCTTCAATCTAATGTCTAGTGCTTTTGCCTTTCAACCTGAAGAGCTCCTTCTATCTTTGTAGAGGAGGTCTATGGTGAAAACTCCCTTAGCTTTGTTCATCCAAGAGTGTCTTAATTTCTCCCTCATTGTTGAAAGACAGTTCACCAGATATATAATTCTTTGTTAGTAATTATTTTCTTTCAGCACTTTAAATATTTGGCCCCATTTTCTTCTTATCTCTATGGTTTCTGATGAAAAGTTGGAACTTTTCAGAATAAATATACTGGCCCAGTGGATGGTCTCTTAGGCTCTATTCATTTTTCTTTTCATTCTTTAATGTTTCTGCATCACAGACTGAATAATTTCATTTGTTCTATCTTTGAGTTTACTGACTCCTCTGCCAGTTCCAATCTGCTACTGCACCCTTGTTGACTTTGTGGCAAACAGCAATATGTGGCATTTTCATTTCTTTATAAAAGATATTTAGAAAATGTAATTTAATATTACAAATAAAATACTTGAACAACAACAAAAAAATGATATGACAGGTAAGATCTCATTCTTGGTGGTATAGTAAGATTATTATGTTTTCACTAAATATCATCAATTTTTCAAATAGTAAAAAAATGTATCTTTTCCAAACACCTTTAAAATTCCTTCTAAATGTTTAAAGTTGAAATAATTGAACACAAGTGCTTATAAAATGAAGTTGTTAAATCCTGCACATGTCAAAAAAAAAAAACAAGTTGTTAAACAGAGAATACAATGATATACAGGTTTCAACAAGGCTAACCAAGATTTAACATTTCTTCTGAAAAAACCAGCAATCAAATAAAAGTTAAGTAATGTGTGCCATGATTCTGGCTTGAAAATTTATATCTGAAAGTCCTCTTAGATACCTAAGTAAACATCTAATTTGGAGAAACCTCTACTAAATAACAGAGTATATATATATATACACACACATACACATACAATATACACATTTATATACATACTTGCTTTTGTCCAAAACTCAAAAAGTACATGTAATAACTCATCAATTATTCAAATTACTCAATGAACAAAATAAAGATATGCTATAACAAATATCCATTTCACAACTATTAAAATTTTCTTGGTTTCTAGCTTAACGTTTTCCTCAATAAAACCCACTTTACCTTTCTGCTGTAAGGATTGCTAATTACTAACTTGGTGTCATCTGAACCAGATAAAATGTACTCTCCAGTGTCATTCCAACAGATTGTATTAACCTAAAAAAAAAAAGCAGAAAAAAATATGAGTAAAACAGACATAAAGTGATTGTGAAAAACTTGTGTCTGATGCTCCTTTTACCTAAGATATTGACAGATGAGTAAAAAATATAGATTAAAAATAAATAATAGGGGGAACAATGAAAGGGAGTGGTATGGGGTATAGAAAAAAATAGGGGGAACAAAGGTTAAACTCTACTGAGTAGATGGAAATACTATTGGTCAATGAGAGGGAGAGGTAAGAGATATGGTATGTAAGTTTTTCTTTTTTCTTTTTATTTCTTTTTCTGGAGTGATGCAAATGTTCTAAAAAATGATCATGGTGATGAATACACTACTACATGATATTGTGAGCCACTGATTGTACACCATACATGGAAAGCTTGTATGTTAAGAATGTCATGTTTGTATGCTGTTTCAGTTTGATAATACAAAATAAATTGAATTAAAAAAAAGACAGAGCAAAATATGCCATTTTCTATTACCTCATGGTTCAAATTTTATATCACTAATGAAGTTATGTGTTTGATAACAAGTATTTACCATTTAATTTATACAAAAACACCTAACTGCCTTTAGCAAAGATGATGTTCTGAGATTTCAAAAGGGAAAGCCTGAGTATTTGATATATTTAAGAATTACTGCTTAGATTTACTTTTGTTAATTATCTATTTTATATCAGAGAAATAAAAATTATCTATTTTATATCAGAGAAATAAAAACTGATCGCCAAAAATGAAGCAGAAAACCAAAGTACAGAGTTACACATGCAAGACTAATAATACTGACATATAGATAGACATACAGATCAATGATATCAAATTGAAAGTCCACAAACAAACCTTAACATTTATAGTAGTGATTTCTGACAAGGGGCCAAAATCATTCAATGTAAGAAAAAGCTTCTATTCAAAAAAAATGTTGCTGAGAAAATTGCATATTCATGTACAAAGAAAAGTGGACCCTTATCTCATATCAGATATACAAATAAACTCAAAATACTTAAATGATCTGAATAGTAGTTGAAAACCATGAATTATTTTTAGAAGAAAACACAGGAACAAATCTTCAGGACTTTGGATTTGGAATGGATTCTTAGAAATGGCACCAAAACACAGGCAACAAAAGAAAAATTAGATAAATAGGACTTCATACAAATTAAAAACTTTTGCAAATGACATCATCTAGACAGGGAAGACAACCTAAAAAAGGGAGACAATAGCTGCAAATCATATTTGAGTTTATAAAAACAATGCTTCCAATTAAGTAAAAAAGACAATCTAATTTTTAAAAACTGCTAAAGAACCTGAGTCCATATTTCTCCAAAGAAAGACAAATAGCGAACAACCACATGAAAAAGTGATCAAAGCCATTAGTCATTAGGGAAATGCAAATTAAAACCACAATGAGATACACTCATACCAACTAAGATTGCTATATTAGGGGGAAAATGCAGAAAATAAAAAGTGTTAATGAAGATGTTAAGAAGTTGGACACTTATACATATAATGATAGACTGCTGTAAATATAAAATGGTTTGGCTGCTGTGGAAACAATGTGGTGGGTCCTAGAAAAGTTCAACCTGCAGAGGAGTCTGGGCCTGGCACCCTGGAACCAACAATGCCTACCTGACCAAAAGAGGGAAAAGTAATGGAACAAAATAAGGTATCAGTGGCTAAGAGATACCAAATAGAGTCTAGAGGCTATTCTGGAGGTTACTTTTATGTAAATTTCACTACTTGCCATGGTATGCCATGCCCCAACCAACAGTATTCCTGTAAACCCTAAAGAATACCCAGGGCTCTACCTGAGACCCTCTCTAAGAACATCAACCAGTTGCATCCCCCATTCCATAAAGCCAACACTCCTTTTCAACATGAAGAAGTCAGAATGGTCAATGCCCCAATATCCCTAAATACTGGGAAGAGGATCAAAGGAGGAGGAGTTGGAATAGAGAAGATAAGATTTAACAAATGAATATGACTCCTGAATCATTGTATTGATATTTCTTTTTAGTCTCCAGTCTTCTAACTTAGTTAGAAATATCTAAAACCGTGAACTGTAACCCATACCATATGTGGTAATTAGGTTCAGGTTTCAACTTGGTCAGATGATGGTACCCAAATGTTCTGTTGCTGTGGACTTAAATCATCAGCACGTGAAATTCACCCATCACTAATTACATCTGCAGTTGGCTAAGGGGAGTGCCTTCTGCAATGAGTGATATTTAATTTAATTAGCTGAAGGCTTAAGAGTGCGAGGTCAGAGGTGAGCTCAAAAAAGCTCAGCACAAACCCAGACATTTGGAGATGCAGAAAGGAATCACCCTGGAAAAAGCTGTTTGAACCCCAGCCAGCAGATGCAGCCATGTTGCCTTTCCATATGACAAAGAAAACCAGAGGAAGGCCAGCTAATTTCCTCCAAAGAACTGTGAATTTTTAACTAAATAAATCCCCTTTACAAAAGTCAGTCCACTTCTGATGTATGGCATTCCAGCAGCATTAGCAAACTAAAACACCATACACTGAAATTTGTTCTATAAATACATGTTAAAGTGTACTTTGAAATTTATTCCTTTTTGTATATATATTTCACAATAAAAAAGCTTAAAAAATAAATGAATCTTTAAATACTACGCTAAATGAAATTAGCCAATTATAAAAGGCCACATAGTTTATGATTCCATTCATGTGAGCTTTATAGATCAGCCAAATCTTGAGACAGAAATTAGATTACTGTTTGCCTAAGGATGGGAGTTGGGAGCTGGGGACAGATGTGGTGACACTGCTAATGAATACAGAGTTCTTTTTGGGGGTAATAAAAATGTTTTAAAGTTGATCGTGGTAATGCTCATAAAACTCAGTGAAGATAATAAATACTGAATTGCACACTTCAAAAAAAAGTTTAACCTGGAATTACCATGTGACCCAGCAATTATATACACTTAGATATTTCCACAAAAGAAATGAAAACAGGTACTCAAATATCCGTGAACACATGCTCATTGCAGCAATATTCACAATATCTAAAAGGTGAAAACCACACAAATGTCTATCAAATGACGAATGGGTAAACACATTGCGGAATAGACATATAACAAAATAGTATTCAGAGATAAAAACACATGAAATATTGATAAATGGACAGAACTAGAAAACATTATACTAAGTAAAAAAACATAATCAGGTAAGTCCACATGTTAAATAATTCCATTTATATGAAAGAATAGGTAAATCCAGAATGAGAGAAAGTAGATTGGTGGTTGCCAGGAGCTGTGGGGAGGGAGAAAAGGGAAGTGGGTACTTAAAAGGTACAGGGTTTCCTTTTAGGGATAATATGGTTCAGAACAAGAGATGGTAGACACAAAACACTGAATTGAATGCCACTGAATTGTTCACTTTAAAGTAGTTAATTTTATGCTATATGAATTTTACCCAAAAAAAAAAAAATCTAAATCAAAATGGATCAAATACTTAAATGCAATAAAAGCTAAATTATAAAACCTTAGATGGAAACAGATGCAAATCTTTGTAATCTTGTATTAAACATCACTTTGTTAAATAGGCACTAAAAGCAGAAATAACACCACTGAGAAAATAAATTGGACTTGATCAAAATTTAAAATTTTGCTCACCAAAGGAAACTATTGGAAAAGTAAAAAAAAAAACACAGAATGGAAGAAAATGTTTGCAAGTCATATATTTGATAAGGGCCTGATGTTCAGAATACACAAAAAACTTATACAACTCAACAAAACAACAAGAAAATCAGATGACTAAATAGCAAAAAATCACAAGACAGACTTAAATACTGGAAGATATAGTCGAGTTAAAAGAACAAGTTAAAAAGTCAAAGAAGATTTTAGAATTTGGAACAACTATTCAAAGATGCTCAATCAATTCAAGGTGACTACTTAAGAGATAAAGGATATTAAGAAGACACTGAGACTAAAGAAGAATTTAAAAGTACATGTATTAGTTTGTAAGCTGTTGAAAGCAGTATACCAGAATTGGAACGACTTTTAAAGGGAATTTAATAAGTTATAGTTTGAAGCCTATAAAAATGACCAAACTAAGGCACCCAGGGAAAGATACCTTAATTCAAGGACAGCCGATGTATCTGGAACACCTCTGTCAGCTGGAAAGTCATGTGGCTAGCATCTGCCAGTCCTATATTTCTGGGTTCCATTGCTTCCAGCCTCTTTTCCTGTGGGGGTTTGTAAGTTTGCTTGTCCAGGGCTGGCTTTCATTTCTTGGCTTCTCTTGGCTCTCTCCAGGTTCAGGCTTGCTTAACATCTCACAGCACTTTTTTTCGGCTCCAAGCATCTCCAAACATCTGTGTCTCTGTTCTCCAAGTGTCAGCATCTGTGTCAACTCTGCCCAGAAGTTTCTGTCAGCTCTTTCTCTGTCAGCTCTGAGGTCTCTGTCATTTCTGAGGTATCTCCAAAATGTTTCCCCTTTTAAAGACTCTAGTAAACTATCAAGACCTACATGGGATGTGTGGAATCACATCTCCACGTAATCAAAAGGTCACACTCACAATTGGGTATGCCACATCTCCATGGATATAATCTAATCAAAAGATTCTGTCCCCACATTAGGATCAAAAGAAACAGCTGCTTCTACAAGATTGAATCAGGATTAAAACATGGCTTTTCTGGGGTACATAATACCTTCAAACCTGCACAGCACATAAAGAAAAATTAAAACTTATGGAAACAAAGACACAATAGATGACATCAAAAATACACTAGAGACACACAGCAGAAGATTTGAAGAAGCATAGAAAGGATCAGTGGAGTTATAAGAAAGAGTATCCAAATAAGAACAGAAAAAAGAACAGATGGAGAAAAGAATAGAAAATTTTAAGCAGAACCTCAGGAAAATGACGAACAACAGAAACATACACATCATGGTGTTCCAAAAACAGAAGAGAAAGGGATTAGAAAGAATATTTGAGTAAATAATAGCCAAAAATTTCCAAACCCTTATTAAAATACATAACTATGAAATTCCAAAACACCCTAATGTATTGGAAACAATATAAATCCAAATACACCCACTTCAAGGCAAAAATCAACCATACCATTAAATGCCAAAGAGAAAAAAATAACTCTGAAAGCAAAAAGAGAAAAGCAATTCACCACATTCAAGGAGAGCCAAATAAGAGTAAGTGCTGATTTCTCATGAGAAACCATGAAACAAGAAGGCAGTGGCATAGTATATTTAAGAAATCAAGAGAAAAAGTGCCAACCAAAAATTCTTTCTCCAGTGACGGTGTCCTTAAAAACAAGGGAAAGTTTAAAATATTCAAAACTAAAGAGAAGGAAAGAGAGTTCATAATCAATAGATCTTCCCTACACGAAACACTAAAGGGAATTTGCAGCTGAAAAGAAAAGGCAGGAGAGGGAGCTTGGAGAAAATTATGGAAATGAGGATCATCAACAAGGGTAACTAAAAGGATAAAATAAAGAAAAATAGTTATGACTCCCCCCCCCCAAAAAAGCCAAAGAATAAAATGGTTGAAGTAAGGACTACCTTAATAGTAATAACACTGAATGTTAATGGCTTAAACTCCCCACTTAAAAGACACAGATTGGCAGAATGGATATAAAAAATAGGATCACTCTATATGCTGGTTACAAAAGACTCATTTTAGATGCAAAGATATAAACAGATTGAAAGTGAAAAGATGGAAAAAGATATTTCACGAAAACAGTAACCAAAAAAGAGCAGGTATAGCTATACTAATATTACACAAAACAGACTTTAAATGCAAAATTGCTATAAGTGGAAAAGGAAGACATTATATATTAATAAAAGGGGTAATTCACCAAGAAGAAATAACAATCATAAATACCCATATGCCTAATCAAGGTACATCAAAGTACACAAGGCAAACACTGGCAAAACTGAAAGGAGTAATAGACATCTCTATAATAATAAAGGCAGACTTCAACACAACATTCCCATCAATATTTAAACCAGTTAACAGAGGGTCAATAAGAAATGAGAGAAGCTAAATAATATTATGTATGAACTAGACCTAGCAGACAAATACACAACACTATACCCCAAAACAGTTGGATATCCAATCTTCTCAAGTGTTCATGGAACATTCTCCAGGACATATCACATGCTGGAGCACAATACATGTCTTAATAAATTTTAAAAGACTGAAATTATATATTTAAAAAAAAACTTTCTTTGATCAAAGTGGAATAAAGTAGGAAATCAAGAATTCCAGAGAACAAGAAAATTCACAAATACATGGAGGTTAAACAACATGCTCTTAAACAATTAATGGGTCAACAGGAAATTACAAGAACAATCAGTAACTACCTTGACATGAATGAAAATGAGAACACAACTCACATCATATACAAAAATTAACTCAAAATAGAGCATACCTCTAATTGTAAGACATATAACTATACAACTTCTAGAAAAAAAATAGGCAAAAATCTTTCTGACCTTGAGTTAAACAGATTTCTTAGATATGACACTAAACGTTTGATCCATAAAGGAAAAATTAGTTTTGAACTTCTAGCTTCCTCAAATTGACCCCAGGTCTTTGAAAATCAGTGTTAAAAGAGTTAAATATTCAGAAAAATTATGTGTAACCAGTTTCTCTGGCAATGAATTTGCACTGAAAAAATATAAGAAATTCCTCAAATTGACTTCCTCAAATTGACCCCAGGTCTTTGAAAATCAATGTTAAAAGAATTAAATATTCAGAAAAATTATGTGTAAATAATATTCCTGGCAAAGAATTTGTACTGAAAATATATAACAAATTCTCAAAACTCAGTAATTAAAAAAACAAACAATCCAATGAAAAACTGGATAAAAGATTTAAATATACTTTTTCAAACAAGATATATGTGTGGCACATAATCACATGAAAAGATGCTCAACACCGTTAGTCATTAGTGAAATACAAACTACACCACACTGTGGTATCACTAAATACTGATTAAAATATCTAAAATTAAAAAGACTGATTACACCAAGTGTCCTAGTTTGCCAGAACCATATGACAAATATTACACATTGATTGGTTTAAACAACAGGAATTTACTGGCTCACAGTTTGGAGGCTAGAAGTTCAAAATCAAGATATCAGCAGGCTGTGCCATCTCCTAAGTTTGTAGTATTCTGGTGGCTTGCTGGAAATCAATCTCTGCCTCTGTCACATGACAATCTTTCTGTCTTGTCCTCTGACTACTACTGAATAACTGCATCTGAATTTCCTCTGTTTATAAGGACTTCAGTCATCTTGGATTAAGGCCCTCCCTGAATCACTTTGGTCTCATTCTAATAGTATCAAAAAAAGATTCTATTTACAAATAAGTTCACATACAAAGGACTAGCGGCTGTGACTTAAACATACAATATGGGGTCCTGATTCAATCCCAAGCACTAAGTGTTGCTGAGGACATCAAACAACTGCAATTTTTATATTCTGATGGTGAGAATGTAAAATAATACCAATACTTTGAAGGAGTTTGGCTGTTTCTTAAAACTTAACCATATACCTACCATATAACAGTCATTTGACTCCTAAGCATTCACCCAAGTAGAAGATAGCATATGTCCACACAAAGATTTGTACACAAATGTTCATAGCAACTTTATCTATAATAGACTAAGCTGGAAACAACCCAAATATCCATCAACAGGTAAAGGAATAAACACTGTATAGCCATGCAATGAATGCTTCTCAGCAATAAAAAGTACTAAACGATGGATACATTCAACAACATGAATGAATCCCCAAATAATTATGCCAAGTAAATGTGAAAGTAAAAGAAGTTAAACAAAAAAGGGTATATATAATGGAGGATTCTAGAAAATGAAAACTAACTTATAGCGATAAAAAGGAGATCAGTGGTTGTGTGGGGGTGAAGGTAGCAGGGAAGGATGAGAGATCATGAAGAAAGTTTATTTTGATTATGGTGGTGGTATCATCAATATAGACATACGGCAAAATTTATCAAATTTCCACTTTCAGATGTACAGTAAATTATTTATGTCAATTATATCTTAAGCTATTAAAAATTCCTATAAAAACTTTAAACACAAATTTAACAATAATTCAACAAAGGTAATAAACTTTTATACCATAGGAAGAAAAGGAATCGCAAAATGCTGGCATCATTCTTATTAGATACACTGGCAATTCATATAAGATCTTCAAATTACCAAGCGAAAATCATTTTCAATGCTGAATCCTATGTCCAACCAAACCATCAAACAAGAATATAGGAAAAAAGGTATTTTCAGACTTGTAAGAAATTTTACAGTCCACTCCCTTTGAGAAAAATACTTGAGAATACACTCACCCTAAAGCCTGAAAGTGAATTTTAGAATAGAAACATATAGAATCCACCCTGTAAAATTCTTGAGAATTTAAGGACAATTCATTTTAAGTAATTCTAGGAAATTTCCTGTAGGTGGAGGCTAAAGATTTAACCATAGATCCTTAGAGAAGGATATAAACCTAACATATAACACACTCTCTTTGCCTGGTCACTGAACAATTCATAAATGCCACATATGTGCTAGGCACCCTTCTTGATACCAAATTAACAAAATAAATAAATTTCTGAAGGTATTTTCTTGGTGTGTTGGGGGTGGGAGATGGCACTCCATAAAATAAATAAATACATGTGCATTTCTATGGTTGTATAATTATTATGTCAGATAGTAATAAGCACTGAAAAAAACTAAAATGAAGAAAAAGATACAGATGAGTGATGTTTAATTAGGACAATAATGGAAGACTTCTCGGACATGTAACACCGAAGAGATAAATGAAATGAGAAGGTAATCTTCACAGATATTTGGGGGAAGAATGTTCTAAGTAAAGGGCATAAAATATATAATAAAGAGGTGTACTTAGTGCATGTAAGGAATAATAAGGAGATTGTGTGAGTAGAGAACATAGTAAGGAATGAATGACAAGATCATGCATTGCCTGGTAGGCAATGATAAGGATTTTGGATTTTATGCTAAGCCTGCTGGAAACTCATTGGAGAATTTTGAGCAGGAGAGTTTTATAAACAGACACATTACTTATAAAATGACCATTTAAGAGACTACTGAATTAGTTCTGGAACAGACTATGCTAATTTGGCCTAACATAGTAGTAGTAAGATGCTGGATATATTCTGAAAAAAAATCCAAGAGAATTTGTTGATGGATTACAGGTGAGTATGAAAAGAAAGAGAAGTGTGAAGGAGACTATCATTTTTGACCTCAGCAACTGAGCAGTCCCATCTGCTGAATTAGCAAAGAAAGAGAAAGAAACAGGTTTGGGGATGAAAATCAAGAGTTCTGATTTAAAGATTGAGATGCCTAACAGACATCTAAGTAGAGAAGCTAAGTAGGAAATTGAACATAAAAGTTTAGTTCAGGGCGGGCCGCGGTGGCTCAGCGGGCAAGAGTGCTTGCCTGCCGTGCCGGAGGACCCCGGTTCGATTCCCGGCCCCAGCCCATGTAAAAAAAAAAAAACAAAACAAACAAACAAAATATAATAAAACAAGAAAATGTTTAAAAATGTTTCCCTTTCTTCCTCCCTTCCTTCCTTCTCTGTCTTTCCTTCCTTTCCTCCCTCTCTCTTTAAAAAAAAAAAAAAAAAAAAAAAAAAAAAAAAGTTTAGTTCAAGGGAAAGATCAGTTGGAGATATAAAAGTTTATATGGCCACAATAATATAAATATTCTTTATAAATTTTTTTTCCCTTTATTTTGATAATTTTAAGAAAAAACTTAAAAACTACACATAAAACATTGTTTAATTAATTTCAACTTCTACAATTAATACATAGACAAACTACCAAAAACAATTATGGTTAAAGAGCAAAGGTTAAATATAATCAACACTGGCAATATAAAAGCAAATATAGCTAACAGAGGTGTGAAAATAAAAGAAATAGTAGGAAAGTGCGAGAAAGGTTGGAAGCATTAATGTCTCCATCTTACAGAATGGGTATTCAAAAGATACCATCTACGAAGGACAGAAGGAAAAAAAGATGTTTTCTCTGCTATTTATAAAGTTAAGCTGACCACTGAAGAGACTGACAACTAACTACAACATGACTATTCAGAAAAGACTAACTCTTAAAAAGTGGGAGCTGTGTAAGTAAGTTAAGTCCTCATCTTTCAACATTTAATCAACTGACAATGTCTAAAGCTGACAAATCAATAAAGAGGAGTGTGCTGATGTAAAGCTGTTATGGACCCCAGAAAAGCCATCTCTTTTAATCCAATCTTATGGGTGCAGATTTATTGTGGGTATGATCTTTTAATTAGATTGTTTTCATGGAGATGTGAACCACCCATTCAAGGTGGCTCTTAATTAGTTTACTGGAGTCTTTAAAAGACCTCACAGAAGGAGAAACACAAACATTTGGAGATGTTTGGAGAGCTGACATAGAAAGCTACTGGAATCAGAAGTTGAAAGCAACACAACCCAGGAGCAAAGGAACAGCAGATACCGGCTATGTACCTTTCCAGTTGACAGAGAAACCCCAGACATGACTGTCCTTTCTTGAGTGAAGGTATCCTCATGTTGATGTCTTAAACTGGACATTTTTATGGCCTTAGAACTGTAAACTTGTAACTTATAAATCCCCTTTGTAAAAACCAACCCACTTTTGGTATACTGCATTCCAGCAGCTTTAGCAAACAGAAATAGATTCTGGTACCATAGAGTGGGGGGTTCCGCAATTTGCAAATACAAAAAATACTGGAACAGCTTTATAAATGAGGAAGGAGAAGGTTATGTAAGAACTGTGATATGCTTGACAGAAAAGGTCTGAATTGCCACGAACAGACTTGACAAAAAGGGGACTCTAAAGATACTTCTAATGAGGTCTTAAAAAGAAATGATGACATGTTATTGCCAACTGGAAGAAAGGCAACCCTTGTTGTAAAATGGCACAGAATTTGGCAAAATTGAATCCTGGTGTTGGATGCGAGGTAGAATTTGAAAATGACAAGCTTGGATATCTAGCTGAGGACATTACCAAATTATATTTGGAAAATGCAGCCTACCTTCTTCCTGCACTGCATAGTAAAATGTGACAGGAAAAGGATAAGCTGAGAACTTACTCTTAGGTATAAAGAAACCAGAAACTGATAGTTTGGGAAAGTTTTGAAAACTGAGACCCCAGAGAATACTGCCCCAAGTGAGTGTGGTATTTAGGTTCAGGTGTCAATTTAGTCAGATGATAATGCCCCGTTGTACTGTTTCTGTTGTCTTAAATCATAAATATGTGAAATTCATCTATGGCAGATTACATTTGCAGTTGGCTAAGGGGAGTGCCTTCCACAATAAGTGGGGTTTAATTTAATTGGCTGGAAGCTTAAAAGAGAGAGTTCAGAAGGGAGCTCAATGCAGCACAGCCCAAGCATCTCAGTATACCTCAACTCAGCATTCGCAGCTCAGCCCAGACGTTTGGAGATACAGAAAGGAATCACCTTGGGGAAGGCTGTTCAAACCCAGAAGCCAGTAGAGAAGTAGACTTCACAGTAAGATGATAAGCTAGCTGCCTTTCCTCTGAAGAGCTATAAATTTTTTAACTAAATAAATCCCCTTATTAAAAGCTGATCCATCTCTGGCATGTTACATTCTGGCAGCTTTAGTAAAGAGAATCTAACCAAACATGGAATCAGAAAAGCCAGAATTGGAGATTAAACTATCAAGAAAGGATCTGTGGAAAGTCCTATTGTCTGGTGGCTGTGATCACTGTATACTGAATGGAAAACAAAAAAATTTTTTTGCATTATCTGTATGAACAGAACCAGTGCCAGTCTGGACTAAAAGGGATAGACTGAAGGGAAAATTACTTCAAAGGCAGAACCATGGAAGCTAAGGTATGGAGCAAGGAAATCTCGGGCCAGGAGAACAGATCCATCCATGCATGTGGAGAGGGTGACTTTGCCCCAGAAGCAGAGGATAGACCTTTTGCTTCATTGCTCAGGAAAAGTGTTGCCCTGTCAGGACTCAGCAAGGATGAAGCACATTTCCTGGAGACTGGGGAAAGCCTGACTGCCACGCCACTGTTCCAAATGGGTTGAGTGTGTACCCTGGAGATAGCAGAGCATTCCAGATGCCACCCAGATGCGTGGGGAGGGTGAACCCTTAGAAAGGGTGGGACTGCTATTTTCTCAAGCACCAGAACAAATTATTGTCAGACCTTAAAATCTAGTGGAGTTTGCCCTGCTAGTTTTAGGAATTGTTCAGGTCTGGTGACCCCTATTTTCCTTTTAATTTCTTCCTGTGGCAATGGGAATGTTTATCCTATGATTGTTCCCCCTTTGTATATTGGAAGCAGATAACCTATTCCAACTTTCACAGGTCCAAAGTCAGAGAAGAATTTCAACCTAGGATAAACCATGCCTGTAACTAACTGATTTTATAAGATTTTGTAGTATTTTTGACGTGGTACTTTTTTTGTATTGTTACTGAAATGATTTAAGGCTTTTGTGATATTGTGGTGGAATGAATGGATTTTGTATATGGAAAGAACATGTCTTTTTGGGGTCCAGAGGGTAGAATATGCTCATTTGGAAACTGTTATGTACCCCAGAAGAGCCATGTTCTTTTAATACAATCTTGTGCATACAGACTTATTATAGGTAGGTAAATAATACCACAAAGAAACAGACAAAAATGTAGAATGCAGGGCACTCTAAATGAAAACTGACCCAGTTTCTCTAACAATGAATGGCAGGGAACGAAATGGGAGAAAACTGCTATAGAAAACAAGGCTTTAAGAGGCATAGCAATCAATGTATAAACTTTGCCTGAATCTTCTCTAGAACAAACAATTTTAAAAAGAAATTTCTGAAACAATCAGGAGTGTAGTCGATGATATTAAAAAGTACTATTAATTGTGCCAGATTATACAATGGCATTTTAGTTATATTAAAAAAAATGTCCATAATTTGGGAGTTTATATATAGAGGTAAAATGATAAGGTATCTGGAATTTGCTTTAAAATACTTCAGCTATGAAAAAAATAAAGAAAAAACGAGATGGAAAAAGAAAATGTGGCTAAATCTTGACAACTGAAAAATCCAGGTGATATGGGTATAAAGAAGTATACTTGAACTTTTTTACCATAAAATGAAAAGTAAAAGGGTTCTGTTTTAGCTATTAAACTTGGGCTGCCTAATAGACAAGGGAAATGTTAAGTAGAGTTCAATAAACAAACTGAACTTCCAGGAAGAGGTAAACTCATGGGCTTCTTTTTACAGCCATGAATCTAGGTAAGGTCACCTAGTCATGAGACTGAATAGGATCACTTAGAGTTGGAGAAGAAAGGGGATGGAGGAGCTGAGACAAAATCTTGGTGCATGCCAACATTTGAAGGTCAAGAGGCAGGGGAGTCAGCTAAGAAGGTAGAGAAGATGCAGTCAGTTGATGAGAAAGGAAGAAAACCAAGAGTGTGGTGTTAGCAGAAACCAACAGAGAAAGTGTTTTAAAAAAGAAGATTGCTCAATCTATATCTAAAGTTTCTGAGAAGTGACCACTAGATTTGGAGATATGAAGGTCGCTAGTGAGCTTGAAAAAAGCAGTTTCAGTAGCAAAAGGGGTGAAAAACTATTGATAATATAAGAAAATACTTATTTACACTTCAAAAAATCTCCCAGACATCTAAATTTAAAATGTATGTTTGTATTTTAATACAAAACATTATTCTCTATTTTATTACAGTTAGTCACAATCACTTCTGGAATAATTGGTATATTTCATCAAACATTTAAACATTTACTACTAAAATCATTCATGGTTGAGAATTAGCCATTACTTACACAGCCATCATGCACATTCAGAGTTGCTTCAAGTTTTAATCTTTGGATAAATTCTCTTCTTCCTGTGTAAAAAAAGAACTAAATAAATCATACAATTAATTGCTGAGAAAAAAATAACTCTAAAGTTATAAGCCTAGTATCTCACATGGGGCAAATCCAAGCTGTAATATCATCTCTACCATTTATAAGATGAGTGATATTGGGCAAATTAACCTCCTCCTAAATCCCAGTTTCCTTATTAGAGTAACTACTTTTTTTGGCTGTTGTAAGGAATAAATGATTCAATAAACAGAATGGGCTTGGCATAGTATCTGGACTACATTGAACATTCAAATGATCATTCTTTCATCCATTCATTCAACAAATATTTAAAGAGTGCCCACTCTGTTTCAGTCAACATTCTAGGAGCTAGGAAAATAGTAGTAAAGCAGAACAGAAAAAAGTCTCTGCATCTTGAGGCAGGGCAGAAAAACAATAAATAAGATGTACATTGGAGAAAGTGCTAAAGTACAAAAATAAAGCAAGGAAAGGGGATAAGGGAGGAGTGGAGGTAGGGGGTATGGGTTACAATTTTAAACAGGACAGCAAACCACGATTGTGAGACACCACCTATTTTAAAACATCTCAATTTCAAAAATGTTAAAATATTTTAAAGTTAATTTTAAAATAGATAAAATATGGCAGCAAAAAATTAAACTGATCTAGATGCTCATCAACAGAATAATTAAAATATTGCAAAACTAGAATAAGTCCCTTCTTTGAGAAAGAGAAATGTCTCTCCGTTTTGGAAATGAATCATCTTTAATTAAAGAGACAATACAAAGCAAATACTCTGGACAAAAAAGCATTATTTATTCAGAAGCCATACTGAAAGGAAGTTGATTTTATGACAAAAAGCCATAATTAGATAAGTAAGCAGGCTGATGAGCTCACGCATACAGTTAAATTTAACCATACTCTATAGACTGTCACAAAGGATGGATCGCCACTGTTTTCTTGCCATTCATTATAAAGAGATCAAGATCCTCTTGAAGCCAAATTGTTTTATTTATTTTTCTCCTGTAAATGGTTACAAGGCTAGGTAAAGGATGAACATAAAAATTGTTAAATAAAACAGCTATCTGCACTGGGAGCTGTCAACCGCAGCCCCCTTTGTAAGAAATGGCAGGGACAATTTAGAAGAAAAACAAACTGGCCAAGGTAAATACAGACAAGAAAAGATAACATTCTTGGTAAGTTTCAATTTGAGCAGCATTTAATGATAAGATGGTCTCATCCAGTAGGAAAAGCCTACTAAAAATGGTCACGTATACAATACTAACCAAAGTATATTTGTGTCCCACTTTCTAAGTGGGACCTCCTATATAACGAAAACTTTCAAGATCAACCAATCATTGTAATTTCCCACTTGAAATCCCCTAATTACCATTATAAGCCACATAACCCACTCACCATCATACCTCACTCCCCCTAGTTTGAGATCTCCCTGCTCCAGCAGTTTTGCTTCTGATAAACTTCTACAGCTTTGATAATATCAGTGACTTTGTTTCTTTTGACATGAATAAGTAAATAATTGTATTTGGGGGATGCTGAATGGTTCCTAAATTTATTGAAATCAAACAACCTTGAGAAATTCAGTAAGTGTCTCCATGAAATAGGTTGTACTTGATACATTTAACTTTGTTAATCTGATTTTTGGTTTGAAACTACTGAATTTTTTAAAAGCATCTTTTCCTTTAGACCAAAGATTAAGATTGATAATCCTGCTGAATTAGAAATAAGAGTTAAGAAATAAATATAACAGCAATTAGGACTCATTAAAATGCTAAAGTACTAATATTTGTTTTCTAAATTTTTAAAATACGGTTTGAAAATGTGGCTTTCTCCTGTCTGAAGAAAATAGTAGTTGGACATGAGCAAATGGAAGACAAAGTGAGTTCTTCTAGCAGGAACTCTTACATATGAAACCTGTCCACCACACTGAAAAATGATAGACACATAGTTCGTGAACAAAATTTTCTTACATGATTGGGTCAAACTGATGGTGTCATCCAGACATCCATAAAGTATACTACTAGAGCAAACATGCCCCACCCTATAAGTTAAATGCCACTACACCAAGAAAATAGTACCTGAAAGCCACCATAAAACAAGAATAGTCAGTTAAAAAAACTTAGCCCCCTCAAATTAGGATAAAAATTAAATAGAAAATTAATTAGAAAAATTAAGAAACTTCTTATCTGATTATTAAGAACTGTAAAGGGTCCATCCTACTTGTAAGTTAACAAATTATCCTGCCATTTCATGGATGCAGGCAGAAGACACAAGTCAGAGGCAAAGGGTTTTATAAGTCACGGAACAACAAGCAGTATAAACTTCAGGTTCATGTTGATTCCCCCAAGTCCCATAGGGGAATGTGGAGTGGCCTGGGTGAAAGCTGTGCATGCACACGTTTGCAACACAGCTGAAGAACCCTAAACTTAGGGAACCAGCATCTAATGCCAAGCAAACCACCCAGAACTTCATCCAGAGGAAGACATTATCTTAATTATACCAAACAATAAAGAAACCTACTATCTTGTTGTGCAGGGGACACTGTATTCATATTCCAAGGTTGTACACTATAAAAACATGCTTGAAAAGACAGTACGAAAGCAACCAGCATTTCTGCTCAACACATGTGGGAAATGCCAAATGCCCATGAGAAATTGTCTCCCATCAACTACACTTCCTACTTAAGTCTCTCTACATGACCTCTTACACTTCTGACTCTTCTATGACATTCTGTTCTTTATTAATAGGCTAGGTTTCATCATAATATTCAATCTGTTCTGTAATCTGTGTTTCCATTCAATAATGTATAGCGGACATCTTTCAATGACAAAAAACACAGAGCTATTGCTTATTTTTAATGGCTACATAACTTATTACATAGCTCTGTAATTTATTCACATACCAATATCCCTTACTAAACCATGAACGCTTGGCGGAAGAAATATTATGTTTAAATACTAAATCTGGAACTTACAACACATACCTTGGACAAAATTATTTAGCCTCTTAAGCCATAAATTTCACATTTGCAAAAAACTGGAATGATTAACAGGTTTATTGGGAGGAATAAATTAATTCATATATGAAAATCTCCTAGGAGTGTCTAATAAACCGCAGATACATAATATTCATTCTCTCCCTACGTACATGTAGTATTATTCTAAGATAATACTGTCTGAAGAGAGAAATGATGAAAACAAGCTTGATTAAAGGGGCTGAGGCAACACCTGCTGGTTAGGGGAAAGGATACGGCTAGTGATAACTAAGAAGCAGACATGTAAAAGCATCTAAACAAAATATTTATATACTTTACTTGACCCGGTTTTCAATTTGAGTTACTTTTCTTAATGCCAACCTTCCCAGTCACCTACCTACGCTGTCTTTCCTAGCTCACTGTGAGGTCTTCCTTTTCCTTAATTATCCCTATCAGGCTCTCCTCTCAATTGGTTTTGTTCTTTGAAACCACAGGTGATCAGTAAATTCAATGGTCTCATTCAAGACCAATTTGCCCCTCCACCCACCTCATGTTACAGTCTCTCATAGTTGATTGTGCTTTTTTTTAATTCAGAAATCTTTATGCACCATACAGTCCATCCAAAATATTCAGTCAATGGATCTCAATAGCATCACATAGCTGTGTTTTATTGCCATGATCATTTTTAGAACATATGCATCACTCCAGAAAAAGAAATAAAAAGGAAAAAAGGAAAAACTCATACATCCCAAACACCTTACCCCTCCCTGTCACTGACCACTAGTATTTCAATCTACTCAATTTTTTTTTTACCCCTTATTCCCCCCCATTATTTATATTTTTGTCCTTATTTTTCATTCATCTGTCGATGCCCTGGATTAATAGAGCGTCAGCCACAATGTTTTCACAATCACAAGGTAATATCACAAAGGCTATCAACAATCATGGCTACTGGAACACAGTTCAACAACTTCAGATACTTCCCTCTAGCCACTCCAACATACCATAAAAAAGGGGTATCCCAAGGGGACTTTGCAGATATTTATTTTCTGCCCAAACTACTCTTGAATGTATCAGGGCATTACCCTGAACTGTACACACCAACAAGATCTCACTCCCTATTCAAGATTCTAGATTCATAATTAAACAGTAATTATGCTGTTTAAATAAACTGACCATAAAAGTTAAATGAGATAATGAAATATCAAAAATATAAATTTTGCACCAAATAAACATCTCTTCCTCTGATCTCACACAAGAGTTGAAGTTTTACTAAAAGACAAATACTGTATGGTCCCAATGATGTGAATCGACATTCGAGAATAAACTTGGAATATGTCATTGGTAACAGAGTCCAGCAGGAGGTAGAAACAGGGTAAGACAATGGGTAATTGGAGCTGAAGGGATACAGACTGTGCAACAGGACTAGACACAAAAACTCAAAAATGGACAGCACAATAATACCTAATTGTAAAGTAATCATGTTAAAACACTGAATGAAGCTGCATCCGAGCTTTAAAAAAAAAAAAAAAAAAACCATAATTATGGAATTGTAACCCATGCCAAACTCTGAAATATATTCAATTTCAGAAGTAATGATTAACAGTTCTGTGGTCACATTATGCGCATATAGATAGCTACAGTGTAACACTTTACACTATTTTGTGCTAAAAATAAAAAATATCTGTGTAACTGTAAAAAAAAAAAAAGAGCTGAAGTTTTAAAATATAGGCAAAATGATCCTTTAATTTACCTTAGACCTATCCATATCACTTCATTCAGATCTCTAGTTGAAGTTTGATCATTCTGTGAACTTTTTTTTAACAGTTGCTGTATGGTGTAATGTTGACTTTCACAGCTTCCAAGCTCTGAGTCTCAGGTGTCAAACAAATACTTGCAGTTCCAAGGAACAACCAGGTAATACACAAACAGCTCAGCATCTCAGAATTTAGAAATAACACAACTCAGGAATAGATGTGACTCCTGTAAGAGCTTACGATCTAAGACATCAAAGAATTTTAGATATACTAAAAATGAATGAAGCAGGTTTTTAAAACTTTCTGATTTTAAAATTTATTATAAAGCCACAGTGGTCAAAAGATATACTGGCACAAAGATATAAGTATTGACCAATGGAATTAAATCAAGAGGGTGGAAATAGACAACCAACTCTATAGTCAACTGATCTTTGACAAGACTCCCAAATCCACTGAACTGGGACAAAATACTCTTCAATAAATGGGCATGGTCAAACTGGGTATCAATAGCCAAAAGACCGAAAGAGGATCCATACCTTACACTGCATATAAAAAATAAATCAAAAGACCCAAATATAAGAATCAGTACCATAAAATTCCTAGAATAGAGGGAAATATCTTCAAGACCCACTAATAGAAGGCAGCTTCTTTAACTTTAAACCAAAAGCACAAGCAATGAAAGAGAATTTAGATCAACAGGAATTCCTCAGAATCACATCCTTTTGTGCCTCAAAAGACATTGTCAAAAAAGCGAAGGGGCGACTTCCAGAGAAGATGGCGGCTTAGTAAGACGCGCGGGTCTTAGTTCCTCCTCCAGAACAGCAACTAAAGAAACAGAAACAATACGAAACAGCTCCCAGAGCCACGACAGAGACCAAAAAGACAGCGTACCCCATTCTGGAACGGCTGAACGGGCAGGGAGAATCCGCTGCGGTGAGATATCAGAGGGGCGCGGGTTTTCCCGGCCAGGGCGGCTGGCAACTGGGGTCCCCTCCACGCACGTGGCTCCCCGGTCTGACTGGGAACGTTGGATAGCGGGGCCCTCCCGCCATGCTTGGCGTCTCGGCCCAGCTGGGCAATTTGGACGAGCACTCCTCCAAGCCACGGTGGCCAGCGACCCCCCCTTCCCGGGCCGACTGCGAGATTTGGATTGGCAAGTTAAAGGAGCCACAGCATCTTTTACTGGCGGGACCCGCAGACAGACGAGCGCCACGAGCACCACCTACTAGGCAGGAAAAGAAAAACAGAGCCCAGAGATTTCACAGAAAAACCTTTCAACCAGCCGGGTCCCAAACCCAGGGAAATCTGATCAAATGCCCAGACACCAGCAGAAAATAATGGATAACGCTCGGAAAATTGAAGATATGGCCCAGTCAAAGGAACAAACCAATAGTTCAAATGAGATACAGGAGCTGAGACAACTAATGCTGAATATACGAACAGAAATGGAAAAACTCTTCAAAAACCAAATCAATAAATTGAGGGAGGACATGAAGAAGACATGGGCTGAACAAAAAGAAGAAATAGAAAATCTGAAAAAACAGATCACAGAACTTATGGGAGTGAAGGACAAAGAAGAAAAAATGGAAAAATCAATGGATACCTACAATGGTAGATCTAAAGAGACAGAAGCTACAATTAGTGAACTGGAGGATGGAACATCTGAATTCCAGAAAGAAACAGAAACTATAGGGAAAAGAATGGAAAAACCTGAGCAGGGGATCAGAGAACTGAATGACAATATGAAGCGCACAAATATACATGTTGTGGGTGTCCCAGAAGGAGAAGAGAAGAGAAAAGGAGGAGAAAAACTAATGGAAGAAATTATCACTGAAAATTTCCCAACTCTTATGAAAGACCTAAATTTACAGATCCAAGAAGTGCAGCGCACCCCAAAGAAAATAGACCCAAATAGGCGTTCTCCAAGACACTTACTAGTTAGAATGTCAGAGGTCAAAGAGAAAGAGAGGATCTTGAAAGCAGCAAGAGAAAAACAATCTGTCACATACAAGGGAAACCCAATAAGACTATGTGTAGATTTCTCAGCAGAAACCATGGAAGCTAGAAGACAGTGGGATGATATATTTAAATTACTAAAAGAGAAAAACTGTCAACCAAGACTTCTATATCCAGCAAAATTGTCCTTCAAAAATGAAGGAGGGCGGGCCGTGGTGGCTCAGCGGGCAAAGTGCTTGCCTGCTATGCCGGAGGACCTCGGTTCGATTCCCGGCCCCAGCCCATGTAACAAAAACGGAGAAACAGAATACAATAAAACAAGAAAATGTTTAAAGATGGGGCGGGCCGCGGTGGCTCAGCGGGCAAAGTGCTTGCCTGCTATGCCGGAGGACCTCGGTTCGATTCCCGGCCCCAGCCCATGTAACAAAAACGGAGAAACAGAATACAATAAAACAAGAAAATGTTTAAAGATGTTTCCCTTTCTTCCTTCCTTCCTTCCTTCTATCCTTCCTTCCTTCTCTCTGTCTTTCCTTTAAAAAAAAAAAAAAAAATGAAGGAGAAATTAAAACATTTATAGACAAAAAGTCACTGAGAGAATCTCTGACCAAGAGACCAGCTCTGCAAGAAATACTAAAGGGAGCACTAGAGTCAGAACCGAAAAGAGAGAAGAGAGAGGTATGGAGTAAAGTGTAGAAAGAAGGAAAATCAGATATGATATATATAATACAAAAGCCAAAATGGTAGAGGAAAATATTATCCAAACAGTAATAACACTAAAAGTTAATGGACTGAATTTCCCAATCGAAAGACATAGACTGGCAGAATGGATTACGACCCAGCAATACCACTGCTAGGTATCTACTCAAAGGACTTAAGGGCAAAGACACAGACGGATATTTGTACACCAGTGTTTATAGCAGCATTATCTACAATTGCAAAGAGATGGAAACAGCCAAAATGTCCATCAACAGACGAATGGCTAAACAAACTGTGGCGTATACCTACGATGGAATATTATGCAGCTTTAAGACAGACTAAACTTATGAAGCATGTAATAACATGGTTGGACCTAGAGAACATTATGCTGAGTGAGTCTAGCCAAAAACTAAAGGACAAATACTGTATGGTCCCACTGATGTGAACCGACATTTGAGAATCAGCTTGGAATATATCATTGGTAACAGAGACCAGCAGGAGTTAGAAACAGGGTAAGATAATGGGTAATTGGAGCTGAAGGGATACAGACTGTGCAACAGGACTAGATACAAAAACTCAAAAATGGACAGCACAATAATACCTAAGTGTAATGTAACTATGTTGGAACACTGAATGAAGCTGCACCTGAAATACAGTTTTTTGTTTGTTTGTTTGTTTGTTTGTATCTTTTGTTTTTGCTTTTTTCTTTTTCCTTTTTTTATATATATATATTTTTTTATTAGTATTATTATTTTAATTCTCTTCTCTATATTAACATTCTATATCTTTTTCTGCTGTTTTGCTAGTTCCTCTCCTAAATCGATGCAAATGTACTAAGAAATGATGATCATACATCTATGTGATGATACTAGGAATTGCTGAGTACATGTGTAGAATGGAATGATTTCTAAATGTTGTGTTAATTTCTTTTCTTTTTTTTGATTAATAAAAAAAATTAAAAAAAAAAAGCGAAGGGGCAGCCAACTCAATGGGAGAAAATTTTTGGAAACATACATCAGGATGAAGGTTTGATATCCTGGATACATAAATAAATCATACAGCTCAACAACAAAAGAACAAGCAAAACAGTTCTAAAATGGGCTAAAGATATGAATAGACTAGTCTTTGAAGAGCAAATGCAGATAGCTAAAAAGCATATGCAGAGATGCTCATTCTCATTAACTATTAAGGAAATGCAGATCAAGACTACAACGAGATACCATCTCACACATATAAGAATGGCTGATATTAAACAAACAGGAAACTACAAATCTTGGAGAGGATGTGGAGAAACTGAGACACATGCACTGCTGGTAGGAATTGATAATGGTACAGCTGCTATGGAAGACATCTGGTAGTTCCTCAGAAAACGAAATATTGAGTTGCCCAATGACTCAGCAATACCACTACTTGGTATATACCTAGACGAGCTGTAAGCAGTGACACAAACATCGAGATTTGCACATCAATGTTCATAGCACTATTCACAATCACAGAAAGATGGAAACAATCCAACGGCCAATCAACAGACAAGGAGATTTTAAAAATGTGGTGTATATATATATATATATATATACACACACACACACACACACACACACAATGGAATATTATGCAGCAGTAAGATGAAATGACATTCTGAATTACATGACAGGTCAGATGAGCCTTGAGGACATAATGCTGAGTGAAATGAGCCACATAAAATGACAGATACTGTATGATTCTACTTTTATGGTAAAAGTAAAATCAGAAGCACATAACACAGAATATAGGGGACCTAGAGATACACAGAAGCTTTAGGTGGGTGAACAGTTTGCTACTGAAGCTGAACTTAATTGTAAATGAATACAGAGAAGTGAAGGTGATTCACTAGTGGGTCTATAAGTAATATTACCATATTGAAGGTGAATATGATTGAAAGGGGTTGTATAGACTCATGTGTCCCACCAATTAACACTGCAAATATTAAAAAGTTCTTGCATGAACTACTGAAAAGGTATGAATCTTGTACAAACAGTGCATAAGGTCAGGGAATGGGGGGAAAGATATTGCATGCTCTGGGCTATGTTTAACAGGAAAACAACAGTTCTGCAGCAATCAATACCAGGGGTACATAATGGGGGGAGGGACATGAGTTTGGGGGAGGCGTGAATTTTCTATTTGGTGATGGTGTGTTTACTGGTTATCTTCCTCTTGGGAACAATGATATTAATGAAAATTGAAAGCGATGACAGACTGTTGACTTTGGACATTATATATGAGACCCAGTACACAGAGGTGGCTGAAAAATGCACTGAGAAGTAGACTGGCAAATGATGGTGCATACATATGATCGAACACGGTGCTGCTACAAAAAGGAATGAAGTTGTAAGGCATGCAACAATGTGCATGAACCTGTGGAACATCTGATGAGGCAAAATAAGCCCAGAAACAAAAGAGTAAATATTGTATGATCTCATTCAGAAAATACTTATGAGAAAACTGTTGAAGACTGAAAGCTCTTACAGCAGTCACATTTAGTCCAGAGTAGTAACTGTTATATCTCAATTTTGAAGGGCAGGTTTATATATGTATAACCTGGTATTTAGAGATAAGAATAAAGTCGACTGAGTCAGGCCTAAGATAATTCAAAATACAGAGATAAGGAAGACATTACCTGTATTTTAGAACTTCATCTTCTCTTTTGAGATCAAAGAAGATTCTGCAGGACATAATCCAACTCAACCTGTCTGGATAGATCATGTAAACAACCCAAACACATGGAGCCCAGAATAAGAATGAGAGCCTTCAATCCTACATAGTACTGCCTGGATAAACCCCAGAGTATATTAAAAAAAAAATCAAAAAGTACTGGCAAAGGTCAACATGGCAAGCAAACTCACTGCCCTTCCCCTCTCTACATAGGACATGATTCCCAGGGGTATAAACATCCCTGGCAACGTGGGACGGAAATCCTAGGATGATAGGATGAGCTGGGACTTAGCATCAAGCAATTGAGAAAATCATCTCAACTGAAAGGGGAAGAGTGAAATGAGACAAAATAAAGTGTCAGTGGCTGAGAGATTTAAACAGAGTTGAGAGTTTATCCTGGAGGTTATTCTTAAGCATTATACAGATATCCCCTTTTCAGCTGAAGGTGTATTAGAGAGGCTAGAGGGAAGTGCCTGAAACTGGAGAGCTGTGTTTCAGTAGCCATGTTTTTTGAAGGTGATTGTATGATGATATAGCTTTCATAATGTGACTGTGTGATTGTGAAAACCTTGTGTCAGATGCTCCTTTTATCTATGGTATGGACAGATGAATAAAAAATATGTATTAAAAATAAATAAATAATATGGTGAGCAAATGTCAAAATAAATTGAGTAAACTAAAATACTAGTGATCGGAGAGTGCCAGGATGGCGGCTTAGCAAGGTGTGGGATTTAGTTCATCCTCCAGAACAGCTACTAAATAGCCAGGAACAGTACAGAATAACTACTAGGGCCACATCAGTGACCAGACAAACAGCGTACCCCAGTCTGAACAAGATGACTGGTTGCAAGCCCCCCCAGAACCATCAGTTCCCAAAGCCACGATAGCCGGTGGACCTCCCCCACAGGCTGCTTCCCAGAGGGGAAAGGAAAGGGACTTTACTAACAACAGGGGCTGAGGATAACTAAGCTCCAATTGTGGAATTAATTCACAAATTCTGACTACTAAAAATAAGGCCCCAGCTCAGATGAACCTGGTCAAAGCGGAGGTTGCTGATTTTTGCCCTCATCAAGGGGGCAGGGCTGACAGAAAGAGAAAAAAGAAAAAAGAAGCAGAGGTTTTTTGGATTGGATAGCACATAATACTTGAAAGGGTCTGGGCTCTGAAGGAAAGGAGGGGGTACATAGGATCTAAAGTACACAAAGCAACATACAAACTTATACTCTGGATTGGCAAACCCGAGGAAAAAGGGTCATGCTCTGACAAGGATTTTTCTCTTTTTTGTGCCTGCATTTCCACAAAGTCTTCCCAGCCTTTGGATACAGCGGCAGGGCTTCTCAGGCGGCAACTGCCCCAGGAATAGGCAGAAACAAGCTTGTTTGAGAGCTTGTCTGGAGCCTGTGCCTTCCCCAGGAGAGGGGTGGGGCCCAGCTCAGGTGGATTCCCTCCCTCAAGGAATTCAGACCCCAGGGTTTGGAAAATTGATGGCAATTAAAGCCAGCCTACAACCTCACCTCAGTCTTCACCAAGCCCCCAGCAGGCAGAGTCTGCTGAAGTTAAAGGTACCACATCACTTTATGCTGGTGGGACCTGCAGGCAGACAAACGCCACATACTGGGCAGGAAAGGAAAAACACAGAGTCCAGAGACTTCATAGGAAAGACTTTCAACCTGCTGGGTCTCACACTCAGGGAAAACTGATGCAGGTGACTCTTTCTCCTGATAGGAGGCCAGTTTGGCCTGGGAAGTTCTGGCTGGGGTCTATAATACCTAAGTAGACCCTCCTAAGGGTGGTGGGTCGGAGAGGCATCAAACAGGCAGGGCAAGAAACAAGAAAACAAGAATTGAAAAAATTTGCTCTGTGAAACAGAACCTAAGCTAGTGGTCCAGAATTAGTTGAACTAAATGTCAAAGAACAGATAGACAATAAAGTCACTCAGCAAGAAAATCCTAGGTAAAAGAAGTAAAAACAATCTCCAGAAAAAACTATTAAGGTAATTAAATGCCTAGACGCCAGCAAAAAAATAACAAATCACACTAGGAAAACTGAAGACATGGGCCAGTCAAAGGAACAAACCAACTATTCAAATGAGATGCAGGAGTTGAAACAATTAATTCAGAATGTTCGAACAGACATGGAACACCTCATCAAAAATCAAATCAATGACTTGAGGGAGGATATAAAGAAGGCATGGAATGAACAAAAAGAAGAAATCGAAAGTCTGAGAAAACAAATCACAGAACTTGTGGGAATGAAAGGCACAGTAGCAGAGATGAAAAAAAACAATGGAAACCTACAATGTCAGATTGCAAGAGGCAGAAGATAGGACTAGTGAACTGGAGGACGGAGCATCTGAAATCCGTCAAGAAAAAAATATAGAAGACAGATTTTGGGGTGTTAGGCAGTCTATTCTCCTGCAACACGTGTAGTAATAAACTTTTACTCTCTTGGAAACCCCAGTGTCTCAGGAATTGGTAATTGTGCATGTTGGGCAGAAAAACCGACAGCCTTTGTCTGGTAACAATTTGGTGACACAGATGGGATGAACGCCTGAATCTCTGGAGCCCCAGCAGAGCAGAATTGGAGACATAGTCTGTGAATGAAGGAGAATCACCAGGAGTCCAGAACCTGTCCACTAGCTGGGTGCATTGGAAAGAAAACAGGAAGTCTTTGGAAATTTTGAAGGAGATACAATCATTTTTCCTCCTGAAGTACACTCAAGTAGAGATATCAAAAAATGACAAGCTGATGAACTTCCGGAGAAGATGGCGGCTTAGTAAGACGCGCGGATCTTAGTTTCTTCTCCAGGACAGCTACTAGGGGAGTAGAAATGATACAGAACAGCGCCCAAAGCCACAACAGAGATAAAAAAGACAGCGTACCCCATCCTGGAACGGCTGGCTGGCTGAGAGGAGCCACTCGGGTGAGATCGCCGAGGCGCACGGGCTTCACCGGGCGGGGCGGCAAGCGGCCGGAGTCACTCCCTTCCCCCTTCCCAGGCCGGCTGGGAGAATTGGAGAGGAGGTCCCCTGAAACCGCGGCGGCTGGCGCCCACACCACGTGCAGCACCCCCGGACCAACTTAGAGAATTGGATCGGAAATCCCCAGGCCGCGGAGAACGGTGACGGGTGGGGGAGGCCCCTTCAAAACCCGTGACTCCCCGGGAACGTGCACTGTCCAGGGCGGGCCGCTGCCGCTGGCGCCCTCCCGCCACGCTTGTCGCCCGGGTGACTAGGAAATTCGGACGGGCGCTTTCCCGGGCTGCGGCGGCCAGCAACCCTCCCCGCGTTCAGACCCCGGACCGGCTCGAACTCTTCCAAGCCGCTTCGGCTAGCGAACCTCCCGGACGGCGATAGTTTTCCAAAGTTAAAGGTCCCACAGCACCTTTTACTGGTGGGACCCGCAGACAAACGTGTGCCACGAGCGCCACCTACTGGGCAGGAAAAGAAAAACAGAACCCAGAGATTTCACAGAAAAATCTTCCAAACTTTTGGATCCAATACCCAGGGAAACCTGTCTAAATGCACAGACGCCAACAGAAGATAACGGATCACGCTCAAATAATTGAAAATATGGCCCAGTCAAAGGAACAAACCAATAGTTCAAATGAGATACAGGAGCTGAAACAACTAATGCTGAATATACAAACAGAAATGGAAAACCTCTTCAAAAACGAAATTGATAAATTGAGGGAGGACATGAAGAAGACATGGGCTGAACAAAAAGAAGAAATAGAAAAACTGAAAAAACAGATCACAGAACTTATGGAAGTGAAGGACAAAGTAGAAAAGATAGAAAAAACAATGGATACCTACAATGATAGATTCAAAGAGACGGAAGATAGATTTAGTGATTTGGAGGATGGAACATCTGAATTCCAAAAACAAACAGAAACTATCGGGAAAAGAATGGAAAAATTTGAACAGGGTATCAGGGAACTCAAGGACAATATGAAGCGCACAAATATACGTGTTGTGGGTGTCCCAGAAGGAGAAGAGAAGGGAAAAGGAGGAGAAAAACTAATGGAAGAAATTATCACTGAAAATTTCCCAACTCTTATGAAAGACCTAAAATTACAGATCCAAGAAGTACAGCGCACCCCAAAGAGATTAGACCCAAATAGGCGTTCTCCAAGACACTTACTAGTTAGAATGTCAGAGGTCAAAGAGAAAGAGAGGATCTTGAAAGCAGCAAGAGAAAAACAATCCATCACATACAAGGGAAACCCAATAGGACTATGTGTAGATTTCTCAGCAGAAACCATGGAGGCTAGAAGACAGTGGGATGATATATTTAAATTACTAAAAGAGAAAAACTGCCAACCAAGACTCCTATATCCAGCAAAATTGTCCTTCAAAAATGAGGGAGAAATTAAAACATTCTCAGACAAAAAGTCACTGAGAGAATTTGTGACCAAGAGACCAGCTCTGCAAGAAATACTAAAGGGAGCACTAGAGTCAGAACCGAAAAGACAGAAGAGAGAGGTATGGAGAAGAGTGTAGAAAGAAGGAAAGTCAGATATGATATATATAATACAAAAGGCAAAATGGTAGAGGAAAATATTATCCAAACAGTAATAACACTAAATGTTAATGGACTGAATTCCCCAATCAAAAGACATAGACTGGCAGAATGGATTAAAAAACAGGATCCTTCCATATGCTGTCTACAGAAAACACATCTTAGACCCAAAGATAAACATGGGTTGGAAGTGAAAGGTTGGGAAAAGATATTTCATGCAAATAACAATCAGAAAATACCAGGAGTGGCTATACTAATATCCAACAAGTTAGACTTCAAATGTAAAACAGTTAAAAGAGACAAAGAAGGACACTATATACTAATAAAAGGAACAATTAAACAAGAAGAAATAACAATCATAAATATTTACGCACAGAACTAGAATGCCCCAAAAACGTGAGGAATACACTGCAAACACTGAAAAGGGAAATAGACACAAATACCATAATAGTTGGAGACTTCAATTTCCCACTCTCATCTAGACAGAGGATCAATAAAGAAATAGAGAATCTGAATATTACTATAAAGGAGCTAGACTTAACAGACATGTATAGGACATTAAATCCCACAACAGCAGGATACACCTTTTTCTCAAGTGCTCATGGATCATTCTCAAAGATAGACCATATGCTGGGTCACAAAGCAAGTCTTAACAAATTTTAAAAGATTGAAATCATACACAACACTTTCTCGGATCATAAAGGAATGAAGTTGGAAATCAATAATAGGCGGAATGCCAGAAAATTCACAAATACGTGGAGGCTCAACAACACACTCTTAAACAACGAGTGGGTCAAAGAAGAAATTGCAAGAGAAATTAGTAAATACCTCGAGGCAAATGAAAATGAAAACACAACATATCAAAACTTATGGGATGCAGCAAAGGCAGTGCTAAGAGGGAAATTTATTGCCCTAAATGCCTTTATCAGAAAAGAAGAAAAGACAAAAATGCAGGAATTAACTGTTCACTTGGAAGAACTGGAGAAAGAACAGCAAACTAAGCCCAAAGCAAGCAAAAGGAAAGAAATAACAAAGATCAGAGCAGAAATAAATGAAATTGAAAACATGAAAACAATAGAGAAAATCAATAAGACCAGAAGTTGGTTCTATGAGAAAATCAACAAGATTGATGGGCCCTTAGCAAGATTGACAAAAAGAAGAAGAGAGAGGATGCAAATAAATGGGATCAGAAATGGAAGAGGAGACATAACTACTGACCTCACAGAAATAAAGGAGGTAATAACAGGATACTATGAACAACTTTACGCTAATAAATACAACAATTTAGATGAAATGGACGGGTTCCTGGAAAGACATGAACAACCAACTTTGACTCAAGAAGACATAGATGACCTCAACAAACCAATCACAAGTAAAGAAATTGAATTAGTCATTCAAAAGCTTCCTAAAAAGAAAAGTCCAGGACCAGACGGCTTCACATGAGAATTCTACCAAACGTTCCAGAAAGAATTAGTACCAATTCTCCTCAAACTCTTCAAAAAAATCGAAGTGGAGGGAAAACTACCTAATTCATTCTATGAAGCCAATATCACCCTCATACCAAAACCAGGCAAAGATATTACAAAAAAAGAAAACTACAGACCAATCTCTCTAATGAATACAGATGCAAAAATCCTCAACAAAATTCTAGCTAATCGAATCCAGCAACACATTAAAAGAATTATACATCACAAGCAAGTAGGATTCATCCCAGGTATGCAAGGATGGTTCAACATAAGAAAATCAATTAATGTAATGCAACATATCAACAAATCAAAGCAGAAAAATCACATGATCATCTCAATTGATGCAGAGAAGGCATTTGACAAGATTCAACATCCTTTCCTGTTGAAAACACTTCAAAAGATAGGAATACAAGGGAACTTCCTTAAAATGATAGAGGGAATATATGAAAAACCCACAGCTAATATCATCCTGAATGGGGAAAAATTGAAAACTTTCCCCCTAAGATCAGGAACAAGACAAGGATGTCCACTATCACCACTATTATTCAACATTGTGTTGGAGGTTCTAGCCAGAGCAATTAGACAAGAAAAAGAAATACAAGACATCAAAATTGGAAAGGAAGAAGTAAAACTATCACTGTTTGCAGACGATATGATACTATACGTCGAAAACCCGGAAAAATCCACAACAAAACTACTAGAGCTAATAAATGAGTACAGCAAAGTAGCAGGTTACAAGATCAACATTCAAAAATCTGTAGCATTTCTATACACTAGTAATGAACAAGCTGAGGGGGAAATCAAGAAACGAATCCCATTTACAATTGCAACTAAAGAATAAAATACCTAGGAATAAATTTAACTAAAGAGACAAAAAACCTATATAAAGAAAACTACAAAAAACTGTCAAAAGAAATCACAGAAGACCTAAAGAGATGGAAGGGCATACCGTGTTCATGGATTGGAAGACTAAATATAGTTAAGATGTCAATCCTACCTAAATTGATTTACAGATTCAATGCAATACCAATCAAAATCCCAACAACTTATTTTTCAGAAATAGAAAAACCAATAAGCAAATTTATCTGGAAGGGCAGGGTGCCCCGAATTGCTAAAAACATCTTGAGGAAAAAAAACGAAGCTGGAGGTCTAGCGATGCTGGACTTTAAGGCATATTATGAACCCACAGTAGTCAAAACAGCATGGTATTGGCATAAAGATAGATATATCGACCAATGGAATCGAATAGAGTGCTCAGATATAGACCCTCTCATCTATGGACATTTGATCTTTGATAAGGCAGTCAAGCCAACTCACCTGGGACAGAACAGTCTCTTCAATAAATGGTGCCTAGAGAACTGGATATCCATATGCAAAAGAATGAAAGAAGACCCATCTCTCACACCCTATACAAAAGTTAACTCAAAATGGATCAAAGATCTAAACATTAGGTCTAAGACCATAAAACAGAGGAAAATGTTGGGAGATATCTTATGGTTCTTACAACTGGAGGCAGTTTTATGGACCTTAAACCTAAAGCAAGAACACTGAAGAAGGAAATAAATAAATGGGAGCTCCTCAAAATTAAACACTTTTGTGCATCGAAGAACTTCATCAAGAAAGTAGAAAGACAGCCTACACAATGGGAGACAATATTTGGAAACGACATATCAGATAAAGGTGTAGTATCCAGAATTTATAAAGAGATTGTTCAACTCAACAACAAAAAGACAGCCAACCCAATTACAAAATGGGAAAAAGACTTGAACAGACACTTCTCAGAGGAGGAAATACAAATGGCCAAAAGGCACATGAAGAGATGCTCAACATCCCTGGCCATTAGAGAACTGCAAATCAAAACCACAATGAGATATCATCCCACACCCACCAGAATGGCCATTATCAACAAAACAGAAAATGACAAGTGCTGGAGAGGATGCAGAGAAAGAGGCACACTTATCCACTGTTGGTGGGAATGTCAAATGGTGCAACCACTGTGGAAGGCAGTTTGGCGGTTCCTCAAAAAGCTGAATATAGAATTGCCATACAACCCAGCAATACCATTGCTGGGAATATACTCAAAGGACTTAAGGGCAAAGACACAAACGGACATTTGCACACCAATGTTTATAGCAGCGTTATTTACAATTGCAAAGAGATGGAAACAGCTGAAATCTCCATCAACAGAAGAGTGGGTAAACAAACTGTGGTATATACATACGATGGAATACTATGCAGCTTTAAGACAGGATAAACTTATGAAGCATGTAATAACATGGATGGACCTAGAGAACATTATGCTGAGTGAGTCTAGCCAAAAACTAAAGGACAAATACTGTATGGTCCCACTGATGTGAACAGACATTCGAGAATAAATTTGGAATATGTCATTGGTAACAGAGTCCAGCAGGAGGTAGAAACAGGGTAAGATAATGGGCAATTGGAGTTGAAGGGATACAGACTGTGCAACAGGACTAGATACAAAAACTCAAAAATGGACAGCACAATAATACCTAATTGTAAAGTAATCTTGTTAAAACACTGAATGAAGCTGCATCTGAGCTATAGGTTTTTGTTTTGTTTTGTTTTGTTTTGACTTTACTATTATTACTTTTATTTTTGGTCTCTATATTAACATTCTATATCTTTTTCGGTTATGTTGCTAGTTTTTCTAAACCGATGCAAATGTACTAAGAAATGATGATCATGCATCTATGTGATGATGTTAAGAATTACTGATTGCATATGTAGAATGGTATGATTTCTAAATGTTGGGTTAATTTCTTTTTTTCCGTTAATTAAAAAAAAAAAAAAAAAAAGAGAAGGGGTAATTGGACCTGAAGGGATACATACTGTACAACGGGACTGGATATAAAAACTCAGAAATGGACAGCACAATACTACCCAATTGTAATGCAATTATGCTAAAACACTGAATGAAGCTGCATGTGAGGTATAGGTTTTTTTTTTTTCTTTCTATTAATGTTTTAATTCTTATTCTGTTTTCTTTTTATTTCTTTTTCTAAATCGATGCAAATGTACTAAGAAATGATGAATATGCAACTATGTGATGTTATTAAGAATTACTGATTGTACATGTAGAATGGAATGATTTCTAATTGTTCTGTTAATTCTTTTTTAATTAATAAAAAAAGAATAAAAAAAAAAAGAAAAAATATAGAGAGAAAAGAATGGAAAAATATGAGCAGTGACTCAGGGAATTGAATGACAACAGGAAGCGCACAAATATGTGTTATAGGTGTTCCAGAAGGAGAAGAGGAGGAAAAAGGAGAAAAGAAACTAATGAAGGAAATTATCACTGAACATTTCCCAACTCTTATGAAAGATTTAAAATTACAGATCCAAGAAGTGCAATGCACCCCAAACAGAACAGATCCAAATAGACATACTCCAAGACACTTACTAATCAGAATGTCAGATGTCAAAGAGAAAGAGAGAATCTTGAAAGCAGCAAGAGAAAAGCAATCCATCACATACAAGGAAAGCCCAGTAAGACTATGCATAGATTTCTCAGTAGAAACCATGGAGGCAAGAAGATAGTGGGATGATAATTTAAAATACTAAAACAGAAAAACTGCCAACCAAGAATTCTATATCCAGCAAAATTGTCCTTCAAAAATGAGGGAGAAATTAAAACATTTTCAGACAAAAAAATCACTGAGAGAATTTGTGACCAAGAGACCACCTTTGCAAGAAATACTGAAGGGAGCACTAGAGGTAGATACAAAAAGACAGGAGAGAGAGATGTGGAGAAATGCAGAAATGAAGGCTATCAGTAAAGGTAAAAAAGAAGAAAAACTAGATATGACATATAAAATCCAAAAGGCAAAATGGTAGAAAAAAGTACTACCCATCAGTAATAACACTAAATGTTAATGGATTTAACTCCCCAATCAAATGACAGACTGGCAGAATGGATTAAAAAACAGGACCCATCTATATGCTGTCTACAGGAAACATATCTTAGACCCAAGGATAAACAGAGGTTGCAAGTGAAAGGTTGGGAAAAGATATTTCATGCCGATATCAACCAGAAAAGAGCAGGAGTAGCTACACTAATATCCAACAAATTAGACTTCAAATATAGAACAGTTAAAAGAGACAAAGAAGGACACTATGTATTAACAAAAGGAACAATTCAACAAAAAGACATGACAATCATAAATATTGATGCACCGAGCCAGAATGCTCCAAAATACATGAGGCAAACACTGAAAAGAGAAATAGACACATGTATCATAACAGTTGGAGACTTCCATTCCACACTCTCATCAATAGGCAGAACATCTAAATAGAGGATCAACAAAGAAACAGAGAATTTGAATAATACAATAAATGAGCTAGACTTAACAGACATATATAGAACATTATACCCCACAACAGCAGGATACACCTTTTTCTCAAGTGCTCATGGATCATTCTCAAGGATAGACCATATGCTGGGTCACAAAGCAAGTCTCAATAAATTTAAAAAGATTGAAATAATAGAAAACACTTTCTCAGATCATAAACGGATGCAGTTGGAAATCAATAGTAGGCAGAGTGGCACAAAATTCACAAATATATGGAGGCTCAACAACACACTCTTAAACAACCAGTGGGTCAAGGAAGAAATTACAAGAGAAATCAGTAAATATCTCGAGGCAAATGAAAATGAAAACACAACACATCAAAACCTATGGGATGCAGCAAAGGCAGTACTAAGAGGGAAACTGATTGCCCTAAACGCCTACATAAAAAAGAAGGGCAAAAATCGAGGAATTAACTGTTCCACTTGGAAGAACTAGAGAAAGAACAGCAAACTAACCCCAAAGCAAGCGAAAGGAAAGAAATAATGAAGATTAGAGCAGAAATACATGAAATTGAGAACATGAAAACTATTGAGAAAATCAACAAAACCAGAAGTTGGTTCTATGAGAAAATCAGTAAGATTGATGGACCCTTAGTGAGGTTGACAAAAAGAAGAGAGAGGACGCAAATAAATAAAATGAGAAATGGGGGAGGAGACATAAGCACTGACCCCACAGGAAAAAAAGGAAGTAATGAGAGGATATGATGAACAACTTTATGCTAATGAACTCAACAATGCAGATGAAATGGACAGCTTTCTAGAAAGGCATGAACAACTAACATTGACTTGAGAAGAAACAGACGACCTCAACAAACCAATCACAAGTAAAGAAACTGAATCAGTCATTAAGAAGCTCCCCAAAAAGGAAAGTCTAGGACCAGATGGCTTCACATATGAATTCTACCAAACATTCCAGAAAGAATTAGTACCAATCCTGCTCAAACTCTTCAAAAAAACTGAAGAGGGAAAGTTACCTAACTGATTCTATGAAGTCAACATCACCCTCACACCAAAGCCAGACAAAGATATTACAAAAAAGGAAAACTACAGACCAATCTCTCTAATGAATATAGATGCAAAAATCCTCAACAAAATTCTAGCAAATCAAATCCAGCAACACATTAAAAGAATTAAACACCATAACCAAGCAGGATTCATTCAGGTATGCAAGGATGGTTCAACATAAGAAAATCAATTAATGCGATATACCGTATCAACAAATCAAAGCAGAAAAACCACATGATCATCTTGATTGATGCAGAAAAGGTATTTGACAAAATTCAACATCCTTTCCTGTTGAAACACTTCAAAGCATAGGAATAGAAAGGAACTTCATCAAAATGATAAAGGGAATATATGAAAAACCCACAGCTAACATCATCCTCAATGGGGAAAAACTGAAAATCTTCCCCCTAAAATCAGGAACAAGACAAGGATGTCCACAATCACCACTGTTATTCAACATTGTGTTGGAAGTTCTAGTCAGAGCAATTCGACAAGAAAAAGAAATATAAGGCATCAAAACTGGAAAGGAAGAAGTAAAACTCTCACTGTTCGCAGATGATATGATATGTCGAAAACCCCAAAAAATCCACAGCAAAACTACTAGAGTTAATAAATGAGTACAGCAGACAAAGTGGCAGATTATAAGAGCAACACTCAAAAATCTGTAGTGTTTCTATACACTAGTAATGAACAATCTAAGGGGGAAATCAAGAAAAAAATTCCATCTACAATTACAGCCAAAGAATAAAATATTTAGGGATAAATTTAACAAAAGAGACAAAAGACCTATACAAAGAAAACTACAAGAAATTGTTAAAAGAAATCACAGAAGACCTAAACAAATGGAAGGGCATACCATGTCCATGGATTAGGAGACTAAATATAGTTAAGATGTCAATTCTACTTAAATTTAATTTATGGATTCAATGCAATACCAATTAAAATCCCAAAAACTTACTTTTCAAAAGAAATAGAAAAACCAATAATCAAATTTTTCTGGAAGGGCAGGGTGTCCCAAATAGCTAAAAGTATGCTGAGAAAGAAAAATGAAGTCAGAGGTCTCACACTACCTGACTTTAAGGCGTATTATGAAGCTACAGTGGTCAAAACAGCATGGTACTGGCATAAAGATAGATATACTGACCAACGGAATTGAATAGTGTTCAGATAAAGACCCTCTTATCTGTGGACAACTGATATTTGATAAGGCAGTCAAACCAACTCATCTGGGACAGAACAGTCTCTTCAATAAATGGTGCCTAGAGAACTGGATATCCATATGCAAAAAAAATGAAAGAGGATCTATATCTCACACTCCCTACAAAAATTAGCTCAAAATGGATCAAAGACCTAAACACTAGATCTAAGACCATAAAACTGTTAGAAGAAAATGTAGGGAAATATCTTATAAATCTTTTAATAGGAGGCAGTTTCCTAGACCCAAAGTACAAGCATTGAAGAAATAAATAAATAAATGGGAACTCACTCTTCAAAATTAAACACTTTTGTGCATCAAAGAACTTCATCGAAAAAGTAAAAAGACAGCCTACACAATGGGAGACAATATTTGGAAACGACATATCAGATAAAGGTCTAGTATCCAGAATATATAAAGAGATTGTTCAACTCAACAACAAAAAGACATACAATTACAAAATGGGCAAAAGACTTGAACAGACACTTCCCAGAAGAGGAAATACAAATGGCCAAAAGGCACATGAATAGATGCTCAACTTCCCTGGCTATTAGGGAAATGCAAATCAAAATCACAACAAGATATCAATTCACACCCACCAGAATGGCCATTATCAATAAAACAGAAAAGACAAGTGTTGGAAAGGATGTGGAGAAAGAGGCACACTTATTCACTGTTGGTGGGAATGTCAAATGGTACAACCGCTGTGGAAGGCAGTTTGGCGGGTCCTCAGGAAGCTAAGTATAGAACTGCCATATGACCTGGCAATACCACTGCTAGGTATCTACTCAGAGGACATGAGGGCAAGGACACAAACGCACATATGCACACCAATGTTTGTAACAGCATTATTTACAATTGCCAAGAGATGGAAACAGCCAAAATGTCTATCAACAGACGAGTAGCTAAACAACCTGTGGTACATATATACGATGGAATATTATGCAGCTGTAAGACAGAATAAAGCTATGAAGTATGTAACAACATGGATGGACCTTAAGGACATTATGCTGAGTGAGATTAGCCAAGAAACAAAAAGACAAATACTGTATAGTCTCACTGATATGAACTGATATTAGTGAATAAACTTGAAGAATTTCACTGGTAACAGAGACCATCAGGAGATAGAAATCGGATAAAGCAGCAGCCAGAACCCACAGTTTACATTGGTGCATTCATTTATGATGAAGACTTTATTGATTCATTATGTGAAGAAGGAAAAATGAGCAGAAACTACTGTTTAGTGTGTGGCTCACACCAGACAGCACCTTTAGGATTTAGTTCTCACTCCCTCTCCATCATGGAATTGAAGTTCATTTTCATCATGTACTCCTAGACCTGCTGGGAAAGGTCTTGGCTGATGCTGGCTCCAAGCTTGGCACCGTCCTTTATGGGGGTCATCTTTACAGTTCAGCACTACAACTATATGGAGCAGAATTGAATGGAGACTTTTGCCAGTTGCAAGAAATGGTCATAAAAAAATACCAGTTCACTGACAAAATAAAGGTTTTCTATGTAGATATCTGCACCCAGGGTTCACTTCTGCAAAATGCTGATGTTGTTATAATGAATAATGTCTTTGAATATTTTCTTAGTGAGGCAGAACAGGCCAGAGAGTGGGAATATATCAAACATAATGTAGGGAAACAAGGATCATTATTAGCAACAGTACAGTCTTGAAGATTCTCTCTCAGGTCTTCAGGAATCTTCTTCAAACAGATAAAACCAGTAGTGGACCCAGTACTTCTGTGGTGTGGAGACTCAAGTTTGTAAAGTGAGGGGAAGGCCTTGATTAAGGTCATGGAAGGACATAAGACCCCTCAAGGCACTCCTTAGCACCATCACTACGTGTCTATCAGAGTTTTCTGGGTTCTGTTTATTCCTATTATTGCTATAGTTTTTTAGTGCTTAGGCCCAATGATAATTATTAAACTATTTACATTAAAATAATAAATAAATAAATAAAATACTACTGATCAATGAAAGAGCATGGTAAGGGGTAGAGAAAAAAATAGGGGAACAAAGATTAAAATATATTGGGTAGATGGAAATACTAGCGGTCAATGAGAGGGAGGGGTAAGGGGTATGGTATATATGAGTTTTTTTTTTTCTTTTTATTTCTTTTTCTGGAGTGATGCAAATGTTCTAAGAAATGATCATGGTGATGAATATACAACTATGTGATGATACTGTGAGCCATTGATTATACCCCAACTATGGAATGTTCATACGTTAAGAATGTTTGTGTTTGAACGCTGTTTTGCTTTGTCCAATAAAGGAAAAAAAAAAAAAGGTAATGGTAAAGTCCCTTGAGGGATAGGAGAAAAATTCAGTAACTTTTGAACTTTACTGCTAGGGAAACACTGGATACTGTGCCAAACATTAGGGACAATCAAATCAATAGGCCAAGCTTATGTATGTATTGGAGAAGCTTAGCCTACTTATAGGTATGCCTAAAAGTCACCTCCAGAGGTAGTGAGCACATTTGTTGCTCAGATGTGGCCTTTCTCTTTCTAAACCCAACTGCAAGTAAAACCACGGCCCTCCCCACAATGTGGAATATGACATCCAGGAATGAAAGTCTCCCTGGCAGTACAGGAGAGAACCCCCAGGGATGAACCTCACCCTGACACTATGTGTGGTAGTTAGCTTCAGTTGTCAACTTGGTCAGATGAAGGCACCTAGTTTTGTTGCTGCAGACATGAGCCAATAGTACATGAACCTCATCTGTTGCTAATTACATCTGCAGTCGGCTAGGAGGCCTGCCTGCTGCAATGAATGATGTTTGACTTAATTGGTTGGCACTTAAATGAGAGAGCTCAATGTAGTACATCCCAAGCAGCCCGGCATACCTCATCTCAGCACTTGCAGCTCAGCCCAGGCTTTGGAGATGCAGAAAGGAATCACCACGGGGAAAGTTGCTGGAAACCAGAGGCGTGGAGAGATGGCCAGCAGAGATTACCCTGAGCCTTCCCATGTAAGAAAGAACCTCAGATGAAAGTTAACAGCCTTTCCTCTGAAGAACTAACAAAATAAATCCCCTTTTATTAAAAACCAGTCCGTCTCTGGTGTGTTGCATTCCGGCATCTAGCAAACTAGAACACTTTGGGATCAACAATGCCATCCTGACAAGAAGGGGGAAAAGAAGTGGAACAAAAGAGTTATCAGTGGCTGAGAAGAGTTCAAAGAGAGTCAAGAGGCTACACTGGAGGTCACTCTGATGCATGCTTCAGTTAGACATTGCTACCTATCATAACTTGCCAAACCACAACCAAAACCATTCCTGCCAATACCAAAGAAATACCTAGGACATTAAGATTCCATGCACTATAGTAATTACAAAACCTACAACCTCCTGATGGGTCCCTGGACCAGATAACCTGAAATGCAGAGGGGCCAACCTCTCCACAACATCAAGTTCCATTCCCCATTCCATATTATCGATAGCCCTTTCCAACATGAAAAAGTTAGAATGGGTAGAATACCCCTGAAGAGTGGGGGAAAGATCAAAGGAGAAGGCAGAGTTGTAACAGGGAAGATATGATTTAACAAATGAGTATGATTTCTAAATCATTCATTATATAGATATCTTTCAGTCTCCAATGTCTTTAAGAAGCTAGAAGGAAATACCTAAAATTGTGGAACCATAACCCCTATCAAACTCTGCAGTCTGTTCTGTAACTAATTGCTACGGTATGCTTTCAAATGTATTGCTTTTTTGTATACATGCTATTTTTCACAATAAAAAATTAAAATTAAAAAATTAAAAAAAGTAATGGGAGAGTGGGCATAATCACTGACCCTGCAGAAATAAAGGAGGTAATGAGAAGATACTATGAGGAACTATATGCCAATAAATGAGACAATGTAGACGAAATAGATAACTTTCTAGAAAAGCAAGAACCAACACTGTCTCTAGAAGAAACAGATGACCTCAACAAACTAATTACAAGTAGAAATTGAATCAATCATGAAGAACCTCCTCAGGGGGTTATGGGTAGTTCAGTGTTAGAATGCTCACCATCCATATGTGAAACCCAGGTTCGATTTCCAGACTATGCACCCAAAAAAAGAGAAAAGAAAAGTCCAGGACCGGATGGCTTCACTTGTGAATTCTACCAAGCAGTCATGTAGGACATGACTCCCATGGGTGTAAATCTCACTGGCAAAGTGAGACAGGACTTCCTGGATGAGCAAGTTCCTGGCATCATGGGACTGACAAAGCCTTCTTAACCAAGAGGGAGAAAACAGAAACGAGACAAAATAAGTGTTCAGTAGCTGAGAGACTTCAGTTTAGAGGTTGTCATGGTCAGGTTCATGTGTCAACTTGGCCAAGTTGTGGTAGCTGTTTGTCTGGGTGGGCAAGTGCTGGCCTGTCTGTTGCAATGAGGGCATTTCATAGAATTAGATCATGATCACATCAGCTGCATCCACAGCTGATTCCATTTGTGACTGGCCAAAGGGGAGTGTCTTCTGCAATGAGTGATGCTTGATCTAATCACCAGAAGCCTTTTAAAGAGGTTTCAGAAGAAACAGGATCTATTTCTGCTTCGGCTGGCAAGTCTCTCCTGTGGAGTTCGTTCAGACCCTTCATTGGAGTCATCGGCTTCACAGCCTGCCCTTCGGATTTTGGGCTCTGCGTTTCCATGGTCACATGAGACACTTTTATAAACTTCATATTTGCGAGTGTTCTCTGTTGATTCTGCTTCTCTAGAGAACCCTAACTAATACAGGGGTTATCATGGAGGCTACTCTTATGCATAAACACTTTTTGGTTTATGGTTTATTGGAGTTGCTATAGGAAAGTACCTGAAACTGCTGAACTGTATTCAAGAAGCCTTGATTCTTGAAGATGACTGTATAACTAAATAGCTTTTACAATGTGACCAAGTGATTGTGAGCAGTGTCTGGTGCTCAGGGAATGGACAAATGAGTAAAAAAAATAAGGACAAAAATAAGTAAATGATGGGGAGAGGTGTACAAATAAGAGATTAAAAAAATAAAAATGGGTAGACTGAAATACCAGTGATCAATGAGAGGGAGGGGTAAGGGATATGGGATGTATGAATTTTTTCATTTTAAATCTTTTTCCGGAGTGATGCAAATGTTCTAAAAATGCTCACAGTGATGAATATACAACTATGTGATGATATTGTGAGCCACTAATTGTATACTTTAGATGGACCGTGTGCTGGTTTGAAAGGATTATGTGCACTAGAAAAGCCATGTTTTAATCCTAATCAATCTTGTGGGAGCAACGGTTTCTTCTAATCCCTATTCAGTACTATAGGTTGAAAACTTAATTACGTTATGTCCATGGAGATGTGACTCAATCAATTGTGGGTATTAAACTTGATTAGATGGAGACATGTCTCCAGCCATTCTAGGTGGGTCTTCATTAGTTTACTACTGGAATTCTATAAAAAGAAACATTTTGGAGAGAGTTCCTTTTCAGAACGAGGAAGAGAGCCTCAGAACAACAGAATGAGAGTACCACAGAGTCTACCTGCCAGTGACCTTTGGAGATAGAGGGAGAATACTGCCAGGGAGCTTCATGAAGCAAGAGGCCTGGAGAGAAAGCTAGTAGATGTCACCGTGTTCACCACGTGCATTTCCAGTGCAGAGAGAAACCCTGAACTTCACTGGCTTTCTTGAACCAAGGTATCTTTTCCTAGATGTCTTAATATGGACATTTTTACATATTTGCTTTAATTAGGACATTTTCTCGGCCTTAGAACTATAAATTTGTAACTTATCAAATTCCCCTTTTTAAAAGTCATTCCGTTTCTCGTATATTGGATTCTGGCAGCTAGCAAACTAGAACTGACCATATGTGTTTGAAGATACCTCAATAAAAATATAGAGAAAGAAAGAAAGAATTAGTACAATCCTGCTCAAACTCTTCAAAAAAAAAAAATGTATTGCTCTCTCTTGAAATAATCTTTTTCCTTGGCTCCCACAGCATCTTACCAGGTAGCTAAGGGAAATAAACACCCAAGTATGACAACCCCTTCAAGGAGAGACTGAATATAGAGCAAAGGACAAAAAAGGTAGCTGCCATTAATGTGGATAAGAAGAAAACAGCAAATTTTTAAATGAATTATTCAAAGCCAATTACAGGCCTTGAAAATGTTTGTAACCTCTAGCAATCCTGGACACAGGCAGAATCCATACTCAGTCACCAATTTTTCATGAGCTTCAACCTACTGCTCACTAAAAACACTGAGGATCGGGCAGGAGACCTGAGAGAACTCATCCAGTAAGACACAGGAATGAAATTCTGCCCACTTTCCAGTCCCTTCGTGGGGAGCAAGGGCCTTAAACCATTAGGGGAATCCTCCCAATCAGGGTGCTAGCAAATTGAATTGAAATGTGTCAATTCAACTAAACTGAACTACATTCCCCAGAATCCCCTTTCCTGAACATTTCTGGTTAGGGTGAGTCACAAGTCATTCTTCTTAGCAAGACATGGAGCGTGGAAGTAAAACAATAGCCATACTGTTTTTTCACACTCATCCACATTGTTGCTTATCCCCCAGCTCACTTCATGGCATAAGTAGCAACCAAGCCTATAACTATCCTATGTTCCCATGGATTCTCTCTTAACTTATTCTAATCCTGGGTCAATAATGAGTTTTTCCTATGAAACACCCACCTCAATAACTCTGGAGACTGTAAAAACTGACACAGATTCTAGTCTGTCTTCATGGATTCTACTCACACTGATGGTGGGATTTCAAGCTTGACCTTATTCCCTACCACTTTACAACCTTATTCTTTTCCTCACTGCCTATCCTGTACATATCAAACCTCAGCATCAGAAATGAAGACAACCTTAAAAATACTGTTTCACAAGTTACAACTGCATAATATAAAATCCCTATAATAAATCTTTTTGTATGTGTGTTTATTTTCTAGTGGGACTGCTTATCTGACTGAACCTACTTATGAATAAGTACTCTTAGCAAACTAAGAATAGAAGGTATGCCAGTTTGAAGCTATGATATACCCCAGAAAAGCCATGTGCTTAAATTCTCCTTCAACATTTCTGGGAGGGATACTTTTTATATTTCCATGGAGATGTGACCCACCCAATTGTGGGTAGTAACCTTTGATTAGATGGTTTCCATGAAGATGTATCTACAACCATTCAAGGTGGAGTTGCTTACTGGAGTCCTTTAAGAGGGAACCATTTTGGAAAGAGCCATGAGAGCTCATGCAGCCAGAGACCTCTGCAGATGAAAAGGAAAATGCCCCCAGAGGAGCTTCACTGAACAAGAAGCTGGGAGAAAGAGCCAGCAGACTTCTCCATGTGACCTTCCAGATGAAAGAGAAACCCTGAAAGTCAACAGCCTTCTTGAACCATGGTCTCTTTCCCTGGATGCCTTAAATTGGACATTTCTACAGTCTTACTTTAATTTGGATATTTTCATGGCCTCAGAACTGTAAACTTTGAACTTAACAAATGAAAAAATGGAGTGACCTGCCATGTTCATGAACTGAGAGATTCAATATAATAAAGATGCCAGTTTTACTCAAATTGATCTGTAGGCCAATATTAAAAGGCCTCCTTTTTAAAAGCTATTCTGTTTCTGGTTTTTGCATTCCAGCAGCTTACAAACTAGAACAGATTGTTTCCATGGAGATGTGCTTCCACCCACTTAAGGTGGGGCTGCTTACTGGAGCCTTTTAAGAGGTAACTGTTTTGGAAAAAGCTTTAGAGCCACCAGAACTGACAGAGCCAACAAAACAGACAAAGCCCTGGGGAAGCCATTGAAAAAGTCTGGAGAGAAAGCTAGCAGATGTTGCCATATGTCTTTCTAGCTGTGAGAGAAACCTCAAACATCACTGGCATTCCTGAACCAAGGTATCTCTTCCTGGATGCCTTAATTTGGACATTTTTATAGGCTTGCCTTAATTTGGACATTCTCATGGCCTTAGAACTATAAAGTTGCAGCTTAATAAACTCCCCTGTTTAAAAGCCATTCCATTTCTGGTATATTGCATTCTAGCAGCTTACAAACTAACACATAGGGGAACTTCCTCAACTTGATAAAGAGCATCTACAAAGAAACCCACGTTAACATCAAAGTTAATGGTGAAAGACTGAGTGCTTTGCCCCTAAGATTGGGAACAAGGCAGTGATATCCATTCTTATCACTTTTATTAAACATAATACTGGAAGTTCTAGCCAGTACAATATAAATCGAAAAGGGAGAAATAAAACCCTCTCTATTGGTGGATGACTTAATTGCTTCCATAGAAAATTTTCAGGAATCTACCAAAAGACTCCAAGAACTTTAAAATAAGTAAGTTGAGTGAAGCCACAGGATACAAGATCGACTCACAGAAAGCAACTGCATTTCTAAATACTAATAATGAACATGTGGAAGTCAAACACAATACCATTTACATTGCTCCTGAGAAAAATTAAATAACTAGGTATAAATTTAACAAACACATTCAGGATACGAATCCTGAAAATAACAAAATGCTGATGCAAGAAATCAATGAAGAGCAAAAGAAATGGAGTGACCTGCCATGTTCATGCACTGAGAGATTTAATATAATAAAGATGCCAGTTTTTTTCAAATTGATCTATAGGCCAATATAATACAGTTCCTATCAAAACCCCAGCAAGGTATTTTGGAGACACAGACAAGGTAATTCTAAAAATTTATTTGAAAAAATAGAGAACCCAAAATAGATTAAACAACTTTGAAAAGGTAGTGGGAAGAATCACTCTAACTGATATTACAGCTTATATATAGACAGTGTTGGATAGACACAGAAAGACAATAGAGAACTCATAAACAGACCAACACAAATATGCTCAACTGATTCTTGGCAAAAGCAATGCAATGGAAAAACAACAACCTTTTCAACAAATGTGCTGGTGCAAGTGGATACTGACAAGCACAAAAATAAACCTCAGATTTCAGAGTTTGGTATGGATTACAACTACAACTAATTGTTGTGATGTGCTTTGAAACGTATTACTTTTTTTGTATATGTTATTTTTTACAAAAAAGAAAAGTCAATTGTGATGATAAAAAATTAAAGATTTTAAAAAGAAGAAGTAAATATCTAATAAGATTTGTCATACTATTTTCAAAAAAAACAAACCTCAATTTAAATGTCATGCCTCATGCAAAACTGAACTCAGAATGGATACTGATTTATATGTAAAATGTAGCACTATGAAACTTTAGGGAAACATATAGCAACAAATCTTCAGAACCTAGAGCTAGGTTAAGAATTCTTAAACGTGACAACAAAAGCACAATTCATAAAAAGAAAAACTATGGTCCTAATCAAATTAAAACTTTTGCTATGCAAAAGACCCTGGGTGCATCAACTGAGCATACACTGTGGTGTATATGTATGTTTCAGCTTGCTAAAGCTGCTGGAATGAAATATAACAGAAACGGATAGGCTTTTATAAAGGGGATTTTTTAAATTACAAGTTACAACTCTAAGGCCATGAAAATACCCAAATTAAGGCACCAAAAAGAGGATATCGTTTCAAAGGAGAGATATCTGGCATCCAGAACACATCATCCAGGAAGGCACAAACAAGGCTGGTGTGTAAGGTCCTTGCTCCCAGTTCATTGCTTTCACCTACAGTGGCTTTCTCTGTCCAAGCGTCTGTGAGCCCTCACTTAGTTTCTCTGGGGCAAACTCTGGACTTCATTTCTTAACTTCCCTTGGCTCTCTGCAGTTTCCAGCTATTTCTGTGAGTCCCTGCTATAACACATGGGATACTTCTGTCTAGATCTCTAAAGATTTGTGCTATTCTCCCAGCATCTCTGCTTTCTCCAAAATGTCTCCCTCTTAAAGCACTCCAGTAAATGGATTAAGAGCAACCTTGAATGAGTGGAATCACATCTCCCTGAAAACAACCCAATCAAAAGCTTCCACCACCAAAACAATAGGTCCACCCCACGAGACTGGAATAGGATTAAAAGGACACGGCTTTTCTAGGTCCATAACAGTTTCAAACCAGCACAGCATACAATGGAAATACTAAGCAGGTGCAAGAAGGAATGAAGTTGTGAGGCATACAATGGAAATACTAAGCAGCTGCAAGAAGGAATGAAGTTGTGAGGCATGTAACCAAATGAATGAAACTCAAGGACAATATGCTGAGTAAAATAAGCTAGAAACAAAAAGATATTACAATATCTCACTAATATGGACTGACTATAATGTGCAAACTCTGAGAATTGAATTCAAGAGCACAGGTCATCAAGGAAAGGCTATTATAAAGGGTCCAGATGTAAGCTCTTATAGCAATCACATTATTCTTCAGTTGTAATTATTATTTCTAAATTCTGAGATACTGAGCTCTTTATGTATAACCTGTTCATTCCCTGGAACTTGGGGTATCTGTGTGAAACCTGAGACTCAGAGCTAGAGTTCTCCAGCTCTGAAAGTTAGCATTACCCCATACAGCAACTGTTTAAAAAGCTGAAAAAGCCAGACTTCTATTAAAAATATGAATGAAGTTGATCTCATTAGGACTAAAGTAAATCAGAATACAGGGTAAAGGACGATATTGACTGTATTTTAAAACTTCAAACTTCTGAGTAAGACCAAAGGAAAAGATGTTTATTTGGTGCAAAATTTACATTTTCTGTAGCACACTATCTAACTTAACTTGTATGCTCAGTTTATTTGAACACCATAATTACAAAGAACCTTGAATAGAGAGTGAGGGCTTGTTGGTTTGCACAAGTTAGTGTGATGCCTAATACATTCCAGAGTAATATGGGCAGAAGACAAAAAAGTATTTGCAAAATCCCATTAAGGGACTGGGGGAAAAAGTGGAAATATTAACTTCCCCATCTAGGGAATTCCTGATATTCTTTCAAGCATCGAGGACCACCGATTTAATAAGCCAAGCCTTCAATCTTAGGGCCTGCTCTTACAAAACTTACTTCTGCAAAGGAGAAACTAAGACTACTTATAATTATGCCTAAGAATCACCCTCAGAAATACTTTTGTCACTCAGATGTAGTCTTTCTTTCTAAACCAACTATGCAGGTGAACTCCCCCACAGGTGAGACATGAATCCGAAGGATTTAAATCTCCCTGGTAACATGGGACCTGACTGTTGGGGATGAGCCTGGCTTGGCATAAGGGGATTAAGAAAGACTTCTTGATCAAAAGGGGGAAAAGAAATGAAATGAAATAGTCTCAGTGGCTGAGAGATTTCAAACACAGTTTGAAAATACTGGAGTTGAAGACCAAAATAACTGAAAAGAAAAGTTCCCTAGAGCAAACTGAGGCTGGCAGAAGAGAGAAGCAGTAAACTCAAAGACAAGACAACTGAATGATTCCGGCTGAGGAGCACAAAGAAGAAAAAATTTAAAAAAAGTGAACAGAAGTTAAGAGACCAGGGGACATCTCAAGCATTTCAATATATGAATTATGGGAAACTTAGAAAGAGAAGTGAAAAGGCACAGAGGGAATATTCAAAAAATTAATTGTATAAACATTCCCAAATTTAACAAAACACATAAAAATGTACAGTCAAGGAAAAAAAACAAACTACCAACAGTTTAGAAGAGACCCACACCCAGGCATATGTTAGTCAAACTATCAAATGCCAAGGACAAGAAAGGAGTTCTGAAAGCTGAAAGAGAAAAGCACTGTGTTATTTACAATAAAACTAAGTGCCAATTTCTCATTAGATATCAAGAGGGCAAGAAGGCATTGGGATGAGAAATTTAAAGTATTAAAATAAAACAGCTGTCAACCAAGAATTTTGTACCCAGCAAGAATGTCTTTCAAAATGAGGGAAACAATAAAGACATTCCTAGATAAACAAAAACTGAGGAAACTGGTCATCAATAAATCTGCCTACAAGTAATGTTAGAGTTCTTCAGATTGAAAATAAAGACAGTGGATCAAAGCAGGATAAAGAAATAAAGACCTCCAGTAAATATAGCAAACAAATACAAGTAATTATAACTGTCAATGCTATTCTATTGTATTTTTTGGTATGTAATGCCACTTTTTACCTCTTACAGCTTCTAAAGTGCAAATGCATAAAAATAACAACAGACCTATGGTTTTGGACATGTAATGTATAAAGACATTATTCATAACAAGTATAACAAAAAGATGAGAGAATGGAGAGGTACAGGAAATAGTTCGTATATGCTATTGAGTTAAGTTGGTACCAAATAAACTGTGACTGTTAGATTTTTTTGGATGTTAAATTTTAGCTCCAGGGTAACCACAAATATATGAAAGCTATATGCAGAAAGAAATGAGAAAGGACTCAAAAGGTACAATACAAAAAACTAAATAAATATGAAAGCAAGCATTAACAGAAGAACTGAAAGACAAAAAAGGTATAAGACTTGTAAAGACCAAACAGTAAACTGGCAGAAGAAAGTCTTGCATTATCACTAAGTTACTTTACGTAAATAGTTCAAACTCTCCAGTTTAAAAGGTAGAGATTGTTAGAATGGATAAAAAGCATGAGGCAACCTTATGCTATATCCAAGAAACACACCATACATTCAATGAAAAAAACTAGCATGAAAGTGAAAGGATGGAATAATTATATTATGTGAATAGTAACCAAAAGGAGCTGGGAAGCTACACTAAGAATAATATGCAAAAATCAGCAGTGTTTCTACATAGTAGTAATGAATGATCTGAAGAGGAAAATCAAGAGGAAAAAAATCCATCTACAACAGCAACTACAAAAATCAAACATCTAGGAATAAATCTAATCAAGGATATATAGGACTTGTATACAAAAAACTACAAACACTGCTGACATAAATCAAAGAAGACATAAATAAATGGAAAGATATTTCATGCTCATAGACTGGAAGACTAAATATTGATAAGATACAAATTTTAGTCAAAGCTATTTGGAGATTAAATGCAGTCTCAATCAAAATTCCAACAGTCTTCTTTGCAGAAATGGAAAAGCCAATCATCAAATTCATATGGAAGGATGCAGGACCCCAAACAGTCAAAGCCTTCTTGAAAAAGAAGAATGAAATTGGAGGACTCACACTTCTTGATTTTAGAACTTATTACAAATCACAGTATCAAAACAGCATGGTATTAGCACAAGAACAGACACAGACACCAGTGGAATCTAACAGAGTTCAGAAACCAACTCTCATGTTTTTGACAAACTTATTTTTGACAAGGGTGCCAAGTCTTATCAATTGTGAAAGAACAGTCCCTTCAAGAAATGGTGCTGGCAAAATGTCCAAATACAAAAGAATGCAGGTGGATCCCTACCTCACACAATATAAAAAAGTCAACTCAAAAGATCAAAGACCTTTTTACAGGATCAAAGACCTAATTATAAGAAAAAGGTCTATAAAATTCCAAAAGAAAACATAGTAAAGCCCCTTCAGGACTTTCAGGCAATAGTTTCTTAAACTCTACACCAAAACCACAAGCAACAAAATAAAGTAGATTCCTAGGGCTTCATCCAAGTTAAAAACTTTTGTCCAAAGAATTTCCTCATGAAAGTAAAAAGACAATCTACAGAATGGGAGAAAGTATTCGGAAATTGCATAACTGGGATAAAGTGTTAATAATCAGAATATAAAAAGAAATCCCATAACTCAACAACAAAAAAATGGACAATCCAATTAGAAAACATGTTTAAGACTTGAATAAATGTTTCCCCAAAAGAAAATAAGCAAATGGTCAAAATGCACATGAAAAGGTGCTAATATCATTATCCATTAGGGAACTACAAATCAAAACCACAATGAGAAAACATTTCACACCCACTAGAAGGTCTATATTTAAAAAATAGTAATAACAAGTGCTGGAAAAGATGTGGAAAAACAGGAACATTCATTCATTGCTGGTGGGAATAGAAAATGGTACAACCACAGTGGAAGATAATTTGGCAGTTCCTCAGAAAGTTAAGTACAAAATTACCATATGACCCGGCAATCTTGACATATCCAAAAGACCTGAGAACAGGAACCCAAAGAGATACTTGCACACCAATGCTCATAGAGGCATTACTCACAATTGCCAAAAGATGAAAACAACCCAAGTATCCATCAACTTATAAATGGATAAACAAAATGTGGTATAAACATACAGTGGAATATTATTTAGCCATAAGGAATGAATTCCTGATACATGCAACAACATGGATAACATCATGTTGAGTGAAATAAGCCAGATACGAAAGGACAAATATTGCATGATCTCACTGATACGAATTAGAGTAAGCAAATTTACTGAGTCAGAAACTAAAACACCTGGTGCCAGGGTGGATGGAGTAAGGAAATCAGGAGTCAATGTTTAACTGGTACAGAATTTGTGCTTGGGGTAATGGAAAGGTTTTGGTAATGGTGGTGTTCTTGTTTGCTAGCTGCCAGAATGCAATATGCCAGAAACGGAATGGCTTTTAAAAAGGGGAATTTAATAAGTTGCTAGTTTAACAGTTCTAAGGCTAAGAAAATGTCACAATTAAAACAAGTCTATAGAAATGTCCAATTTAAGGCATCCTGGGAAAGATACCTTGGTTCAAGAAAGCTGATGACGTTCAACGTTTCTCAAGTGCACACGTGAACATGGTGGTGTCTGCTGGTTTTTTGTGTCTCTACAGAAAGGGAATCTCCAACATGTTTCCTCTTTTAAAGGATTCCAGTAAGCAACTCCACCTTCAATGGCTGAAGACACACCTCCATGGAAATTTAATCTAAAGTTACCACCCACAATTGGGTGGGTCCCATCTCCATGGGAACAATCAAAATGTTCCCACCCAGCAATACTGAATGAGGATTAAAGGACATGGCTTTTCTGGGGTCCACCACAGATTCAAATTGGCACAGGTGGTGATGGTAGCACAACATTACAAACATAATTAATTCAATGAATTACATATGGGACTGTGGTTAAAGGGGCAATTTTAAGCTCTACACATTAGTTACTAGGATATAAAACATTTTTAATCTGTAGAACTATACAATACAGTGAATCCTAATGTAAACTATAAACTATGAATAAAAAGAGAATTATAATAAGATTTTTCATCAATTGTAACAAAGGTACCACACTATTGCAACATGACTTCTTTCTGCATGATTTTCCTGTAAACCAACAACTTTTCTAATAAAATCTGTATTAAATAATGGATTGTCTTAATATAATGCTTAGCTTAAAAAGAACTTAAGTGTAGTAATGTGAAAATGACAAGCATCTGATTTATCTATGTTGACAAGAGACAGTAAGACATTAGGCTCATTTTTATAAGAGAAATATAATTAAGACAAATAGTGTGGCATATCTTGCATGTACAAAGCACAATGTGAATTGAACATCAGGTTAATTTCTTCATCAATTAAGCCAAATAAAAAGAAAAGATAGAGAAATGCTTTAGGACCTCCAATATTAATTTGGGATATGTGAACCCACTGTACTATTTCTTTAATTTACAAATAATCATTGAGAACAACAGAGTCAAACTCAAAGACATTTGACAGTGGCAAGGTGTATTACACAAAAAAGAAAAAAATTCCATATTTTAGCAAAAAAACAAAATAATTTTTGCTCTGTCATTTAAAAGAAAACCTTAAAATCCATTCTGTTTCAAGATTCAAGGTAGCAAAACTGTATTAAAATGTTTCTGAAAAGCAAAATTATTAAAGAATTTCTTTGGGAAAAAAAATACAACAAGATATCACTATGTATACCTAGCAGAATGCCAAAAGAAAACATTGTGATAATGTCAAATGCTAGTAAGGATGCAAAGAAAGTAGATTTCTCATACACAGATGATGGTAACATAAAATAGTACAGTCACACTGAAAAATAATATGGCAATTCTGTACAAAACTAAATAATGTGCTTACCATATGACCCAGTAACTGCACTCGCAGGTATCATTCCAGAAAAATGAAAACTTATATTCCTACAAAAACTTTACACAAATATTCATAACAGCCTTATTTGTAAGAATCCCAAACTGACAACAACCCAAAAGTTCATCAACAGGTGAATGGTTAAACAGTATTATATCCAGACCATGGGCTAACACTCACTAATAAAAAGGAATGAACTATGGATACACAAGACTTGGATGGATCTCAAGGAAATTATGCTGAATGAAAAAAAGGAGTCAATCTCAAGAGGTTCCATACTCCATGATTCCACTTATATAACATTCTTGAAATGACAAAATAAGAGACACGGAGAACAGGATAGTGGATGCAAGAGGTTAGAGGTGGGGAGGGAAAGAGGTTGCTATGGCTATATGAGGTATCAGGAAGGATTCTTATAATGGAACTGTTCTGTAGCTTGAATGTGGTAGCAGTAACACTAACTTACATGTGTTAAAACTGCATGGAACTAAACATACACAGGCAAATGAATGCATACAAAACTGCTGAAACCTGAATAAGACCCATGGATTGCATCTATATCAATTGGCTGATTTTAACAGTTACATAAAACGTTAGCAATAGGGAAAACTGGGTTTTCTTTGTATTATTTCTTTCAACTGCACACAAACCTACAATTATCTCAAAAAGTGTTAAAATTATAATTAAAAAAAAGTCCCATTAAGGCAATTCCAAGCACAGGTGGCTTCAGTTATGAAATCCATTGAATCCTTAAGGAAAAAAAAAGTAATTTCAATTCTATGAACTCTTCCAGAAAAATAAGAGAACAGCTTCAACTCATTCTGTGAAGTCAGCATTACCTGATACCAAAATGAGACAAAAATAGTATCAGAAAACTATAGACTACTCTTTCTCCGCCGGCCCGCCGCGCGGCGCACGCGCCCCGCAGCAGCCGAGCCGCCCGACCTCCCTACCCCCTCTCTTTCTCCGCCGGCCCGCCGCGCGGCGCACGCGCCCCGCAGCAGCCGAGCCGCCCGACCTCCCTACCCCCTCTCTTTCTCCGCCGGCCCGCCGCGCGGCGCACGCGCCCCGCAGCAGCCGAGCCGCCCGACCTCCCTACCCCCCTCCTCCCCCTCCTGCTCCGGCTGCTCTCCAACCAACACGGTGCCCTCTTCCCCCGCCTTCACCGTGCTCCTCCGCCACCAGCCTCGACAGCCTTGCCGCCCTCACCTTTCCTCCTCCAGAACAACTACTGGGGGAGTGGAGATAATACAGAGCAGCTCCCGGAGCCACGAGGGAGATTAAAGGGACAGCGTACCCCATCCTGGAACGGCTAACTATCTGGGAGAACCAGCTTCGGTGAGATCACCAAGGGGCACGGGCTTTCCTGGGTGGGACGGCAAGCGACCGGAGTCCCTCCCTTCCACCTTCCCAGGCCAGCTGGTAGAATTGGACAGGCGGTCCCCTTAGGCCGCGGCGGCTGGTGCCCCCACCACACGAGGCCCCCCGGAACAACTGAGATAGTTGGGTCGGAAATCCCCAGACTGCGGAGAACAGTGATCGGGGGATCCCTTCCAAACACGTGACTCCCCCGTCGGCTGGGAACAGTGCACTCTCCCGGGCTGCGACAGCTGGCGCCCTCCCGCCACGCTTGGTGCCCCGGGCCGACTAGCTAATTTGGCCGGACGCTCTCCTGTGCTGCGACAGCCGGCGACCCTCCCCGCGTTTGGAACCCCGGGCCGGCTGGCATTCTTTCAAGACGCTTCGGTTGCCGAACCTCCCCTACGGCGAGAGTTTTCCAGAGTTGAGGGACCCACAGCAACTTTCGCTGGTGGAACCCACAGACAGGCGTGTGCCACGTGCGCCACCTACTGGGCAGGATAGAAAGAACAGAACCGAGAGACTGCGCAGAAAAATCTTTCAACCTGTGGGGTCGAACACCCGGGGAAATCTGACTAAATGCCCAGACGCCAGCAGAAGATAACGGATCACGCTCAGAAAATTGAACATATGGCCCAGTCAAACGAAGAAACCAATAGTTCAAATGAGATACAGGAGCTGAAACAACTAATGCTGAATATACGAACAGAAATGGAAAACCTCTTCAAAAACGAAATCGATAAATTGAGGGAGGACATGAAGAAGACATGGGCTGAACATAAAGAAGAAATAGAAAAACTGAAAAAACAAATCACAGAACTTATGGAAGTGAAAGATAAAGTAGAAAAGATGGAAAAAACAATGGATACCTACAATGACAGATTTAAAGAAACAGAAGATAGAATTAGTGATTTGGAGGATGAAACATCTGAACTCCAAAAAGAAACAGAAACTATCCGGAAAAGAATGGAAAAATTTGAACAAGGTATCAGGGAACTCAAGGACAATGTGAAACGTACAAATATACGTGTAGTGGGTATCCCAGTAGGAGAAGAGAAGGGAAAAGGAGGAGAAAAACTAATGGAAGAAATTATCACTGAAAATTTCCCAACTCTTATGAAAGACCTAAAATTACAGATCCAAGAAGTGCAGCGCACCCCAAAGAGATTAGACACAAATAGGCGTTCCCCAAGACACTTACTAGTTAGAATGTCAGAGGTCAAAGAGAAAGAGAGGATCTTGAAGGCAGCGAGAGAAAAACAATCCGTCACATACAAGGGAAACCCAATAAGACTATGTGTAGATTTCTCAGCAGAAACCATGGAAGCTAGAAGACAGTGGGATGATATATTTAAGTTACTAAAAGAGAAAAACTGCCAACCAAGACTCCTATATCCAGCAAAATTGTCCTTCAAAAATGAGGGAGAAATTAAAACATTCTCAGACAAAAAGTCACTAAGAGAATTTGTGACCAAGAGACCAGCTTTGCAAGAAATACTAAAGGAAGCACTAGAGTCAGATACAAAAAGACAGAAGAGAGAGACATGGAGAAAAGTGTAGAAAGAAGGAAAGACAGATATGATATATATAATACAAAAGGCAAAATGGTAGAGGAAAATATTATCCAAACAGTAATAACTCTAAATGTCAATGGACTGAATTCCCCAATTAAAAGACATAGACTGGCAGAATGGATTAAAAAACAGGATCCTTCTATATGCTGTCTACAGGAAACACATCTTAGACCCAAAGATAAATATAGGTTGAAAGTGAAAGGTTGGGAAAAGATATTTCATGCAAACAACAACCAGAAAAGAGCAGGAGTGGCTATACTAATATCCAACAAATTAGACTTCAAATGTAAAGCAGTTAAAAGAGACAAAGAAGGACACTATATACTAATAAAAGGAACAATTAAACAAGAAGACATAACAATCATAAATATTTACGCACCGAACCAGAATGCCCCAAAATACGTGAGGAATACACTGCAAACACTGAAAAGGGAAATAGACACATATACCATAATAGTTGGAGACTTCAATTCACCACTCTCATCAATGGACAGAACATCTACACAGAGGATCAATAAAGAAATAGAGAACCTGAATACTACTATAAATGAACTTGACTTAACAGACATTTATAGGACATTACATCCCACAACAGCAGGATACACCTTTTTTTCAAGTGCTCATGGATCATTCTCAAAGATAGACCATATGCTGGGTCACAAAGCAAGTCTTAACAAATTTAAAAAGATTGAAATCATACACAACACTTTCTCGGATCATAAAGGAATGAAGTTGGAAATCAATAATAGGCGGAGTGCCAGAAAATTCATAAATACATGGAGGCTCAACAACACACTCTTAAACAACAAGTGGGTCAAAGAAGAAATTGCAAGAGAAATTAGTAAATACCTAGAGGCAAATGAAAATGAAGACACAACATATCAAAACTTATGGGACGCAGCAAAGGCAGTGCTAAGAGGGAAATTTATTGCCCTAAATGCCTTTATCAGAAAAGAAGAAAAGGCAAAAATGCAGGAATTAACTGTCCACTTGGAAGAACTGGAGAAAGAACAGCAAACTAATCCCAAAGCAAGCAAAAGGAAAGAAATAACAAAGATTAGAGCAGAAATAAATGAAATTGAAAACATGAAAACAATAGAGAAAATCAATAAGACCAGAAGTTGGTTCTATGAGAAAATCAACAAGATTGATGGGCCCTTAGCAAGATTGACAAAAAGAAGAAGAGAGAGGATGCAAATAAATAAGATTAGAAATGAAAGAGGAGACATAACTACTGACCTCACAGAAATAAAGGAGGTAATAACAGGATACTATGAACAACTTTACGCTAATAAATACAACAATTTAGAAGAAATGGACAGGTTCCTGGAAAGACAGGAACAACCAACTTTGACTCAAGAAGAAATAGACGACCTCAACAAACCAATCACAAGTAAAGAGATTGAATTAGTTATTCAAAACCTCCCTAAAAAGAAAAGTCCAGGACCAGACGGCTTCACATGTGAATTCTATCAAACATTCCAGAAAGAATTAGTACCTACGCTCCTCAAACTCTTCAACATAATCGAAGTGGAGGGAAAACTACCTAATTCATTCTATGAAGCCAACATCACCCTCATACCAAAACCAGGCAAAGATATTACAAAAAAAGAAAACTACAGACCAATCTCTCTAATGAATACAGATGCAAAAATCCTCAATAAAATTCTAGCAAATCGTATCCAACAACACATTAAAAGAATTATACATCATGACCAAGTAGGATTCATCCCAGGTATGCAAGGATGGTTCAACATAAGAAAATCAATTAATGTAATACACCATATCAACAAATCAAAGCAGAAAAATCACATGATCATCTCAATTGATGCAGAGAAGGCATTTGACAAGATTCAACATCCTTTCCTGCTGAAAACACTTCAAAAGATAGGAATACAAGGGAACTTCCTTAAAATGATAGAGGGAATATATGAAAAACCCACAGCTAATATCATCCTCAATGGGGAAAAATTGAAAACTTTCCCCCTAAGATCAGGAACAAGACAAGGATGTCCACTATCACCACTATTATTCAACATTGTGTTGGAGGTTCTAGCCAGAGCAATTAGGCAAGAAAAAGAAATACAAGGCATCAAAATTGGAAAGGAAGAAGTAAAACTATCACTGTTTGCAGACGATATGATACTATATGTAGAAAACCCAGAAAAATCCACAACAAAATTACTAGAGCTAATAAATGAGTACAGCAAAGTAGCAGGCTACAAGATCAACATTCAAAAATCTGTAGCTTTTCTATACACTAGTAATGAACAAGCTGAGGTAGAAATCAAGAAACGAATCCCATTTACAATCGCAACTAAAAGAATAAAATACCTAGGAATAAATTTAACCAAAGAGACAAAAAACCTATATAAAGAAAACTACAAAAAACTGTTAAAAGAAATCACAGAAGACCTAAATAGATGGAAGGGCGTACCGTGTTCATGGATTGGAAGACTAAATATAGTTAAGATGTCAATCCTACCTAAATTGATTTACAGATTCAATGCAATACCAATCAAAATCCCAACAACATATTTTTCAGAAATAGAAAAACCAATAAGCAAATTTATCTGGAAGGGCAGGGTACCCCGAATTGCTAAAAACATCTTGAGGAAAAAAAACGAAGCTGGAGGTCTCGCGCTGCCTGACTTTAAGGCATATTATGAAGCCACAGTGGTCAAAACAGCATGGTATTGGCATAAAGATAGATATATCGACCAATGGAATCGAATAGAGTGCTCAGATATAGACCCTCTCATCTATGGACATTTGATCTTTGATAAGGCAGTCAAGCCAACTCACCTGGGACAGAACAGTCTCTTCAATAAATGGTGCCTAGAGAACTGGATATCCATATGCAAAAGAATGAAAGAAGACCCATCTCTCACACCCTATACAAAAGTTAACTCAAAATGGATCAAAGATCTAAACATTAGGTCTAAGACCATAAAACAGTTAGAGGAAAATGTTGGGAGATATCTTATGGATCTTACAACTGGAGGTGGTTTTATGGACCTTAAACCTAAAGCAAGAACACTGAAGAAGGAAATAAATAAATGGGAGCTTCTCAAAATTAAACACTTTTGTGCATCAAAGAACTTCATCAAGAAAGTAGAAAGACAGCCTACACAATGGGAGACAATATTTGGAAATGACATATCAGATAAGGGTCTAGTATCCAGAATTTATAAAGAGATTATTCAACTCAACAACAAAAAGACAGCCAACCCAATTACAAAATGGGAAAAAGACTTAAACAGACACCTACCAGAAGAAGAAATACGGATGGCCAAGAGGCACATGAAGAGATGCTCAATGTCCCTGGCCATTAGAGAAATGCAAATCAAAACCACAATGAGATATCATCTCACACCCACCAGAATGGCCATTATCAACAAAACAGAAAACGACAAGTGCTGGAGAGGATGCGGAGAAAGAGGCACACTTATTCACTGTTGGTGGGAATGTCAAAGGGTGCAACCACTGTGGAAGGCAGTTTGGCGGTTCCTCAAAAAGCTGAATATAGAATTGCCATACGACCCAGCAATACCATTGCTAGGTATCTACTCAAAGGACTTAAGGGCAAAGACACAAACGGACATTTGCACACCAATGTTTATAGCAGCGTTATTTACAATTGCAAAGAGATGGAAACAGCCAAAATCTCCATCAACAGAAGAGTGGCTAAACAAACTGTGGTATATACATACGATGGAATATTATGCAGCTTTAAGACAAGATAAACTTGTGAACCATGTAATAACATGGATGGACCTAGAGAATATTATGCTGAGTGAATCCAGCCAAAAACTAAAGGACAAATACTGTATGGTCCCACTGTTGTGAACGGACATTCGAGAATAAACTTGAAATATGTCATTGGTAACAGAGTTCAGCAGGAGTTAGAAACAGGGTAAGACAATGGGTAATTGAAGCTGAAGGGATACAGATTGTGCAACAGGACTAGATACAAAAACTCAAAAATGGACAGCACAATAATACCTAATTGTAAAGTAATCATGTTAAAATACTGAATGAAGCTGCATCTGAGCTATAGGGTTTTTTTTTTGTTTTTGTTTGCTTGTTGGTTTGTTTGTTGTTGTTGTTTTTTACTATTACTACTACTTTTATTTCTTTTCTTTATATTAACATTTTATATCTTTTTCTGTTGTGTTGCTAGTTCCTCTAAACTGATGCAAATGTACTAAGAAACAATGATCATGCATCTATGTGATGATGTTAAGAATTACTGAGTACATATGTAGAATGGTATGATTTCTAAATGTTGTGTTAATTTCTTTTTTTTCTTTCCGTTAATAAAAAAAAAAAAAAAACTATAGACTAATATCCTTCATGAATGCAGACATAAAATTCTTAACAAAATCGAAACCGGTAATATATAAAGGATAATTTATCATGACCAAGTGGGATTTAGCTCAGGAACTGAATTTTTTTCAACATTTAAAAAGCAATCAATATGTGAATACACCATAACAACAAGTAAATAAACATGAATAAGCGAAAACAATCATATAATCATCTCAACAGATGCAGAAAGTGCCTCTGACAAAATTCAACAGCCATTCATGGTAAATTCTCAGTAAACTAAAAATAGATTGGCACTTCCCTAATCTGATAAAGGGCATCTACAAGAAATCTATAGCCAGCATCATACTCAAAGGATCCAATGTCTTCCCCCTAAGATATTGAGTCAAGGATGTCTGCTGTCACTATTTTTATTCAAGAATCTACTGGAACCCTGGCCAGTGCAATCAAGCAAAAGGGGAAAAAAAAGGCATACAGGTGAAAAAGGAAGAAATAAAACTATTTAGATATGCAGTGACATGTCATCTACATAAAATCCCAAAGAAACTACAAAAAAAAAATTACTATAACTGATGAAGGCCTTAGTAAGATTGCAGGATGTAAAGTCAATTAGAAAAAAAAAAGCTGTATTTCTATACCAGCAATGAACAATTACATACTGAAATAAGATACAGTATCATCTAAAATAGCATTAAAAACATGAAATACTTAGGAACATATCTAACAAAATATTCTCAAGATCTGTACAGTGTAAACTGCAAAACTGCTGAGAGAAATTAAAGAATACCTAAATACAAGGACACCAATATCATGAATTGGAAGATTCAATATCATGAAGAGGTCAGTTCTCTCTGAAATAATTTATAGATTTAACATAATAACAATCAAAATCCCAGCAATCTTTTTTGTAGAAATTGACAGCTGATTCTAAAATTTATATGGAAATACAAAGGCTCCAGAATAGCCAAAACAATTTTGGAAAGGAAAAAAAAAAAGAACCAAGTTCTAAGCATTTATTACACTAGCAGATTTCAACACTTAGTATGAAGACATGAGGTACTGGTGTTAGGACAGACACCTAAATCAATGGAACCTAACAGAATCCAGAAATCAACATACATACATATATATTTTCAACAAAGGGGAAAGGGCAGTCTTTTTACAAATGGTGTTGAATCAATTGGATTTACATGCAAAGAAATGAACCCTGACCTTGCAGATTAAGTAAAAATTAACTCAAAACTATTCACAAACCTAAATGTAAGAAATAGAAACAGAAAACTTTCAGGTCTTCAACCTCTGATTAGGTAAAGATTTTTAGATAGAATGCAAAATGTATAAACTATCTCTCATCCTGTTAAGAAAAAGAAAAGACACAAACTGGGAGAAATATTTGCAAAATATATATCTAAAAACTTGTATACTGAATATACAAAGAATTCCTACATTCAATATTAAGAAGGTAAGCTTGAACAGATACTTAACCAAAGTACACATATGGCAAATGAGCACATGAAAAGATGCTCAACATCATTAATTAGTAGGGAAATGCAAATTAAAGTCACAATTATATCTCACACACTTACTAGAAAAGCTAAAATAATGAAGACTCACAATGCAAAATGCTGATGAAAACAGAGAACTAGAATTCTCATACACTGTTGGTGGGAATGCTGTACAGTACAATTATTTTAGAAAACAGCTTGGCAGTTAAACATATACAATCCAGCAACCCCACTGTAGCTATTTATCCAAAAAATGATGATTTAAAAGTCAACAACACTCAATTACAATAATAACTAATAGACACCATCCAGAACTGCTTTGCAAATCTCAAGCCTTAACTCAGTGGGTATTTGGATAGGTCAACACCTACCTTTTTAACATGTTACAGAACAGAACAAAAAATGGAAAGCATCTCGCCTAGTAAAGCTGAATACATTTGGAGAATTCATAATTTTTGTTGCTTTTGTGTATCTCATGAGTCACCATGTAAATGTGTTCTTATTGTGGATCATGGTCAAAACTTGGAAGAACACTGGATGTGGATCACGGAAGAACACAGATGTAAAACATAGCTGTAATATAAATTCTATGCTATCAGAAGCCCCTGTTCCTTCTAAGCACTTTCAACTCAATTCACCCTCTCTTCCAGGGAAGGATGAAATCCACAGTAGAGCTATCATATTGTCTGCAGTTGTCATGACCGCTAATATGCTTTTGGTGGGCAAATATTTCACCAACTTTCCCCAGTGGCTATCAAAGAAGGCAAAAGTCAGAACTAACTGAATCTCATGTAATACATTGTAACTTGGCAACACCATATGAAGAACCTGGTAATTTAGAATGCAACATATTCAGGATATACTAAAGCATATATGAAGAACCTGGTAATTTAGAATGCAACATATTCAGGATATGCTAAAGCATAATTTAAATGCAAAATTACAATTTCAATACAAACTAACTCTAATGATATTTTCAAAGGACACTGGCTTCCTAAACCCCTTACAAAGAGAGATTTCAACGTCTACTAAAAATTGTTTTAAAATTGTCACTGGCTGCCTAATCAGAATTTAGGCATTTTATATTTATATTAAGTACTTTATACATTATAGTAAACAAATATCCTTGAAGTTTCTCAAAATTACTTTTTTCCAGTTATTTTCTTTTAATTTAGAAGAAATTTAAAATAAATAGTACAAAGTCTTGCAAAAATAAGGAAAGAAACATGAAAATCTGCTATATATCAACTGACTCAAAGGAAATGTATAGAAATTATAGTTTCTTTTATATGCAATGTTATGTTTATAAAACTATATACATACACTACATATATATTATATATATGTATATAAAATCTTATAACAATCACAGAATTACAAAGCACTACTCTACAGCTAGTATACAGTGTCTTCAGAAACACTGAAACTATTTAAAAATACAGGTGTTTTTGACTTTGGACAATAAAATTACTCTTTAAAAATTCTACACTGGAACTTAGATTAGAATCCCTAACCACCTCTGAATCCATGCTAAATCAAAACAACACTCTATTGCCTCAGGTGACTCTTGTGAACTTGGGTGCTATAAGTATGTACATACTCTTTTCTCCTAAATAACACATGACAAATCATTTATTCTCATTCCCACAAAATAAAAGGATGTTTTGTGAGCTGGAATTTTCTTTGATGGAAAGAAAAGAGGTAATTAACCAAATTTAAATAAAATGCAATTACATAGCTTGTATACTACTATAGGAAAGACATGCTATGGTGAAATAACTTAAGAGATGAATGTTACAAGAAAAATATTCCAATTTTATTCCAATTTTATTTAGTGTAATTATCAGAAGGAAACATGACATTTAGCAAAATATTTAATATACAGTACAGTAAACAAACACAATTAAAATGTTTAAATATTCACATTCTTAAAAAACACACACCAGAACCTATTTTTACGCCCAAAACACATGGACAGTCTTTGGACTTTTAAAAGGAAGGCTTTATAAGGAGTACTTCAAAAAGTAACTTTAAAACTTCATTAATTCAGGCACCATTACTGCATTTTGCTGTTTCCTGACTGCTGAGCATTGTAGTGTGGAAAAGATGCATAAACCAACGATGTAAAGAAAGTCTACTAAGAGTGAAGGCCAAGGAATTACATTACAAGCTATTTCAAATACTTAGAAACCCACATTTAACAAAAGCTATACCAAGTCTGTCCTACTTATAATGTACATGTTATTAGCACCACAAAATATTATGATAAGGAACACCCCATGTATATATAGATATGCATGTATTTGAAAATCTTCCATAATTCAGATTTTATATTAAAACTAGTCAAACCTTACCTTTCAATTCCCCTCACCTCCACTGGGAAGTAGAGTAGGAAGAGAAAAAATGTGATTTTCTTACATTTTGATCAACTGGATAATAAATACAGTTGAGCAACTGAACCAGAAGAAAAAGTTCATATAGAAACTTAAATATACATACTTACTTACACTGTCCAAATAATGGAGATTAAAAAAACTAAATTATAAAGTTTCAGTTAAAACTAGGTTCTTCCTCAGCAAATTCTAGAAGAAACACTGCACATCTTTTTAGGCCACTGGTTTTAAAAAAACACCCTCTTCAGGTTTAAAAGTAATTAATCATCACTTCAAGTACCTATTCCAGAACAAATGCACAAAAGGTACGTATGAAGTTCATTGCAGTGCAGTCATAAAAGCCAACGTCCGTTTAAAGAGCAAAGGTCAGCTGACTATGGTACCTTCATATTCTTAAATACTATGCAATAGTTTTAAAGACTGAATGGATCTATTTTTTACTACCAAAGAAATATCTCCAAGATGCAAGCTGCAAAATAATGCTTACAATATGACACTACCTATGCAGGTCACTCACACAAAACTACACATTGCTATATGTATATGTGTGCTGTAAGAATACAAAGAAAAAGGTCTGGAAGAATATTCATCAAACAGACAACACTATTAGCTCTAAGGGGGGAGGAGTGAAATTGGAATGGGAGAGATTACGGTGATGTTTACTTTTTTTTAACTGTTTGAATTTTTACAAGGAAAATATACTCATATTGTTGTCTAAGGCACTAAAAAACAAGATGCATAAAAAATGCATGCTAACTTCTCTTAAATAATTTACAAACGAGGACTGCTGGCTGTAACGAGATTTCATTCTTTTCCTATTTAGTTAAAACCAAAATGACAGCAAGAAAAAATTTTACCTAGGAAGTGATAAATTGGAAGGGAAAAAATTTTGTTTTATTTTGTTTTTAAAAAGAAACTCTAATGCAAAGAGTACACAAGAAAATAAAGACCCTTACTAAATATACTTCTTCCACTTTTAATAAACTGGTCTTCCTATAGTTAAGCTCAGGCGTGACCCAGAATCCTCACAAAACCATATTATCCAAACACGAAAAACAGTGGAAGACTGTTCCCTCAACTACTGGAGGTTGTTTTTAGAAAGCTTAACTAAGAAACAGTAAATGCCAATTGTGTTTTACAGGGGTGGGAATAGGAACGTGAAACCCTACACCACCTTAGAGCGGTCAAAACGAACTGAACTGCAGAGTCGAACCGGGAAACCGCGCGGGGGTGGGGAAGAGCGCCCAGCTATCACTTTTCGAGTTTGGCTCAAAGCCGCAAAACAGTTTCGGCGGAGTCTGAACAGCGAAGTCCCTGAGGGTGGTCAACGCGTCGCAGTCAACGCTGAAGTCCTCAGGAGAGTCAGAGGGGAAGAGGGGTCAACAAAAACTTAGGTCTTTCGGCTGAGCGGAGAGCGCACTGGATTAGAGCGAAAGTGCCAACTTTGACTCCAACGCGGCAGCTCCGCGAGGCTGGGGCAAGCTTCCACCCGAGTCCCACGCCAGGGGAGACCCCAACATTTCCGTCTGTCCCAGGCCCGGCTGCCCCCCCCCCCCCCAGGAAAATTCAGCAAGGACGGCGACTGGCAGCATGTAAAGGGGTCTGGAGCGTGGGAGTATACAGGCGCGAGGTCAGCCGGCCCGGGGTCCCGCCCACACCCTAAAGTCTCCGGGGTCCCTTGCCGACGCGCTGTCCTACCTTCAACAGCCCCCGCTGCGCGCCCCCCTCCCCCACCTCTGGGCGGCGACCTCAGCGCCTCCGCCCCGGGGCCCCCGCTCACCCAGGTAGCGGCTCCGCAGCCGGGACGGGTCCTCCAGCCCGAGAGACCTTTTCCTCACGTCCCACAACAGGTGTGGGCAGCAGCCACCCCGAGACATGGCTCTGCTGAAGCCGGGGTGCAAGGGGAGACCCCCGAATGGGGGAGGGGAAGAGGAGGAGGGGACCCGCGGATCAACACCCGAGCCACACCGGCACCATCCACGCGCCGTCCCTCGCGGGCGCAGCGAGTTAAATAGTGGCGGCGGAGGCGGCGGCACTGCCTTCGCCTCCGAAGCCCGGCCGCACCCGGGCCAGAGCTCGCCTCATACTCTCCTTCTCAGACTGCCCAGAACATCCAGAGATCAGCAACAGTCCCCTCCCGCCCCCACCCCCAACAGGAGGCGGAGGCGGTCGGGACTCCTCCCTCTCTTCGTCTTCAACACCCTCCCCTCCAAGCCTTTCTCGCGAGATGACGACCACTCCGGAAACTGAGGCTAATATTCACGCGGCTGCCCTCACCCTAGAAAAGTAGCTTAGGCCACTCTAGCCAAATCCCTAATTCTCTGTGCACAAAGAGGAGTGAAGAGAGTTGGAGCTGAGATCTGCAGTCTCGTTTACGGGTCTCTTGTCAAAAGAAGGAAGAGAGTTGTCCGGCGTCATCATTACTCTGGGCACGGAAGGCCCGAAAAGCCCATTTTAACTACGGGTCTCTCAAATCCAAAGCAGGGTAGCGCAGCTTGCAGCTTCACTTTCCCTTCTCCAACATGGATGGCCTCGAGGGCAGGAACGAGAAGTTGCAGGTTCCCGCTCGACCCCGCCCGCGCTACAGAGTGAGCCAATCATTGTGGGCAGCTCCGCTTGCGCAAGCGCGCTGCCGGCAGGGCGCTGGGTCGTTTTGATGAGGCAATCTGTTCGGCACCTGTTGCCACAACTCCTCCTCGGTCTCTTAGGTTCGAGAGCTGGAGGCGGGTCCGGGGCGGGCCGTCAGCGAGCCTCCGCCCCCTCGGCCGTCTCTGGGCCGCGGTACTAGGTGGTGCGCAGAGCGGGCAGGCTGCGTCTCGGGAAGGGCACCTTAGGAAAGAGGACGCGAGGCGCTGTGGCAGGAGAAAGTAACGAGCTGCCCTTCGTTGTCAGCCAGGGTGGAGGAAGCCGCAACTCTCCTAGCCAGCTACCCGCGATCACCCCGCGGCGGCGATGTCGGCCGCCGGCGTCCGAGGCCTGCGGGCCACCTACCACCGGGTCCTCGATAAAGTGGAGCTGATGCTGCCCGAGAAATTGAGGCCTCTGTACAACCACCCGGCAGGTAAAATGGTCACAGAATGACTCCCACCGAGACCTTCTCTCCCTCGCCCTCCAGGATGGACCTTTAGCTGCTCACTGACAACTCTGCCCCTCGAGGCATCACCGTCAGCCCCGACCTTGCCCTTCAGATGTATCCGTCTGCTTTCCCATCCTCTCTTCATTTCACTTTCTCTCATCCAACATCTCTCCCAAACCCGTGTTCTCAAGTCCGCGCCTTTCCCGACCTCTGCTGCATCCACACACTAATGCACGACCCAAACTCGGACCAGGCCTTCGAATTTGATCTTTCTCAATTTTTGCAACTATGAAAGGGTCTCGGCCATCATGAGATCTCTTACTCCCCTATTTCCCTCCACTGGTAGTGGTGACCCACGCGGAGCAGATCTGGTTATGTGGCCTGTTCGGCCAGAAAGTTTGGAGTAAAGGTCACACTTCCTTTAGCTCCTGCTGGTAGAGGCTGGCAGACCGACCCCTCCCCCACACTGGATGCATTACCAGATTTCAAATGTGAAGTCAGTGACCTTTCTCCTTCAATAGGTCCAATTTTGTCTCTGTAAATATATCCTTATTTATGAAGTTACTGAACAAGCTCTACCTGGACCTTATTGTGTGGAGAGACCTGGATATTAATTTGCTGTGCCATTTATTATAGCTGTGACCTTGGAAAAAAACCCTATATCTCTGTCTTAGTTTCTGGTCAATGTGAGAAGTAAAGATAACATGTATTTCTGGTTCTTCGTTGAAGGCTCAGTAAATGTTAGTTACTGGGGGAAAAAAAGCGTTCTTGTGGTTGAAAAAATAAAAATTCTGTCAGAAACTTAAAAGATTTCAATCCCTCCATCTCTTTATTAAAGACACCCCTCCAGAATTGTTACTTCTGTAGAAAAGGGCAGTAACAACTCTTACTTGATTGGAGACTAAAACTAGATATCTTCCGAGATCTCCTTCAAGTCTAAGACCTACCAGATGAGAAAATGTTTATAAATTAAGATTAAAATGCAACTGAAAAAGTGGCTTTTTTAGTACATAGTTAAATCATCTGCAATTGGTGTCATCAGGAAAATTTTCTAGTTTCCCCCATATCTGATTATGAAGCAGCTCTCTGAATCCTGAACTGATAACTAAAACTAATTTCCAGTTTGATAGTGGAATGAACTATATTTGGGGATTCTACTTCAATTTAACCCCTAATATTATTTACTGCAGTATTATACCTATTATGAAAACTAATCTTTAAGTAGGAATTGTTATTGATGAATATGTTTAATTTACCATTTAGTCCTTTTTACACTCAATTTTTTGGAATTGTTTTGCATTTTGTGGCAAAGATTTTCAAGGAGGGAGGATGAGGCAATGCTTCTATGGTGATATGGGCATTACAGAGTCAACTGTATTCTGTGGTGTCAACTCTGACCCTCTTAAACTTTGTGGTGTTTGAGGTGAAAGGCAAGGAAGTATGTGTGGGGGGCAATTTTAAATACCCTGCAATAATACAGAATTGGAGAGTAATATTATATTAATTTTTTCCAAGGCCTTGACTTATTTGTAAGTATTGCTTAACAGTACTTTATTAAACTTTCAGAATGAAAAGGCATTACCTTTCATTTGTAGACTATGCACTTTATCTGGGATATCCTTGGATTAGTTCAGTTATTTTAATCCCCTTTTCACCATAGTGGAAGAAGCATACATAGGTTTTGAAGCCAAACAGACCTATGTCTGAGTCTTGGCTGAATGACCTTGAATTTAAATCCCCTAAGCCTTAGTTTTCTAAAGTATAAAATGGGTTAATAATTATCAACGTTAAAGGATTGTTCAGAAAATTAAATATGTCTATAAAATATGTAGTGCAGTGTTTTTGTACTATTAACAAATGTTGGTTGCCTCCATCTAAGCTTTTGAGCTATATGCAGGGTAAGGATACCTATCACTGCAGATTTTGTGGTTTAAAAAATTGTAGGCATACCACGGTAGAAATAAATAAGCATGAAAAATAAAACTGTTGATTCATTAGTATGAGGAAACTCTACTTATTGGTCCAAGAGTTATCCAAAATGAATATTCAAAGTTTTTGCATCCATTAATTATATTTGTTAGTGAATCACCATTTAAACACTAAACTGTATTCACATACAGGGGATTTTGAAAACGATGTGCAAGGCTAAGATATTAACAGTTGGAAATTAATTAACAGTTGGAATGTTGCTAATTCTAAATTTTTGAGATTTAATTTTACCATTAATAAGTCTGTTTAAACAGTAATAAGACTATATATAGATAGGCAGTATAATTAGAGTATTGCAGTCTATGACCTGTGGCCCAGAATTTTGAGACTTTGATCATGCATTTGTTTGTGTATTGTCTCTTGCATATCATAACTTACCTCATAGAGGTAGAATAGAGTTCTAACCAAACATGTGTCCTAGTAAAGTTCCTCAACTCTCATAAAAGGATGTCACTCCCCCCACCACCACAAAACCACCATTTGACTCCAGGCTAACTTAACTGTATATACCACCTTGAAATCATGCTGCCCATTGTTTGCTTAAAGGTAACCAAAAATGTAATTGAAACAATTTTATTAATGAAGCAGTCATTCCTTTGTATTTGTGTGCTCCAAAGTGGGGTAAACCATCCCAAGGGGTGCACAAAATGAAACACTGGATTGTAGTAAGAAAATAAAAGAACTTCTATTAATGTTTACTTGTACTTCATCCTTTTAAATTTTCCATTGTATATTTATTTTATGATGTAAAAATATATTAGTAACTGATATTTTTCTGTTTTGCTAAACAGAAAACAGTTTTAGCAGTTGTTAAACTATAGTTTGTCTTTGTACTTTAAATTATTCATTAATTAAAATACTCATTTCTGTCTTGGCCCAGTTCTAGCAACTGTAATTTCATATTTGAAGATGCTTACCAATTTTTTAGGTTCAGTTGGGTGGAGAAATCAGCTAGTATTTTAAAATTATAACCAACAATGCTATAAAATTCTTCCCCTAGAGGCAGTTAAGTAAATGTTACTAGGAAAACCTGCTGAAAAGCTCAACTGTTCTTTAACCCTGGAGAATACACCATTTAAGCTTTGTAAAGAAACCAAACTCTAGAGGCATTACTCAGGAAATAGTTTTGGGGCGGGGTACGGAGTGGGCAGAGGAGGAAGCATCAGTTTTGAAATAGGAAGAGAGGAATCTGAAGACTTCAAAAAATTCGGTACCCGTACAACCAAAGCTAAACCTGCTGACTTATACTTCAGTCATGAAGCTGAACTTCTATACGGGGATAAAAATCAGTTTAATATTTGATTGTGCAGATATCCCAAAGATTTTGTATAGAACAACAGAAAAGAGCTAGGTTTGACGACAGGAATCCCAGAAGCTCAAGCTGAAGAAAATTACCAGAAAGGTTGAAATGGTTGATTTATAGGATCAATGAATTATGGTATCAGACTCTTCAGAAGAATGTTCAGGAGCCAATTAGGGACCTGAGAATATAATAATTACTGAGTAAAAGTCTGGTATAGCCCTGATCTAAAAAGAACCTGGAGTCTGTCCCTTGAGAAGAATAGATAGCAAATTTTAGCTGTGAGGCCAAAGCAATGTCAAATGAGCTTCAAACATCCAGTTTAAATATCTTTGATTACCATCTATCTGTGGATGTGGTTAAACCAATCGATTCTGTTAACAAATATTTATTTGTCAAAGAAAATTAAGGAACAGGCCTTGCCTGCAAGGATCTTAACTAAGCTTACAGACACATAAGTAGATCATTTTAATTAAGTGCACAAAAACAATGAAAGAATATACTGGCTGCTTTGGAAATTCAGAGAAGGAGCTGGTAGCCTAACCTGAACACAGATGTCAGAGCCTTCCTTGAGGAAATAAAACTTAAGATGAGTTTTTCAAGATAATAGGAGTTAGCCAGGTGAATACAAAGCAGAATAGTGGGAGGGTCCAGCATAAATAAGGTTTAGAGCCATAAATCAGCATGAAATTAATTGAACGTTGCTCCTAGTCATCTAGGCTAGGTTTCTTACCCTTGGAACTACGGCTTATTTTGGCCTGCAAGATTCTTTGTAATGGGGTGGGGGGAGTTATTCTGTGCATTATAGGATATTTAGCTGAATCCCTGGCCTCTATTCACTGGATGCCAATAGCACATCCCCCTACCACCGACAATTATGATAATTGAAATTGTCTCCAGACGTTGTCGCCTAACCCTGGGAGGCAAAATCATCCTTGTTGACAACCACACATCTAGGCTAAAATTTAACTAATTTAGGGTTAAAATTTTACATTCCAAAATTTAATGCCTTCCTGTTTTCTTTAATATTCCTTTAGTTCCTTAGTAAAAATTTCATTTGAAATTACAACTTACCAAAGGAGGAAAAAAAAAGGTTCCATATCTTGTTCAAGATAGAGAATCATTATGTGGCTAGAATTCCAAGTGTAATGGTGGCTTTGAGGCTAACCATACCAAACAAGAAACTGGATCAAAGAATTGAGTACAGAAATTGAATATAGATGTATTTTCACTCAATTGTGAAGAAATCAAAATTTAGAACTCCTCAGTAGTTTTAATTCTCCCAGCAACCATTTCAGCTATCTTCAGATTGGTTTGTTCTACAGCTTAAATGTGGGAACTTGAAGGTACAAAGAAAACATGAAAATGATTAGATATCGGATATGTGTGAGAAAATGATGTTTGGCATTACAAATGTTTTAGCCCACAAGGAAAGACACGATCTGTCTAGTGTTTGTAAATTACTATTCTAAAACTGCTCTATTAGTCAAGATCTCCAGGGAAGCAGAACTCATATATATAACGAGATTTATTATAGGAATTGGCCCACATAACTGTCTTTTGTAGTTTTAAATATTAATAAAAGTAGTAAACATATAAATAGTTATGAAACTCATATAACTACAATTCCATGATTTGCAGTTTCCAACCTGAAGAATATCCATGTCTAAACTAACATTAAATGTGACCCATGTTCAAGGCAAAGCTTTTAGAGTGGCTCCAAAACAATCTCCATTATACTTTAGTTAATTTTTAACAAATCACTAAAAAACAAATAATTGACAAAAAATCAAAACAACTTATATGAAGTGTTGAGAGTAAAATAGATGTTAACATAAATACAAAGTTTGCAGAAAGCATAGTAAAATGGAACTTTTCTCTTTTTTTGTTTTTTTTTCAGGTCCCAAAACTGTTTTTTTTTGGGCTCCAATTATGAAATGGGTAAGTCTGAGTTTTTGCAGAAGGTACTAAAAAAATTCTTTAATTAGGAACTTAGTAATAAAGTGATTTTTATGAAGGTTGTACTTTAAATGTCGTCGGTATGCCTCTAAATGATTGCATGGCAAATATCAGATATATCACTAAAAGTACTCTAGTTTTTCTGAACTCCTTCCATCAAGGGCACACTGGGAACATATTTATTTTCAAGAAGTTATGATCATAGGCCCTCAGAATGTGAAATTTCTTTCTGTTTCATGACTAAATAGAACATTAAACTACTAAGAACATGAAACTGTTTATTATTAATTTTTAGTACAAATCCAAAAATAATAACACCAAAATATAGTCAAGGAAAGTTAGTCTCAAAGAGTATCCCAAGTTTGTATATTAATTTCTAGTAAACAATAGAGCCAGGACTAGAGTCTGGCATTTCTGACTCATTCCTTACCTGTGCTTTTTCTCTATGCCATACTCCCTTTCCTAAGGTTCTCATTTAGCTGGGGGGGGGGGGATTGTGGTGGCTATTTTAAGTTTATAGCAAATAATTGATTTTATGTTTAAAGGGTCAGTTTTTGTAACTTGTTAGAAATGCGGTTTCCCAGACCTACTGAATCTGGAACCCTGAGGCTTGAAACCAGTAATCTGTGTTATAAGAAGTCCTCCTGGTGATTCTGATGCCCTCAAAAACTTGAGAACTACTAGTCTGTAGGCCATTTTAATTATCTTAAATGTACTATTTAAAATTGTTAGAACAATTTATAAACTCAGTTGCAAATCAAATTAGTTAAGAATGTTAGAGCTGGAATTAGCTGTGTCTCAATCTTATGGAGAGTTAAATATGTCAATTTTTCTCTTCAACTATAAAAATGACCAGATAAAAGGAGATTGATGGTTTGAAAGCTATATTTCACAGAGAAACAACTCTTCTTCATTATTATGTATTGGGATTCCATGTAAGATTTTGATGAGGTGGGGTGATAAAAAGAAAGGGGGGGTCCCATCAGGTTTTTTAAAAAGTTTTAGTGGATCACCTTGAATAATTCTCTTTGCTCTCAGCAATCAAAAATCACGTGATGTACAAAATAAAACCTTCATACTAATAGAAGGGATATTGTCATCTCATTCTGCTTCTCTCCTCGCCCACACTTAAAATTATAAAGCAATTGTGTATCTACAAAGTAGAAGTAATTGAAATATTATTTCTAGTTCATCATTAAAAGAGCAAGAATGATATAATCTATTTATAGTAATTTGGGGCATCCTCTTTGACCTCAGATTTCTCACAATTTAGGAGTTGTTGATTTGGTCTATTTTTGATCTGGTACATCAGTGTTTTGAGACATTGACAATACTGTATATTCATAAGTGCCTTAATGACTGTCATCTTGAGAAATATCTATTTTTAGTTCATGTTGAAATCCTACATAGTCTCCTGATGACAGCATAGCAGTGGAAACTTCTGTATCTTGTTCTTTGGTGGGGAGACTTCTTTTGTTAGATATTTACTTTATGTGCCTATTAAAGTGTCTTCTCATTCCAGAGCATTTGATAATTAATCTGTGGTAGTCTATACATGACACATAACAGTTGTTGCTGCAAGCCACAGATGTTCTATATTAAGAATTTTAAATCATACCTCTTTAAGATAGTTGTTCTTAGCCACTTTAATTAAAGTCAAATAATCATAAAAATAAACGTGGATAATCCTAAAAAAAATTATATACTTGAAACATTTTAACTTAATATAAATGTATATTCATTTGCCAGTCATCTGCTGTAAGGCCAAAGCTTTTATTTATATATGGATCCACTGGTTTGAGTTTTATATCTTAGATAAATTACACAGTAGTGCATCCTGTATGATTTCTAGTTTAGTTTTCTTTAAAGCAGAACAAATTCATAGACACTTTCATAACAGTATGTGTACAGTATCCTGCTAGATTTTTAAGACTTCCCCCCCAATTTTTTAAAAATATTTTTCTTAATGTACACTTAATTTGACAGTAGGTTTTAACAACTTGCCTTTTAACAGCTAGTTTTTATTGAATCTTTCCAAAGCAATCACTTTAGTTTTCATAGAAATAGCAACTCTATTTTTGTATTATATTTCACCTGTTTACCTAATATTTCATTAAGTTAGACAAATTACCTTAGCAGGAAAAACTGGCATAAACCGATCTGGGGACAAACACAGTGACTTGGTAAAAATATACCTCAATTGGTGGCAGCAAACTACATACATTCACTAGTGAGTAACCCATTAGCCAACAACTTTCAGCTTGCCAGCAGAATCTGTTAGCTTTTTTACGGAAGAATTGGAAATCAATGGCTAACCTGGAGAAATTAATACATGAAAGTTAGTTAAGAGAGCTGTTTATTATTGCTCCATCATCTTGTTCCACAGCACTGTTATCACCTAACTCTTGAACAATATACCATTTGATGTAGCTAATTTTTCTGTCATCTTTTCTCCTTGGAAATAATTCAAACTCTGTTCCGAGATTTCACAGATTTCTAATACCTAGTTGCTTTTCCAGCTGAAACTATTTCTACACATTAAAGTTTAAAACCCTGAGGGCTTTGTTATCTCCAAGCATTTTGGAATTGGAATATTCCATGGTCATATTTCATTTTTTTAAATGATTTTTTCTAAAAGTGTCAGGTGTCATTTTTTTAATAAAGGAGAAAATATTTAAATAAATAAATGAAAGTAAGATGGCTTTTAACTATTGCATGAGTATTTCTCCCAGCCCAGTGGAGATAATCAAATGGCAGAATCACAAATAGAACTTAAGCCATTTGCAAAACATCTTTTAATTAATGAAAACAGAGAGCTAATATTTGACTCTACTAGATGCCAAACTTTGTTAGGTTGCTTAATACATTATCTCATTTTTAATCTTCACACACATAAAAAAAGAAACTCTGAGAAGTAAATATTTTTACTAAGTTTCAAAATAACTAGATTGACTCCCTAAAGACATACTGTCCTTAGGAGACAACAGTCAAGATTTGAATCCCCAGGTCTGTTGACTCCAATGTTAAACAATTTTGACCTAAACACTTATATGACGACCTTTTAAAATAGTCATTGTGAATCTACCTATAAATGATACTTTCTTAATATGATAGAGAATATTTTACATAATCTTGTTGTGTTCTCTAAGCACTCTGTGGCTTTATCAGTTCTATTATTTATTCAGACTAAAGATGAAAGGAACACAGACCTTCTGCCCTCCTCCTTGGGGTTAAAAATGGAGGTAAGGGTAAAGATGTTAGCTATCATTACTTTTGTTGTTATTACTCATATATTTTCTTGCATTGTATGAAATCTTTTAAAGCATACTATCTCATTGAATCCCTAGAACAGTCTTGCAAAGGTAGGTATTAATATTCTCATTTAGCATATGAGGAATTTAAGGTAGGTTGTTATGTAACCTGATCGAGGTCACAGCTAGTAAATGGTAGAGATTAGATTCTCAAGATTTTGTAAGATAAGGTTAAAATGATGTAAAAGTAGAAACATTTTTTGTAGAAAGGGAGCTCAATACCATTGTAGGAGAAAGCAATGTGCCCCAGAAAAGTAAACTAATACGCCCCACAAACATAAAGCATATATACAAGGAGCAAAACAAAGTCAGGCAACTGCTGATTTCTTCCATACTAGAGAATGCTATAGTATAGTTTATAGACTCCATAGATCTATGAATATGTGGACCCAGTTAAATAATAATAAAAGCTTTCACCTTCTTCCCATGCAATGGAATTTTTCTGCCCTATAGAGGAAATAGAATACATATGGAGCAAAAAAATGTGTATTGAGACCTAGACAAAAAATATAAAGGAGGTGTGATTAGGGAAGCATGTGGAAAGAAAATCATAGGACCTTGGATAAAAGGTGAGGAGAAGAAAAGTAGAGTTAGCCATGATTTACCTCTAATTATATCCTTGATGTTAACCACTTCCCTGTTTTAAAGCAGAATCATTGCTTTCTTGAACTAGTAACTTCATTTATTCAAAACTAATTGGGCTTGGTATAAATTTATATATAAATATATATGTGGTCTATTTAGAAGCAAAACCCTTTGCTGCTTTGTTTTCTTTGCAATACTATTTTTTAAAAACTCAGAAAAGGCAGGTCAACTGCTCACCCACTGTGGGCACTGCCGCAGCCTCAACTCATCACCCCCATTGGGTCCCGTGGCCCTGGATGAACTTGCATCCTTTCTCGTCTATGCCATGGAATTCTCCAAGCTCTTAGATTCCCAGAGCAAAATAACTCACAGATACCAGGTACCTATCCACACTGTACAAGTAGTGATTCCCCAGCTCAGTTTCTGTGCCATGGTCTACAGTACTTAATTGTATATAAATAATATACATTTATTAGAATATTTTGATACCTCATGTTATATTTACACATCATGAAAGTCATTCAGTGATTTTTGTTAGTTAGAAGCCCTGCTGGAGAGAATGGCGTCCACCACAGCTGCACCTCTGGCCAGCACCATCGCCATTGTCACCAGCTCGTTGGCAGACTTCCTGTGTGCTTATCCTGGGCTTCCTCATTGCCTTAGTCCTGGCCTTCTCCATGGAGCCAGTGACTTGGCAGATTCTTTTGACACAGCCATGACTCTACAGTAGTGACCCTGAGGCAGACCTGCATCCTCTCCAGCATCTTTTAGACTGGATTCCATCCTGCTGGGGGCCAGAATTAGCAAAACCGTCTGGAAGGGCTTGATTGAAGTGGAGATGTACAAGTCCATGCAGGAGTGCTCATGATGGGCTCTGTCAGCATTATATTTGGTTCTGCTGTGTGGCTTTTGAAGCTTCCCATTTCTGGAACGCATTGAATTGTTGATACAACCATTGGTTTCTCTCTCATGGCAAAGGGAAAGGAGGGTGTCAGGTAGTTAGAACTGATAAAAATTGTGATGTCTTGGTTCATATCTCTGCTGCTTTCTCGTATTATGTCTAGAATTTTATTCTTCCTCGTTCATATACTCATGAACAAGGAAACCATGCAGATCTAGTTCCTGATGGTTTACAAGCTTTGTCAGTTTTCTGTGTCTGCACAGTTGGAATAAACTTCTGTATTCTGAAGCACTTTTGCTGGGCTTTGACACACTTCTTCTGTGTAGCACTGTTATAGTTTGTTGAAGCTGCCAGAATGCAATAAGCCAGAAATGGAATGGTTTTTAAAAGGAGAGTGTATCAAGTTGCAAATTTACAGTTCTAAGGCTCTGAAAGTGTCCAAACTAAGGCATCCAGGAACAGATACCTTGATTCAAGAAAGGCTGATGGGTCCAAAACACTTCTGTCAGCTGGAAAGGCATATGGCAACGTCTAACTTTCTCGTCTCATTTCATAAGTCTTCCCCAGGGGGTTTTCTTCTGCATCACCAAAGATCTCTGGCTCTGTGGGCTCTGTCTTCACTGAGCTTTTTTCCAAAATGGTTCCCTCTTAAAGGGCTCCAGTAAGCAACCCCACCTTGAATGGGTAGAGACACATCTCCTGGAAACCATCCAATCAAAAGATCCCACCCAGCAATATTGAATTGAGAATTAAAGAGCATGGCTTTTCTGGGGTACACAGCAGTTTCAAACCATCACATTCCAGCCTTTGGACCCCCCAAAAAACAGTTCTTTCTCAATGCAAAATATGTTCATTCCATCATAATATCACAAAGCCTTAAACCAGTTAATAATACAAATGCAATACACAGACAGAAACAGTACAAAATCCCATCGAAATCAGCTACAGGTATGGACTGTCCTAAGGCAAAACTCTCCTCTGACTCTGGACCTGTAAAGCTCAAAACAAGTTATCTGCTGCTAACATACAAAGGAGGAACATGTTCTCATTTTCGTAGGGAGAAAGTGGAAGGAACACAGGGGTTAGGGATGCAAACAGTTACAAAAACTTGCAGGGCAAACTCTCTTAGATTTCAAGTCTACTAGTCATTTGTTCTCCTGGCTTTAGAAAGCAGCATCCCCATCCTTGGGGCTGCCCCAAGCTTGGGGGTCATTGGGAAGACCACCTTTTTCTTGGCTGTACTCTCTCCAAGCATCAGGGCAACACCCAGGCTCTCTGCCATCTCTAGGGCACAGGCTAAATTCCCTGAGAACAATGTGGTGGCAGCAAGGCTCTCCCCAGTCCCTAAGGAATGTGCTCCATCCTCTCTGAGGCCTGTGGGACAACTCTTCCAGAACATGGAGGTAGAAGGCCCACCCTCTGCCTTCAAGGCAAACTCACCCTTCTGCATCTCCAAAGATCCCTGGCTATGTGGGCTCGGGGAAACCCTTGAGGTGCAATAATGGTTACACTTATTTTACAGTGGCGATTTGTGACATGCCTCTGGATTCCTTTTATGCCAGAGAATGCTAACAGAAAGGTGAAGAAATGGAGAAGCTGATGTGATCCAACATAGATACCAAGAAGCAGATTTGCATGGACAGATACACTGTAATACTGTGTCTTACATTCACTCTAAGATGGATGTGCGCTCCACGGCAGAGATGGGTCTGGGTGACAAGAAAAGAAGTAATGACTCTCCAGAAGAATGGTGAGACCAGGACAGACTAGAAGTGTCCTCTTTCAGTTTCTGCAGATCTTAATAGCCTGCTTCGGGTCATTTGCCCCTGGCGTCAGTGACATCATCAGTGCATGGGTCTTTTGATTGCTTTGTATCTGATTTATGACATGGGAGACTTCAAAAGTAGCCACTCCAATATGGCTTCTTTACAGTAGTTTGGGTGTCTGTATTGGTCTTTGGATTTGGGGAAGGAGAGTTATCCAGATCATGGGGAAAGATCTGGTACCAATCACACCGTCTAGGGCTTTGGTATTGTACTGGAATCTGCCCTTACTGTGGTAATTGCATTAGGTATTGGCCTTCCCATCAGTACAACACATTGTGTCCTTTGGCTTACTCAAATCAAGAAGGCTGTTACAGACAACTCTTTGACAACAGTTTCATGGCCTGGATTGTTACAATCCCCATTTCTGGCATTATTAATGCTACTATTATGGCAGTCTTCAAATATGTCATCCTCAGCCCATAAAGCTATTTGGGATTAAAATTTGTATCATTGCTTGAGACCATCCTACACATTCCTGCTCCTTTGAAGTATGGCTGCAGTGTTATGGAAGACTGACAAGAGTCTTTTTAAGTTTGAGAGCTTTGGGAGCTCAGTGTTACTTGTGCTATAACTGCATTTGTGCTAAAAACAACATGTCTTAAAATTAGCTATGTAAAATAGCCAGGTTTTCCTAATTCCTACTGAGGTTCCTATTCCTTCTGGCCTGTGAATTCCTGTACATATTTCTCTGCTTTTTCTATCAGGCATCAAATCCATTATGTTTTAATGTTTAAAAAAAAAATTAAAAATCACAAGTTATCTACAAAAATGATAACCATTCTAAGCCATCTGACAGAGTAGGCTCTGCATTGTTTCACCAGCTTCTACCCTAACATGCACAGGAATTTAACAACAGAAATTTTAACTGAAAGGCGGGCCACCATGGCTCACAGGCAGAGTTCCTGCCTGCTGTGCCGGATACCTGGGTTCAATTCCCAGCACCTGCCCATGTAAAAAAAAAAAAATTAACTGAATCTTTCTTGTAGACTCTTATAGAAATAGTCATTGTATTCTGCCCCTGTGGCAGGTGCTGTTGACTTGTAGGAACTTCATAGAGGGTTGCAATTTTTTTGACACTGAAAATCTAGGTTAGTAGCAACTTCTTTGTAAACAATTCATGGGCTATTATTACTAAGAATAAGCCGTAAGAAAAAGCCTTTTGGCAATCTTGATTATATTTCTTTTTTAAGATTTCTGGTGGTATGGAATGGATGAATGAAATAGAATATGAATTTTGGGAAGTTAAATGGAAAAGCCTTCCATGTTCATCTGTCTACCAACTAACTGAATAAAAAAGACTACAGATTGTAGAAGAAGAAAAAAAAGACTTAGGAAAATCTGAAAATAAATAAATTCATAAAATCCTATTCTCTAATGACATATTTAGGATTTGCTTTAAAATACTTGACCAAAAAAAAAGAGGGGAAAGAAGGGGGATGGGAGATGAAACAAATTTGGCAAAATCTAAATTATTGACTCTGGATGGATGGGTATGTAGGGGTTCTTTGTGCCATTCTCTTTTGTACATGTTTGAACTTTTACATAATAAAAATTGTTTTATTACATTTTTCTAATCTTTACAATAGTACTTTATTACATAACTAATATAGTAATAAAAAGTCATTACTAAACTTTCTGAGTGACACTGATAGTAGAGAATGAATGGGATGATTCTTTAGAAGACAATATTAAAAATACAGCAGAGAAGAAATGACCACGTACACTTTGACATTAAAGAGAAATTATCCAATCAAGAAATTAAAATTATAAAACAACTTTTCTGATACTTTCACTTTTAAAAAAGAATAACATTTACAGAAAACACAAAAGGAGGACTCTAAGCCTTAAACCACTTTTAGGCACCTTCCACGCCAGTGATTCCCAATACGTAGACCTAGAAGTTGTTGTGAAGAGTATGTAAATTCATGTAGGAAAGTAGCCTCAATTGTAAACCAAAAAATATATATCTTGCCTATACTGTATTATTGAGTTTCAAATACATAGGTATGCAAGTATAATGGTGATTAGCAAAAAATGCAAATTATAAAAAGCATTCCTTCTCTAAGCCCAACTCTGCAAGTAAATTCATTGCCCTCCCCCCTACGTGGGACATGACATCCAGGGGTGAAAGTCTCCCTGGCGATGTGGGAGATGACTCCCAGGGATGAGTCCAGACCTGGCACCGTGGGATCAGCAATTTCATCCTGACTAAAAGGGGGAAAAGAAGTATAACTAATAAAGTATCAGTGGCAGAGAGAGTTCAAATAGAGTCAAGAAGCTACTCTAGAGGTTGCTCTTATGCAAGCTTCAATTAGACCTTGCTACCTATCATAACCTGCCAACTCCCAACCAGGACCATTCCAGCCAATCCTAAAGAACACCTAGGACAATATATAAGATTCCACAAGGGTTCCATGCACTAGAGTAACTTTCCAGAAACCTACAACCTCCAGATGGGTCCCTGATCCAGGTAAGTCCTGAAACCAAGCCAAGCCTCTCCAGAACATCAGATAGTTCATCTCCCTACCTATATTGGTGACAGAGTCTTCCAATATGAAAAATTTAGAATCACCACAGCCCAAGCATCCCTAAAGAGAGGGATGGAAAGATCAAAGGTGATGGTGGAGTTATACAGAGAAGATAGGATTCAACAAATGAATATGAATGTTGAATCATTAAATTGACATCTCTTTTAGTCTCCAGTATCTTAGAGTAGCTAGAAGTAAAAACCTAAAATTGTGAAATTGTAACCCATGTCAAACCCTGAAATATGTTACTAATTGTGGTGCTATGCTTTGAAATTTATAACTTTATTGTATATGTTATTTTTCACAAAAAAAGGAAAAAGTCAATTGTGGTGATTTAAAAAAATTTAAGCCCTCTAGCCTCCTATATTCTGGAACAGCTAGAAGGAAAAATATGAGAGGATCATATGGTAGCCCATGACAAACTCTGGGATCTGTCCTGTAACTACTTGTTGAAGAGTGCTTTGAAAACTATTGCTTTTTTATTTCTTTGCTTTGTATATATGCTATACTATACAATAAAAAAAAGTTATAAAAAATAAAAATAATAAAAGCATTCCTGAACTCATCGTAGCATTTTACAATGATGTACAATTCTTAATGGTTGGAAACTAAAATCTTAGCTACCATCATGTGGAAATCTGAAATGTTTGGTGTTGATCTTAAAGCTAAGGACCATTACTCCACACTCAATGCTACTAATTTCCTTTCTGTGTGTTTTCAGGGACTGGTATGTGCTGGATTGGCTGACATGGCCAGGCCTGCAGAAAAACTCAGCACAGCTCAATCTGCTGTTTTGATGGCTACAGGTAAATTAAATGGATATCTTCAGTTTTCCATATAGAACAGTCATTGTTTTTGTTTTGTTTTACATCAATTTATTTAGCAGTTAATGTTAACATATACTTACAAAGAAATTGATAGTGTTAATCTCTAGGAGGTTATTGGATTTTGGGTAGAGAGGGCAGAGGGAGATTTCTGTGAACATCTGCCCGGATTTTCTTTTTCAGGTTTTTCCCATGAGCATATTTGTATTATTAGGAAGAGAAAATGGCAGTTACTGCTAAGTTGTCCTATAAAGATTCCCCTTTAGTGTAAGAACTGTGTATTTTGTGTAATACTGAATTTTAGAGACTTTTTTAAAAACTCAAGAATATAGCATTTCTTGTCATCCTATGTTATTATGTCATGGTCTTATTTATAATTACTTTATTCTAATATTAAATGATCAGATAAGATAGTGCAACAGTATCTATGCTTTAAAAATTTTTTTGTTTATTTCAACAGGGTTTATTTGGTCAAGATACTCACTTGTCATTATTCCAAAAAACTGGAGTCTGTTTGCTGTTAATTTTTTTGTGGGGGCAGCAGGAGCCTCTCAGCTCTTTCGTATTTGGAGGTAAGCCTACCAAAGGTGTAAAAATATCCACTTTAGAAACTACCCAGTGGTATAGTAATTTTTTTTTTAAGATTCATCCATAATACTAAGATGGGAATGTGACAAGCAAAATTTAAATTTCTCTATGAAAGTCTAGGAGGTTACAAATAAATTACATTACCACTGTAATCACCTAAGAATTAGAATACATTTATTCAATCTATATATAACCCTTGGACGCTATCAAGGTGTAAATGTTTTACTAGCTTAAAATCCTGAGGGATTTCCAGAAGGTTTATAACTTCAGGCACTTTTCAGCCATTGTCTTAAAAACTAAAGAACAACATAGTACATTAACATTCTTCTCTTCAACATTCTCTCATTGCTCCAGTTTATCAAAACTTTGGGTTCTAAAAGATAGCTCTTCCTATTCGCAATTTTGATAGAGTCTCTTTCTGAAGGCGTAACTAAATGTCACTTAAACATGTAACTAATAAGATTTCTAGAAATTTGACAATTTCGGCTTTATAAAAATCTGGCTCCCCTTCATCTATTCATTTATTCACTTCATTTTATTCCATTTTATATAATTTTATATGGCGTTTATATGGTAATTTTATCAGATGAATTTTTGGTTTTGACTTTTTAAATAAAAGTAGAATTTTAAGATTAGAAGAATATTGAGGAGGGGCCAAGATGGCGGCTTAGTAAGGTACGCGCGTCTTAGTTCCTCCTCCAGAGCAACTACTAGGTGAATAGAAACAGTGCAGAACAGCTCCCGGGGCCACGGCAGGGAATGGACACAGAGCATACCCCAGTCTGGACTGGCTAGACTGACTGCGAGACTCTGCTGCGGTGAGATCCCTGAGCGGCGCGCGCTTCCCCAAGCCGCGGCAGCGGGCAGCCGGAGCTCCTCCCTCCCTCCTTCCTGGGCCGGCTGAGAGTCTCGGAGAGGCAAGTTTCCCAAGCCGCGGTGGCCGGTGCCCCTCTTTTGCGGGCGGCTTCCTGGACCAGCTACGAGTCTCGGATCAGAGGGCTACCCAAGCCGCGGTGGCCAGCAACCAGCGTCCCTCCCCTGCGGGCGGCTTCCTGGTCCGGTGGCGAGTTACCCAGGCTGCGGCGGCTGGCGACCGGTGCCCCTCCCCTACAGGCGGCTTCCTGGTCCGGTGGCAAGTTCCCTGGGCCGCGGTGGCCGGCGACCGGCACCCCTCCAGGGAGAGGAGGGAATTTCCAACAGTGGCAGGGACTGGGTTCAACCAAACACCAATAGTGGCATTAATAAAGGAGCCACAGGGTCCCCTCAAGCCGCGGCGGCTGGCGCCCCCACCACGTGCGACCCCCCTGACCAACTGAGAGAATTGGATCGGAAATCCCCAGGCCGCGGAGAACGGTGACCGGGGGGATCCCTTCCAAATACGTGACTCCCGGGTCCGGCTGGGAACGGTGCACTCTCCCGGGCCGTGGCAGCTGGCGCCCTCCCACCATGCTTGGCGACCCGGGCTGACTAGGAAATTCGGACGGGCGCTCTCCCGGGCTGCAGTGGCCGGCGACCCTCCCCGCTTTCGGACCCCGGGCCGGCTGGCACTCTTCCAAGCCACTTCAGCTGGCGAACCTCCCACACGGCGAGAGTTTTCCAAAGTTAAAGGACCCACAGCACCTTTTACTGGTGGGACCCGCAGACAAACGTGTGCCACGAGCGCCACCTACTGGGCAGGATAAGAAAAACAGAACCCAGAGATTTCGCAGAAAAATCTTCCAACCTGTTGGGTCCAACACCCAGGGAAATCTGACTAAATGCCCAGACACCAGCAGAAGATAATGGATCACGCTCAGAAGATTGAAAATATGGCCCAGTCAAAGGAACAAACCAATAGTTCAAATGAGATACAGGAACTGAGGCAACTAATGCTGAATATACGAACAGAAATGGAAGACCTCTTCAAAAACGAAATCGATAAATTGAGGGAGGACATGAAGAAGACATGGGCTGAACAAAAAGAAGAAATAGAAAAACTGAAAAAACAGATCACAGAACTTATGGAAGTGAAGGATAAAGTAGAAAAGATGGAAAAAACAATGGATACCTACAATGATAGATTTAAAGAGACAGAAGATAGAATTAGTGATTTGGAGGATGGAACATCTGAATTCCAAAAAGAAACAGAAACTATCGAGAAAAGAATGGAAAAATTTGAACAGGGTATCAGGGAACTCAAGGACAATATGAACCGCACAAATATACGTGTCGTGGGTGTCCCAGAAGGAGAAGAGAAGGGAAAAGGAGGAGAAAAACTAATGGAAGAAATTATCACTGAAAATTTCCCAACTCTTATGAAAGACCTAAAATTACAGATCCAAGAAGTGCAGCGCACCCCAAAGAGATTAGACCCAAATAGGCGTTCTCCAAGACACTTACTAGTTAGAATGTCAGAGGTCAAAGAGAAAGAGAGGATCTTGAAAGCAGCAAGAGAAAAACAATCCATCACATACAAGGGAAAACCAATAAGACTATGTGTAGATTTCTCAGCAGAAACCATGGAGGCTAGAAGACAGTGGGATGATATATTTAAATTACTAAAAGAGAAAAACTGCCAACCAAGACTCCTATATCCAGCAAAATTGTCCTTCAAAAATGAGGGAGAAATTAAAACATTCTCAGACAAAAAGTCACTGAGAGAATTTGTGACCAAGAGACCAGCTCTGCAAGAAATACTAAAGGGAGCACTAGAGTCAGATACGAAAAGACAGAAGAGAGAGGTATGGAGAAGAGTGTAGAAAGAAGGAAAGTCAGATATGATATATATAATACAAAAGGCAAAATGGTAGAGGAAAATATTATCCAAACAGTACTAACACTAAATGTTAATGGACTGAATTTCCCAATCAAAAGACATAGACTGGCAGAATGGATTAAAAAACAGGATCCTTCTATATGCTGGCTACAGGAAACACATCTTAGACCCAAAGATAAACATAGGTTGAAAGTGAAAGGTTGGGAAAAGTTATTTCATGCAAATAAAACCAGAAGAGAGCAGGAGTGGCTATACTAATATCCAACAAATTAGACTTCAAATGTAAAACAGTTAAAAGAGACAAAGAAGGACACTATATACTAATAAAAGGAACAATTAAACAAGAAGACATAACAATCATAAATATTTACGCACCAAACCAGAATGCCCCAAAATACGTGAGGAATACACTGCAAGCACTGAAAAGGGAAATAGACTCATATACCATAATAGTTGGAGACTTCAATTCACCACTCTCATCAATGGACAGAACATCTAGACAGCAGATCAATAAAGAAATAGAGAATCTGAATATTACTATAAATGAGCTAGACTTAACAGACATTTATAGGACATTACATCCCACAACAGCAGGATACACCTTTTTCTCAAGTGCTCATGGATCATTCTCAAAGATAGACCATATGCTGGGTCACAAAGCAAGTCTTAACAAATTTAAAAAGATTGAAATCATACACAACACTTTCTCGGATCATAAAGGAATGAAGTTGGAAATCAATAATAGGCCGAGAGCCAGAAAATTCACTAATACGTGGAGGCTCAACAACATACTCTTAAACAACGAGTGGGTCAGAGAAGAAATTGCAAGAGAAATTAAGATTAGAAGAATATTGACTTCCTAACTTGTAATTTACTTTTATTTTTTGCCTTCAGATCTTTTAACACTATAGGTAGGATGTTGCCTTTAATTAAATAAACTTTTTCTTGATGTTGACAAGGCAATTTTTATTATGCTTCATATTTCTAAATGCTTGAGTTCTCCTATTTTATTACCATCATAATTTGTTACCATATTATCAGCATTTCATTTTCCACAGAAAAAGTCTCATTTGTGAACATCATCTTTTGGCATCCTCAAATCCTCAAAATTTTAATCTCAAGATGTTCTTGGCATCTAAGTATGGTTTAAAGACTCAGAGGATATAGGTATGCAAGCCTGCTCATATTATCTATATAATTCATAATTCACTGCTATGATAAGAAACTAGTCAGATTTCCTTGAAATTACTCTAGTCTTCATGACATTCAGTCCCCCCCAGTTTGAGAAACTAATCTTATGGAAAAATGTTAAACAGTATGTGAAGTATAGTACATTTTAACTTCACTTACCTTAACCATCTTAGCTTTACTAGTAGCTTTATAATTTAATCCTTTAATAATTATCTAGTACATAATGGATGGATGAACAAGTAACCCACTTCTTCAACAGTAGGCCTGATGAACATTTTTATGGCTTATATCAGTAAAAACTTAAATTTTACAGTGATTTTATCCACAGTATTTTTCTCGTACTGCATTGCATTTGAAGCATATTAGCTTGTGATTCCATTGCATATTAGCTTATTAGTGGGGTAAGAGAAGGCTAGGAGCCACATGCAGAACTATTGTTTCTAATAACAATTTCAGATACAATTTGACAAAAGAATTTTTGGCAACTTTCATATACAACAGCAGATTGGGATTTAGTTCAAAGGAAAAATGTTAGACTGCCATAGGGGATTTAGAATGTTCTTGGGGAAAATATAACCAAATATTTGAAATCAGGACCTTTTGGGAAATCTAGGAGGTATGGTATACTTCATGGTATTAGTCCTTCTTGTGCCTAGCCTATTCTCCACTCTATTGTAGCTGGGAAGAATGATAAATTAAGTCCCATGTGTTGTAGAAAGGAAATACTCTTGGTTTTGTGGTTAATTCTTCTTTGGACTAATGAGAATTGAGAAAATAACCCTTAGCTTAAATAAACTTAAGTGTTTTCAACCTGTTAACCCAGTAATCTGTTTGCATCACAGAAATAAATTTACTTTTAGTGATTAAATATGACCCATTCCCACTTGATTTTATTTTCAGAAAAGGTGCTTTGTGAGTATAAAATTTAAAAAAAGTTTAACCAACACATTTTGCTAAATTTTGTATTTATGTTTATGTGTTTTGTCAGTATAGTTCAAGAATGAGAATGTTCATTAAAATAGTACTTTTGTACAGGAAGCCAAATGTCTGTTAAGCTGTTAAAATTTTTTGTTGTTGGAATCCTTTCTTATTATCTGAAACAAAAAATTAGATGCAAATCAACTCCTGGGGTCACTTTCCCTTCTGCTTGTTCCTACATACAAGCTCCTGAAAAGATTATATTAACAACTACAGTGCCTCCTAACTACTGGGAAAGAGCTGGAATACGTTTCCAATTCCCTTCTTATAAATGTGTCAATTATGGTTGACGATTATTTTTCTTTCCATTTTCTTTATAGATATAATCAAGAACTAAAAGCTAAAGCAAACAAATGAAAGAGTTCCTGATCACCTGAACAATCTGGATGTGGATATAACCAATGGGACCTAGTTTGATTTTTTTATTTGGTTACCAAAAAGGTGATGTTGACTTTCAGAAGGCAAAACAATTCTAACTGTAACTGGTAGCTAGTGCTTGATTCAATGGAAAAATAAAGCAAAGTTTTAATAGCATTTTCTTAATATATGATTTAAGGAACTTTTATTATAGATATTAGTAGCATTCTTTCTACCATTTGTGCATAATGAATAACAGAATCATACTTGCTCATTCATACCTCTGCCTTCCTGTCCTATAAACTGAAATATATATACATGAAAGCATACACATTCAAAGGAGTTGAAAGATAGCTGAAAGGTTGAATTGTCTTGTACAGCAAAGGATGATCAAGTAGCTATAAGTGAAAAGAAATAGAGTTGAGAAGAGTGAGAAATGGGTAGTGGAATGACTGAAAAATGACCTCAAATTCTTTTAAAACATTTTTAACTTGTAAATGAAGTATTTGGAAGTAAAGTTTTTTGGTTTGTTTGTTTTTGCATATTGCATGAAATTCTTTTACAGCTAGAAAGTGACAAGATTTCTAAAATTTTGAACTAACTCAGCAGCTGGCAGTGTAGCAGAGCGAGCTCTAGGGTGAATTAGACCTGTTTTTGAATCCCAGCTCTGCAAGTTTTAAGCTTATAACTTTGAACAAGTTAAGAAAGTACCGAGCAGAGTACCTAGGACGTAGGCTTTTAATAGATGTTAGTAACTTTCCTCCTCATAGTGAGGAGAGATTGGACATAGATTACTCCATAGTGGAAATAATCAACAATCTATCTGATTTGGGCTCCAATTCACTGTACTGAGATAAAAATGCTGGTAAAGTCAGTCATGGTTAAGACAATTGTCAGATCAATGAGCACAGCAGGTTATTTCCAGACTTGGAAAAGCAAATGACAGAAGAACAAAAGATGAAAATTTGGAAATTAGCAGTTTAAAAATTTGTACTTTATCATTTATCCCTTCACCATAGTCCATCTTTGAAGAAGAGAGATTAGAGAGTTTGACATAAAGTGAGCACATCCTGAAGTCAAATTATTGCTCTCTTTTCTTAAACTACACTGTTAAATTAGCTTGTATATGTGTGTGTGTTTCCTGGTTTAAGCATTTAAGAAAAACATATCTTGAAGTATGATATAGATACCAAAGAAGTTTATTAAAATATATTTACTGAATTCATGTTCCACTTCCTTTTCATTAAAACCTTCTGAGTTCTCCTAAACCCCATTTGCTAGGCAAATTAACTGTAGCATTTGCAATCACAGGCAATCCTTTTTGTTCTCAGCAGTTTCATTGACAAACCACTATATCAAAGCTTCCTTTCTGCCCAAAAACTCTAAATACATCCTATTATTGAATCTTAAAAATTAAATGACTCTAACAGAAATACTCACTGCCACTTGGAACACGGTGACCAGTAATCAGCTTTACAAACATTTAGTAAGCAGAATTTATACACTAGTGTGGAGAGCCGCCTCCCGGGTCGGGCCTAGTGGACACGCCGCAGCCTGCCCTAGAGTTCCCCCCGCCCATCGAGTGAGCCAAGATGGCGCCCGCATCCTGCCTCCGCGTATGACGTACGCGCCCGCCTGCCCTGTCTACCAATCACCCTTGTATACGTGGCGTTAGCCCATTGGGTCTGGATTTTGTATATAAAGGCGTTACCCGGACGGGGAGGGGAATAACCCACAAGGAGCCGTACCTGACGGCCGCATAGAGGTTGTTCCCCCGTGGGGTGTCTTCCCCCGCGTGGAGCCAGTATTAGAGGAAGCTTGCTTAACCCCAGTAAAGATCTGTACTCACAACCGCTGCGTGTTCCGGACTCGTGTCTTCACCAAGGTTAGTCTGTCTGCGTCTATCTCTCTCTCTCTCTCTCTCTCCCCGGCCCGGCTCTCGCCGGTTGGGCCTCCTGGTGTGTCGGTCTGCCGAACAGCTGAGGCGTCGTGCGGTCCCGAGGCCAGTTCCTTTTCTTTCTGGGTCAGCGTTTCCTTTCGGAGCGCAGCGCCTCTACCTGTGTCCTCCGCGCGGCTCGCCGCCCTGGGGCCCATGGTGGGTCCTGCCGGACGTCTGCAGGCGGGGTCGGGCCGGAGACCCGCTGCCTGGAGCGGACTGGAGGCCGCCGGGCGGGAGGAGCGCGGCGCCTGGGCCCGTCGACCCGGGAGCTCTTCGTTGCACCAGCGAGGCAAGGCACGGGACGGCAGCCAGGCCCTGAGCTGAGTGAGAAGTCGCGGACACACTAGAAGTCTTATAATCATGTAAACATTGAACCCTGTGAAAATACCTTTCAGTGTGGTACAAATTACCTGATTATTCTAGTTAAGTTGAAATCTATCCTTATAAAAATTTTCTAACAAGTCCTCTTGATACCTTCATTACATAATTTTTCTCAATGTTCGAGTTGGTCTCAACAGGCCTGGATTTCAGCTCAACTGTTCCACATAGTAACTTTATGACCTTGGGCTAGTTAACCTCTACTTCTGAGTTTTAGTATTTTCAAGAGTAAAATGGAGGTTATAATAGTGTTTGCCCCAGAATTGTTGTAAAAATTGAGGAATATTTAACACAGCGCCTGGTCCATGATGAATATTAAATAAATGTAGGATGTTTCAGAAAATGGTAGGCTTTTTGATTGAAGGTCGAATCATTCTCAAACAAGAAACTGAACTGCAAAAATGATATATTAACTTGTCTGAGGTAGTAACTATTGGAACACAAGGTTTTCCCAAGCTAAGTCAAAAAACAATCAGCTTTGGGTGGCGGCAGGAGGCAGGTAGAAAATGCTCAATAGTGATAAACTCTTTAAGCTTTTTGTGGTTTGGCACTCATTTCAAAGAAGCATTGATCCAAGTACATCAGCGGCTGTTGTTTCTCCATATTAAGCAGATTTGCCTTTTAAGTTGCCTAAAATGATAGTCAAAGGTTAAATATGAACAAGGATTGACTTCAAAGCCCAGGTTCTCTATGAAGCAAAACAGTCTCCACAGGAGCTTATTTATATAATGAAACGGAAACAGAAAGCACTAGTATTTATTTAGACTGGCTTTCTTTCTAAGGAGTCTGTTTAATTGTATGAGGTGTGATTCTAATTATATTAAGAATGTCTTCCACAAGTAATACCAGAAAATTCACTCTACATTTTATAGTTAAATAAACCTCTTATTTTCCTCCCTTAAAACAACTGTGTTTGGCATTTTGAATCAGACAGTAAATTAATTACAGTAAATGTATTCAGGAATGTTCTCTTTTTCAGTTTTTCTCTTTAATTCAAACTTTAAATGCTGATTGTAGTTGTGATATACGTGAAAAAGCTAGGAAATCAAAACATGAATTAAGCTAAGAAATATACCACCCTCTTAAAACACATTTTGCCAGTATCACATTAGATTAAAAAATCTAAAATCTGGTATCACATTAGAATTCAAGTTCTTTGGGATAAATTTAGTTAGGAGTATGTACTTGACCAGTCAAAAGGGACAGGTGTAAGATTCTTCAAGCAAACAAACATTTACATAACAAAATCTCTGAAGATAAGTACTGATTGCATTATATAACTCATCAATTTTCATAGTCCTGGTAAAAGCCATAATCACTATCAACTAAAATGGGATACTTGCTTGCTTAAGAGAGACATACATATTCTTAGGATAATCAACTGTTGTCTAATTTTAACCAACCCCCATATGGTCAGGGAGAGAGTTGTGAAAATTACCTTGGAGTCAAATTTCTGATCTTTGCCCCAAATGGTGAGGTGAGAGAACCTGAAACTGACCCAGTCCTTGTATGAGCAATAGGCAGCTGAGACTGGTGGGGGAGGGGGAGTAGGGTGAACCAATCAGAAGCACAGTCTGTGGACATGAAACAATGAGCTTCTGATGAGGGTGTGGCCTGGAAAACGGTTTTAGACAAAACTGTCATTTTGATGTTCAAGTATAGACAGACATTACCGCTGTCTTCAGAATAATGTCACCCAGGCCCTTTCCCTGTTTTCTGCACTCCTGAAAAATCTAGTCCTTAATCTAGACTCTGGCTTTTCCTCAGCCTTGGAGGAAGACAAGGTATGTGGAAGTAGGAGTCTCAGTAGGAACAGAGCTAAGTTTGAGTGCAACCATGGGAAACAGGCAGGTATTGAAGCTTAGAAGAAAGTGGGAAACACTTTAGCTAAGAGTCAAGGTTCAAGCTTGAGTATATCTGGGCTAGTCTTTTAAGTGAGGTTAGAAGTTTGAAAGCTTAAATGCTTTCTTATCCTGTTTATCCTGGATGTTTTGTCTTTCTAGCTTGCCCTCTTTATTTTCCACTTTTATGACTTCTCATAGACCTGGGCTTTCCAGTTTTGTGACCTAGGGCAAGTTAATCTCTCTGAGCTTTAGTTTCTTTATCTATAAAATGGAGATTGGGCCTACTTCAGAGTACTGTTTTAAGGATTAAATGAGGCAACCTTTATAAAATGCTTATAAAGGTTATAATTACAGTGTGGCATGTGCTACATAAAGTAAATATTTTCTATCACAAATCACTTTTTGATGATTGGAACTTTAAAGCAGAAAACGAGGTCTTCTAAAATAGAAAATGTATCTTGTCTTCCTATCCTGGGTGTTCATTTTAAATGTCTGTGCTTTTCCAGCCCATGAACAAATAATTTTCTTCTTTTAGTTCCCGTTCCATATTTGTCGTCTTAATCTCCAAGTCTCCAAATGCATCTATTTTCTTTGTCTGGTAACCATAAACTTAGAAAAATCTGTCCAACTCTTCAAGTCACCTTATTTAAAATAATAGAATCTTAGCAATCATCCAATTTATCCTTCCACCAAATATAAGAATCATCTCTACAATGTCACAGGCAGATACTAAACCTCTCACAAGGAAATCCATTAGTTCATAAGATTCCCCAGTTTGAACATTCATCCTTACATTGTTTAAAATTCTACCTAGTTGAATGATATTAAGAATTACTGATTGTATATGTAGAATGGAATGATTTCTAAATGTTTTGTTAGTTAATTTTTTTAATTAATAAAAAAAAAGATATTTTCTGAAAACTAAAAAAAAAAAAAAAAAAATTCTACCTAGTTGATCCTCCTAGCGCAACAAAGAATAAGCCTTACTTTCCACACAGGGTTAAAATGAAAGCAAAACAGCCTATATTGTATGTGTGAGAGGATGTGTTATTACCAATGAAGAGGATAGTAAGATTGCCAGGTAAAACGCAGTATTTGGGGCATATGCATAATTTTAAATTATTAATTGTTTATTTAAAATTCATATTAACTGGATGTCCTCATTTTCACTTGCTAAATCTGGCGATCCTACAAGTGGTAGCCAAAGAGAACATAACTGAGATAGCCACTGAGCTGAGAAAGGAAGGGAAAAAATAGGGCTACACCCCTGCTTGGTTCTGCTCAGTCCTGTTTCAGTTCTGTGGCTGCTCAGCACATCTATGGACACCTCTTTAGAGAATCCATACCTACAAAATTCTGCCATCTAAAGTCACCTGTTCTCTGATAAATTGGTTCCCTCCACTGAGGAAAAATAAACCAACTTTCCTTTCCCTCTTCACCCTTCCCATGACCCTTATTCTTACCTAGTCAAACCCAGTTGCTACCTGAGGGAGAAAGTAGGGCAGTTCTTCTGTTAACTGCAGGGGCCCACATTAGGTTTTGTACCGGGACCTGTTGTCTTCTAACTATCCCATAATTTTAACATTTCAGTTCAAATATCTGAAGACAACATCCATTTTCACACAAATGTCATATCCTGATTTAACATTTTCAATCTGTCCCATCATTCCTCACATTCTATAGTCAATGACTTCAAATCAAGTGGACAAAACCTAACCCAATATTCTAAATCCAATTTGAATGCAGCTTTTGTACTTTAAGATTGCATTGCATCCAAATGGCCAATAAACTTCAGGAAAGGGGTTTAATCTCATTAACATCAGGGAAAACAAAACCACAGATACCACAACTTGCCTACCAAGATAGCTAAAATTTAAAAGACTGACAATGCCAAGTGCTGGCTGAGATATGGAGCAACTGAACTCTCATAACTTGCTTGTGGGAATGTAAATTGGTGCAACCACTTTAGAAAACTGCTTAACAGGATCTATTCAATCTCAATATATGCATAAATGCTATGACCTAGCAATTCCACTCATAGGTATATGCCGAGAAGAAATGCATATACATGTTCACCAAAAGACGTATACAAGAATGTTCTTAGCAGCACAATTCCTAATAACCTATAAAACTGGAAACAATACATAAGTCAATAGTAGAATGGATAAATATTTTGTGGTATAATCAGATTATAGAACATTATACAATATGAAAATCCTTACAACATGGATGAATATCACAAACATTTGAGCAAACAAGTCAAACAAAAGAATATATACAGTATGACTACATTACTTAAAGCTTTAAGGAACTGGTAACAGTAATCTATGATGGTAGAAATCAGAAGAGACTTTATCTTTGGGGAGAAGGTTGGAGGAATGACTGGGACATGGCATGGGGAGTTTCTGAACTCATAAAATTTCCATTCTTGATGTGAATGGGGATTTTATGGATTTGTTCATTTTATAATAATTCATCAATCTATACACTTATAATTTGTGTATTTTTCTGCATGCATGTTATGCTTCAAGAAAAAAGTTTTTAATGATAGCATTGCACTTTCTATAAATCTACTTTTTTCACACCATATACTTTTACATTTGATTTTGTTAAAATTCTAAATACAGCACTTTGCATTTATTCTTGTGAATTTCATATTATTCCACTCTATCAAAATATTTTAAGATCCTAATTCTGTCACACAGTGCTTTAGCTCTCCCTCCAGTCATATCGTTATCAAGTTCTCTAGCATTGCTCATGGAGGCATCCTTCAGAGTTGACGCTGAAACACTAATCACTACCCTTTAGGTCTAATTGTTCAACCAATTAACTATATTTTCATCATTCCTATTATTTTTATGCACACGCATATAAGAAATTTGGACTAATGTCTTATTAAAGTCAAGATATCCTTTGCCTATAGTATTCTTTTATTTAAAAGTGTAATAACCCTTCAAAAAGAAAAATAAGGTTAGTTTGGTCTTGGGCTCAAATCAATTTTGGCTCCTTTCATTTCTTGCTGATCTGAATGCTAATATATTATCAAGTGTGATAATGATTGGGCTGCTCAAAAGTATTTCAGCTTTCCTGCATATATGGTGGATTGCACTTTCTTTACTTGCAACTAGTGTGGCCATGTAACTTGCTTTGGCAATGTCTTGTGAGTGGAGGCAACGTCTGTCACTTCCGGGAGAACACTTTTAAGGAGTCTGTGCCTTCTGTTTTCCCATTGCATGGCATTGTCCCAACCTGGGTCCTAAAGATAAGGCAACAGCATAGAGCAGACCCCCTTGTCGACCTGCAGTGGTCATGTAGCATACACAAGAAATTAACCTTTGTTATTTCAAGCCACTGAGATTTTAGAGTTTGTTAATGAAGCATAACTTTTACTAATATATCAAATTTATCAGTATGTGTTTTCTGGAATTCACAGGTGGCCTTATCTTTTGTAACTCAGAAAAGAATGGACTCATCTCCAGCTTTCCAGCCTGTCTCTTGTTCTCCATTATTTTTTGAGATTACTGGCATTGCAGCCCTGAATTCTTTCAGCACTTGTGGATATAAGTTATCTGAGTCTGGTTTCTTAAATTTATTGAAAATCACTATCACTACTTTCTTATGTTGGACTTCAATTCTTTCTTAGTAATATTTGTTATACTCTTCAAATTCTCCTGGTGGAAAAGGCAAAAACTAAAGAAGTGTTGAATAGTCTATCATGTTCAAATTTTGTCCTTATTTCTCCTTTATTAACTTCCTTGCTTTGAATAAAGCCTAACAATCCCTGTAGGTTTTCTTAACTTTAGTATGTGTCATGGTTAGGGACAGGTGTCAACTTGGCCAAGTTGTGGTGCCTGTTCGTCTGATTGGGCAAGCGCTGGCCTGTCTGTTGCAATGAGGACATTTCATAGGATTAGGTCATGATCACGTCAGCTACATCCACAGCTGATTCCATTTGTAATCAGCCAAAGGGAAGTGTCTTCTGCAATTAGTGATGCTAAATGCAATCATGGGAAGCCTTTTAAGGAGGACTCAGAGGAGACAGGTTCCATTCCTGCTTTGGCTGGTGAGCCTCTCCTGTGGAGTTCATCCAGGCCATCCTGAGTCATCAGTTTCACAGCCTGCCCTGTGGATTTTGGACTCTGCGTTCCTATGGTCACGTGAGACACTTTCATAAATTTTATATTTGCAAGTGTTCCCTGTTGATTCTGTTTCTCTAGAGAACCCTAGCTAATACATCTTGGTACCAGGAGTGGTTCTTAAGGAACAGAATCTTAAAAATGGGTTTTTATGAATGGTTTTCTACTCTGACTGGGCTCAGAGACACTAAGGACTCTGATTCCCGTAATCAGAATGACACTCCCAATCCATGGACTGAGTTGGCAAAGGAGATAGTCAAAATATCATCATTCATTTCTCCTAATGCTTCGCTTGTACGAAGCCAGACTCTGGGGGATAATGTTTTTGACACCTTTACAGAGTTTTTTAGAAATAAGAGTTATAGAGATGTTGGTTGGTTGTTGTTAGATACACTGTCTACATTAAAGGGTGAAAGGAAAAGGCTTCAAACGAGAAGCTTAAGCGCCATCTGAAAGATGTAGAAGTTTCTATGAGTATCCTGAAGGAAAATCTTATTTCCTGTAGCCGTAGACTTGAGTCTAAAATCAGACTCAGAATCTTATTGTTAGAGTGGCAACTTTACAACGTAAACTGAAATCTCAGTCTTGCATGGTGTCTGCCATTAAAGTGAGGGCATTGATTGGAAAGGAGTGGGACCCTGAAAAATGGGATGGTGACATATGGATTGATAATGATGTTGGGGGTGAGGTTGAAACCCTAGACCATGCTGAGCCTTCTTTAGATAACCCTGTAATAGTCTGCCCTGAGGACATAGCCGCCCCACCTCCAGCCTGCCTTGAGGAATTGGCCACCCAACCTCCTCCTGAAGGGATTAGCCCTAGAGTTATTAATCCTGTTTCACCAGATGAAACTGCAAATGAAAGCCCTGAAGCAAATGGCTTGGAAGATATTTCTAATTCTTTTCATGACCCACCCCCACCACCCCTCATTTCTTCTAGACCTATAACTAGACTAAAGTCCCAACAGGCCCCTAAAGGTGAGGTACAAAGTATCACACATGAGGAGGTACATTATACTCCAAAAGAACTGTGTGAGTTTTCCAATTTATATAGACAGAAATCAGGGGAATATGTGTGGCAATGGATTTTAAGAGTGTGGGATAATGGTGGGAGGAATATAAGGCTGGATCAGGCTAAATTTATTGATATGGGCCCACTAAGCAGAGATTCTGCATTCAGTGTTATAGCTCGAGCAGTTAGAAAAGGTGTTAACAGCTTGTTTGGGTGGTTGGTTGAAACATGGATCAAAAGGTGGCCAACGTTACCTGAGGTTGAAATGCCAGAACTGCCCTGGTATAATGTAGATGAGGGGATCCAGAGGCTTAGAGAGATTGGGATGTTAGAGTGGATTTATCATGCAAAGCCTGCTCTTACACCCCAGGAATGTCCAGAAGATGCACCTTTTCCCAGAACAGTGAGAAATAAGTTTGTGAGACTAGCACCATCATCCCTCAAGAGCTCTGTGGTTGCACTTCTCTGTAGGTCAGATATTACTGTAGGAACTGCTGTCACTGAGCTGGAATCCTTAAACACAATGGGGATGACAGGATCCCGAGTTGGCAGAAGCCAGGTGGCAGCACTTAATCACCAAAGACAGGGTAGACATGGCTATTATAATAGACAACAAACTCAAAGGAGGCATCAAAATTATATGACACGTAGAGATTTGTGGCATTGGCTAGTAAATCATGGGGTGCCTAGAAATACAATAGAAGGGCAGTCTACTAAATTCTTGTTGGAGCTTTATAAACAAAAGAGTTCTAGGTCAAGGGAACAGAAGTCTAACCTGAATTACAAAAACACAGAGTCACGGCCCCTTAATCAATTTCCAGACTTGAAACAGTTTACAGACCCTGAGCCCCTTGAATGAAGGGGAGGCCAGGGCCCTATGGGGGAGAAACCTGTTACACTGCCACAAATTTATACTGTTAACCTTCCTCTAAGTCTTCCCCAAGGAGACCGACGGCCTTTTACCAGGGTAACTGTGCATTGGGGAAAAGGAAATGATCAGATATTTTGGGGATTATTAGACACTGGTTCAGAAGTGACATTAATTCCAGGGGACCCAAAACGTCACTCTGGACCACCAGTCAGAGTGGGGGCTTATGGAGGCCAGGTGATCAATGGAGTTTTAGCTCAGGTCCGTCTCACAGTGGGTCCAGTGGGCCCCTGGACCCATCCTGTAGTTATTTTCCCAGTTCCGGAATGTATAATTGGCATAGACATACTGAGCAACTGGCAGAATCCCCACGTTGGTTCTCTAACTCGGGCAGTGAGGGCTATTATGGTGGGAAAGGCCAAGTGGAAGCCACTAGAACTGCCCCTACCAAGAAAAATAGTAAATCAAAAGCAATACCATATTCCTGGAGGGATTGCAGAGATTACTGCCACTCTTAAGGACTTGAAAGATGCAGGGGTGGTGATTCCCACCACATCCCCGTTCAACTCTCCTATTTGGCCTGTGCAGAAAACAGATGGGTCTTGGAGAATGACAGTGGATTATCATAAACTCAACCAGGTGGTAACTCCAATTGCAGCTGCTGTTCCAGATGTAGTATCATTGCTTGAGCAAATCAATACATCCCCTGGTACCTGGTATGCAGCTATTGATCTGGCAAATGCTTTTTTCTCCATAGCTATTAGTAAGGACCACCAGAAACAGTTTGCTTTCAGCTGGCAAGGTCAGCAATATACTTTCACTGTCCTACCTCAGGGGTATATCAACTCTCCAGCCCTATGTCATAATCTTGTTCCCAGAGACCTTGATCGTTTCTCCCTCCCACAAGACATCACACTGGTCCATTATCTTGATGATATCATGTTGATTGGCCCTAGTGAGCAAGAAGTAGCAACTACTCTAGATTTACTGGTAAGGCACTTGTGTGTCAGAGGATGGGAGATAAATCCAACAAAAATACAGGGGTCTTCCACCTCAGTAAAATTTCTAGGTGTCCAGTGGTGTGGGGCATGTCGAGATATCCCTTCTAAGGTGAAGGATAAATTGCTGCATCTGGCCCCTCCCACAACCAAAAAAGAGGCACAACGCCTAGTTGGTCTTTTTGGATTTTGGCGACAACATATTCCTTATTTGGGTGTGCTACTCCGGCCCATTTATCGAGTGACCAGAAAAGCTGCTAATTTTGAGTGGGGACCTGAACAAGAGGAGGCTCTGTGACAGGTCCAGGCTGCTGTGCAAGCTGCTCTGCCACTTGGGCCATATGATCCAACAGATCCAATGGTGCTGGAAGTGTCAGTGGCAAATAGAGATGCTGTCTGGAGCCTTTGGCAGGCCCCTATAGGAGAATCACAGCACAAACCCTTAGGATTTTGGAGCAAAGCCTTACCATCTGCTGCAGATAACTACTCTCCTTTTGAGAAACAGCTTTTGGCCTGCTACTGGGCCTTAGTAGAGACTGAATGCTTAACCATGGGCCACCAAGTTGCCATGAGACCTGAGTTGCCTATCATGAGTTGGGTGTTGTCTGACCCACCAAGCCATAAAGTTGGGCGTACACAGCAGCACTCTATTGTAAAGTGGAAATGGTATATATGAGATAGACCCAGAGCAGGTCCTGAAGGCACAAGTAAGTTACATGAAGAAGTGGCACAAATGCCCATGGTTTCCACTCCTGCTGCCACATTACCTTCTCTTTCCCAGACCAGAGCTATGGCCTCTTGGGGAGTTCCCTACAGTGAATTGACTGAGGAAGAGAAAACTCGGGCCTGGTTTACAGATGGTTCAGCACGATATGCAGGTACCACCCGAAAGTGGATAGCTGCAGCATTACAACCCCTTTCTGGGGTGTCCTTGAAGGACAGTGGTGAGGGGAAATCCTCCCAGTGGGCAGAACTTCGAGCAGTGCACCTGGTTGTTCATTTTGCTTGGAAAGAAAACTGGCCAGAGGTGCGTTTGTATACTGACTCATGGGCTGTTGCTAATGGTTTGGCTGGATGATCAGGGACTTGGAAAGACCATAATTGGAAAATTGGTGACAAAGAGGTCTGTTGGGGACCAGAGGCTAACCTAAGATAGCGATTGAGCCAACATGGCCACCCCGGCTAATGCAGTGGCATCTATATAGTACAACAAGGTTCTTCACGGAAATAGGTTCCCGCCGGGACCTTCCCGCCGGCACGAACTCCCCACCAATTATCTAACCAGCACTTCCCGCTGGCGCAAACTCCCTCCTATCATAATGCCCCACATACCCTACTCCCTCCCCAAGCCAGTATATATACACCCGGCTTGCTTAATAAAATTTGCAGCTTGATGAGAATCCTGTCTTGCTGTCCTTCTTGCGTCTCTCTGTCCCATAGCCATTCTTCCCTCAGCAGGTGGCGGACCCCGTTGACTGTCCTGCGGGTCGGGACAATTGGCGCCCAGCGTGGGGCTCGACCGCTAGCTGAGAGATAGAAGCGTCGCACGCCGAAAAATGAGGAGGGCCCTCCCATAACCCCGGACTGCCACAGAAGTAACTCACCTGTGAATGCAGCCCCGGCGACACTGCCTCGCGCCGACGGATGAACGAAGAGAAGAGCGAAGGATCACGCAGTAAGTCACTTTCATTTTCATTTAAAAAATTCACTATGGGACAGGAATCTAGTACACATGAGCTTTACGTGAGACAATTAAAAGAAACCCTCAAGACGCGAGGAGTGAGAGTTAAGAAAAAGGACCTTAGAAATTTCTTTCAGTTTGTCTATCAAACCTGTCCATGGTTCCCTGCTGACGGGACCATAGACCAAAAATGCTGATCGAGAGTAGGAGATTGTTTAAAGGACTACTATAAAACTTTCGGGCCGGAAAAGGTACCAGTTACAGCCTTCAATTATTGGAACTTAATCAATGAGGCCATAAAAACTTCCCCTTCAGACCCTAAAATACTAGAGCTTTGTAGAGAGGGAGAAGATGCCTTAAAAGATGCATGTCCCCTCTCCAGACCCCACTCAGAATGTAATTCTGTAACTGCAAAATAATCCCCTCCTTAACTCCCTGCAAACCGCCAGTCAGGCGCTCTCTTCTCCCTCTCTAATGACTAACCAAAATAAGCCCTCTAACCCCTGCTGTGCCCGTTACACTTCTCCGGTCCTGGTCCTCCGTAGCCAGCAAAAGGCAAGGTCAGAAGCTTCCGAGCCTCAGTCTGAACAGGAAAGCAGTGAGGGGGAAGGGAGCGAGAAAGCTAATGATGAGGACGAAATAAAATCCAAATGTAGGAGCGTAGCCGTGAGCGGGAGGAAACACCCCGAACCAATAAATACAAAAGGATTAATCTAAAATATTTAAAAGAACTAAAAAAAAGCTGTGCATAATTATGGAGCAACTGCCCTTTTACTCTGGCTTTGCTAGACAATATTAGCAAAAAGGAGCTTACTCCAAATGATTGGTCACAGCTCGCCAGAGCCACCCTATCAGGTGGCGATTTCCTGCTATGGAAAGCGGATTATGAGGAGCAGTGTAAAAGGTATGCTGAAAGCAACATCTTAAAAGACAGCACAAAATCTTGGTCGTTAAAAAAGCTTCTAGGGTCAAGTCCTTATCATCTTAATTCTACCCAAGCAAAATACCCCCGAGGACTTGGTCTCCAGGTGCAGTCCGCCGCCATTAAAGCATGGAGGCTACTCCCCCAAAAAGGGGCTCTCACGTCCTCTTTATCAAAAATAGTTCAGGGCCCCAACGAGGAGCCGTATACTGACTTCCTCAGTCGGCTACAGATCGCAGCCCAGTGCATTCTTGGTGATCAGGAAAGCAAAAGTGATTTTATCAAGCATCTCGCTTATGAAAATGCTAACACCGCCTGTCAGGCGGCAATCTGCCCTTTTCCTAATACTGACCTCTCCAATTATATTAAACTTTGTAACGGAATAAATCCTAATACTCAGGCAATATTAGCTGTCTTGCAAAATCGCCCTCAAAACAACGGCCCCATCTGTTTTTTTTTTTTTTTTTTTTTTTTAGGAGGAAAGGAAGGAAAGACAGAGAAGGAAGGAAGGATGGAAGGAAGGAAGAAAGGGAAACATCTTTTAAACATTTTCTTGTTTTTATTATATTTTGTTTGTTTGTTTGTTACATGGGTTGGGGCCGGGAATCGAACCGGGGTCCTCCGGCATGGCAGGCAAGCACTCTTGCCCGCTGAGCCACCGCGGCCCGCCCCCCATCTGTTTTAATTGTAACAAATCGGGTCATTATTCAAAAAAATTGCCCCCTATGCATTATTTTTGAATAATGAAATATGGAATAAAGCCTAAACTAATATAATAAGTGTTGAGGGTTTGTAAAAATAGAAATTATGGTTAAAATCAAGAAAGATTTAATGAGTCTAAAATGACAATGTTTTCTTGAACTTTTAGCCTGTTATAATGAAAAGATATAAAAAGATTCTAAATAATTAGTTAGAAAGCAAAGAGTCTGTGTTTTATCAAAATAACTTATGTTAACTTCTGTCATGTTGTTATCTGTATAAAAAATATTGATTTTCTCCTGGGTATCATGATACTGGCAAAAAGTGCTTCTTTTCTTGCCCTAAACCAGGTGGCTTAATCTATTAATCTAAGTACTATTACTATAAATGAATCTATTACTAGCTGAATCATATTCAAATCATATAAAAACCTATATTCCTTTAAGCCAAAATATCTTAAGGCTTTGTCCAATCTTTATATAAACTACATATGTATAAGCTAAATTTATCCTAAAATAACCATGGCTTATATTGGAAGCAGATCAGATTTGAGGGTTGAATGCAAGGAAAAAATATACTTGTGGAGTCTTTTTTGTTCACCTGATGTTGCCATTACATGCAACTGATATTGCTATCACATGACCTTGGTAAAAAATAGTTAAAATGTACACTCTAGCTTTGAGGACTGGCTATCCCCCCAGAAAGAGGTGTACTTTAATAAAGATATCTAGGTCCCAGGAAGCTCCTCTTGGTCCCTAGCCAGTTCCCAGAGGACCCAACTGGGCCCCGTCATGTAAGCAAACCGAAATTTGGCCACTATTGTGAGAAAATACCATAAAAACTGCATGCAATAAATTTAAAATTAGCAAAAATGCACAACCAATTATAAAGAATCCACATTCCTGCATTCCTTTTAAATCAATCCAATGAATTCAATTTAAAAAATCTGGTCATTTGCTATGGGTACCTGTCACTATTGGCACTCTGCATTCATTTTTGCTACCTGCCACTTTAGGGATTCCTAATTATATATTACAAAACTTGTTTAATATTTTACAAGGAGATTCTGATTCATTAAGCAAAAGGCAGTTAACAGCTGCAGCTGAACGACAGTTACAATTAATTGAACAATGCATTCAAAAAGGACAGCTTGTTCAAATAAATCTAAAAAATCCTGTTGATTTTATTATTTTCTTTACCTTGCAATCTCCCACAGGCCTATTTTAGATCTATTTGAACACAATTCACCACGGTCCTCTGGAAAGATCCATTGGATAACACTTGGTGAGGACCAGATCCGGTCCTAATATGGGGCAGAGAATCAGTTTATATATATTCTAGGGAATTCGATTCAGACAAATGGTTACCAGAGCGATTAACAAAACAAATAGACAATAACAATCTGTCCAGGGCAAAAAGGTTGCCCTGAGAAAAGGCATTTTTCTCTCTTTCTTTCTCCAGCACAGCTGAAGCTACTAATAAACCAGCAAGCCCTGCTATAACCTATTCAACGACGGCTAAGCTGACAGACGACTGAAGTCTAAGAATCCATCTACTGGTGTTGCTGGTCTAGGCACCGGTATCGCCTCAATCACCCTCCAACAACAAAGCCTCTCCAGCCTAAGAGCTGCAATAGACGAGGACTTAACCCGTATTGAAACTTCCATCACCCACCTTGAAAAGTCCCTTACGTCCCTATCAGAAATAGTTCTCCAAAATAGAAGAGGGCTAGACCTGCTCTTCCTTAAACAAGGAGGGCTTTGTGCAGCATTAGGCGAGGAATGTTGTTTTTATGCTGATCATTCTGGATTAGTTAAAAACTCCATAACCAAATTTAGGGAAGGAATTGAAAACCGTAAACGTAAGCGGGAAGCCCAAGGAGTTTCCTCCTGGGGACTCAATGGAATCCTCCTTTACCTTCTCCCTATACTAGGCCCCTTAATAACCCTACTCCTTATAATATCTATTGCACCTGCTATTATAAGGAAAATACTGCAGCTTGTAAAGGATCAAGTTAACTCAGCCCTAGGGAGGCCCATTCAGGTGCATGACTAAAGGCTCCATCTCCAGGACCAGGGCGTGACCCTGGAAGGCCAAGAAAACATCTACCCTCTGTAAATACCCCCCTCCTACGGGAGCAGCATACCACTCGAAAGTATGCTTCTAGCTTATGCTATGATTGGTACCGCTGGGTGCAAGGCAAAGCACTGCAAAGGAGGGCCAGAACAATCAAAGGCCATTTTCGAGCTCCTTGAGAAGTATGCCTTATTTGCATAGGGGTTCGCTCTGCAAAAATTCCCCTCCCCAGAAAAACAGAGCCACAAACAACTTGGGGAATGAGGCCTCTACTTCCCCCAGCAAAGGTTAATGCCAAAAGAATGCTTAATCAGCATCCTTCCTCCATCCTTTTGAAAAACAAAGGGAGGAGATGTTGGGGACCAGAGGCTAACCTAAGATAGCGATTGAGCCAACATGGCCACCCCGGCTAATGCAATGGCATCTATATAGTACAACAAGGTTCTTCACGGAAATAGGTTCCCGCCGGGACCTTCCCGCCGGCACGAACTCCCCACCAATTATCTAACCAGCCCTTCCTGCCGGCGCAAACTCCCTCCTATCATAATGGCCCACATACCCTACTCCCTCCCCAAGCCGGTATATATACACCCGGCTTGCTTAATAAAATTTGCAGCTTGATGAGAATCCTGTCTTGCTGTCCTTCTTGCATCTCTCTGTCCCATAGCCATTCTTCCCTCAGCAGGTGGCGGACCCCGTTGACTGTCCTGCGGGTCGGGACAGAGGTCTGGGGAAGAAGTATATGGATAGACCTTTCTGAATGGGCTAAAAACGAAGATATTTGTGTCCCATGTGAATGCACACCAGAGGGTGACTTCAGCAGAGGAAGATTTTAATAATCAAGTGGATAAGATGACCCGTTCTGTGGATACTAGTCAGCCTCTTTCCCCAGCAACTCCTGTTATTGCCCAATGGGCTCATGAACAAAGTGGTCATGGTGGTAAGGATGGAGGTTATGCATGGGCTCAGCAACATGGACTTCCACTCACCAAGGCTGACCTGGCTACAGCCACTGCTGAGTGCCCAATCTGCCAGCAGCAGAGACCCAAACTCAGCCCCCTATATGGCACCATTCCCCGAGGTGACCAGCCAGCTACATGGTGGCAGGTTGATTACATGGGACCACTCCCTTCATGGAAGGGGCAGCGATTTGTTCTAACTGGAATAGACACGTACTCTGGATATGGGTTTGCTTTCCCTGCACGCAATGCTTCTGCCAAAACTACTATCCATGGGCTTACAGAATGCCTTATCCATCGTCATGGTATTCCACATAGCATTTCTTCAGATCAAGGAACACACTTCGCAGCAAATGAAGTGCGGGAATGGGCACATGCTCATGGAATTCTCTGGTCTTACCATGTTCCCCATCATCCAGAAGCAGCTAGATTGATAGAACGGTGGAATGGCCTTTTGAAAACTCAGTTATGGTGCCAACTAGGTGGCAAAAACTTGAAAGGCTGGGGTAATGTTCTCCAGGAAGCTGTGTATGCTCTGAATCAGCGTCCGCTGTATGGTGCTGTTTCTCCCATAGCCAGGATCCATGGGTCCAGGAACCAAGGGGTGGAAATGGGTGTGGTGCCACTCACTATTACTCCTAGTGATCCACTAGGAAAATTTTTGCTTCCTGTCCCTGCCACCCTGAGTTCTGCTGGTCTACAGGCTTTAGTTCCAAAACGGGGTGTGCTTCCTCCAGGAGAAACAACAATGATACCACTGAACTGGAAGTTAAGATTGCCACCTGGTCACTTTGGGCTACTTATGCCTCTGGATCAACACACCAAGAAGGGGATTACATTATTGTCTGGGATAATTGATCCTGACTATCAGAAGGAAGTAGGACTGCAACTACATAATGGAGGTAAAGAAGAATTTTCTTGGAATATAGGAGACTCCCTGGGGCGTCTATTAGTACTACCATGCCCTGTGATTAAAATCAATGGAAAACTGCAAGAACACAATCCAGGGAGGACCACTAATGGCTCTGAGACTTCAGGAATGAAGGTTTGGGTCACCCCACCAGGCAAAGAACCATGGCCAGCTGAAGTGCTTGCTGAGGGGAAAGGGAACATGGAATGGGTAGTGGAAGAAGGTAGTGATAAATATGAACTTCGACCACGTGATCAGTTACCGAAATGAGGACTGTAATGCTGTTTTGTTCGTGTTATACTATTTAAGTTGTAAGATATCAAGTTTAAGAATGAATGTTGCCCAAGGAAGTGCACCCTATTCTGGAGAGATTTAATGTGTTTCCAGTTATATGCAGAACAGTTGAGTATTGTCAGGTAAAAGAAAAAATGTGTGCTTATTTGTTTTCATTTGGAAATTAAGTATGGTCTAAGGTGATATATATATATATAGGTGCCAAGTTGACAAGGGGTGGACTGTCACGGTTAGGGATAGGTGTCAACTTGGCCAAGTTGTGGTGCCTGTTCGTCTGATTGGGCAAGTGCTGGCCTGTCTGTTGCAATGAGGACATTTCATAGGATTAGGTCATGATCACATCAGCTACATCCACAGCTGATTCCATTTGTAATCAGCCAAAGGGAAGTGTCTTCTGCAATTAGTGATGCTAAATGCAATCATGGGAAGCCTTTTAAGGAGGACTCAGAGGAGACAGGTTCCATTCCTGCTTTGGCTGGTGAGCCTCTCCTGTGGAGTTCATCCAGGCCATCCATCGGAGTCATCAGTTTCACAGCCTGCCCTGTGGATTTTGGACTCTGCGTTCCTATGGTCACGTGAGACACTTTCATAAATTTTATATTTGCAAGTGTTCCCTGTTGATTCTGTTTCTCTAGAGAACCCTAACTAATACAGTATGTTACTTGAGACTCAGCTCATTCTGTGCATTTTTTCTCACTTTTACAAGTTCCTATAGTACTTATAAATGCACTATCAGAAATTTGTCATTTATTTGATTTACTTGTTTATTATTTATTGACTATTCCTGGTACAAGCTGTGGTTTTAATTGAGTCAATGCTACTTTTTTTCCTTTCTTCCTTCCTTCCTCCCTCCCTCCCTTCCTTCCCTTTCTTTCTTCTTCCTTTTACCTTAGTTGTATGGTTGTACGCTTCTCCTTCTATCTTTTATTTGCTTCTTAACATTTGAGGGTGCCAAGGCTTTTCCTTTTCAAGGTTATCCATTACCTAATACTCACTTTTAGAGGTTTCTGTATTTTTAAAACTTTGTCTGCTAAATATACTGATATCTTCCCCAATTAAAAAAAACAAAAACACTTTCCTTAAATCTAAGATGTATGTCTGTGCCCTGCTTTTTCCTTCCAATGCCTTTGTGTATTCCAATATGACCATGACCAGTAGAAATTACTAACCAGCTCTTCCCTGCTGGTCTGAATTAAACCAAAAATGACTTCTCTTTCTTGATTCTCCTATTTTCTATATCACCCATTCCAGGAAATTGTATTGCTTTGAAAATTTTGAGGATTCCTTTTCAGGCTGTCTGAGCATGTGCTTTTTTGTTTGTTTGTTTTGTTTTGTTTTTTTAATAGCATTCAGACATGAGCATTTAATCTGCCCTACAGCTAAAGAAAGGCTGTAGGAAATCCGAATGGCTCAGATCTGATTGGGCAACAACTGAAATATCAAGATTTCTTTCTACTTACAGTTTAGGGCCTTCCACTTTTCCAGTTGTCTCAGATACACATACACACACACACACACACACACACACACACACACACACACACACACACACCTTTGAACTCTTTCCCCGTATATAACACAAATCTTAACACATTTACTCTCTTGTACATATAATATATATAATACTGTACTCTATTATTCACATGCATTTATAAATATTCCCACACATAAGCTCAAATCTTATTAAAAATTTTTTTTCAAATAGGAGGGAAAATAGATGAGAGACGAAAAGAGAGGAAGAGGGGAAAAGAAAACACCAGGACAGACTAGTCGGAATGAATAATGTGACTGGCTCAACAACAGGCTTGCACATTAGGGATTTACCCCCTTCTAGAAGAAGGATGGATGCACTTAGCTGTTCTTTCATCCCATTCTCTTTGCAATGGTGCTTGTTTATATAACAGATGTTCCTTGTTGGACATCCAGTCTGTGAGATTTAGTCCTCTGTGTATAAAAATCTTTTGAAGAGTTGTTCTGAACTCAACAACTCTGGCCCTATTACCACCATTCAATCACTTACTTAAGTAAGTAGCCCACAGGTTAGAACAAAACAAATGGAGAAAAAGAAATAGGAAAGTCATTAAATTAATATGTTAGATTTCCTCCATTCCCATTTCTTCTTTCTTAGAAGGCCTATTTGGAGACTGCTTGCTGTGATCATAAGACCCTGAACATTTGCTTTGGACATGAATGCTAGAAAAGAAGAATCACAGAACCGAGCCATCGTCAGAATAGCAGCTCATTTACCAGACCTCATTGTCTATGGAGATTTCTCTCCAGAGCGACCATCTGTGAAATATTTTGATGGAGTCTTGATGTTTGTTGATATTTCAGGCAAGCACAAAAGTGATATACAATGTGGGTGAGGAAGAGGCTTGTATCAGAATTCACATGCAGAGTTTGATTGCACAGTTTGGGTGCCATTTCCCACTTTTGGGCTGTCATAGCAGTTATTCTCTACTGAGAAAATGGGAGTAAGGGAATATTCTGTGGATCCGTCTCTCTCTCATTTTCCCATACCCCAGCATGGGGTAAATCTAGTCATGGGCAAATCTTTAAGATGCCCACACTCCATACCTGGAACAATAGGTTCCGAGTCTTTGTCTCAACTTCACTGACTCATCCCTCCAAGCCTCACACACATCCCAGTCAAAACTGACCTCAGAAAATAAGTGTGCCTTGACTGTAAATGTGCTGCCTCTTCAGAAATGTTTGGATTTTGCATTTCTGTTACCATAGAAAGAAAGTTCTATTCCAAGTTAAAGGAATTGCAGTCTTTTACTGTCATGTTGAGAAATTTGGAGTGAGGGGTATCACAGAGCCTTTCCCTGAATTTTAAATAATAAGCATAGAAGAGGCTGCATATCTGGCACTTGACAGGTCAATAAAATCATTAAAAAAGAAAACCTGCAATTCTTTGAAAACTGAGTTCTTTTGCTGTTCAGAATGGGCCTATTCTGGCTCTATTTTATTCTTTCAAGCAGTCAGGAAAATCAACTGCACATTTATTGCAGGTTTTACTGCAATGACTGAGAAGTTCAGCACCGCCATGTACATGGACCGAGGGGCTGAGCAGTTGGTGGCGATCCTCAACCACTACATAAGTGCGATAGTGGAGAGTAAGTGTTACGTAGATTTCTGTTTGAAAATGTTTCAGTTCATTGTTTTTTTTTTACTGCACTTGTTGGTTATATCCTGATTATTACCTAGCACACTTCATTTTTCCCATCAAAATATAATAAAATACAAGTAAAGGAATTTTATCAAAACTTACTAATACAGACTATTCAAGGGAAAAGATGGTTTGCATTAGTTAAAAGGCTGAATTACTTTTAAAAGAACTGTCATAGATCATGCAAAAATTAGTGGTCTTTCTATACACTAGTAATGAACTATCTGAGGAGGTAATCAAGAAAAAAATTCTATTTACAACAGCAACTAAAAGCATCAAATATCTAGGAATAAACTTAAACAAGGATGTAAGGACTTGTACATAGAAAACTACAAAACATTGCTAAAAGACGACCTAAATAAGTGGAAAGACATTCTGCATTCATGGATTGAAAAGCTAAATATCTCATTAGGATGTCACTTCTACCCAAATTGATCTACAGATTCAATGCAATATCAATTAGAATTTCAAAAGCTTATTTTGTAGGAATGGAAAAGGTAATTATCAAATTTATTTGGAAGGGTAAGGGACCACAAATGGCAAAAAAATCTTGAAAAAAAGAATGAAGTGGGAGGACTGATGTTTCTCAATTTTAAAGCATATTATAAAGTTATGTGGTCAATACAGCATGCATAAAGATAGACATATCAATCATAGATATATCAATCATAGATTTTAATGGAATTAAAATGATTTAAAAAATAGACCCTCATATCTATGATGAATTGATTTTTGACAAGTCTCCCAAGTCTACTCAACTGGGACAGAATAGTCTTTTCAATAAATGGTGTTGGGAGAACTGAATATCTATAACCAAAAAAATGAAAAAGAACTCCTATCTCATACTCTATACAAAACTAACCAAAAGGGATCAAAAACCTAAATATAAGAACCAGTACCATAAAACTAGACAAAAATGTAGGGAAACTTCTTCAAGAGCTTGTGATACATGGTAGTTTCTAGACTTTACAGCCAAAGCATAAGCAATGGAAGAAAAAAACAGATAAATGAGACCTCCTCAAAATTAAATACTTCTGTGCTTCAAAGCACTTTGTCAAAAGGGTGATAAGTCAGCTGACTCAATGGAAGAAAAATTTGTAGATCAATTATCTGATAAGGATTTAACATCCAGGATATATAAAGAAATCCTACAGCTCAACAATAAAAAGACAACCCAATTAAAAAATGGGCAAAAGATTTTGAACAGACATTTTTCCAAATAGGAAATGCAAATGGCTAAAAAGAACATGAAAATATGCTCAGCTTTACTAGCTATTAGGGAAATACAAATCAGAACTACAATGAGATATCATTTTATACCTACCAGATTGGTGGCTATTAAACAAACAGGAAACTACAAGTGTTGGAGAGAATGTGGAGAAGTAGGAACAATTATTCACTGCTAGTGGGAATGTAAAATGGTGCAGCTGCTATGGAGGGCATTTCCTCAGAAAGCTAATTATAGAATTGCCTTATAATCTGAAAGCAGGGACACAAACAGACATTTTCACACTGATGTTCACAGTAGCATTATTCACAATTGCCAAATGATGGAAATAACCCAGAAATTCATCAACAGATGAATGGATAAAATGTGGTATATATATATATACGATGGAATATTATTCAGCAGTAAGAAGTATGGAGTTCTGAAGCATATGACAAAATGGGTGAAAAACTTAAGGACATTATGTTATGTGAATGTCAGACACAAAAGGACAAATATTGTATGCTCTCAACTAATATGAACTAATTATAATATGTAAACTCATAAACATAAAATATAGAATATAGATTACCAGAATATAGAATAAGGCTAGAGAACAGAAAGTAGTTGCTTATTATTTACAGAGTGTTTTACTAGGTTGAACTTAAAAGTTTGAAAATGAATACAGGTGATGGTAGCACATTATTGTGAGAATAATTATCAGTACTGAATTTGTGGGTGAATGTGGTGGAAAGGTGACTTTTAGAATCAAGTATGTCACCAGAAGAAAGCTGGAGGTTAAAAACATGAGAATGCATAACATAGTGAATTTTGTGGAGGAAGATGACTATAATTAACTGTACACATATAAAAAAAAGGTCTTTCATGAACTAGAACAAATGTAAGACACTATTAGATGGAGTTAACAATAGATGGGTATATGGGGAAAATGTACCGCAAACCATGGACTCTAGTTAACAGTCATATCTTAATATTCTTTCATCAACAATAATAAATATACCATACCAGTTCAATGGATCAATAATAGAGGGAGTAAGAGTATGAGATGTTTTTTATTTTGGTTTTTTTATTTTATTTTTATTTCTTTCCTAGAGTAATAAAAATGTTCTAAAATTGAACATTGTTACATCCCAGAGTATATTAAGCAGATAATCAAAAAATATTGCAAAGTCCCTTGAGGAATGGGGGAAAAAATAAGGAACTATAAACTTTACCACTAGGGAAACCGCTGATACTGTGTCAAGCAGTAGGAACACCCAAATCAATAGGCCAAGTCCTTGATCTTGAGGCTTGCTCTTGTGAAGCTTATGTATATAGTGGAGAAGCTTAGCCTACCTGTAGATATGTCTAAGAGTTACTTCCAGAGAACCTCTTTTGTTGCTCAGATGTGGCCTCTCTCTTTCTAAGCCCAACTCTGCAAGTGAAATCATTGCCCTATCCCCTACCTGGGACGTGCCATCCATGGGTGAAAGTCTCCCTGGCAGCATGGGAGATGATTCCAAGGGATGAGCCTGGCCCTGGCACTGTGGGATCAACAATGCCATCCTGACCAAAATGGGGAAAAGAAGTATAACAAATAAGGCATCATGGCTGAGAGAGTTCAAGTAGTCGAGAGGCTGCTCTGGAGGTCACTGTTAAGCAAGATTCAATTAGACATTGCTACTTATCATAGCTTGCCAAACCCCAACCAAAACCATTCCTGAGAATCTTAAAGAACACCTAGGGTATTATATAAAATTCTACAAAGGTTCCATGCACTAGGGTAACTTTCCAGAAACCTACAACCTCCAGATGGGTCCCTGGACCAGATAAGTCCTAAAATTCAGAGGAGCCAGCTTCTCCAGAACTTCAACTAGTTCCATCCCCCTATCCCATATTATTAATAGTCCCTTCCAACATGAAAAAGGTAGAATGGGCATAGCCCAAGTACGCTTAAAGAGTGGGAGAAAGATCAAAGGTAATGGTGGAGTTATACAGAGAAGGTAGGGTTTAACAAATGAGTATGATTGCTGAATTGTTATAATGATATTTCTTTTGGTCTCCAGTATCTTAGAGCAACTGGAAGTAGAATCCTAAATGTGTGGAATTGTAACCCATACAAAACTCTGAAATCTGTTCTACAACTAATTGTTTAGATGTGCTTTGAAATTTATTACCTTTTTGTATATATGTTATTTTTCATAAAAAAGAAGAAAAAATTGATTATGATGATAAATGCACAGCTATATGATGATATTGTGAACCATTGATTGTACACTTTGGATGATTACATGGTATGAAAAATATATAATATATGTCAGTTAAAAAATTGATCATGGTGATGAATGCACAACTATATGATGATACCATGAGCCATTGATTAAATACTTCAGATGGTTTTATGGTGTGTGAATATAATTCAATAAAATCACCTCATTGATAAAAAAGAACTGTCATAGTGTTCTAGTTTGCAAGCTGTTGTGAATGCGATATACCAGAAATGGAATGCTTTTAAAAAGGGGAATTTATTAAGTTGCAAATTTACAGTTCTAAGGCTGTGAAAATGTCCCAAAGTTAAAGCAAATCTATTAAAAAAATTGTCTTAAGGCACAAACAAGAGGTTATCTTCACTCAAGAAAGGCCGATGAAGTTCAAAGTTTTTCTGGAAACTAGAAAGGCACATGGAGAACATTGATGACTGCTAGCTTTCTCTCCAGGCTTCTTGTTTCATGAAGCTCCCCTGGGGGCATATTCCTTCTTCATCTCCAAAGGTCTACTGGCTGCATGGGCTTTCCTGTGACTTCTTGTGGCTCTCCTCTCGTGGTTCTCTTTTAAAGGATTCCAGTAAACTAATCAATACCCACCTGGAATGAGGGGAGTCACAACTCCATGGAAGCCATCTAATCAAAACTTACCACCCACAATTGGGTGGGTCACATCTCCACGGGAACAATCAAAAACCTCCCAGTCAGTAATATTGAATGTGGGTTAAAGGACATAGCTTTTCTGGGGTCCACCACATATTCAAACCGGCATACATAGTAACACTTCTATATTCAATAACTCAAAAAAGCTAGTATCAGTATAACCCGAATCTAGTCATTGAGATTGATATTGTTCTGTGAATAGATAGTGAATTTTAATAAACTTATCAGTAGTTTGTCTCTTATCAGTAGTGCTTCTGAATCACCTACAGCTGACTGAAAAGTTTGGTTACCATCTTGTTTGCATTATAAATTTGAACTATTCATCAAGAAAATGATTTATTATTTTAAGGTAAACTCTACAATTTATCCATGCTCTAGGTTTCCTAGTAATACCTTAATATCACTACTAGACAAAATGTAACGCTCCTTAAAAGTAAAACAGTGTCTAATTCCTTTTTGCATTCTACTCAGCACCTAGTATACAATAGGTTCTCAACAAATTTGTGATGATGCATAACTAAGAGAAAAATCTCCATTTATCTCATAAAGTCTAAATTTTAAAAAAGCCCAGGTTGATAAACAAAACCCAATGTGACCATGTTATGGTTTCCTCGTTTCCTGATTCTCAGTTCTCCTGGAGTCCTGTCACTCATTCACCCATCCGTGCTCACTCGATCACCAGCTAATAACATTTACTGATCAATAAAAAGCATTCCATTATGCTTGACCGGGAGAGATATAGCTGTCCTCAGGCCTCATCAGTAACTCCATATTCCTCTTTCTTGTCTTTTCCCATTCACTGAAATGGAGCATGTATAAAATCTAGTTCAATGTACACATTCTACAGTGAACAAAACAGACTCTATTGGATTAAGTGACTTGTCTGAGATGGTAAATTTGGTATAAGTTTATTCTCCAAATTACTGGTCTCTAGCACCAATTTCTATTCCACTGATGAAGAATGAATTTTTTTTATTAGGTTTAAGAAATCAGAGTTCAATGTAACTTGTTTTCTTTTTTTCTCAGAAGTGCTGATTTTTGGAGGAGACATCCTAAAGTTTGCAGGTATGGGAGCTCACAGAGATGGAGCAGTTAAGAAAGGGGTCCTGAGATGCCTGTGTTCTGACAAAGGGAGGCCTCTCAGAAAAAGTATTGGCCAGGAGACTGGGTTGAAGAATATTCGAAAAGTAAGTTTCTGTACAGATTTCATACAAAATAGACATTCCCAGGGAAGGTCAAAAGCCTCTGGTGTGTCTGTCTCTTAAAGGTGATGCACTGCTAGCCTTGTGGAAGGTGGAGCGAAGACAACTGAAAAATATTATCACAGTGGTAATTAAATGTAGCCTGGAGATCCATGGATTGTGTGAGACCCAGGAATCTGAAGAAGGCCTAGATATCAGAGTCAAGATAGGTAAGTGTTGACGAAAGAATAGTTACTACTATAGTTCGGATGTGGGTCCTGACTCCTGAGGGATCTCTTTCCCAAAGGGAAAACAATGGAATATGATGGCTCAGCCCTACCACCATGTCTTGAACTTTGGATTCAGACAGACCAGAATGTAAGTTCTGGCTCCTTCACTTACCATTAAATGAATGTGAGCTAATCATAATACCTACCATACAGGTAATTACAAAAAAAGAAAATTAAAATAGTGTAGTGCCAGTCACACAGTAACCATCAACAGCTGAGCTGAGCTGCCAGGTGTTGAAAAGTAGCCAAATAAGACAAGACAAAATGAAACTAACAGTTAAGGCTTTAATCACTTAACTGTGACAGTATAAGCAAGAGGGTAATCCAGAGAAAAGCACAGCTTCCCCTGTTCCATTTCTTGCAATGGAACGGCACTGTCAGGCAAGGAACAGATGCATCAGCACCGACATGGGGTCATCTCATTGCCAAGGAAGACTTTGTCTAGTGAACAAAAGGCCCCTGCAATTTTATGGATCTGGGAACTGGAAAGAAGGAGGGTTAGGGGCCTAGGAGTGGAAAAATCCTGTATACTGAGTCACAATGGAGAAGTGTCTTCTAGGTCTCCCCCTTCTCTGCCTGAGAAGGAGGTCACAGCAGCATTGCCTCCTTTAAGAGAATGCAGAAAAATCTAAGAGCATGGTTGGCAAGAGGGGCCTGAGTTCTTGTTGCAACTTCCCTCAGAAGCGGCAGAACACTGATTGTGCACTGAGTCCGGTGTGGGCAGGACAGCTTTCCACCACCACCCCACCACCCCCACCATGTCTGTCTGGGAAAGCCTTTATAATTGCCTATAATGGGGCCTAAAAAATCACACATAGGTTTTTTTGGCCAGGAGCCAGACCCCTCAATAACCACTCAACAAAATAGTCATTATTACTACTGTTGCTAATACTATTACGTCTTACTGATTGTCAACTATGTGCATCATTAAGTACAATAGAGAGTAGTTTATCATTACATAGAATCAGCAATATTATTAAGACTGATCATCCCCCACGTCTTAAGAATGTTGTGCAAAACACGAGTCAGCCTGCAACATAGCTCCAGCTTTATAGAGGGCTTTTTATGATCACCCATATATTATAATAACAATAGCATACATTCCCATGTGGTTTTGTGACCGTTATGCACGTTATGTCTTTTTCCACTTTACCAAAGTCCTGAGGTATAAACATTATTGTATCTATTTCAAAGGTGGGGAATGAGATTCTGAGAGGTATAAATGATGAGTAGCAGCTAGCTTATGGTTGGTATTAGTTAAATTCTGCCTAACTAAACTTTGTAAACTTAAAATACTGAAGCATCAGAGTGAGTGGTAACCTCAGAGGTTATAGAATTCATTGTTTCTCAACCTTCTTTGTATTATGTAATTCTAAATTTCCAGGTAAGTCTAATATTCTGTCAAAAATTCAGTCATTATAACACCAACATTTTATCTACATTAACACCCAACAAATCTGATATAACATTCTTGAGAATGATGGGAGCCCAAATTCCTCATGTACATGCTGATTGACTAGTAGAGAGGTGAGTTCCAGCACCCTTTCCTTTTTTTAAAAAAAAATATTTATTTTTTATTGATATATATTACATATTCATATACCATGTAATCATCTAAAGTGTATAATTAATGGTTCACAATAACATCACAAAGCTGTGCATTTATCATCACAAGCCATGTTATTTTCTTTTTTGTGAAAAATAATATATATACAAAAAAGCAATAAATTTCAAAGCACATCATAGCAATTGTAGAGCAGATTTCAGAGTTTGGTATGGGTGACACACCTATGTATAAGTGTTTTCTTTTTTCTTTTTTACTTCTGCTGGAGAGATGCAAATGTTCATAAAATGATCATGGTAATGAATCCACAACCATGTGATGATACTGCGAGCCATTGATTGTAACCATGTAACCATGTCAAGAATGTTTGTATGTCAAGAATCTTTGTATGTTTGTTTGTTGTTTACAATAAAAATTTTTTTTCAATCCTATTAACTTTATAGCAATCTTCATGCCATGTTAGCATCTGTTGGTATTTTGATTATATCCATATCCCCAGTGATTTGCAGCTCAAAACAAGTTTACTAAATGAATGAATGAATGAACCATGTAAAAATTATATGTGTATATGAACAAAGACGAGAAGAAAATAAGCAAAAGTGAAATACATGTGCATGTTAGATTGAAAAAACTTATGGATAATTTAAAATTTTAATGTTTTTATAACAAAATATTTCTTTGTAAAATGAAAAAGAAAAATAACATATATTTAAAAAGCAATAAATTTCAAAGCGCATCATAACAATTAGTTGTAGAACAGATTTCAGAGCTTGGTATGGGTTACAATTCCGCAGTTTTAGGTTTTTTCTTCTAGCCCCAGCATCTTTTCTTTTAATATATCTGAGCTTCAGTATGTTTCAGATGGAAAACAAACCATATATACCATCAGTAGAAATCAGCATTGACATCATTTTGCACAGTCGAGAAAAAAATTTAAAAAACAAACAAATTATATCATTACAGACATTTAAAGGGATTGTTTGTCACAGTCTACTGTTTATAGGTCATTTATAAAATATTGTGTGTATGCCATATTTTACAACATTCTGTCTTCTGTTGTTCATGTATCAAAATCTTCAGCTACCAACATGAAAAAAAAGTCAAGGCAACACTGCTGAATTGGAACACTTGACTGTCAAAATGCCATTACTTTTCCCCAACCCTCTAACTATTGCCTGAAATTCTACTCTTGGGATTTCTTTTTAATTAAAACCTCAGTCTCTGATAAAATGCAAATCCTCCTCAAATAGGAATTATTAAAATTGTTCTCTGTCATTGCCTTTAAGTATAACTACATTGAAGAAAAGGTAAAATAACTCTGGGGAGGGATAGGGCCATCCAGGGAGATGAATGTCACAGAAAGATGAAAACTAGTAGCTTTGGGAGAAGGGATGTTATGGAAGGCCTCGGGATGGAAAAGACATTCTTTGGTTCCTGTGCTAAAATTTAGGAACCTAGATTTTTCTCTGAGGTGATATGATCACACCGAGATTTTTTCAGTGCTGCTTGGGAACAACCCAGAACTTCTTGTGCAAACCTTTTTTTTTTTTTTTTTGGCCTTCTTGCCAGGACTGGCTGCTGGCCACATCAGCATGTTGGTCTTTGGAGATGAAACACACAGTTACTTTCTAGTGATTGGTCAGGCAGTGGATGACGTGCGCCTTGCACAGAACATGGCACAGATGAACGATGTCATTCTGTCACCAAACTGCTGGCAGCTCTGTGACCGGAGCATGATTGAAATTGAGAGGATTCCAGAACAGAGAGCTGTTAAGGTAAGTGTGATGATGCCACCTGCAAGAAGTTCTGCCAGTTTGTGCCAGAGGTCCCTTGCCAAAAGAACCACTGAGAAGGCTGGTTCAATGAAGCTCCTGGGCTGGAGACTAAGATGGGGTCAGTTTAGGTCTGGGCTGGTTAGGTTAAGCTGGCTTAAGAGTTCTTGATACTTTTTTTTTTATTATTATTACATGGGCAGGCACCGGGAATCAAACCCGGGTCCTCGGGCATGGCAGGCAAGCCCTCTTACCTGCTGAGCCACCGTGGCCCACCCTTGATACTTTTTTTTTATGGAAGGAGCAAAGACTGGGAAGTTCAGGGAAGAAAGAATTAGGCTTCTCTTTGTGGCTACCTAAGGATTTTGTGGAATTTGATATTGAGGACTTTAGGGGAGCGTGGGGAGCCTCTGGCCTTATGGAAGGATCAAGGAACAGGAAGTGTCTCCTGGCTGTTCCTAGGGGCAGAAGGGTGTAGTTTTGAGGGCTGCCATTGGCTCTCACTTTTATACCCATTACCTTCAAAACCCAGAGATAAGGGGCTCACTGAAGGTGAGAATTGTAGGTGAGCAGGTACAGCAAAGTACAGTGGCAGTGAGGGAGATCTTTCTTATGGCCATATCCAGTAGAAATTACACTGGTTAAGGTGAAAATTGACTGTAAGCAGAACTGTCCTTGGCATATAGCCAGTCAGAAAAACTGTGCTTTGAGAGAGTGAGAAGAGGAAGACAGCTGTGTTGCTAGCTGAATTAAGAGAATGGAACTAAATGGCAAACAAAAAGAAAAGACATAGAATCTAATATAGATGCTGACAAAGACGAGAGGCATTCCCACCTAAACACATCAGTCTACAGCCTCACCACCCCCACACATGCTTCCAGCAATCACATTGAGGCTGCATGACCTGACTGGCCAACAGAAACACCCCATTCCCATCTTCTTCAATCATTCCCTACACCTTTTAAATTAAAAAACAACAACAACATGAATTTTTAGACTCACAGAGAGGTTGCAAAAATAGTACAGAGCATTTCCATATGTCTGACCCAGCTTCCCCTAATGATAACATCTTACATAACCAGAGTGTGATTCTCAAAACCAGGAAATTAACACAGTTTCAATACTATTCACTAATTAAAGACTTTATTCAAATTTCACCAGTTTTTCCATTAAGGTCCTTTTTCCTGTTCCAGTACTCTATCTATGATATCACATTGCACTTGCTGTTATTTTTACTTAGTCTTCTGCAGTCTGTAATAGTTAGTCTTTTCCTTGTCTTTCATGGGTTTGACACTTAAGAAGAAGATTAATCAATTATTATTTTTTTTGTTTTTCATTATTGCATTTTTTAAAATTTTTTATTAATTAAAAAAAATTACAAGAAACACAAACATTCCCAACACATACATTCAGCAATTCATAATGTCATCACATAGTTGCATATTCATCATCATGATCATTTCCCAGAACATTAGCATCAATTCAGAAAAAGAAATAAAAAGACAACAGAAAAATATAACAAACAGAAAAAAAAAATTTTACAAGCCATACCCCTTACTGATCCCTTTCACTGATCACTAGCATTTCAAACTCAATCTATTTTAACATTTGTTCCCCCTATTATTTATTTTTATTCTATATGTTCCTCTCATCTGTTGACAAGGTAGGTAAAAGGAGCATCAGACACAAGGTTTTCACAATCACACAGTCACATTGTGAAAGCTATATCATTATACAATCATCATCAAGAAATGTGGCTACTGGAACACAGCTCTACATATTCAGGCAGTTCCCTCCAGTCTCTCTATTACATCTTGGATAACAAGGTGATATCTACTTAATGCATAAGAATAACCTCCAGGATAACCTCTCAACTGTTTGAAATCTCTGAGCCATTGACACTTTGTCTCATTTCACTCTTCCCCTTTTGTTCCAGAAGGTTTTCTCAATCCCTTGATGCTGGGTCTCAGCACAGCTAGAGTTTTTCTCAATTCCTTGATGCTGAATCTCAGCTCATTCTGGGATTTCCGTCCCATGCTCCCAGGAAGATCCACACCGCTGGTAGTCATGTCCCACGTAGACAGGGGAAGGGTGGTGAGTCTGCTTGCTGTGTTGGCTGAGAGAGAGGCCACATCTGAGCAACAAAAGAGGTTCTCTTGGGGGTGACTCTTAGGCTTAATTTTAAGTAGGCTTGACCTATCCCCTGTGGAGTTAAGTTTCATATGAACAAACCCCAAGCCTGGGGGCTCAGCCTATAGCTTTGGTTGTCCACACTGCTTGTGAGAATATCAAGAATTCAACTTGGGGAAGTTGAGTTTTCCCCCGTTCTCACCATTCCCCAAAGGGGACTTTGCAAATACTTTTCCACTCACTGATCAAATCTCTCTGGGATTCATCAGGGCATCACCTGGACAAACCAACAAAATCTCATGTCCTATACAAAGTTCCATGTACTTAAGGTGTTCAATCAACTATCTACATAAGTTATATTAGGAGATGCACTAGTCAAAGTATAGATTTGTACCAAATAAACATTTTTTTGCTTTAGTCTCACACATTAGTTGAAATTTTAAAATATTAAGTACCATCTATTTTCAGCACACTGCAGTAATGACATTCTTTTGTTCTTCCTCATGCAAAAACATTTTTTAATTTGTACATTTAGTCACTATCATTATACACTCTAGGCATTCCTAGATTACACCATCTCAATCTTTAACATCTATCTTTCTTTGTGATTTCATTTATGCCCCAGCCCTCCTCCGTCTATCATTCTCATATGCAGCTTCATTCAGTGTTTTAACATAATTGTATTATAGTTAGGTAATATTGAGCTGTCCATTTCTGAGTTTTTATATTCAGTCCTTTGCACAATCTGTATCCCTTCAGCTCCAATTACCTAATATCTTACCCTATTTCTATCTCCTGATGGTCTCTGTTACCAAGGAAATATTCCAAGTTTATTCACTAATGTCATTTCATAGCAGTGAGACCATACAGTATTTGTCCTTTTGTTTCTGGCTAATCACACTCAGCATAATGTCCTTAAGGGCCATTCATGTTGTTACATACTTCATAACTTTATTCTGTCTTACAGCTGCATAATATTCCATCTTATGTAAATGTCACAGTTTTGTTAGCCAACTCTCTGTTGATGGACATTTTGGCTGTTTCCATCTGCTGGTAATTGTTAATAATGCTGCTATAAACATTGGTGTGTAAATGTCCATTTGTGTCCTTGGCCTCGTGTCCTTTGAGTAGAGACAGCATATAGATGGGTCCTGTTTTTTAATCCATTCTGCCAGACTATGTCTTTTAATTGGAGAGTTTAATCCATTAACATTCAGTGTTATTACTGCATGGGTAGTACTTTCTTCTACTATTTTGCCTTCTGGATTTTATATGTCATATCTAATTTTCCTTCTTTTCACTTTTACTCATAGTCTTCCTTTCTACACTCTTCTCCACACCTCTCCTTCTGCCTTTGTCTCTAGTGTTCCCTTTAGTATTTCTTGCAGAGCTCGTCTCTTGGTCACAAATTCTCTCAGTGATTTTTTGTCTGAAAATGTTTTAATTTCTCCCCCATTTTTGAAGGACAATTTTGCTGGATATAGAATTCTTGGTTGGCAGTTTTTCTCTTTTAACAATTTAAATATATTATCCCACTGTCTTCTCGCCTCCATGGTTTCTGCTGAGAGATCTGCGCACAGTCTTATTGGGCTTCCCTTGTATGTGATGGATTGCTTTTCTCTTGCTGCTTTCAAGATCCTCTCTTTCTCTTTGACCTCTGACATTCTGATTATTAAATGTCTTGGAGTATGTCTATTTGGATCTATTCTCTTTGGGGTACGCTGCACTTCTTGGATCTGTAATTTTAAGTCTTTCATAACAGTTGGGAAATTTTCAGTGATAATTTCCTCCATTAGTTTTTCTCCTCCTTTTCCCTTCTCTTCTCCTTCTGGGACACCCACAACACATATATTTGTGTGCTTCATATTGTCTTTCAATTCCCTGAGTCCCTGCTCATATTTTTCCATTTTTTTCCCTATAGTTTCTGTTTCTTGTCTGATTTCAGATGTTCCATCCTCCAGTTCACTAATCCTATGTTCTGTCTCTCGAAATCTACCATTGTAGGTTTCCATTGTTTTTTTCATCTCTTCTACTGTGTCTTTCATTCCCATAAGTTCTGTGATTTGTTTTTTCAGACTTTCAGTTTCTTCTTTTTGTTCTTTCCTTGCCTTCTTTATATCCTCCCTCAACTCATTGATTTGGTTTTTGATGAGGTTTTCCATGTCTGTTCATATATTCTGAATTACTTGTTTCAGCTCTTGTATGTCATTTGAATTATTAGTTTGTTCCTTTGACTGGGCCATATCTTCAATTTTCCTAGTGTCATTTGTTATTTTTTGCTGGTGTCTAGGCATTTAATTACCTTAATTAGTTTATTCTGGAGATTGCTTTCATTTCTCTTATCTGGGGTTTTCTTGCTGGATGAATTTGTTGTCTATCTGTTCTTTGACATTCCGTTCAGCTTTATCTGGACCTTTAGCTTAAGTTTTGTTTAACAGAGGAGAATTTTTCAGTTCTTGTTTTCCTGTTTCTTGCCCTGCTTGTGTGGTGCCTTTCCCCCCCACACACCTAGGAGGGTCTACTTAGATATTATAGACCCCAGACAGATTTTCCAGACCAAACTGGCCTCCTATCAGGAGGAAAGAGTCACCTGCGTCAGTTTTCCCTGAGGGTGAGACCCAGCAGGTTGAAAGACTTTCCTGTGAATTCTCTGGACTCTGTTTTTCTTATCCTGCCCAGTATGTGGTGCTTGTCTGACACCAGGTCCCACCAGCATGAGATGATGCAGTACCTTTAACTTTGGCAGACTCTCCCTGCTGGGGGCATGGTGGAGACAGAGGAAAGGTTGTAGGCTGGTTTTAATGGCTTCAAATTACCAAGCCCTGGTGTCTGAATTCCTTGATGGAGGGATTCCACCTGGGTGGGGCTTCACCCCTCACCTGGGGAAGGCACAGGCTCCAGATAAGCCCCCCAAAGAGGTCACTTCTGCCTATGCCTGGGGCAGTTGCAGCCTGAAAAGTCCTGCCACTGTATCCAGAGGCAGTCGAGCCTTTGTAGATACACAGCCACAAAAACCTCTGTTTCCTTCTTCCCCCCCCCCCCCCCCGCCTTTTTCTGTCAGTCCTGTCCCCTTGGTGCCGGGGCAAAAATGAGCAACCTCCACTTTGATCAGGTTCCCCTAAGCTGGGGGCCTATTTTTAGTAGTCAGAATTTGTTAATTAGTTCCACAATTGGCGTTTGATTGTGCCCAGTCCCTGCTGCTGGTAAAGTCCTTTCCTTTCCCCTCTGGGAAGCAGCCTGTGGGGGAGGGGCGCTGGCCGCTGCAGCTTTGGAAACTCACGGTTCTGGAGGGTGCTCACAGCTGGCCCAGCTGGTCCAGATTGGGATATGCTGTGTGTCTGGTCACTGACGTGGCCCCAGGAGCTGTTCTGTACTGTTTCTGGTTATTTAGTAGTTGTTCTGGAGAACGAACTAAAACGTGCACGTTGTTAAGCCGCCATCTTCACCTGGAAGTCCCATTATTGCCTTAATTAATTATTTTATTAAATGTCCCTCAATTTGCTGTTGCCTGTTTTCTCACTATTGGACTGAGGTTATGCATTTTTTGGACAATAATACTACTACAGAAATGATACTGTGTATTTTTTTCAGCGTATTACATTACAGGGTTCATGATATTGATATGTCTTATTATTGGTGTGTTCCTTGTGTCTTCTTGGGCATCAGTGCCCTTTCTCCCTTAACACTTGCAAGGAACAAATAGTATAAAGTTTAATCAGATTTTATTTGAATTAAAATATTATGAGGAAAAAAAATTAAAAAAATGTTCTGAGAGCTGAAAAGTATACAGGTTTGTCCCCTGGAATGACCCTTCATGTATACTGAAGATTGAGGGCTTAATAAATAATTGGAGATATATTTTTAGTATAATTACATGTAAATTGAAGATCTTCATTGTTAAAGTATGCAAGTCACTATTTTTACCATGTTCTGCACATTCAAAGCATACTCCCTGCCCTTTGTGCCAACAAAGAGTAAACAAAACCTTCTTATTTAATTTTATCTAGGTTAACTTCTTAAAACCACCTGCTACTTTTAATTTTGATGAATTTTTCGCAAAGTGCATGACCTTCATGGATTATTATCCTGGTCACCACCACAGTAAGTATCCTCTATGGACAAGTCCCCTGCCTCTAACAGCAGTCTAGTGGACTTTATACCCACGCCCACTGCTCCATTACAAGTGTTAGAGCTCCTCAACACTGCTCCCCGATCCCTACTGGCACAAAAGTGGGGCCCAGTTCCACATTCTCCAGAACAGTGATACTATGTGCAACCCTCCTCAGAAATTGCACCTCTCCCCAGGCACTGACTCCTTTCCCTCATCTTCCAAACATTCGCAAGTCTCTCTCAAGAGGAAAGAAAAAAACAAAACTTCTTTGACTCCTACTTCCCTCTCCGGACCTTCACCACCAAACATCTCAGAAGAGAAATTTATATATTTATGCCTTTTCCTCTATCACCTCATTTATTAATTCACCCAGTCAACATTGATTGCATTTGTCCCAGGAGGTATATGCTCACCTCCTCTTCAGTCTTGAGCTACTGACAGTCTTGAGCTTTTATCCTCATGCCTTCCTGTTTTACTGAAACTGCTTATGTCAGCTGTTTATGATCATTACTTGCCACACTAGGTGACCTCTTTGCAGGACTCATCCTAAGCAGTTGGCCTTAGACTGCCCTCTCTTTCTGAACACTATCTTCTTCTCTTTCCTTGTATTCAAAAATATTCTTCTTTCTTAGTCTTCTTTTTACCTCTCAAACCATCCAGTGTCCTTTGCTTAATCTCTTTAAATGTTGGTGATTCCAGCGATCTGTCCTTACCCTCTACTCACTTCTTGGTGAACCATTCATTCATGCCTAACTTCTATAGGGCTCCTAGCAGCTCCAGGACTAGGGCAATGCAAGCTAGGAGTGTAGGGCACAGAATTTAAGGAGGCACTCATCTCAAGGTCATGCAAGTTGCCTGCCTCGCTCAAATCCTAACTGGCAGAATTCAGCCCAGACTTTTGTCCTGAATTCTAGACTCATTAAAAAAAAAATACCAATGGGACATCTCTACTGAATATCAAACAGGCACCCCATCATTAATATGCCTTAACTTTCAGCTACTTATCTTTACCTAAAAAGTTTTTCTTCTTCCAAACTAGAAACTACAGAAACATCATTGAATCATTTTTCTTCCTCATCATTTATGTAAGTTTTAATATCTTGAGCATTGTAAATAGTAGACTTTACTTCTACAAAGCTGGTAATGGGGCATGGCAGATCTGTGGGAGAATTGACCAAGAAAGGCCAAGAAACCCGGAAGCTCTGGCAATGAAGGAGAAAACCTGATGACACTACCTTCCCCTTGGATTCTACCCCATCCCATCTGGTGGATCTTAATGGTGCCTTCAGTAAAGGGATTCTTTAGGCATTATTTTGGGTACAGACTTCTCTGTCTCCACTGTCACCACATGGTCCATGACTTTACAATTCCTGCCTTCTTCCTAAATTCTTTGTCTCTTTCCACAGTCTGTTCAACATCACTTCTTAATCTCCCATACTCACATGGGATTCCAGCCAGATTAGAGTCTTTACCTGTCCTTTTACATACCTTGCTCATTCTTGGCTTTAGCCTACTTTGTTTCCTCTGCCAGGTGTGCCCTCCTTAATCCTTCTAGTAGGATATCATAAATCATTCAAGATCTGGTTAAAACCCTACTTCTCTGAAGCTTTTTCTGATTAATTTTCTCATGTTGATCACTGCTTCCTCTGAGTCTCTCTGATCTGGTCCTTATGATCTTTTTTTTTTTCATATTCAACTTTTCCATATATATTATATTTGAATATCCAGTGAGACAGTAAATGCCTCCAGGGAAATGCCCAAGTTTCCTAGTTACTTTTTCACTCCTGCTCAATGCCTAACATGGTGTATTGAATATATTAGGTGATCAATAAACACCTTCAAAATCAAATTTGCTTCTTAACTTAAATCATTTTTAAGTCTCATTTTAATTTTTTCTTGCAGTTAATTTAGTGTTTTTTTAACCTTATCATTATTTAATGTCCTACCAAAAACCTCTCATTTCTCTTACATTTTTTGCTTTCATTGTGTTCATTCCTACCATCTTCTATCAGTCTATTCTAGAGCATGGAACTACCAACCATTATAGTGAAAGGAACCATTATCTCAAAGAGATAGTGAAAATCTCTTGCTCAGGCAAGGAAATAGGGGACAGCCAGGGCATGAGAGTAACTTGTCCACAGTCGCACAATGTGTTTGTATCAAACCTGGGGCCAAAAGTCAGACTCCTGACTCTCAGTCCCAGTGCTCTTTCAACTTTTATCATCCTCTTCATTCTGTCATCCTCCTCCTCAACTGTGATCCCCACATTTATCCATTCCCATATCTTGTGGCAATCGTTGGAAATACTCCTCAAGCTCCTCAAGTCCCAAAGTATGATGACAACTAGAATAGGGTTGTGGGCTACTTGCAGCTGAAGTTTGGGAAACTCACAACCTCTAATACATTCCCATCAGATATCCCTTGGCCTTTGGGGCCACTAGGTGTCCCGTAGTCCCATGACTAAACTGCAAGGACTGTGTCCAAGGAAGTGGAGACAGGGAAGCTCCTCTCTCTACGACTGCAGGGCCAAGCCTACCTTCCTGAGTCGCCCCTTTTTTCTGCCCTCTCAGAACTTCTGAGGCTTGCATGTATGCTGAAGTCTGATCCTGAACTGGAATCATACCTACAAAAGTATATAATGGAAAGCATTTTGAAGCAGGTACTTTCATCATTGAATTTACTGTTTTGGGGGGTATCAGGGATCTTGGATAGCTGGAAAGATTAAGTAAAACAGCAGCTAGTAGAATGTTCCATTGAAATAAAAAAGGGTGGGGCTAACATTCTCTATGTGTAGATGTCTAAAACTCTTTTGTTCAATCAGGACACTTTTTTTTTGTTTTAGCATGGACAGGTGCCAGGAATCAAACCCGGGTCTCCAGCATGGCAGGTGAGAATTCTGCCTGCTGAGCCATCATGGCCCACCCTCAATCAGTACACTTTTGAGAGTTAAAGTGGGCATTGTCCAGGATTATGTTGTGACAGGAGGCATAAATTGGGGCTGTGTTGCTCCCACAACTCAGGCAAACTGGAACTGATATAAGCATATAAGAACATATGGTCACTCTATCTAGATGTCATATGGCCCAAATATATCAAGTGCATGTGCATTGACACAATATTCTCTCAGTTACTTGAATTAGATCTTAGACATTGAAGTTTAACAAGACAGGTAATTCAAATGCTCAGAATTACCTCTACTCCTCAAAAATTTCTGCATCATTCTCCTAGATTCAGGTTTTCTCAAATATATTAATTGACATGAATTATAACTATGTCTTAGCACTCATCAAATACCAGACACTCTGCTGTTTCATATATTTATTCTTCATAATCCTTGATATATACATATATGATTAACAGCAATTTGTGTTGGATACGTTGCCTTAATTGACCACCTTTTATTTTTAATTAGAGGAGTTGGAAGTTTACAGAAAAATCATGCAGGAAGTACAGGGTTCCCATATATTCCCTCCCCCCGCCCCCATTCACATAGTTTGCCCTATTATTAACACTTTGCATTAGTGTGGAACCATTGTTAAAATTGATGAAACAACATAATTATAATTAAATTAATAACTAGTGTCCATAGTTTACATTAGGATTCACTGTATTGTCTGTTCTATGGTTTTTAAGTATTTTTATTCTGCTAATATATATACAACCTAAAATTTCCCCTTTTAACCACATTCAAACATGTAAAACAATGGAGTTAACTACATTTACAATGTTGTGCCACCATCACCACATTCCATTACCAAAAATTTCCATCACCCTAAAAATAAACTATATACTAATTATGTATAAACTTCCCATTCCCTCCCCTCTCCCAGACCCTGGTAAACTGTATTCTAGTTTCTGACTCTATGAATTTGCATATTCTAGTTATTTGATATCAGTGAGATCATACAATATTTTTTCTCTTGTGTCTGGCTTATTTCATGCTTTATTTTATGATGTCTTCAAGGCTCATCCATGTAGTGGCATGTATCAAGACTTCATTAAGGCTGAGTAATAGTCCATTGTATGTATACACCACATTGTGTTTATCCATTCATCTGCTAATAGACACTTGGGCTCCTTCTATCTTCTGGAAATTGTTAATAATGTTGCTAAAAACATCCGTATACAAATGTCTGTTTGAGTCCCTGCTTTCAATTCTCTAGGTATATAACTAGAATAGAATTACTAGGTCATATGATAATTCTATACTTAACTTTCTGAGGAACTACCTGTCTGTCACAGGGTTTTACATGATTTTACATTCATTCCTATAATGAATGTTCTTATTTCTCTACATCCTTTCCAACATTTATTTTCTATTTTTTAATAATAGCCATTCTAGTGGGTATGAAATAGTATCTATTGTGGTTTTGATTTGCATTTCCCTGATGGCTAATGATGTTCAACATCTTTTCATGTACTTTGGCCATTTGATTATCTTCTTTGGAGAAATGTCTATTAAAGTCTTTTGCCCATTTTCCAATATTGTATGTCTTTTTGTCATTGAGCTGTAGGATTAAAAATATATATATTCTGGATATTAAACCCTTACTGGATATGTGCTTTCCAAATATTTTCTCCCGTTCTGTAGATTGTCTTTTTACTTTCCATATTAAGAGTGCAACTTAGCACTTACCACAAGCTAGGCCATATGTCCTTTGATGAACAAAGTTTTTTTATATTTTGATGAAGTCCCATTTATCTCTTTTTTTTTCCTTGCTTATGCCTTTGGTGGAAAATCTAAGAAGCCATTGTCTAGCAAAAGATCCTAAAGATGTTTCCTTATGTTTTCTTCTAAGAGTTTTATGGTTATGATCTTTTTATTTAGACCTTTGATCCATTGTTTTGATCTTTGTATATAGCGTGAGGTAGAACTCTACCTTCATTCTTGTACATATGGACATCCAGTTTTTCCAGCATCATTTGTGGAAGAGGCTGTTCTTTCCCCAGTGACTGAACTTGGCACCCTTATGGAAAATCAGTTGGCTGTAGCTGTGAAGATTTATTTCTGAACTTTCAACTTGATTCCATTGGTCCCTGTGCCAGTATTTGATGACTGTAGTTTTGTAATATGTTTTAAGATTGGGAAGTGCGAGTCCTCAGACCTGTTACCAGATGGCTTTGGCCATTTAGGTCTCTTACCCATCCAAATAAATTTGACAGCTGTTTTTTTGTTGGGTTTTTTTTTTTTTTGTATGCTGTATGGTGGGGTCACATTTCATTCTTTTTACATGTGAATATCCTGTTATTGCAGCACCATTTGTTGAATTTTTGTTGTTATTGTTTGTTTGTCTTTGTTGGTTTCTTTTGTTTGTTTGTTTTGGAAAGTGCATGGTCCAGGAATCAAACCCGGGTCTCCCACATGGCAGCAAGAATTCTACCACTGACCTACCCTAGCACTCCCCAATAGCTGTTGTTTTATTTCTGAAGAGTAGGCTGCTGGAATTTTGACTGGTATTGTATTGAATCTGTAAACCATGTTGGGTAGAATTGATATCTTAACAATATGTACTCTTCCAATCCATGAACATGGAGTGTCCTTCCATCTATTTTGTTCTTCTTTGATTTCTTTTACCAATGTTTTGTAGTTTTCTGTGTACAAGTCCTTTACATCCTCAGTTAAATTTTTTCTGAGATACTTGATTCTTTTAGTTGCTATTGTAAATGGAATTTTTTTATTTCTCTTCAGCTTGTTCATTACTAGTATTTAGAAACACTTCTGATTTTTGCATATTGATCTTGTACCCCACCACTTTTTAAAATTCATTTATTAGCTCTTATAGCTTTGGTATGGATTTTTCAAGATTTTCTACATATAGGATCATGTCATCTGCAAATAGGGTAAGTTTTACTTCTTCCTTTCCAATTTGTATGTCTTTATTGCTTCCTCTTGCCTAATTTTTCTAGCTTGAACTTCCAGTGGGATAGAACCGAAAGTATTCTAGAAGGTACGAGACTGTGAAAATATAAGGTAGAATTACATTCTTCGCCCAGACTACAAAAATAAGAGAGTCAGAAGGCACAGTAGTTCTTTCTGTGATACCTCGTATTGGCCTAAAGGAGCTAGCAGCTAAGTCAAGGGAACAAATGCCTAACAAATATAGCAAGAATATAAGTCCCCCTTGAAAGAGATTTTGATGGTATATTCCACTTCCATCTGCTATACTCTGGGCTAGCTCTACCATGTTTTAACTTATACACTTAGACAACTTCACCTTTTGCAAAGGATCTCAAAAGTACTCCTGATGATGACAGGTGGCAAGGGAATGGGGGGGGGTGGTTTCCTGGGGAAGGATCCACTGCCAAGGCCACATGCTAAGGAAAGCTCTCTACCTTGCAGATTGATGACAGACAGCTTCGAGGTTATTTGTCTGAGCTTCGCCCAGTAACAATTATGTTTGTGAACCTGATGTTTAAGGACCAAGACAAAACAGAAGTCATCGGGCATGCAATCCAGGATGCATGTATACACATCACTTCTGTTCTGAAAATCTTCCGGGGACAAATCAATAAAGTCTTCATGTTTGACAAGGTAAATATGAGCTAAAAGAGGGAAATCTCCCAGTAGTTTGAGGTTAATATTCATGCCCAAGGTGAGATGCAGTAGAGACTAGAAATTTAATCTAGAAATATCAGTCTTTATTTATGATTATAATAATAACTTACACCAAAAGTATGAACAGTTACTATGTGCCAGGCATTTTTCTCAACACTTTACATATGTTAATTCATTTCATCCTGACTACTCTAAGAGGTGAGTACTCATGTTATTATACCCATTTTATAGATGAGGATGCTGAGGTAGAAATGAGAATACTGAGACAAGGTAAAATTAAGGTTTGCTAATGGATGCAAATGGTGGGCTGGGATCCAAACCCAGGCAATCTACTTTCATATCCTACATTCTTAACCACTATGCTTTTAACATTATTTATGCTCACTGTACATGTACATATAAATATAAATATGCTTATAATAAATGTTACATATAAATATGTTAACATATAAATATGTTGGTTCTGTGCCAACAAAAACCACCCCCAACTTAATAATAATAATAATGTCTGAAAAGTACTTTATAGTTTAAAAAGTCTTTTTAAATACATATAACATTAGTCTTTTTAATAACCAAAACAAAGTTGGTAGGTCTGTATTATGTCCTATTATGTGAAATTGACTTATCCAAGTTTCCACAGTTGGGAAGTGGCCTGAGAATATAGATTCTCTGATTCCAGAGCTGGTACCTTTTCCACTGCTCTGTGCTACTTATTAGGCTTAAATTTAGCACCTTGCAACATAAGACATTGGCCACAGAAGAGAACAGAGAGGAGAATGTACACAAATAACTCATTCTTATCTTTGGAGCAAAAGCAAGGATCAAACCCTTTTCAAGGACGCAAGCCCTACTGTTGAGGATGCACCAGAAGTTATATGAAGTTTACTACTAATAAAATAGGCTTGAGAGATTTCATGATATAAACTGAATCAGAAAGTGAAAATTGCTGCTGACTCTCCACTGGGCCTTGTGGCTTTCTCCTTCACAGGGCTGCTCCTTCCTCTGTGTGTTTGGTTTCCCTGGGGAGAAGGTACCTGATGAGATCACTCATGCTTTGGAAAGTGCTGTGGATATATTTGACTACTGCTCTCAGGTCCATAAAATTGAGTGAGTATTAGCCTTGATCCCATCTGGTGGTCCCTGACCCCCTTGGGAAGCAGAGAAGAGAGAAAGGACAGGCCTAACTTTGGAAGCCCTTCCTGCTTGCATTATTCACCTAATGTATTAGTAGGGTGGGCAAGCTCCAGCTCTGAGGAATTAAGATACGGGCATAGTAGAGGCAAGATGGAGAAAGGACGCTCTTCCTAACAAGTCAGAATGTACCAGGTTTGCAAGAGAACTAGGTTCTCTCCCTATACTTCTGGCTTCCTTCTTGGTAGAGGTCAAACTCCCAACACCATGTTGAGAACTGAGTTGATTTTTAATAACTAAGAGATGAAGTGAGTGCCTAGGTTAAAAATTTACATTGATCTGGCCTCAAGATGATCCACTCAAGAAAGAACTATTAAGAAGGTAAGCTTTTCCATCCCCAACCCTCACTTCCCAAGAGCCCAGTTTCCTCAGGATTCCCCAGCCCTAGTATGCCAATAACCCTGACTCCTTACCCTACACTGGTCTATCCTGCAAGGTACTAGCTTCGTGCCCTAAATATTTCTACCTCCCTAGTCATCTATATATGCAGCTACCTGCGAGTATTTGTAAAGTTAGATTTGCTGCCACACACTTTATCTGGGTTACATCCTTTCGAAATAATGATTTTTTTCTTTTTAGCAATAACTATAAATTATTTACAGCCACAGTCACTTTGCATTGAAGGTCTCTTTGGGGGGTGATGAGGGATTATTTTCCAGAAAAGAAGCTCAGATGAACATAAAAATAGATCAAAAGTGAACTTGGTTACCACTTCTAAGGACCTAACTCTGTGTCCCAGAGTCCCTTCTCAAACTGTCCCTTCTTCACATTTTATGCCATGCACAGTTGTCCAAAACTAACTACAAAGGGTAGAGAATTATACATTGAAATCGTTTCCTATCCTTCCCTGCTGCGTTCATCATCATCTCCAAACCCTTCCCACTTTCTCTATGCTCGTTAGCTTCATCCCTTTTCCCACAACTCTCTGTTTCTCCCCGGTTCCTAGGACTGTATCCATCGGAGTTGCCAGCGGGATTGTCTTCTGTGGAATTGTCGGACACGCTGTAAGACATGAGTACACAGGTGTGGTGAGCTAGTTTATCTCTAATTCCCTCTCAGCAAACACAGTGCCCTGCCACTGGTCTTTGTTGGAGGAGGCACAAAAATAAGTAAGGGCCCTGCCCTCAGAGAGCGCATTCTTCCAAATGTAACCAAGCCATGTAGCTTTGCCCGTTCACAGCTCATTGCTCACAAAGGGTGCATTTCTGAGGCTATGCATGAGTATAAGAAAACAGTTAATTAACCCATGTCAAACTCTGAAATATGTTCTGCAACTAATCATGGTGCTGTGCTTTGAAATGTATTTTTTTTTGTATATATGTTATTTTTCACAAAAAAAAAAGAAGGAAAAAAAGTCGATTGTGATGATAAGCAAATATTTAAGCCTTCTAGCCTCCTATATTCTGGACCAGCTAGAAGGAAAAATCTGAGAGGATCATACAATAGCCCATGACAAACTCTGGGATCTGTCCTGTAATTACTTGTTAAGGGTGCTTTGGAGACTATTGCTTTTTTATTTCTTTGCTTTGTATATATGTTATACTCTACAATAAAAAAGTTCACTTGATATCAAATAGATGCAAATTAACATAAGAATGCAATACCATTTTTCAGCTGGAAAATATTTTTTTTAATGATAATATCTATGATTGCTGGCAAGGGTGAGAAAAAAAAAGGTACTTCTGTAAAGTACTGATGGGTATGTTAAAATGACACAGCTTTCTGGAGAAAAATTTGGCAAAATGTGTATTTAGTTCGAACCACCAAGTTCTAAATTAAGCTTTTATCCAACCTGCTCTTGGATGATGGGTTGAAGTTCTTTTTTTTATTTTTCGGTCTTTAGCCTCTATTTTAAAAATGTACAATCTCTCATCTACTGCTGACATCTTACAGAATACTATCTCTCCATGGAGGGAAGGATTTTTTTATTCATTCTTTTAATAAATATCTATTAAGTACCAGATTCTGCTCAAGGCTCTGGGGATACAGCAGCAGGCAAAACAGACAAAATTCTCTGCCTTCATTGAACTGAATTTCTCATTGGTGGTGGCAAAGGGATAGAAGGGGGAGGGAGGAGAAGACTAAAGTATAATATATAGAAAGTTGGGTAGTGACAGAGCAGGGGGAAAAGGGTGTAGATGTGCATGACCACTTTCAATAGGGTGGTGTGCTGGTCTGAAAGGAACTATGCCCCCTAAGAAAAGCCATGTTTTAATATAAATCTCATTTCTTAAAGGTAGAATAATCCTTATTCAATACTGTATATTTGAAACTGTAATGAGATCATCTCCCTGGTTGATGTGATTTAGTTAAGAATAGTTGTCAAACTGGATTAGGGGATGATGACATGTCTCCACCCATTTGAGTGGGTCCTGATTAGTTTCTGAAGTCCTATAAAAGAGGGAACATTTTGGAGAATGAGAGATTCAGAGAGAGCAGAGAATGCTGTAGCACCACAAAGCAGAGAGTTCATGAGCCAGCAACCTTTGGAGATGAAGGGAAACGCCTCCCGGGGAGCTTCATGAAACCAGAAGCCAGGAGAGTAAGCTAGCTGATGACGCCGTGTCTGCCATGTGCCCTTCCAGCTGAGAGAGAGGCCCTGACTGCGTTCGCCATGTGCCTTTCCAGATGAGAGAGAAACCCTGAACTTCATCAGCCTTCTTGAACCAAGGTATCTTTCCCCGGATGCCTTTGATTGGACATTTCTATAGACTTGTTTTAATTGGGACATTTTCTCGGCCTTAGATCTGTAAACTAGCAACTCATTAAATTTTCCTTTTAAAAAGCCAAAAAAAAAAAAAGAAAAAAGAAAACAGTTATTAGCTGGGAGTAGTGGTAGGTAAAATGCTTATGGAATAAGGGGCCTTTAGAATGATTCCCTGTTGGGCGGGGCGCGGGGAGGGAGCGCGGTCCAGGAGCGTGGGAGGCAGTGGTAGAGGGAGGGGGAGACAGCGGCCAGCAGACTCGAGTCACCACCGGGCCGAGGCAGATATCTCAGTGGAGCGAGGTAGTAGTACCGAGCACTGGAGGCAGTACCAGGATCCCGCTAAGGGGAAGGGAGCAGCGGAGCGGGAGGAGGGGAGGGGGCGATGCTAGAAGCCATTGCGGAGCCCTGTGTGGAAGATTCACCTCCCACCCTTAAGCCAGAGACTCAATCACCAGAGAAACGCTGAGGAACAATTGAGGATTTCCACAAGTTCTGTACTTTTGTCTTGGCCTATGTGGATTACATCTTCCCTAGCAAAGAGGAAAGCAACTGGCCAGCCTCTGGCTCCAGCTCTCCATTGTGAGGTGAGAGTGCAGCAGACAGAGATGGCTGCGACCCTGTCCCTTCAGATCTCTGAACCATCCAGATCTATGTTAAGAAAGCAAAATCATCCAAGAGAAGGGTGGCTCCAGCCCACCCAGCCAGAACCTCCAAGATCCACTGTCTCTAGCCTGCAGTGCCCTGAGAGTACCACCCTCCTTGAGAAGATGAAGCTCCAGGACTCTCTCTGATCCGGATGGGCCCAAAGTGGCATCTCTACTCTCTCCGACATCCCTGACACGTGCCCCCCAGCTCCGTACTTCTCTCACCCCAGTGTGCCTTTCTCAGGGGGACCTCTCCCAACCTCTTCAAAAGAAGGAGCGAAAGAACGGAAAGTTGGGGCCAGAAGCGATGGGGGCTGGCTTTGGGGTGCTTCAGAGGCCTTGGCCAACCACTGGGGATGGGGAAAAGAGGTCTCTAATGGAGAAGAGCAAGAAAGCAGAGTGGGAGGGATAGTCTCCCACCTCTTGGGCCTCCTGGAGCACCCCCCAGGGATACAGAATCTGAAGAGGAGGAGGAAGAAGAAGAAGAAGAGGAGGAGAAGGATGAGATGGCAGAAGTGGTAAAGGGTGAAGCCCCAGGCCCTGTACTCTCAACACCACCTGAGCCTCCCAGGCCGCCTGTCACAGGGCCTCGTGAAGAGCCCCTTCCACTAACAGTAAAAACAAGGTGGTGAACAGCCCTGAAATAAGTCAAGATGGAGATGCCAGCTCCATGAAGGTGAGATGGCGGGTCATGGATGAGGACATCATGGTATAATCAGGTAGTGACTCATGGGATCTCATCATATGTTACTGCCCAAAGCCTTTTGCAGGGCAGCCCATGATTAAGTGTAGCCTGTGTGGGATGTGGAACCACCTCTCCTGTGCTAAGATTAAGATCAATGTCCTTGACTTTTTACTGCCAGAAATGCAAGGAACTGTGGCCCAAGGCCCGGCAGTTAGTGGGATCCCCCAAATCTGGAGATCCCTGACATCATCAAGTCCAGAATGGAACTTCCAGTTGACAACAGGACATGGAAACTGAACCTCAGGGTCCTCAGCCCATTCCCTGGAGCTTGGATATTGTCCTCCTTCAAGGAAGGAATTCCCAAGGGAGGATTGTTTGGAAATAAGTGGTCTCAAGGTCCCACCCTGCCTTCCTTCCCACCCGCTGAACTTGAACTTGGATCCATTGCAACTGGGTTTGGAGGTTGTCTGAGTCCCAAGACACAAAAATCCTTGCTTCTTGGACCCGTCTCACTTTCTGGGCAAGGTTGAAATTGGGATGGGATGAGGCAATTGTCTATAAACTCTAGTGTAAATATAGCACCACCCCTCCCTCATTTTTTCTTCTCTAATCTCCCTGTTTATTTTCTTCTACACTGGTTGTATTTTTAATTTTGGACTTCTTTTGGGCATGGTTGCTCAAATGTCATGAGCCTGGCTGAGGGAGGAAGGTAAACAGAAAAGTAACATTTCTCTCACTCACCTCTTTTGTTTTTAATAATATTGGCCAGCTATACAGACAGCCTGCATGTTATAAATAAAGCAAATAGGCTCTTTTATGTTTATAAAAATTTTTAAAAAAATTTCTTTTAATAACATTTAAAGTTAACTCCTCTTAATTCTTGGAATAGGTTAGAACAGCTTTTTAAAAATTATTAATATTGCCATTATTGAAAAATGACACTATCTCAAAAGAAAGATAAAAAAGTGTTATCTAAGGATTTCACTGCTCTTACCATTACTTCCGTCTTCAATACTCTTAGGGTTTAAGATGTTCAGAAGTAATCTGAAAGAATCTCCATATTGAAACAGTTAACACTTGAAATAATTCAATGCCTGAGATATTATTCAGGGTGGAGAGTTGATGGGGTTGAGGATGGGCAAGATTGGCCATAGGTTAATGGTTATTGAGACTGGATAATGGGTATATGGAAATTCATTATACTATTCTGCTTTATTGTATGCTCAAAGTTCTCCATAATAAAGAGTTAAAAAAAAAAAAAGAATATCTTGATCAGAAGTATTCAAGTCAATGGTGAAGTACAAGATTTAATCCCCAATTAATATTAGTATTAATTGAGGGCTTACGGTCAGCCAGGTACTGTTCAGAGTTATATATATGTGTTGACTCATTAATCTTCACAAACAGCCCTCCAAGGTAAGTACCATTATCATCATCATCATTTTACAGACTAGGTAACTGAGGTATGGGAAGTAAAGTAATTTGCACATAGCTAAAGCTGGGGTCAAACCTCATACAGACACCATTTTGCATTTCGTCTGAGGGTCAGTGTCTCAGGACCATGCTTGTGCTAGTCTACCTTGAAGCAGAGAGCAGCTAGACCTCATCTGAGCGCCCACTCAAAGAACCATCTACGTATTCAAGGCCCTTCTATTCTTTAGCAGATCATTATCTTGGCCTTTCAGGTGAGGTATAAACTTTGCTGATGGTTAATTGAATTAATCCCCTGCATGTTTCGTAGCAGCCACTGGTTGAATATGAGTAGCTGAAGGCTAGACATATGTGTCATTCATGAGAGGCAAAGGAGTAAAAAGTAAAAATGCCATTTGTCGATAGTATATCTCAGTTTACATTCAGTTCAGTAGCTGTTTACTCTCTACTATTTTCCTTTCTCCTTCTTGTAGTCATTGGTCAAAAAGTGAACATAGCTGCCAGGATGATGATGTACTACCCGGGAATTGTAACCTGTGACTCTGTCACCTACAATGGCAGCAACCTACCAGCCTACTTTTTCAAAGAGCTTCCAAAGAAGATTATGAAAGGTGTTGCAGATTCTGGACCAGTCTATCAGTGTTTGGGCCTTAATGAGAAAGTGTGAGTGTGGTGCATTGACTTTGCAGGGTTTTTTGGGTGGTGGACTCTGCTTCTCATGGCTGTGTCTTTCTGTTCTGCTCTCTCTGAATCTCTTTCATTCTCCAAAATGTTTCCTCTTTTATAGGACTCCAGAAACTAATCAAGACCCACCCAAATGGGTGAAGACATGTTGTCACCTAATCCAATTTAACAACCACTCTTGATTGGGCTACCTCTCCAGGGAGATGATCTCATTACAGATTCAAACATACAATATTGAATAGGGATTATTCTGCCTTTACAAAATGGGATTTTGATTAAAACATGGCTTTTCCAGGGGACATACATCCTTTCAAACCAGCACAAATATATATACATGTAGCTGTATATTACATGGAAAACTTTTATATGTAATATAATGGAGGAATATCAAAGTAGTATGGTAATACTTTTAGTCATTCTGACTAAAAGGCTCTTTCAAGATATAGTATTATAGCATAGACAAGTGAATGCACCCTAGCCTAGGTTTAGATACTGACTGTCTGTGTCCTGTGTCACCACTAAGCATGGGATCTTGGGCAAGTTAAACTCTCTGTACCTCAATTTCTTGACTTATAGAGTGAACATAATAATAGTATCTTCTTCATAAGGTTTTTGTCAGGATGCAGGGAAATGATACATGTAAAGGACACGAAACTATGCTGGGCACATAGCATGTGCTCAATAACAGTGAGCTATTGTTGTTTGAGCAATTAATCGGTGGAATTTTTCCATAATATGATATTCTATACCACATCCAAGTCTATTGGGTCTCATATTAGGAATCCAGTTTCCCCAGGAAAGGACCAGTTACTATCAGTGCAGACTCACCAAGCATTTATTGAACATTGTGTCAAGTACTGTGGTAAAGGCTGCTATAATGAGTTGTTTGGACTCTGTATTACCAAATAAGAACTTCTCCTCTCCCCTCTTCTTGACATCTGCAACCCTTGAATCAGGACATAGTCTCTTGTTTAAGATTGAAAAGAGACTTTCTAGAAACTAAAAATTAGTCACTCTTGCCCTCAACAAGAGTTTTGAATCTAACATCTTTACTTTTTTCTTCCTTTCAGTATGTTTGGCATGGCGTACCTCATCTGCAACAGAAATGAGGACTATCCTTTGCTGGGTGAGTTGTGGAGTTTTGGTTCTTAAAAGTCTTACTGAACTATAACAAAACATGCAGAAAAGTACACAGCTAATAAGTGTGCACCTTAATGAATTATCACAAAGTGAACATAACAACCACCATCCAGGTCAAAAAATAGAAAAAATATTCATACCCCAGGAGTCTCCACTTGCTCTCTCCCTCTCCTTTTCTATAAAGACTAACACTCTAGATTACTTATTTAAAAATTTTATATAGCTGGAATCGTATGTTGTGTAAAATTATGTATTTCTGCCTTCTTTTACTCAATGCTATGTTGTAAGAGATAAAGGCAGTGGGATTACAGTTCAGAGATTTCAGTTATTTCAGTCTGTCTATTCTAATATGCTAAAAGGTAAAAATAAATGTCTATATAATGATTCAGTAATCATTATCATTTCTTTTTTTTTTTTTTTAATGGGCAGGCACCGGGAATCAAACCTGGGCCCTCGGGCATGGGAGGCAAGCATTCTTGCCTGCTGAGCCACCATGGCCTGCCCCATAATCATTTCTTAAATCCTAACTTCTCAGTCACACCAGTGTCATGGATTGGCTCTTAATGCACATCAGGTAGAAAACCCTGTATTTATTCGGTATCAGTAGGACTGAGTTTCAGATTTCAGTCAGAGCATCCTGTTATATGTATTTAAAAAAAACAAACAAAAAACAGTGATAAGGTGAAGGTGAATTTTTTTTAATTTAACTTATTTTGTATTATCAAACCAAAACAACATACAAACATGAACATTCTTAAAATGCAAACATTCCAAATATGGTGTACAATCAATGGCTCACAATATCATCACATAGTAGTATATTCATCACCAAGATCATTTTTTAGAACATTTGCATCACTCCAGAAAAAGAAATAAAAGGAAAAAAGAAAATACTCATGCATACCATACTCCCTCTCGTTGACCATTAGTATTTCCATTTTTCAATAGATTTTAACCTTTGTTCCCTATTTTTTTCTATACCCCTTACCACTCCCTTTCATTGTTCACTAGTATTTCAATCTATTTGATTTATTTTAACATTTGTTCCCTCTATTAAATGTTTATTTATTTATTTTATTTATTTTTTCACGTGGGCAGGCACCAGGAACTGAACCCGGTCTCTGGCATGGCAGGTGAGAATTCTGCCTGCTGAACCACCGTGGCCTGCCCAATATATTTATTTTTAATCCATATTTTTTACTCATCTGACAATATCATAGATAAAAGGAGCATCAGACACAAGGTTTTCACCATCACATAATCACATTGCAAAAGCTATATCATTATATATTCATCTTCAAGAAACATGGCTATTGAAACACAGCTCTACAGTTTCAGGCTCTTCTTTCTAGCCTAATGCAACTTAAACTAAAAAGGGGATACCTATAAAATGCATAAGAATAACCTCCAGGATAACCTCTCAACTGTGTTTGGAATGTCTCAGCCATTGACATTTTATTTTGTCTCATTTCTCTCTTCCCCCTTTTGGTTGAGAAGATTTTCTCAATCCCTTAATGCTGAATCCCGGCTCATTCTAAGATTTCTGTCCCACATTGCCAGGGAGGTTTACACCCCTGGGAGTCATGTCCCACGTAGAAAGGGGGAGGGTGGTATGCTTGCCATGTTGGCTGAGAGAGAGATAGGCACATCTGAGCATAAAAGAGGTTCTCTTTTTTTTTTTTGAGGGTAACTCTCAGGCCTAATTTTAAGTAGGCTTAGTTTGTCCTTTGCGGGGATAAGTTTCATGTGAACAAACCCCAAGAGAGGGCTTGGCTTATTGATTCGTTTGTCCCCCCTGCTTGCAAGGATATCAGGAATTCTCCAAATGGGGAAGTTGAATTTTCCCCCTTTCTTGCCATTCCCTCAAGGGGATTTTGCGAATACTTTTGTATTCACTGTTCAAATCACTCTGAGATTTATCGGGGCATCATTCTGGACAAACCTGCAAAATATCATGCTCTATTCAAGTTTCCATGTACTTAATGGTATTCAATTAACCTGTCCATATAAGTTATAGCAGGAAATGCACTAGTCAAAATATAAATTTTGTACCAAATAAACATTTTTTCTTTAATCCCACACATAAAGTTTTCAAATATGATTTACCATCTATTTTCAACACCCTGCGTTATTGGCATTCCTTTGTTCTTCCTCATGCAAAAACATTTTTTTAATTTGTACATTTAGTCACTATCATTGTACACCCTTGGCATTCCTAGATTATACTATCTCAGTCCTTATCATCTATCTTTCCTTCTGGTTTCATTTGTGCTCCCAGCCCTCCTCCCTCTATCATTCTCACATTCAGCTTCATTCAGTGTACTAACATTATTGTGCAACAATTAGGTAGTATTGTGCTATTCATTTCTCAATTTTTACAATCAGTCCTGTTGCACAATCTGTATCCCTTCAGCTCCAATTACAATATCTACCCTATTTCTAACTCTTGATGGCCTCTGTTCTTAACTGAAATTCTCCAAGTTCATTCATTAATTTTAGTTCATATCAGTGAGACCATACAGTATTTGTCCTTTTGTTTCTGGCTAATCTCACTCAGCATAATGTCCTCAAGGTCTATCCATGTTATTATATGCTTTATGACTTTATTCTGTCTTCCAGCTGCTTAATATTCCATCGTATGTATATACCACAACTTGTTTAGCCATTCGTCTGTTGATGGACATTTGGGTTGTTTCCAACTCTTGACAATTGTAAATAATGTTGCTATCAACAATGGTGTGCAAATGTCCGTTTGTATCCTTGCCCTCATGTCCTCTGAACAGATACCTAGTAATGGTATTGCTGGATCATATGGCAGTTCTATACTTAGTTTCCTCAGGAACTGCCAAACTGCCTTTGACAGTGGTTGCACCATTTGACATTCCCACCAACAGTGGATAAGTGTGCCTCTTTCTCTACATCCTCTCCAGCACTTGTCATTTTCTGTTTTATTTATAACAGCCATTCTGGTGGGTGTGAGATGATATCTTGTTGTGGTTTTGATTTGCAATTCCCTAATAGCCAGGGATATTGAGCATCTTTTCATGCGCCTTTTAGCAATTTGTATTTCCTCTTCTGAGAAGTGTCTGTTCATATCTTTTGCCCATTTTGTAATTGCATTGTTTGTCTTTTTATTGTTGAGTTGAACAACTGCTTTATGTATTCTGGATACCAGACCCTTATCTGATATGTAATTTCCAAATATTGTCTCCCACTGTGTAAGCTGTCTTTTTACTTCCTTAACAATGTTCTTTGATGCACAAAAGTATTTAATTTTGAGGAGTTCTGATTTATCTATTTCCTTCTTCAGTGCTCATGCTTTGCATATAAGATCTAGGAAATCACCTCCTATTATAAGATTTATAAGATATTTCCCTACATTTTCTCTAAAAGTTTTATGGTATTAGTTCTAATGTTTAGGTCTTTGATCCATTTTGAGTTAATTTTTGTATAGGGTGTGAGATATGAAAGATCCTCTTTCATTCTTTGCATGTGGATATTCAGTTCTCCAGGCACCATTTATTGAAGAGACTGTTCTGTATCAGCTTGACTGCCTTATCAAAGATCAATTGTCCATAGATGAGAGGGTCCATTGGTCAGTATATCTATCTTTATGCCAGTACCATGCTGTTTTAACCACTGTAGCTTCATAATACACCTTAAAATCAGGTAGTATGAGATCTCCAACTTCATTTTCTTTCTCAGGATATTTTTAGCTATTTGGGGCAGCCTGTCTTTCCAGATAAATTTGGTTATTGGTTTTTCTATTTCTGAAAAGTAAGTTTTGGGGATTTTAATTGGTATTGCATTGAATCTATAAATCACTTAAGGTAGAATTGACATCTTAACTATATTTAGTCTTCAATCCATGAACACAGTATGCCCTTCCATTTCTTTAGGTCTTCTGTGATTTCTTTTAACAATTTCTTGTAGTTTTCTTTGTATAGGTCTTTTGTATCCTTAGCTAAATTTATTCCTAAATATTTTATTCTTTTGGTTGCAATTGTAAATGGAAATTTTTTCTTGATTTCTCCCTCCCCAGATTGCTCATTACTACTGTATAGAAACACTACAGATTTTTGAGTGTTGACCTTGTAACCTGCCACTTTGCTGTACTCGTTTATTAGTTCTAATAGTGTTGCTGTGGATTTCAGTGTTTTCAACATATAGTATCATATCATCTGCAAACAGTGAGAGTTTTACTTCTTCCTTTCCAATTTTGATGGCTTGTATTTTCTTGTCGAATTGCTCTGGCTAGAACTTCTAACACAATGTTGCATGACAATGGTGACAGTAGACATCCTTGTCTTGTTCCTACCTAAAGGGGAAAGTTTTCAGTTTTTCCCCATTAAAGATGATGTTAGCTATGCTTTTTTTATATTCCTATCATTTCTATTCCTATCCTTTGAAGTATTTTCAACAAGAAAGGATGTTGAAGTTTGTCAGATGCCTTTTCTGCATCAATCGAGATGATCATGTGGTTTTTCTGCTTTGATTTGTTGATATGGTGTATTACATTAATTGATTTTCTTATGTTGAACCATCCTTGCATACCTGGATGAATCCTACTTGGTATGGTGTATAATTCTTTTAATGTGCTGTTGGATTCGATTTACTAGAATTTTGTTGAGGATTTTTGCATCTGTATTCATTAGAGAGATTGGTCTGTAATTTTCTTTTCTTGTAGTGTCTTTGTTCAGCTTTGGTATGAGGGTGATGTTGGCTTTATAGAATGAGTTAGGTTGCCTTCCTTCCTCTTCAATTTTTTTTGAAGAGTTTGAGCAGGAGTGGTACTAATTCTTTCTGGAGTGTTTGGTAGAATTCACATGTGAAGCCATCTAATCCTGGACTTTTCTTTTTTCAGAGTTTCTTAATGACCTATTCAATTTCTTTACTTGTGATTGGTTTGTTGAGGTTGTCTATTTCTTCTCAAGTCAATGTTGATTGTTCATGCCTCTCTTGGAAGTTGTCCACGTCATCTGTGTTGTCTAGTTTATTATTATAAAGTTGTTCATAGTATCCTCTCATTACCTCCTTTATTTCTGTAGGGTCAGTGGTTATGTCTCCTCTTCCATTTCTGATTTTATTTATTTGCATCCTTTCTCTTTTTCTTTTTGTCAACCTTGCTAAAGATCCATCAATCTTATTGATTTTCTCATAGAACCAACTTCTGGTTTTGTTGTTTTTCTCGATTGTTTTCATGTTCTCAATTTCATTTATTTCTGCTCTAATCCCCGTTATTTCTTTCCTTTTGCTTGCTTTGGGGTTAGTTTGCTGTTCATTCTCTAGTTCTTCCAAGTGAACAGTTAATGCCTTGATTTTTGCTCTTTCTTCTTTTTTGATATAGGCATTTAGGGCAATAAATTTCCCTCTTAGCACTGCCTTTGCTGTATCCCATAAATTTTGATATGTTGTGTTTTGATTTTCATTTGCCTCAAGATATTCTCTTGTAATTTCTTCCTTGACCCACTGATTGTTTAAGAGTGTGTTGTTGAACCTCCATATATTTGTGAATTTTCTGACCCTCTGCCTATTATTGATTTCCAACTTCATTCTTTTATGATGTGAGAAAGTGTTTTATATGATTTCAATCTTTTTAAATTTATTGAGATTTGCTTTGTGACCCAGGGTATGGTCTATCCTTGAGAATGACCCATGAGCTGAAGGTGATTTTTATTTTCTTCTTTTCCTTTTCTAAATTTTCTATATTTTCTACAGTGAACATGTGTTTCTTTAATTGGGAAAAAAAACCTATAATTTATTTTTACAGGAACTTGAATTGTTTCTATGACAGAAATAATCTAAACATAATTTTAAAAGGCAAGTTGAATTTTTTTCTTATTACTGATAATATATTTAGTAGCCCTGAGATATGTGTACTTTCTCATTTACTGAGGGCATGTTTCCTTCATCATAGATCTGAAATAAAAATATTTTTCTTATAATTGTTCAATATAGGTAATCCAACTTTAATAATTTACTTCCAAATGTAATAATCTACCAATGACTTCCAGTGTGTTATAGAAAACAACAACAAAAAACAAAACAAAACAGAAAACAGACTTTAGGGTCACATAGCCCTGGTTTAATTCCTGCTTGTACAATATTTAAAAATCTGTTTTCCACAACTGTAATTAAATGGACATTATAACAGTACTTTCCCTCATAGCTTTTGGGAATCAAATAAAAGTATAAAGCCACATTGTTTACTGTAAAGCTCTCAAGAAAGATTTTTTAAATTTTGAAGTGCAGAGGGCCTTGTGCAAATCCAGTGCCAGGGAAATTTCCAGGGTATTTTTATAAGGGTACCTTTTTATATCTCCAGACTATTTTATATTGATTGGGGGGTTCTCCTTTTTAAAAAATAAAAATAACAGGACGTGATAAAGAGATCAGATACTTCATGTGCACTATGAAGGAATTTTTGATGTATAACTGTAGCCGAATCCTAATGTACGAAGGATTAACAGGATACGGAAAAAGTCAGATACTTATGGAACTACAGTACCTGGCCCAAGGTGAGAATCACAGGTGAGTGCCTTGGAATTATCATTTTCTGTGAGCCTAAAGAATCCTGAAGTCCTTATAAGAATTTCATTCCTTTTGATACTCCTCTCCTTTAACTAACTTGCCTTATATAAACTATCCACGATTTTTCAATTGCTGGATGCCATGACAATTGTGCTAAATAAATAATAAATGATAAGTAATTGAACAAAAAAAAGCATAGAAGCTAGGCTTACCTTCAGAGATCATACTTAATGACAGGTGGAGCGTCCCTAGTAATCCCAACCTAATCAGATGGATGAGAACAACTGCCATAGCCATTGAGACCAAAGTACACTGGGTATGCAGAGCAGACTCTTATCCAGCCTGCTGCACAGGAATCAGTGGTTCTAACCATTAGTCCTGACAGTGGTCTAGAGAATGTTAGACCCCTGGATCTTTCTCTGGAAGATAGGCAAGGTACTTACCGCCTGTTGTTTATCTATTTTCGCACAAGGAATGTCACAGGGCTCTCTTGGGATAATCCTTCCAGCACCCTCGTGGAAGATATTATGGTATTCAATAACAGTAATGATGACCAGTGATGATGGTCTCCATATCCTCTCACTATCTAACCTAAAGACTATATGGGGGGGGTGGGCCATGGTGGCTCAGCAGGTAAGAGTGCTTGCCTGCCATGCCCGAGGACCCGGGTTTGATTCCCGGTGCCTGCCCATGTAGAAAAAAAAAAAAAAAAAAAAAAGACTATATGGGGGAAATGCTGATTATTAACCTTGTAATAGCTTTAGCTTGATGAAACAGCAGTACTTCTACCTTTTTAAAATGTAAGACCTGAGTAAAGTCAGTTTTAAAATATCTTGGACGTTTCTGAGGGAATTATTCATCACAACTAGGAGACATTGACTTATGCATTTATTCAATCACTAATTGAGTTATTTAGTATGTTCCAGGAACTGTTAAATACCAAAGCCCCGTCGACGAATAATTTCTGATTTTCAGGTAGCTCTTGCAGCAGAGGAAAGAGTGATAACAATAAAAATAAAGTGTGTGAGGGCAATGATAGACGCATGCAGTTGTTACAATGGAAGCTCAAAGGAAGGGGTATGTAACCTGGGGGCACTGGGGAAAGCTTCCCAGAAGCTATGCATGAGCTGAGATTTGCAGATGAACAGGATATGAAGGATTGGAAGGGAACTGTGAGGAGCGATGACATTGCTGAGGTGACAGCATAAGTAAAGGCATGGAAAGGAGAAATAGCTCTGGATGTGCAGGGAAGTCTCACCAGTTTGTTACTAATGGAGGAAAAACTGCTAGGTAGAAAGTGGCAAGTAATGAAGACTTGGAAAGTCTTGTGTGTCACATAAAGGCTTCTGAACCTATCCTTTTAAGCAATGGGAGCCACTGAAAATTTTAAGATGAGTACATGAGAAGATTTATGTCTAACTAGAGCCTTCAGACTTTTGTATTATTTAAATGTAAATAATACATTTACAGGATTATGACTCTAAGCAGGGATAATATGCATGCTGTTGTGGAAGAATAGATGAGTATGAGGGCCTGAGCCCACAGCAGTGGTGGTAGAACTAGAGAGGAGGGCATAGCTAGGTTAAATCATCAAGGTTTAATAATCAGTAGATTGGAAGAGTGTATCAGAAACAGTAATAAAAGACAGTTTCCAGATAGCTTGGACAATCTCTGTCACTATAATTGAATATAAAGAGTCAGCACTTTCCATTAACCTTTATTATTTAAAAAATATATACCTATAAAAACTCTTTGACTTCTGATTTTCTTATAAACAGGATAATTGCGATAGCACTGACTAAGATCAGCTTCCATCAAACCTTTTATACCATCCAAATACTCATGGCCAATGTACTAGGTCTGGATACTTGTAAACATTATAAAGAACGACAATCCAACCTTCAAAGCAAAGTCAGGGCCCTGCTGGATGAAAAGTTCTACTGTCTTCTTAATGACATTTTCCATGTGCAGGTAACTAGCAAGGATTAGACTTGTACAAGAAATAGCAATGGGGAAGGGGCAACAACTCCACTTTGATGCTTTATGCCTTAGCTTCGTTTTGGCCCTTATCATTTTCATCTGGTGAGGAAATAACTCCCTAGTCCTCCTTGAATGTACAATCATATTCTTGACACAAGTAACTGCCAATGTAAACAGACTGCCCTGTTCTTTCCTGTACATATTAGACTTAATGGTATAGAACATCAGAGTTGAAAGGATGTCATGGATTATATACAGCATGAGGATTTTAAAGCACAGAACAGTAAAACAACTTGCCTAAAGTCACACAGCTTAGTGGTTCCTTTTACTATTTTCCTATATTCAATATTCTTATTATTCTTTTTACAGTTTCCCATTTCACGGGAAGTTTCCAGGATGACCACTTTTAGAAAGCATAATCAATTGGAAGCATTGTTTATGAAGATCTTGGAACAAGTAAGAGCATCTGTGGGTCAACTAATGGGGGGGAAGAAGACTGGGCATCTCATTACAAAGCCAGGTGGACTGAGGGGTTTAGAGTCCATTGACAAGAAGCAATGAAGATATGAAAATTTTAATCCTAAAGTGCTACATTCTCTATCCTTCCAAACCTCAAGCTAAGAATCTGTTCAGAAATTTTATACTTGAAAGAAGTCCCTTAACATTATTTCTGGGAATTTGGCCTCTCAGAAGTTTGACCTCTCCCTGAAACTAGCTCAATTCTTTATAGAAGATTTTATATTTCCCAGGAATGAGGTTATGACTAAAGGCAAAAGAATTAAGACTCAAGGGATAATTAGGAAGGTATGCACAAGATTTTTAGTAGTTCTACTATCAGGTAAAAAACGAAACACAAAACACCTTTTATAGTGCCCAGACTCTTGGTGGAACATCAGTACAAGGATGAAAAGGGAAAAACTTGCAGGAGCAGATCTTCCAGCCATGAGTTATTTTCTATATAATGGATCAGTGGGAAATCCACTTTAGTAGCTGCTTGGAAAGCATAACCTAGTGATGACCACACCTCCATATGTCCTGGCACTGATACCTGTGTACTTTGCCACACTGGGTAAGGACTCAATTGCTTCTGAAGAATTCTCTCATCCTGTGCTAAGGACACTAGCTATATAATCTCTAAGATCCTTTCCAGCTCAAAGAGTCTATCATTCTATACTTCATTACCACTTTTTCCACTGAAAATCTACCTACCCCACAATAGTTAATTACAAGGTTGAATGGCCTTTAATGCAATTTAATTCACAAAAAGAATTTAAAGGGAGAAATCAGCATTGAAAATAAATGTGATCATTTTATGTAAATTTACTTATTTTTATCTTGTTTCCACCAAAGCACCTTTTTCTTGTGTTTGATTTGGTCTTTCTCTTCCACATTATAAACTTTTTCGGCTGCTTGGTCTAGTAGCAGCTTCTGTTACAATAACAAATAGTCATAAAAGTTTAGTGACTCATAACATGTATTTCTTCATTTTATATGAGGGCGATGGGTGGCTTCAGCTTTGCTGGGCTCTACTGAGCTTTGCTCTGCTCCAGGAAGTCCCTGCTATTTCTTCCTGTATTGTTAACTCTACCCTGGCAAATCTGCTTTCTCTACTTTTATCTTACCATTGAAAATCTTCTGTCAAGGTCTCTGGTGATCTCTTCATAATTGCCAATTTCACTGGCTGCTTCTTGGCTCACATTATACCTGGCCTTTCCATTCTCTTCTTTTTTTTTTTTTTTTTTTTACATGGGCAGGCACCAGGAGTCGAACCCGGGTCCTCGGGCTTGGCAGGTAAGCATTCTTACCTGCTGAGCCACCGTGGCCCGCCCCCTTTTCATTCCCTTTTGATAATTTTTGTCATCTCCTTTATGAAATACGATTCTTTCCTGGTTTAATTCTTACCTCTCTATATTTTTTCTTTTTTTTATATACTTTCCCAGAGTTCCACTCTCAGCCCATTGTTTTTCTTCCTCTACAATGAGATGCAGTATGTCAAAGCAGTCATATATGTAGGGTCTGTAGTCAGGTTACCTAAGTTTGGACCCCTATGACTATCACTTGCTACCTAAGTAACCTTGAAAAAGTGACCTAACCTTAATATGCTTCTGTTTCGTCATCTCCAAAATGGGGAAATAATAGTGCCTTGCTCATAAGGTTATCATAAGAATTAAGTAAGTATATTATATGTAAAACAATTAGAACAGTGCCTCTTTCATAGTAAACATTCAACAAATGTTAGCTCTTATTATAGGCTCTTTATACTCTAAGTCATCTCATGGCTTCAGTTGTTCACTATGTGCTGATAATTATCAAATTCTGGCTCTGCATCAGCTAGTACTCTCCTTTAGAGTTAGCCCTCTTTTACAATCAGCCCAAGGTGAAAGTGCAAGTCTTTCCCATCTTTTCTGAGTAGGCATCTTGTCCTGGACTTGTACACCTGGCCTTAGAAATTCCCCCATCTACAATAATTCAAATGTCCCCTCTATTTCTTATGAAATAGACTTTCCCCCATCCTGGGTGCTCTTTGTATGTGTTAAAGCAGCTAATCCTTTGCCCCAGGACACTTTGATTTAATTGTTTCTTACACTGCCTCAGCTGTCTATAGCTGCTTCTGCCTGCAGGGTAGGTTCTGGGAGGGCAAGCCAGAGAGAAGTTTCTTGATTCAGGGCTTCAGGCTGTCACCTGATAGGTTGGCACCAATATATAGGCACCCCAATAAGTGCAAAGAGTTTCTCTGCTCCCTCCAGAAGAACAGGTGTTGGGAACCAACAAGGAAGTGCAGTCTGGCTTAACAACCTGGAAGCATTGTATAGCACCATCTCGGTCAACCAGAGCCCTAAAGTCCTACCATATTTAAGTTGCCGTTATCTTGATTCAGCGTTTGCCATTACTGCAATTCTTTGACCATTTTCTGGAGCTTTGAGAAAGATGTTTCTGCCAGTTCTTGTTTTTTTTCAAAAGTCTTGTGGCAGGAATGGAGTCCTGGAGCATCTCACTCCACTATTGTGATCTAGCATTATCTTTACATAAATGTCTGATCAAGTACGAATCAATTTCAACCATCTATCAAAATTATGTACATTTCAAGTTAATGGAATCTAAACTAAGGTAAAGTTATTGGAAACAGAAATATTTAATTTGACAGGCCCTCTGGCCCTTTCTTGTCCTCAAAAGCAAACTAGAAAACTCAGTGGACAACCATGCATACGCATACCCATCTGTAAAAACCTGAAATCTTACAGCATTGTCCTTTTTGTTCCTCTACTTTTTTCAGACAGTGAAAGAGGAAAGGATTATTTTCATCATTGATGAGGCCCAGTTTGTGGATTCAGCCTCCTGGGCCTTTATGGAGAAGCTGATCCGAACTGTTCCCATCTTCATCATCATGTCACTGTCTCCCTTCCATGACATGCCCTGTGCTGCTGCCAATGCCATACTAAAGAACAGGAACACCACCTATGTCACTCTTGGTGCAGTGCAACCTAAGGACATCCGTGACAAGATCTGCCTTGACCTCAGTGTGAACAGCATTCCCAAAGAACTGCACTCGTAAGTAGCCTGCTACTATCCTGAAGTTTTAACATCTATTTTACTCCCTAGTTCTAGACCTTATTAGATTCCTTAGTATGTGTCTTAAAATGCCTATGATACTATTATTACAGGTCACACCTTTCAAAGGGATCATTCATTGTTCTTGGCAGAATGGATGTTGCTCACTTTTCCTTTATGTTCCCTTTTATGCCTTCTCAAATTTTGCCTAGTGACATCACTTTTGTTTCCCTTTCACTGTGCTCTGTGGGTGGGTATACTCATTTCAATCAACATTGACTAAGGGCATCATCATGGGCAGGTAACAGGAAAGACAAATTTGTAAACATTGAGGACCACAACCTGCAACTAAGCAAGGTCTTACTCAACTGGCGAAAACATAATCTGGTTGGATTGCTTTCCAGTAGCATAAGCAAACTAATACAGATTTTGGTACTGGAGAAATGGGGTGCTGCTGCAGTTTGCAAATACCAAACGTGTTGGAAGAGCTTTTCTGAATGGATAAAGGGAAGATTTTGGAGGAGTTGTAAGGATCTTGATTTTGGAGGAGTTGTAAGGAGGAGTTGTCACTAGGCTTTGAAGAGACTGTTGGGAGAAATATGGACTCTAAAGATGCCTCTAAAGAGGCCTTAGACGAAAATGAGGAATGTGCCATTGCAAACTGGAAGGAAGGCAACCCCTGTTTTAAAGGGGCACAGAATCTTGCAAAATTGTGTATTGCTGTTGGATGGAAGTAAGAATTTGAAGTTGACAACCTAGGATACTTAACTGAGGAAATTTCCAAACTATATGTGAAAGCGCAGCCTGGCTGCTTCTTGAAGCTTATAGTAAAATGCAAAAGGAATGAGATAAATTTACTCCTGAGTAAAAAGAAAACAGAAATTGATGGTCTGGAAAATTCCAGCCTTCCAGAAAATGAAACCTCAGTGGCTAGGGCCCCAGATGAGGATTTAGCCAAATACAGAAGCAGCCAGCCATTACAGAGAAAGTACAGATTGGAGATAGAAAGGATAATCTTTCAAAGGATTTGTTGAAAGTCCTATTATCTGATAGCTTTAATCTTTTGTACTACATGGAAAACCAAAACAAATTTTTTACAAGATCTGTATTAATGGACCCACTGCAAGTCTGGACTAAAAGGGACAGAAAAGGGACACATTGAAGGAAAAATGGCTTCAAAGGCAGAACCATGGAAGCTAAGGCCTGGAACCAGGAAACTTCTGACCGGGAGAGTGAACCCATCCATACATGTGAAGAGGGCGAGTTTGCCCCAGAAGCAGAAGGCTTCTGCTTCATTGCTTAGGAAATTATGCCGCTTCAGGCATCAGAGAGGGTGGAGCCCATATATCAGGGATTGGGGGAGCCTGGCTGCCACTCCATTGTTCTGGAGGGGTTTAGTGTGTGCCCCAGAGGTGGTAGAGATCCTGGGTGCTGCCCTGAAGCTTGGAGAGGATGGAACCAACAAAAAGGTGGACCCCCAATGAGCCCCAGTCTTGCAATCCTCATCCTAGCATTTGGAGCAAGAAAGACCGCTGTGTAGGTCCTTGGAAAGGTGGGACTGCTGCCTTCTAAAGCCTGCAGGATAAATGACTCTCATACTTTGAAATCAAAAGGAGTTTGCCCTACAGATTTGCAGAATTGTTTGGGTCCAGTGACCACTGTTTACATTTCGATTTCTTCCTATTGCAATAAAAACACGTATCCTATGACTGTTGCTCCTTTGTATATTGGCAGCAGATAACTTGTTCTGAGTTTCACAGGTCCAGAGCCAGAGGAAAATTTTTGCCTTAGAAACAGATCATGCCTGTAGCTGACTTTGATGATATTTTACAGAAATAGCCAGAACTTGAAGAGAAGAAATCTCCAGTCCCAGCAGATGCTAAACTAAGAGATGAAACACCGCATTTTGTCCTGGAACAGCTAAGTAAATGCCCACAGATGTTTAGAGAGGAAACCACTGACATCAGAAACTGGAGGCAACTGAACTGGGAACAAGGACCAGCAGATACCAGCCACAAGCCTTCCCAGCTGACAGAGGTGCTCTGGATGCATCAGCCTTTCTTGAGTGTAGGTAACCTCTAGCTGGTGCCTTGATTTGTACATTTTCAGGGCCTTAGAACTTTAAACTTGTCACTTATAAAATTCTCTTTTTTAAAAGTCATTCCATTTCTGGTTTATTGCTTTTTGGCAGCATTTGCGTACTAATATATTGAATTCTGATGGAGTGATGTCATCAAGATGGCAATGTAAGACATTACTGGAAAAGTTTCTCCATGGAGACAGCTAAATAAAAGGGCGCTTCCAATTCGCTTGGAAATTTGGAGGAAAAGAAAGACCAGAGAAAAAATCCACAAACACTGAATCAAAGGAAAAAACAAACCATGAGAAAAGAAGGTAGGAGATTTGCTACTGGACCTGCCTGTCTGGACCCCACCCTCACACTTGGTCCCATGATAGTTGAGTCACACAGACAGCAACAATTGTACTCTGACCTGGGCACCTCCTACTATGGCCACTGACCACAGAGCCATAAATGGCAGCAACTTAGAGTTCCACATGCATTCAGGCACAGGCAACCAAGGCTATATAGTCCCAGGGAAGGACCCAAGTCGGTGAGAGCATGCACACAAAGCATCCCCTGGGAAAGAGGAAAGGAGAACTACCCACAGTGAGTAGCTTTTGCCAAGCAGTGCAAACTCCCAACCTGGTCTCTAATTGCTTGTGAACCTAAATGATAAAGTGGGTGTTTTTGGACAGTCAGCCCATCTAGCTGCCTGGGGTGGGTTACTCTAGGCAGGAATTTATAGGAAACAGAAAAATTGAACTACTGCAAGGCAGAACGAACAGAGAACTGAAAGCTGTAGTGAAAATACAGCTCCGATCATGGTAGAGCAATTGAGCAAATCATAGCTGCTGAGGATGAAAATTTGAAAAAAAAAAAAAGAACAGCCAAGGACTCCTGGAAAAGGTACAAAAGAAAGGAAATCTTCTCTTGGAGGTGGAAAAGTTGCATATAAAAGGATAATCTTAAAAGTTGCAGCACATGCCCAGGGCAGGAAACAGGTGCAGTAGACCTGAGAGAATCTGACTGTAAAACCTGGGCTGCTCTAAAGGTTCAGTATAGCCTGAACCAAGGGTTGAATAAGAGTCTTAATACACAACCAGTCAATAACAAAGCCCTAGGCAAGAGAAAGAAATTGACTTCCAGAGTTAGTGCATCAAAATAATCAAATGCCAGACATCAGCAAAAAATCATTAACCATGCAAAGAAGTAAGAAGATATGGATCATTCAAGGGGACAAATTAAAACTTTAGAGGGGAGGGCCATGGTGCGTAAGCAGGCAGAGTTCTCACCTGCCATGCCAGAGATCCGGTTCGGTTCCTGGTGCCTGCTTATGCAAAAAAAAAAAAAAAAAAAAAAAGAGATCCTTTCAAAACTTTAGAAGAAACACAGACATTGGAAAAACTAATCAAGGGAGTTTAAATAAATCTCCTAAAGCAATACAAGGAGCTAAAGGAAAATATAGATAGAAATAATAAAGTATGGCGATAGAACCAAGTGATATTAAGAAGACAATGAGTGAATAAAAGTAATTAGAAAGTCTAAAAAGGAGCATAATAGAATTTATGGGACTGTAAAACACAGTAACAAAGTTTAAAAATATGCTAGACACATACATCAGAAGATTTGAACAGACAGAAGAAAGAACCAGTGATCTATAAGATAGGACAACTGTTCTAGTTTGCTAACTGCTGAAATACAATATACCAGAAACAGAATGGCTTTTAAAGAAGGAAATTTAATAAGTTGCTAGTTTACAGTTCTAAGGCCAAGAAATGTCCCAATTACAACAAATCTATAGAAATGTCCAATCAGAGACATCCAGGGAAAGATACCTTGGTTCAAGAAGGCTGATGAAGTTCAGGGTTTCTCTCTCAGGTGAGAAGGCACATGGCAAACACAGCCAGAGTTTCTCTCTCATCTGGAAAGGCACTCGTGAACATGGTCAGGGTTCCTCTCTCATCTGGAAGGGCACATGGTGAACATGGCATCATCTGCTAGCTTCTTCTCCTGGCCTCCTGTTTCATGAAGCTCCTCAGGAGACATTTTCCTTCTTCATCTCCAAGGGTCACTGGCTGATGGACTCTGCTTCTTGTGGCTATGTCATTCTGCTCTGCTGTCTCTGAATCTCTCATTCTCTAAAATGTTTCCTCTTTTATAGTACTTCCAAAACTTATCAAGACCCACCCAAATGGATGAAGACACACCTCTAGCCAATCGAGTTTAACAACCACTCTTGATTAAATCTCATCTTCAGGAAGATGATCTAATTACAGTTTCAAACATACAGTGCCGAATAGGGATTAGAAGTGGCTGCCTTTACAAAATGGGATTAGGGTTAAAACATGGCTTTTCTAGGGTACATACATCATTTCAAACCAGCACAACAACTGAATTCTTAGAAGAATAGATAGAGAAAAGAATTTCAGAAAGGGAATAGAACATAAGGGATCTATGGGATATCATGAAGTATACAAACATATACATCATGGGAGTCTCTGAAGGAGAAGAGAAGGGAAAGGGGGCAGAGAGAATATTTGAGGAAATAATGGCAGGAAATTTCCTAACCCTTACAAAAGACATAAAATATATGTCCAAGAGGCTCACTCTACTCCACATAGGATAAACTATAACAGACTCATTCCATGACACATACAATCAAAATATTCAATGCCAAAGATAGAGAATTCTGGAAGCAGTGAGAGAAAAGTGATATGCTACATATGAAGGACCTTCAGTAAGACTGTCAATTTCTCATCAGAAACCATGGAGGTAAGAAGTAGTGGTGTGACACATGTAAGGCACTGAAAGAGAAAAGCTGCCAGCTGAAAATTCTTTATGCAACAAAACTCTCCTTCAAGAATGAGGAAGAGTATAAACATTCATGGATAAATAAAAATAGAGAGTTCATCATCAAAGGTCAGTCTGACAAGAAATGCTAAAGGAGTTCTTCAGGTTAAAAGGAAAGGGCAGGAGATACTGGCTTGGGTCTGTATGAAGAAGTAATGATCTCCAGTAGAGGTATATACATGGTGTTCTATGTATATAGAACACCATGTATATAGGTGTTCTAGTTTGCTAACTGCTGGAATGCAATATACCAGAAACGGAATGGCTTTTTAAAAGGGGAATTTAATAAGTTGCGAGTTTACAGTTCTAAGGCCAAGAAAATGTCCCAATTAAAGCAAGTCTATAGAAATGTCCAATCAAAGGCATCCAGTGAAAGATACCTTGGTTCAAGAAGGCTGATGAAGGGCCACGGTGGCTCAGCAGGCAGGAGTGCTTGCCTGCAATGCCAGAGGACCCGGGTTCATTTCCCGGTGCCTGCCCATGTAAAAAAAAAAAAAAAATTCAATGAAGTTCAGAAGTTCAGGGTTTCTCTCTCAGGGTTTCTCTTCCACCATGAGAAAGCACATGGTGAAAATAGTCACAGTTTCTCTCTCAGCTGGAAGGGCACATGGTGAGCAAGGCATCATCTGCTAGCTTTCTCTCCTGGCTTCCTGTTTCATGAAGCTCCCCAGGAGGCATTTTCCTTCTTCATCTCTATAGTGCTGGCCTAGCAGACTCTCTTCTTCGTGGTGCTGCAGCATTCTCTGCTCTCTCTGAATCTCTGTCATTCTCCAAAATGTTTCCTCTTTTATAGGACTTCAGAAACTAATCAAGACCCACCCCAATGGGTAGAGACACATCTCCCCTAATCCAGCTTAACAACCACTCTTGATTGGGTTACATCTCCAGGGAGATGATCTAATTACAGATTCAAACATACAGTATTGAATAGGGATTATTCTGCCTTTACAAAATGGGATTTTAATTAAAACATGGCTTTTCTAGGGGACATACATCTTTTCAAACCAGCACACATGGGTAAATGCAAAACTCAATAGTACTGTATCTTCAGTATGTAATTCTGTTCTTTATTTCCTATAAGATATAGAATACAATTAAATAAGAAATAATCATATTTCCTTACAATGGATGCACATAATATAAAGAAGTAATGTTTAACAAAAACAACATAAAGAGGAGAAACAGAGGGAGACTGTGTTTGCTATTGAAGTTAAGTTAGTATCTTTTCAAACTAGTAGGGTATAGACATAGGTTGTTTATTACAAACCCCATGGTAAACACAAAGAAAATATTTAAATATATACAGTAATGGACATGAGAAGGAGAGCAATCATTTACATCACAAAAGATCAATTATACACAAAAGGACGTGGCAATAAATGAAAAGAGAGACAAAAAATGATATGACATAAAAAATAAAAGGACAAAATGGCTGAAGTAATGAAAAAATGGCTTAAGTCCTGTCTTATCAGTAATAACATTAAATATAAATGGATTAAACTTCCAAATCAAAAGACGCAAATTGACACAGTGGATAAAAACACACAATTCAACTATGTGTTGTTTACAAAAGACTCCCTTAGACACAAAGACACAATTAAGTTGAAAGGATGGGAAAGAATATCCCAGGCAAATAATAACCAAAAGAGAGCTGAGGTAGCTATGTTAGTATCAGACAAAATAGATTTTAAGTAAAAAAAATAGTTACAAGAGACAAGGAAGAGCACTATATATTATTAAATGGATTCATACACCACAAAGAAATAATCATAAACATTTATGCACCTAACCACAGTGTCTCAAAACACATGAGGTGAGCATTGAAAAAAATGAAGGGAGAAATGGACACCTCTATAATAGTAGTTGAAGACTTCAATATACCACTTTCATCAAAATATAAAACATCTAGACAAAAGATCCATAAGGAAACTGAGAACTTGGACAATAGGATAAATGAACTAGATGTAACAGATATATACAGAACACTGCACACCCAAACAGCAGAAGACACATTTTTCTCAAGTGTACATGGATTATTCTCCAAAATAGATCACATATTAGGTAGCAAAACAAGTCTCAATAAATTTTAAAAAATTTAAATTATACAAAGCATCTTCTCCAACCTCAATAGAACGAAACTAGAATCAATAGCAGGTAGAGAAGTGGAAAATTCACAAATATGTGAAAGTTAAACAACAAACTAAATGATCAAAGGGTCAAAGGAGAAATCACAAGGAAAATCAGGAGATAACGTTAGAGAAATGGAAATGAGACCACTTATGGGAGGCAATGAAGGCAGTACTCAGAGGAAAATTTATAGCCCTAAAAGCTTACATTAAAAAAGAAGAAAGAGCTCAAACAGAGACCTAACCATACACCTGGAGGAATTAGGAAAAAATAAATAAAACGAAACAGAACAGTGAGCTAGACCCAAAGCAAGCAGAAGGAAGGAAATAACAAAGATTAAAGCAGATATAAATGAAATAGAGAATAATAAAACAATAGAGAATTAACAAAACAAAAAAAATTGGTTCTTTGAAATGATCAATAAAATAGGTAAAACTTTAGACAGACTAACAAATAAAAAAAAAGAGAAATGACACAAATAAATTCAGAAATGAAAGGGGAGACATTACTACTGACCCCACAAAAACAAGTACCTTAAGATATGATGAACAATTGTGTGCCAATAAACTAAACAACCTAGATGAAATAAACAAATTCCTAGAAATGTAAAACAACCTACACTGACTCTAGAAGAAATAGAAGAGCTCAACAGAACAGTAACAAAGTAAAGAGATTGAACCAGTAATCAAAAACCCTTCCACCATTATGCAAATGTTCAAAAAAATGATCATGGTTGATGAATATGCAATTATGTGATGATATGGTGAGCCATTGATTGTACACCATGTATGGAATGTTTGTATGTGAAGAATGTTTGGATACGTTTTCTCAATAAAAACAAACAAACAAACAAAAAAGCCTCTAACAATGAAAAGTCCAGGACCAGACAGTTTCACTGGTGAATTTTACCAGTCATTCAAAGAACTAACACCAGTGCTGCTCAAACCCTTCCAAAAAATTGAAGAGCAGGGAACACTTCCCAACTCATTCTATGAGGACAACAGCACCCTAATACCAAAGCCAGATAAAGATACCATAAGAAAAGAAAACTACAGCCCTTATCTCTTATGAATACAGATGCAAAAATTCTCAAAAAATACTAGCAAACCTAATCCAATAGCACATTAAAAGAATTATACACCATGATCGAGTGGAATTTATTCCAAGTATGCAAGAGTGGTTCCACATAGGAAAATTAATTAATGTAATATGCCACATTAATAGAATGAAGGGAAAAACCCACATAATCATTTTAATTGGTCATTTAATTCAAACAGAATTAGACATTGGACAAAATTCAGCACCCTTCTTGGTAAAGCACACAGAAAATTAGGAATAGAAACAAATGTTCTTAACATGAAAAAAGGCAAATATGAAATACCCATGGCTAGTATCATACTGGAAGTTCTAGCCAGAGTGATTAAGCAAAAAAAGAAAAATGCATCCCAAATAATAAAGTTTGACAAAACTCCCCCTATTTGCAGGTTGTATTAGTTAGGGTTCTCTAGAGAAACAGAATCAACAGGGAACACTTGCAAATATAAAATTTATGAAAGTGTCTCACGTGACCGTAGGAATGCAGAGTCCAAAATCCACAGGGCAGGCTGCGAAGCTGATGACTCCAATGGATGGCCTGGATGAATTCCACAGGAGAGGCTCACCAGCCAAAGCAGGAATGGAACCTGTCTCCTCTGAGTCCTCCTTAAAAGGCTTCCCATGATTGCATTTAGCATCACTAATTGCAGAAGACACTCCCCTTTGGCTGATTACAAATGGAATCAGCTGTGGATGTAGCTGACATGATCATGACCTAATCCTATGAAATGTCCTCATTGCAACAGACAGGCCAGCACTTGCCCAATCAGATGAACAGGTACCACAACTTGGCCAAGTTGACACCTGTCCCTAACCATGACACAGGTGATGTGATCCTATACATAGAGAATCCTGAAAAATCCACAACAAAGCTGTTAGAGCTAATAAACAATTCAGCAAAGTGGTGGGGTACTTGATTAATATGCAAAAATCAATAATAATACTAATATTAAGCTTTCTGAAGAGAAAAATCAAGAAAAAATTACATTTATAAGAGCAATTAATTTAATAAAATATTTAGAAATAAACTTAACCAGGAATGTACAGGTCTGTACATGGAAAACTACGAAATGTTGCAGAGAGAAACTTAAAAAGAACTAAATAAATGAAATGTGGTCAAGGATTGGAAGACTTAATATTAAGATGTGGCTTCTACCCAAAGCGATTTACAGATTCCATGCAATCCCAATCAATATTTCACCCTATTTGCAGAAATGGAAAAACAGTCATCAAATTTATATGGAACTCTACTCACTTCATCGACAAAAACTAATTCAAAATGGATCTAAGAATTAAAGCTATAAGGCTCCTAGAAGAACACATAGGAAAACATCCTCAGGACCTTGTAATAGGTGGTAGTTTCTTAGACCACCAAAAGCACAAACTAAAATTAAAAATTAGATAAATGGGACTCCATCAAAATTTAAAACTTTATCAAAATACATCCCAAAGTAATCTGGGCAGAAAATAAAAGTATTTGCAAGGTCTGCTCTAGGGGATAAGGGAAAAGGTGGAAATATTAAATTTCCCCACCTGAGGAAGACCTGATACTCTCACAAGCATTGGGGGCTGCCAATTTGATGGGCCAGGCCCTTAACCTTGGGGCTGGCCCTTATGAAACTTATTTCTGCAAAGAAGAAGCTAAGCCTACTTATGGTGATGCCTAAGAGTAACCCCCAGAGAACCTCTTTTGTTACTCAGATGCGGCCTCTCTCTCTAAGTCAACTTGGCAGGTGAATTCACTGCCTTCTCCCCTACATAGGACATTCCTCCCAGGAGTGTAAATCTCCCTGGCAAGGTGGGACATGAGTCACAGGGATGAGCCTGGCCCTAGCATCGTTGGAATGAGAAAACCTTCTTGACCAAACAAGGGAAGAGAGAAATGAGACAAAATAAAGTTTCAGTGGCTGAGCAATTTACAGTTGAGAGATTATCCTGGAAGTCATTCTTATGCATTATTTCCTTTTCAGTTTTCAGTGTATTTGGAGTAGTTAGATAAATGGGGCTGTAATCCAATATCCTTGATTCTTGTAGATGATTGAATAACTATAAGAGTGTTAAAGGTATATTCATGGGATTGTGAAAACTGACACTCCCTTTATCCACTGTATGGACAGATAAGTAAAGCGAGACAAAAAAATAAATAAAACACTAAAGGGCATGGGGGATGGCATGTTTTGGGTGTTCTTTTTTACTTTTATTTTTATTTTTGTTCTTTTTGTGAGTAATGAAAGTGTTCAAAAATTGATTGTGATGATGAAGGCTCAGCTATACAATGATACTATGAAACATTGATTACATACTTTGGAGAAATATATGATATATGAATATAATATATCTTTTAAAAAGGCAATTGTACATACTATTTGATTATATGTTGGATGCATGGTCTTCTGGAACAAGAGAAAAGTTGAGTTGTCATAAGTAACTTGCATCTACTGCAAGCTCTGTCAATGGTCAGCCATGTGACTGTGGAAAGACTGTCACTAGTCCAAGCCTATTTCCTTAACTATAAAATAAGAAAAATGATCCATATTCGGTCCCTTATTTTAGAGGGATTGTGTCAGAAATTACCAATGAGAAGAACGTTGAATGTATTAAAAGTATTTTCTTCAATAAACTCTGACTCTTGGATATGTGGAAAAGCAAAAACTTTATCAGGAAAGTAAAAAGACAACCTACCAAATGGGAGAAAATATTTGGAAACCATATATTAGAAAAGGGTTTAATACACAGAATTTATAAAGAATTCCTGCAACTCAAGGATGAAAAGACACTATTTTTTAATGGATAAAAGACATGGATAGACATTTCTCCATGAAAATAAACAAATGGCCAATAAGTACATAAAAAGATACTCAAAGTCATTAACCATCAGGGAAATGCAAATTAAAACCACAACGAGATACTCTCTTATACCATTAGAATGGCTACTATTTAAAAAAAAAAAAAAGAAAACAAGTGCTGGAGAGGATGTGGAGAAATAAAATCACTTGTATATTGTTTTTTGGGAGTGTAAAATGGAACATCTACTGTGGAAAACAATATGGCAATTCCTCAGAAAGTTAAACATAGAATTACCATATGGCCCAGTAATCCTACTTGTAGGTATATAGCCAAAAGAATTAAAAGCAGGGACTCAAAGACATTTGCACACCTTTGTTCACAGCAGCATTATTCACAATTGCCAAAAGGTGGAAGCAACCAAAATGTCCATCAACTGATTAATGCATAAACAAAATGTGTGTGTGTGTGTGTGTGTGTGTGTGTGTGTGTATAGATAGCCATAAGAAGGAATGGAATTCTGATGCATGCTACAACATGGATGCAGCTTGAAGACATCATATTAAGTGAAATAAGCAAGACACAAAGGGACAAATACTGTGAGATCACTTATACGAAATAATCAAAATAAGCATATTCATGAAGTCAGAAATTAGAATACAGATTACCAAGGGCCAAGAGGAAGAGGGAAACGGGGATTTTTTGTTTAATTGGTATAGAATTTCTCTGGGATAATGGAAATTTTGGTGATGAACAATGGAGGCACAATTTTGTGTATATAATTAACACTGTATTCTATATTCAAAAAAAGAAATTTTTGTTTTATATGTTAACACACACAAACCCAAAGAACTGTACAACATAATGTAAACAGTGCACTAAATAGCATAATTATAATAACATTGTTTCATGAATTGTAACAAAGGTACCACACTAATACGAAATGTTAATAATAGGAGAACTGTGTGTGTGTGTGGAAGAGGCGGGGTTCAGTTTGCTAAAGCTGCCAGAATGCGGTATACCAGAAAAGAGTTGGCTTCTACAATGAGAATTTATTAGCTTACAAATGTATAGTCCTAAGGCCTTGAAAATGTTCAAATTAAGGCATCAACAGGATGGTACCTTCTCTAAAGAAAGGCTGCAGCATCTGGAACATCTCTGTCACATGGTAGGGACCATGGCTGGCATCTGCTGGTCCTTCTCTCCTGGGTTTCATTGTTTTCAGCTTCTGACTTCAGTGGCTTCCTCTCTCAGCAACTCCCAGGGCTTTTTCTCTGTGAGTTTCTCTTAATTTCATCTCTCTTAAAGGACTCCAGTAAAAAGAATTAAGACCCACCTTGGGGCAATTCCTCAATTGAAATAACCTAATTGAAAGGTCCCATCTATAATATGTCTGCACCCACAGGCATGATTAAAATGACTTGGGCTTTTCTGGGTATATGGAAATGTTGTACTTCCTGCATGATATTTCTGTAAACCTACAACTGTTCTAATAAAATAATTTTTAAAGTAATCTAGTATTGGTGTTCTCTGTCTATGGCAGATGTTTAAAACTGACTAATGCTTTCTGAGCTTTTGACAGCAGTCCCCTTACCAGCATTGACAGTGCCTCTTTGGCTGTCTCTTTACAACCTCACCTTGACATCTGCATCTACTTTTTCTAATGAAGGTGCCTTATCCCCTGAAAAAAAGTGTCTCGGACAAAATCTCATTTAAAATAAACTAAGGCATAAATTTCTGTCTCTCACTCTGTCACCGTCTATCTCATTCTATATATATGTACAAATAAACATATGCATATATGTATGCATTTACCTTTTAATCTAGCAATCTCTAGTCTAGGAATTTTTCTCAAGAAGACATTGGCAAAAATATGAAACGATATATACATGAAGTCTTATTGGGCCATTATTTGTATTAGTAAAAGGCTGGAAATAATTCAAACGTCCATTTCAAAGGGGCTAGGTTAACTAAACTATAATGCAGCTGTACAACGGACCACTGTGTAGTAAAAAGAAATGAGAAGGAAATTTTATGGAAGGATGACAAAGATACATTGTTGTGTGGAAAAAAACAGGTGCAGCACAGTATGTGGTATGTATAACATGCTATTTTATCTAAAAAAGGGTATAGATGTGTCTATGCCTATTTTAAGAATCTGTCCCAAGGATAGATTGGCAAAAATACGAAATGTCATATGCACAGTTTTTAGTGAGCATATTATTTGTATTAGTAAAAGTCTGGAAACAATTCAAATGTTCATCTCCATCCATCCAGTGTCCAGTAAGTAGTTTCTGGATATTTTAACTAAAAAACCTTTAAGCAATAACAATTCCAGAGCAATTAGCATTCATTAATAGTCTCTAAACAGCATCACTGCATACCAAATAAGAGCTTCTAAACACCATATCCCACTAAAAGGAATTGGGGCTCCTTGGAGAAATGGCTAATTCTGTGTATAAGGAAAGGAAATGCATATGATGATCTTGGAATATCTGATAGTATCAGAAAGCAAGTAAACTGTCAAAGGCTAATAGGATGTCAGTGAGATCCACTTCACATTCACTAGGATGGCTATAACAAAAGGGAAAAATAATAATTTTTGAGAGGCTATAAGGAGGGAGGCAGAGGATAATAATTTTTGGAGAACTGGAACCCTCCATACATTGCTAGTGTAAAAAATAGACACTATGAATGTAGAAATGGGCAGCTGCTTTGAAACCACTTTGGTGGGTCCACAAATACTAAACATGAAATTGCTGTATGACCCAGCAATCCTGATCCTGGGCATGCACTCAAGAGAAATAAAAACATACGTCCACACAAAACTTGTACATTAATGTTCACAGCAGCGTTATTCATAATAGCTTCTGGCTCCTCCCCATGGCTTTCTCTTTCTATGTCTGAATTTCTTCTTATAAAGTACTCCAATGATCTGCATTAAGACCATCCCTCATTCAGTTGGGACACACCTTAACTAAAATAGTGTCTTCAAAAATCCTATTTGCAATTGATTCACACCCACAGAAATGCAGATTAAGATTAAGAACATGTCTAAATTGAGGTACATAATCCAATCTACCACAACCACACATTGTATGATTCCTTCTATATTAAATGTCCAGAACAGGCAAATCCATAGAGAGAAAAACTAGATTAGTGGTTGCCAGGTACTGGGGTGGGGATTGGTGGGCAATATGGGATAACTGCTGATCTGCACGGAATTTATTTTGGGGCTGAGGGAAGTGCTCTAAAATGGATTATGGTGATATTTGAGCAATTCTATGAATATAATAAAAGCCACTGAATTGTACACTTTAAATTGTGAGTGATATCGTACATGAATTATATCTCAATTAATTGCATTTGAAGGGACTCCCACTGATCTAAGATCAGAAAATCTCAGCATCAAAGAGAATGATGGCTGCAATGGATTAAAGCACATCATATATATTTTTAAAATGTATGAATTCATAATGATGCTAAGAACACATACACACACTTTATTGGTCACTAGTGGAGGTTGTTAGGATATCAATTCATGTCTCTGAAATTGATAAATACAGGAAAAGAATCAAGTGTATACTTCTCCTTTCCTGTATGTTCTGTATTTCAAGTTAGCAAAAGAGTTGATGAGGGAAAGTTCTTTATAGCAAAATTCTGGCTAATAAGTGCAAACTAAGTGTTAGAATTAGGAAATTACCATTTTGCAGTCCCTAGCAAAATAGTAGATCTGTGCAATGAATATCAGTGATGCTTAAATCATTAGATGAAAGGTTGTTTGGGAACCTTCATAATGAAGGGCTCAGACAGGCTCCACCTGAACACTAAAAGTGAAACAAGCATACATCACATTTCTCCTGATAGGATGCTATAGGAAGAATTTGACACCAATTTTGAAATAGTCTAGCCAAAAATTTATCCAAGTCTAATCAAGATTCTAAATCTAACTAACACTTTATAAGAAATACAAGGGAGAGTAGACAAGTTAAACAATACCATGAGGAAGCAATCAGCCAAATAAAAAAGTGTGGGATATCCTATAAGACAAATGACCCAGTTTCTGAGCAAATCATTGGTGTAGGAAAAAATGGGGGACTACTATATAATAAAATAAAGCTAGGAGACGTAAACAAAACAAAGTAGTATGACTCCAGGCTGACTCCCCTCCTTTGTTTTCTCCTCCTAGGAAAACAAATTCTTTTTTTGACCTGCTGTTGGTTGAGTATAATTATTCCCAAAGGCAGCCCTGGATCCTGTTGCCACATTCAGCTTCAAACTTTTCATGTAGACATTTTTTTTTTTCCATGTTCCAAGCTTCTCAATTCCTCTCTCACTATGCTTGAGATGGGGGAAAACATCCCACCACCACCACCACTACCACAACTCATCTAAGGTGGAATTCACAACAGTCATTACTCTTTCCAAAATCATCTCCTCTCTGCTCTCCCAAATCCTCACTTTTTATTAAGGGAGTAGCCGTCATTATATTATTCTCACCTTTTAGGGCAGTAGAGTCCTATTTTGCCACAGTATTAAAATTTTGAGCTCTAGGTCAAGAAGCCTAGCTGGCTTCTCTTTGAGCAGCATTACCCCTTCTCCATCCTAGAAAAAAAGTAATAATTAGATTCTTATAAGCTTTGATGAGAACCAAACCTAGGGAAGATGAGACAGCGTGACAACAACTCTAATCCTAATTATATTCTCTGTGAGTTTATAACTTTCCCTGTTTCACTCTGTGACTAGGCTGCCTTTGATTTTTGCTATGACCCTATAGCATCCGTATGGCCCTTGTCCCCTCTTGTGTTGGTTTTGGTTGATCAGTGAAAGTGTTGGAAGAAAAGGAAAACAAAGTAAGCATGTTTGGAACACAGAAATGTAAGGTGGGAAAGAAAAATAGTAAGAGAAAAAACAAAGATGGAATAGTGTGGCAAAAAAAGATGAAGATGGGTTGGGGAAGGTTTTGCCCCTTAGATGTATTTGGTTGTGCATCAGCTTTAATGGAATAAAGCCTCATGACTTGTGGTTGTTATTCATTTATCATGGCCCTTCCTTTGTTCATCAAGGTGGTTCGTACAAATAAGAACACTGAAGCTAAGGAACAAGTACAAGGGAGTTAAAAAATATTGGAAAATGAGGGGTTTATTTTCAAGTGATTGAAAACACTGAAATATTCTTCTTTCCTAATAAATGGTTCTTCAGTATATATATATATAGGTTGCCTTGTTTTAACTACAGGTACCTGGTGGAGGGGAGCTGTGGGATTCCATTTTACTGTGAAGAATTGCTAAAAAACCTTGACCATCACAAAGTACTCATTTTCCATCCAAAGGAGACTGAAGAGAAGACAAATGTGAACTGGAATAGCATGTTCAGTAAGTCCCATCATAACAGTTCTTTCTCACTCTGTCCTTTTGCATAATTAAGTCCTTATGCAGAGAAGGTGGCAAGTATGGGCATTCCATTGATTGCTTATTATGGGATCAGAGGGTTTGGGGAAGACAAGGAATATTGGATTTGATAGTCCAGATTTAACAGAACTTAACGTTGCCTGTGGCTCACTAGACTGGGCTAAAGAATGAATATACCTGTGACACGAGGGAACACTGAGAAAGCTTAAAATGCACAATTTCAGAACTGAAGGGGATTTAGATGTTATCTTGAAAAAAAAACTCCTTTTTTTTCCAGAGATAAAGTTACTGGCTCAAAGTGAATTGTCAACAGGGTCCCATGCTACGTATATGTAAAGAATGATGAAAGGCGGGCCACGATGGCTCAGCAGGCAAGGATGCTTGCCTGCCATACCAGAGGACCGGGGTTCGATTCCCGGTGCCTGCCCATGTAAAAAAAAAAAAAAAAAGAATGATGAAGTTTGAGGTGATGGCAGCAAGGGGGCCCCTGGAGCTTTTAGGAAAATAATTTTAGTGAAGGGAGAGGATTGGAGAATAGGGCAAGGATGGAAGCAATAACAGATGATTAAAGATAACATGAAGGATAAGGAAATGTTTGTGATGGATATACCACTTGTTTCAGGAGTTAGCACTCATGAGAAAATATCATGCTAGCAAAAGCAAATTTTAAAAGAATGAAATAAAATATCTTGACATAAAGGAGATCTGTGTAGGTTGAAGAGATATTTCTCCCATGAAAGGAGAGAGTATTAAGAAAATACTCAACTTTTCTGGCTATTAGGGAAATGCAGATTAAAACCACAATGAGATACCCACCAGAATGGCCATTATCAATAAAACAGAAAATGACAAGTGCTGAAGAGGATGTGGAGAAAGAGGCACACTTATCCACTGTTGGTGGGAATCTCAAATGGTACAACTGCTGTGGAAGGCAGTTTGGCAGTTCCTCAGGAAGCTAAGTATAGAATTGCCATATGATCCAGCAATACCATTACTAGGTATCTGTTCAGAGGACATGAGGGCAAGAATACAAATGGACATTTGCACACCATTGTTTATAGCAGCATTATTTACAATTGCCAAGAGATGGAAACAGCCCAAATGTCCATCAACAGAGGAGTGGCTAAACAAGCTGTGGTATATACATACGATGGAATATTACGCAGCTGTAAGACAGAATAAAGTCATAAAGCATATAACATGGATGGACCTTGAGGACGTTATGCTGAGTGAGAATAGCCAGAAACAAAAGGACAAATACTGTATGGTCTCACTGATATGAACTAACATTAACGAATGAACTTGGAGAATTTCAGATAAGAACAGAGGCCATCAAGAGATAGAAATAGAGTAGATTTTGGGTAATTGGAGCTGAAGGGATACAGACTGTACAACAGGACTGATTGTAAAAATTCAGAAATGTACAGAACAATACTACCTAAATGTAGCACAATAATGTCAGTACACTGAAAGAGGCTGAATGCGAGAATGATAGAGGGAGGAGGGCTGGGGGCACAGACGAAATCAGAAGGCAAGACAGACAATAAAGACTGAGATGGCATAATCTAGGAATGCCTAGGGTGTACAATGATAGTGACTAAATGTACAAATTAAAAAATGTTTTTGCATGAGGAAGAACAAAGGAATATCAATATTTCAGGGTGTTGAAAATAGATGGTAATTCATATTTTAAAACTTATGTGTGAGACTAAAGCAGAAAATGTTTATTTGGTACAAAATTTATATCTTGATTAGTGCATTTCCTAATATAACTTATATGGACAGATTAATTGAACACCATAAGTACATGAAACCTTGAATAGGGCATGAGATTTTGTAGGTTTGTTCAGAATGATGCCCTGATAAATCCCAGAGTGATTTGAACAGTGAATAAAAAAATTTTTGCAAAGTCCCCTTCGGGGAATGGTGAGAAAGGGGGAAAATTCAATTCCCCCATTTGGAGAATTCCTGATATTCTCACAAGCAGTAGGGACAACCAAATCAATAGGCCGAGCCCTCAATCTTGGGGTTTGTTCATATGGAACTTATCCCCACAAAGGATAGATAAAGCCTACTTAAAATTAGGCCTGACTTACCCTCAGAGAACCTCTTTTGTTACTCAGATATGGCATATCTCTCTCTCAGTCAACACGGCAAGCAAACTCACCATCCTCCTCCTTTCTATGTGGGACATGACTCCCAGGCATGTAAATGGCAACATGGGACAGAATTCCTAGAATGAACTGGGACTCAGCATCGAGGGATTGAGAAAATCTTCTCGACCGAAAGGGGAAAGAGAGAAATGAGACAAAATAAAGTGTCAGTGGCTGAAACATTTCAAACAGAGTTGAGAGATTATCCTGGAGTTTATTCTTACACATCATATAGATATTCCTTTTTAGTTTAAGGTGTATTAGAGAGGCTAAAGGAAAGTGCCTAAAACTGTAGAGCTGTGTTCCAGTAGCCATGTTTCTTGAAGATGATTGTATAATGATATAGCATTCGTAATGTGACTGTGTGATTGTGAAAATCTTGTGTCTGATGCTCCTTTTATCTGTGGTATGGACAGATGAGTAAACATATGGATTAAAAATAAATTTAAAAAGATATTATTGTAACTGTAAAAAAAAAGAAGACAGTATTGCTTTACAATCATCTTAACTCCAATTTTACTCTTTTATTGTCAGTTTAATTTAAAAAGGAGCCAAATATTGTTTCACAGCAACCCATTTTATGTTTAGCCTAATATTCAAATCTGACAACTTTTGACATCTGCCTTCTCAAAATCAAACCCTTAAGGGTAACTTTTATTTCAAACTATTAGAAAAGATTTGTTCTTTTCACCTTGTAAAAAGAGAGGTGGTAGAAATAGCCAAGTTCATTTAATATATTATGAGTTGTGTGGGAAATGTCAAATTAACAGGGATTTTCTAACCTTCTGATAGTTAAACCTGTTTTGGTGAAATATTGTTCATATAAATATTTAGAGATTATATAAAATTCCTAAAAATTAAGTGTTCTCCCTGTCCATGATATGTCTGATACTGATCTGCATGATATTAGACAACACTATAGTGTTAGGATAGTTTTATTCTTAGAAAATATTAAATTTCACAAAATAACCAAATTTCCCTGTTAATTATGCTGTTTTACTCTGATGTGCCTCTGGAAATGCATATAAACAGCTATGGACAGAATTTCAATGTCAACAAAAAGAAACATCAAAAGAGAAGCCAAGAAAGTATATAAATGATGTTCTGTTAATTAACATAATCCTAGGGGTAAAAAAATGTAAAAGAAAAGCAAAAAAAAGGAAAAGAAAATGTTGGCCTTGAAGTCAGGGGTCTCAAGTTCAAGTGTCACATATGCCATTTAATTCTTGATATTTTGGGAGTAGTCACAGACTTCATAGGGCTCTCAGGTACTCAGCTATAAAATGCAGGCAAATGAACACAAATCCCTTTTGATTATTAATTTAACAGACATCTACCAAGCCCCTTCTCTGTATCTGACACCACAGTAGGTTATACCTACAGGAATATAAAGTGACTAGATACAATAATATTCACTTTTTTGCCTCATTTTAAAAAATTAAGCTTTTATTTTTAAGAGAATTATAAATTTGCATGCAGTAGTAAAAAATAATACAGAATATTATTGTAATCCAATGTACCTGTAATCCTTTATACCCTTTCTTCAGTTTTCCCCAGTGGTAACATGCAGAGCTAGGATACTGACATTAATACAGTCAAGACACCGAGCATTTCTATCACCACAAAGCTCCCTCATGTTGCCCTTTTATAGCCACACCCAATTCCCTCCCAACTCCACCTCCTCTTTAACCCTTGGCAGTCAGTAACCCGTTTTCCATTGCTATGATTTTCTCATTTCAGAATATATATATAAACAGAATAATACAGTATATAACCTTTTGGGATTGACTTTCTTCACTCAGCATAACTCACCTCAGGTTATCCAAGTTGTTTCATGTATCAATGGTTCATTCTTATTTGTTGCCAAACAGTATTCCATGGTATACATATTCCATGGTATATGTATTTCATGGTGTACCAAAGGTTGTTTAATTCATCTGTTGAAGAATAACTGGGTTGTTTATGATTTTTTTTGTATTACAAATAAAGCTGCTATAAACATTTATGTACAGGTTTTTGTATTAAGATAAGTTTTTATTTCTCTGGAATAAATGTCTAGAAGTACTTTTGCTGGGCTATATAGTATCAGCCTGTCTAGTTTTTAACAAAACAACCAAACTATTTACTAAGTGGTTGAACCATTTTACATTCCCACTAGCAGTGTATGAGTCATCCAGGATTTTCTGACATCTTTGTCAGCATTTGACATCATCACTGTTTTTTATTTTAGCTATTCTGATAGGTCTATAGTGATAGTGATATCTCATTGTGTTTCTAATTTGCATTTCTCTAATGGCTAACATCTATATATCTTCTTCACTAAAGTATCCCTTCATGCTTTTTGCTCATTTTTAATTGGATTTGTTTTGTTGTGTTTGCTGTTTTGAGAGTTCTTACATATTCTAGATACTCATCCTTTGTCAGATATGTGATTTGCAAATACTTTCTCCCACTCTGTAGCCTGTCTTTTCATTCTCTTCCTAGGGTCTTTCACAAAAGCTTTGAAGTGTTGATAAAATTCAGTTTATAAAGTTTTTATTTTATGGATCATGCTTTTGGAATCAAGTCTAAGCCCTACATGTTTTTCTAAGTTTTATAATTTTACATTTTTAGATTTAAGTTTGTAATATATTTTGAGTTAATGTTTTTATAAGACATGAGACTTATGTAGAGGTTTTCTGTTTGTTTTTGTCCATGGATGTCTAAATACACCAGAACCATTTGTTGAAAAGGCTGTATTTCCAGCATTGATTTGCTTTTGCACCTTTTTCAAAAATCAACTGGGCATACATGTGTGGGTGTATTTCTGGTTTCTGGGTTCCCTATTCTGTTCAGTTGCTCATGTCTCTATACTTCCTGCCAAAATCACACAGTCTTGATTACTATAGCTATATAATAAGTCCCGAAATCAAGTAGACTGATTCCTCCCACTTTGGTCTTCCTTTTAAAAATTGTCTCAGCTATTTTACTTTTTTTGCCTCTCCATATACATTTTAGAATGATTTTAGCTATATCTACAAAAGGCCTTGCAGGAATTTGATAAGAATAGCAAAAATATGTGTCAATTGTGTTATATACCAATTTGGAAAGAATTGACATCTTTACTGTACTGAGTCTTCAATCCATAAACATGGTATGCCTCTCCATTTATTTTGATGCTGTTTATTTCATTAGTTTTATAATTTTCAGCATACAAGTCCTCTACATGTTTAGCTAGATTTACACTTAAATATTTCCGTTATTTGAAGGATTGTAAATGGTAATTTATTTTTACTTTTGGTGTCCACATTTTTATTGCTAGCATATAGAAATGCAATTGATTTTTGTATGTTTATCTCATTCCTGCAGCCCTGCCGAACTCATTATTTTTAGGAGTTTTTTCTATTTTATAGATTCCTTGGGATTTTCTATGTAGAATATCATGCCATCTGCACGTGGGGACAGTTTTATTACTTCTTTTCTAATCTGTATGCCTTTTATTTTACTTTCTTGCCTATTATACTGACTAGAACTTTCAACATTAAGTTGAATAAAGTGGTAAGACTACCATTTTCCTTGTTCCTAATCTTAAAAGCATTCAATCTTTTACCAGTAAGTATAATGTTATACTTACTGGTAAATGCTCTTTGTAAATACTCTTTCTGAAGGTGAGAAAGTTCCCCTCCATTCCTATGTCTGAGAGTTTTTAGCATGAATGGGTGTTGAATTTCATCAAATGATTTTCTGCACTGATTCCTCTGCTTATGTGATTTTTTTTTTTCTTTATCCTGTTAATATGGAGGATTACAGTCATTGATTTTCCAAATGTTTAAGCAGCCTTGCATCCCTGGAATAAACTCCACTCTCATTTATATAATTATTTGTATATATTGCTGAATTCTTCTTGCTAATATTGTGTTAGGGATTTTTGCATGTATATTCTGAGACATACTGTTCTGTATCTTTCTCTTTTTTGTACTTTGCCTGGTTTGGGCATCAGGGTAACACTAGCTTCATAAGATGAATTGGAAAATATCCTTCCTCTTCTATTTTCTGGAAGAGATTGTATTGAATTAGAGTTACTTCTTAAATATTTGACAGAATTCTCCAGTGAAACCATCTGGTCCTGGATATTTCTTTTTTGAGCATTTTAAAATTACAAATTCAATTATCCATTTTATATTGGATGAGTTGTGGTAATTTATGTTTTTCAAGGAATTGGTCCATTTCATATATGGTATTATTCGATGTCTGCAAGGTCTGCAGTGCTATCTGTTTCATTCCTGATATTGGTAATTTGTACTTTCTTTGTCTTGCTAGAGATTCATCAGTTTTATTGATCTTTTCAAAGAAGATCTGTGTTTCACTGATGTTCCCTTTTGCTTTTCTGATATAAATTTCATTGATATGTATTCTTTTCTTTATTATTGCCTTACTTCTGCTTGCTTTGCATTTATTTTGCTCTTCTTTGAGATGGAAGCTTAGATTATTGATTTGACACATGTTTTCTTTCTGATATATGCATTTGGTGCTATAATTTTTTCCTCTCCGTAGTACTGCTTTAGCTGTATCTCAAAAATTTTGATATGTTGCATTTTCATTTTAATTCAGTTCAATGTATTTTTTTAAATTTCATGTGAGATTTCCTCATCGGCCATGGGTTATATGAAAGTGTACTGTTTAGTTTCCAAGTGTCTGGAGATATTCTTGTTATCATTCTGCTTTTTATTTCTAGTTTAAATACATTGTATTTGGAGAACATACTTTATGATTTCAATTCTTTAAAATTTGTTGGAGTTGCTTTATGACTCAGGATATGAGCTATCTTGGTAATTGTCACAAATGCATTGGAAAACAATCTGCATTCTGCTTTTTTTGTAAAGTGTTCTATAAATGTCATTTAGGTCCTGTTGGCTGATAGGGCTGTTGAATTCTTCTATCCTGGCTGATTTTCTAGCTGTCCTCTCAGTTGCTAGTTTCCAGCTATCATTGAGGATCTGTCTATTTCTTCTTTCAATTACTGTCAGTTTTTGCTTCATAAAGTTTGAAGCAGTCACCTTTTTACATCCCCACCAGCAATGTACATGATTCCTGTTTCTCTGCATTCTCATTAACAGTTTTTTTTCCTTTTTTAAAAAATATTGTGGGTGTGCAGTAGTATCTCATTATGGTTTTGATTTGCATTTCCATATTGGCTAATGTTGTTGAGCATCTTTTCATGTTTATTGGTCATTTGTATATCTTATTTGGAAAAATGTCAAGTCCTTGTCCCATCATTAATGGGGTTCTTTTTGTGTAGTTGCAGGAGTTCTTTATGTATTCTGGATATTAAACCCTTATCAGATTTATAATTTCCAAGTCTTTTCTCCCATTCTGTAAATTGCCTTTTCACTGTCTTGAAAATGTCCTTTGATGTGTGAAGGTTTTTAATTTTGATGAAGTCCAATTTATCTATTTTTGTTTGGTTCTTCATGCTTTTGATGTCAGTTCTAAGAATTCATTGCCTAATATAGGATCCTGTAGATTTTCCACTATGTTTTCTTCTAAGACTTAAATTTAGGTTGTTGATCCATTTTGAGTTGTATTTTATATATGGTGTTCTAGTTTGCTAGCTGCCAGAATATACCAGAAATGGAATGGCTTTTAAAAAGGGGAATTTAATAAGTTGCTAGTTTACAATTCTAAGGCTGAGAAAATGTCCCAGTTAAAGCAAGTCTGTAGAAATGTCCAATCTTAAGCATCTAGGGAAAGATACCTTGATTCAAGAAGGCTGATGAAGCTCAGGGTTTCTCTCACAAGTGGAAAGACACATGACAGACATGGTTAGGGTTTCTCTCTCATCTGGAAAGACACGTGATGAACTGGCATCTGCTGGTTTTCTCTCCAGGTCTCTTGTTTCATGAAACTCCTGGGAGGCGTTTTCCTTCTTCATTTCCAAAAGTTGCTGCCTGGTGGACTCTGTGCTTCGTGGTTCTGCAGTGTTCTGAAGCTTTCTCCAAAATGCTTCCTCTTTCTAAATGGATTCCAGTAACATAATCAAGACCCACCTGGAATGGGTGGAGACATGTCTCCATCTAATCAACTTTAATACCCACACTTGATTGAGTCATATCTCCAAGGAGATAATCTAATTAAAGTTTCCAATATACAGTACTGAATAGGGATTAGAAGAAATGGCTGTCTTTACAAAATGGAATTAGGATTAAAACATGGCTTTTCTGGGGTACATACATCTGTTCGAACCAGCACATATGGTATAAGGTAGGGGTCCTGCTTTCTTTGATTAATGTTTGCATAATATATCTTTTTTCCATCGTTTTACTTTTAACCATCTTACATTTATATATTTGAAGTGAATTTCTTAAAGACAGTATATAGTTGAGTTGTTTTTTAATCCACTCTGCCAATTTCTCTTTTAATTGGTAGGTCTAGACGTTTACATTTCAAGTAATTAGTGATATTTTAGAGCTAACATTTTATTTATTGTTTTCTGTCTGTTCTGTTTTTATTGTCTCTGTTTTCATTTTTCGCCTTTTTGGTGGGCTACTTGAATATTTCTTAGAATTCTGTTTTGATTAATCTATAATCCTTTTAAGTGTATCTCTTTATATCACTTTCTTTAGGTTTGTTTTAGGTATTACATTATATACATAACTCATGCCTTAGTGCATTGTCATTTTACCAGTTTGAATAAAGTATAGGAACTTTCTCTCTCTTTATGTCCCTTTACCCTCCCTGTTTATAATTGTCTTAAATAGTGCCTCTCCATAGGTTTAGAATCATATCAAATGGTTGTTGTAATTTAGCTTCAATCATAAAACATAATTTAGAAAACGAAAGAGGAGAAGGAAAGTTTATTGTATTTACCCATATTTTTTATTATTGTGTTCATTCTTCATTCTGATGTTCCAGTTTTCCTTCTTCTATCATTTCCTTTCTATTTATACAAACTCCTTTAATCATTATTTTATGGTAGGTCTGCTAGTTACTTATTTTCTTAATTGCTCTTCATCTGAGAATCTCTTGATTTCCTCTTTATTCCTGATGGATATTTTTTGCTGGTTATAGGATTCTGGGTTGACAGTTTTTTCCTCTTAGCTTTTGAAAAATATCATGTCATCTCCTTCTGACCTCTGTGGTTTCTGATGAGAAATCCATTGTCTTCCTAATTTAGTTTTGTTCCCCATAGGTGAAGTGTCATTTCTCTCTCACTGATTTCAAGAATTTTTCTTTTTCCTAAAACTAAATTCCCAAAGTTTCATTTTGATGTTCTTGTTGTGGATTTCTTAGGGTATACCATATTTGTGTTTCACTCACCTTGAATTTGTCTTACATCTTTTCTTAGAATCTGTTTTATAACTTTTGCTAAGTTTGTGAAGTTTTCAGTCTTTATTTCTTTGAGTATTTTTTTATTATTATTCTGCCTTCTTTCTCCTCTCCTTCAGGGACTCCAGTGACAGAAATGTTAGATTTTCAGTGGTAGCACCAGGTCCTTGAAAGCCTGTTCATTTTTCTGTTCAGCCTATTTTCTCTATATTGTTCAGTTTGAATGATTTCCATTGCTTTTTTTTAATCTTCAAGTTCACTGATTCTTTCTTCTGTCCTCTCTATTCTGCTGTTGAGCCCATCCATTTAGTTTTAAATTTTGATTATTGTATTCTTTAGTTCTAAAATTTCCACTTAGTTCTTCTTCACAGCTTCCATTTCTTTACTGAGATTCTCTGTTACTTTGCTGAGATTGGGAATGAGGGCTTGTAATTTTGTATAGCTTAATGTAATGCCCAGATACATCCCAGAGTGTGTTGAACAGATAATTGAAAAGTATTAGCATGGTTAGAGTGGTTAGAATGGCTGCCTTCCATGCGGGAGACCTGGGTTCGATTCCCGGACTATGTACCCACGTGGGGGGAAGGCAATGATTTCACTTGCAGAGTTGGGCTTAGAGAGACTGAGGCCACATCTGAGCAGCAACAGAGGTCCTCCAGAAGTAACTCTTAGGCCTGCCTATAGGTAGTCTAAGCTTCGCCGCTACCTACATAAACTTCACCAGAGTAAGACTTGTGATCGAGGGCATGGCCTATTGATTTGGATATCCCTAAAGTTTGACACAGTATCAGGGGATTCCCTGATGGTAAGGTTTAATAGCTCCATAGTCTTTCTCCCCTCCCTCAGGGGACTTTGCCAAAACTTTTTCATTAAGTGCAAATATGCTCTAGGATATTTCCAGGCATTACAATAATCTATACAGGATTAAAAGACCTCTTTCTTATTCTGTGCTTCCTATGTTTCAATTGTTCACATGAGCTATACAAATAAGTTGAATTAGTGCATAATCTAATCTCAATTCCAGATCAAATAAACCTTTCTTCCACTGGTCTCAAAGAGTATGTGCAGTTCTAAAATATAGACACTGTCTTCCTTACCCCTATGTTCTGAATTGCTTTAACCCCAACCTGTTCAGTTTCGTTTTTTCTACCAATACTTTTTAATTATCAGTGAGACCTGGGTTTTATTTAAACCTGTTTTAGCTTGTTTTAACTGGCAGGGTAAAAGAAGTGGTGCTACCTCATTGCTTCCAGGTGGAGTAGAAGTCCAGATTCCCTTCTCAGCCTCGGATGACACTCAAGAGTATTTCTCATCACTGTATGGCATGGATGGGAGTTCTAGCTCCTGGCCATGTCTCTACTGGTTGCACCCTGCCTGGGAGTAGAGTGCCTTATTACTGCTCTTACATTGCCTCTACTGACACCATGAAGGGTGATTGGTTGGTGGTGCTGAAAGTCCTGACACTCTACTAGGTCTCATCTGACACTATCCCAGTGGAGAGTGAGAGAGGCACCTTGTTACTGCCCAACAGGAATGAAAATCCTGACTCTCTACTCAGTCTTCTCTTAAACTACCTTGGCAGGATGGGAGAGGAATGGAGGTGCTTCCTTACAGCCTGATGCTGATGGAAGTCTAGGCTCTCCCCTCAGCCATTGCTGAGTTTTAAAATTTATTTTTAAATTGTTTTTGTGGTTTATGACTGGAGTAGAGTGGTTATTGTCTGAAAGCTTTCTATCTTGCTGGGCTGTCCCTTTCCTGGTCCTGCGACTACAGAAAGCAGGCTTTTGTTGGGATTTTTTTGTCTGCACCCCTTGCTAGTTCCCAGTTGCTAGCTTCTTGGGTTCCAAGTCTAGAATATATAAGGCAAAACAACCACCAAAAGAAAACAAAACAAAAAACCAGGAAATTCAGCCCTGTTGCTCCTTGGGTCCTAAGGTCCCTAGTCAGTCTGCCTCTTTTCTGCATCTTTAGTCTTTTAAATTTGTTTTATATATAATGCTCAGGGTTTTTTGATGTACTTATTTGAGGATTAGGGAAGAACATGTTACTCCATCTTCCTGGAAGTGGAAGACTCTTTGGGTTTTTTGGTGTGTGTGTGTGTGTGTGTGTGTGTGTGTGTGTGTCCCAAATAAGTGATAATGTGAAGTGCTTTGCACATTAACATTACTAAACTTGCAGCATCACAACTTCCTCTGAGACTAAATTTAAGGATGGAAATTCATTGCCTGTTGAGGTGAAAATGATGTAGTAAAGTTGCCTTCATATACTGGTTGTTTCTGTACAAAAGGTAGTAGGTGACAGTGAAGAAAATTCACAAAAGATGCCTCTTGTTTCCTGAAAATCCCCCATTTCCTGAGGAAATGACTGAGGCTTGGATGTTGCCGATCCCTCCATGAACTGTGCTGTGATGTGCAACTGCATCTGCTGCTTCTCACTCCACGCACAATAACATTACTATAGGACTGTATAGTCAACACGGTCACATCCAGGGACGACATGAGACACAGAGTTGTTGAGAGAAGAATAGGGTCAACGTTAAGAATATTTTTAAAGGTATATGTGAGTCATAAGCTTTTTTTTGTTATGGTGACACATATATACTATAAAATCTGTCATTTTAACAGTTTCAATGTCATTAATTAGTTTTACATTGTTTTATTACTGTCATCACCTCCCTTTACTACAACATTTTCATCAACCAAAGCAGAAACTCCCTACCCATTAAGTGATAACTCCCTATGCCCCTTCCCCAGTTCCCAGGTAACTCTAATCTCCTCTTTATCTTTGAATTTGCTTATGCTAAGTATTTAATATAAGTAGAATTCATATAATATTTGTCCTTTGTCTCTGACTTATTTCACTTAGCATAATGTTTTTGAGGTTCATCCACGTTGTATCAGAACTTCATTCCTTCTTATGGCCGAATAATATTCCATTGTATGTGTACACCACATTTCATTTATTCATTCATCTGTTGCTGGACACCTGGGTTGTTTCTAACTTTTGGCCACTGTGAATAATGCTGCTAGGAACATTAATGTACAAGTGTCTATTTGAGTCCTCGCTTTCAATTTTGGGGGTATATACCTCAGAACCCCACCTATGGTAATTCTATGATTAACTTTCTAAGGAACGCTCAGACTGTTTTCCACAATGGCTGCACCATTTTACCTTCTCCCCAGCAGTGGATAAGGATTTCAATTTCTCTATCTCCTCTCCAACACTTCTTAGCTTCCATTGTTTAAAAATTGCCATCCTAATGGGTGTGAAATACCATCTCATTGTGGTTTTAATTTATAACCTTTAGCTTTCTAAAAGCAGCTAGAAAACCTAGAGACCTTCCCCCATCCTCTCCTTTCTGGATGTTCAGGATTAAAACCCATTAGAAAAGGCCTTTCCTGACCAAATTAGTATTTAAGGATGGTAAAGGATCATTAAATAGACTGACTGCTATCATCATTACTTTTAGACTAAATAAATCTATTACAATGATATATTATTGGCTAATATATTTTTAAATATGTATTATATAAATATAAATACTCCAGAGCAATGTTATTCCTACATTTTATTTATTCATTCAGCAAACATTTATTCAGTGTCTCTTATGAGCTCTTTAAAAACAATCACTTCTCTCCTCTACTAAAAACCCTTCAGTGATGCCTTCCTGACCAAAAGGGGGGAAAGAGTATAATAAAATAAGGCTGTCAGTGGCTAAGAGATATCAAATGGAGTCAAGAGGCTATTCTGGAGGCTGCTTTTATGCTCTGAAGCTTTGGTTAGATAGTGCTAATTGCCATAGTTTGCTAAACCCCAATCAACATCACTCCCATTAACTCTTGAGAATACCTAGGGCTCAAACTGAGACACTATAAAGGTTTCATGCACTAGGTTTGCCTTCCTGGAACATATAATTCCCAGAGGTTTCCTAGGGCAGGTAAATCCTGAAGCTCAGAGGGACCAGCTTCTCCAGGATTATCAATTAATTAAATCTCTATATCCTTTAGTGTGGACACCCCTTCTCAATATGAAAAAGTCAGAACAGGCATTGCCCAAAGATTCCTATAGATTGGGAGAAGGATTAAAGAAGAAGGAGAAAGTATAACAGAGAAAAGGTGTTTAACAAACAAATATGGCTGCTGTATCACTGTATTAATATTCCTTCTAGCCTCCAGTGTTTTGGAGCAGCTAGGACAAACCTGAAATGATGGAATAATAGCCCATGACAACCTCTGGGGTATTTCTTTAACTACTTGTTGAAGTGTGCTTTGAAAATTATTGCCTCTGTTCTCTCTTTGCTTTGTATATATATTATACTATACAATTTAAAAAACTTTGGGTGTGTTTTTTTAAACCCTTCAGTGCCCCCCACTGAGCTGACAATAAATTCCAAACTCCAGCTAGGACAGAAAATGTCTACAGGACCCACCTTTGACATCCCTCTCTGGCCTTTCAAATATTCTTAGTGTGTTCCAGCCACATTGGCCTCATTTCTGCTTCTCTTATACTCCAAAATAGTTTTAACCATAATCTGCTGTTCTTTCTCCCAGGTGCTTCACCAGCTGGCGCTTTCTCTCCCTTAGTTCATGTGCCACCTCTTCAGAGAGACTTTCTCTGTCAATCTCTATTTAAAGAAGCATATTCCCCACCCTGTACCTTCTCCTTAGATTCTATCACCCTATTTATTTTTTTTACAACTTAACCATATTATGAGATTATCCTGTTAATTTGTCTATTGTTTATTGTTTCTCTCCATTGTTAGAATGTGAGCTCTGTGAGAGAAGGGACAATACTAGCCTGTGTACCACTCAATCTCCAACCCTAGAATGGTACCTGGTAACTAGAGGCCGTCAGTTAATATTGATTGAATGATTGAAAGAATGAATGGTCCTCGCTGTGCTGGATCCTGAAAGAGTAAAAAAGAAGTTTAAAAGAGTAAAGATCAAGTCATATCCTTGATCCCTTTCCTCCTACTCCCCACACACACACATACTCACACCTGGCTCCTCCCTTGGCTTTTCTGACCCTGTCCTCTTCCTGTTCCTGCCCCCAATCCCCTTAGCTCACTGATCAGTCCTCAGCTGTTCCTTGGCTTCTCTCCTTGGGGCCACTCCTCTGATGGGAGCAATCTTCATGTTTCATCTTTAGCCTTCTTCTTTGCTAGTTTGGTGCCCTCTCCCCAGTTGTTTTTATTCATTTATTTCCAGGCCTTCATATGTGCTTGTGTGTGTGTGTGTGTGTGCACGCGCGCACCAACACAAACCTCACTCTTAATTCCAGACCCATATTTCCATTGGCTCATTGGGCTGTCCCATAGATCCCTCAAACTGAATCTATATAAAACTTAATGCATTGTTCTCTCTCCCAAATTTCCTTTCCTCCTGTATTTCCCAGCTTGAGTAATGGCATTATTCTTGTCTCTCTCACCTCCATCCCTATCTTGCCTAGCTCCTATTTCTTCAATATCCTGAATATTTCCTTTCTTCTTGCAGTACTACTTATCTAGTCCTAACTGCCATCATTTTTTTTATACTCCATTGTTAGAGCTTCTTGCATAGTCTTCCCTCTCCTATTCTCTTCCTTATCCTCTATGCTGCTTCCAGTGTTACCTTCTTAAAAATAACTAGCTGGATCTCAATTACTACTATCCCTCTTCAGAAACCCATGATAGTTCCCCACTGACTATGGAATGTAGTCCAAATCCACAGCGTGATGTTAAATGTCTTCCATAGTTTGGTCCCAGACTATCTCCCCAAATACATCTCCCACATTAGCACTCCAGCACTCCACACATTAGCCACACTGGTCTACTCATATTCCCCTAACTCACTAATTGCTTTGGGTTTCTGTGCCTTTGTGCTGATCTCCCCCCCTCATTCTCCACTTCCCTCATCCCTCATGGATGAATCAAGATACCTGCTCCTCCATGAAGCCTTCCTGAATTTACCAAGTCTGAATTAATTGTCCTTTCCTCTCTGTTCTCAAACATGTTACTCTTTCTCTTAACTCTCAAGTCACTCTCCCGGGTATGATTAGTTCCTTAAATATCTGTTTCCATAGATTTCAAGCTTCTTGAAACCTGAGAGCCCACATTATCCATTTCTATAGCTTTTACAGAACAGGATGCATAAAAAGTCCTTAAATATGTACAGTATTGATGGGAGCTCTCTGACACTTTCTCTCCCTGCCCACTCACACAGCACTAATTTACTGCCTGGTAGTCTAGATCTTTGTGTCTAGGAACATGGTTTGTGTTTGCCTTTAAATTTCCACATCACCTTTCACAGTGCCTTGCAGCTACCAAGTGTTACTTAAAAGACAAGAGGGTAAATAAATATTGCATTTTTTGGAGTACAAGGAGACAAAATTACTTTGCATGTTTACTATTCTTACCTCACCATTCTCTCTCTCTCTCTTTCTCTCTCTCTCTCTCTCTCTCTCTCTCTCTCTCTCTCTCTCTCTCTCTCTCTCTCTCTCTCTCTCTCTCTCTCTCTCTCTCTCTCTCTCTCTCTCACTCTGTAATAGCCATGCCCTAATTAGAGCAAATAAAACATTTGTCACTGAGTGTGGGTGTTGAACATGCATACAGGTATATTTTACTACATATCTGTACTTGTCTAAGATGTATCCTGATCATCTGACTATGAATCGATTTTTTTTGTAAACTAAGTGTGTTATGGAAGACTTTCAATAATCATTGACAATCTTTTTGGGTGGGAAAAAAAGAGACAAAATAGTTTTTGCAAAAGTTTAGATTTTCGTATGTCTGTTTTACTCCAAAAAGGTACACTAGAATTTTTGGTGAGCCAACACACATTCTCTGCACACTCATTCTCACATGAGAGCTGTCTTGAAGGTTACTGGAAAATAAGACTGTATAAAATAGGATAATGACTCCCAACTTTCTTCCTTTTTATCTTCCTATAGAGAATTTCATTAAGCCATCAGAAGAAATAAATTTATTTACTCTCAATAAAGAGGAAGGAAATAAAGAACTTTGTAAACTAGCTAGTGGTGTCAGACTGAAAAACTTGTCACCCCCAGCATCATTAAAAGGTAAAGAAAATTTGACCTAGTATTTATTTTCCAGTTCCTAGACTCCCCTTTTGCTTTCTCAAGAATACCTATATTTTAAAAAGGAGAAAGGAAGATAGTAAAAGACTTCTTTCTTTTTTTTTTACTATTTTTTTTTTAACCTAGGCAATGAGAAGGCTCCAAGGCTTGGTTTTTCTACTTCTAATTAGGAGCCACCTTCCTCCTCCATGCATATTCTGAAGTTTAATTTGAACAAAGATTTTTTTCAATTGCAAAAAATAATGAGGTATAGTAAAAGTTCTATGAAACAGAAACCAAATGATGAGGGAGGAAATGTAATAGTGAGACTTTTCTGCCATACACTTTTATAAAAAAATAAATAACAAAAGGGGAGTTTATATCAAGGATGTATTATTCTTTTTTTTTCTATTTACCCAATTTATTTTACTGTTTATTCCCTCCATTATTTATTTAATTTTTATCCATATTTTTTATTCATCTATTCATACCATGGAAAAAAGGAGCATCAGACACAAAGTATTATTATTCTTTTAAAGCAAAATGACTTTACAGCTCCAATTTGCCAGGTAATCTAGAAAGGGTTTTAAATGTTCAGAATTTAGAAGGAGGACCTAGAGATACCTCAAAAATCTCAGTCTTTAAAAGAGTGTCATTTATGACTTCTGCATGGAATTACTACTAAAGTAGGAAAGTGGACTAGCCTAGCTTTCACAGTGTTCTGTGGGCAAGTTGAGAAGTTCAGATTTTGTACTTGATGCATGTGAGGTAATAGAAGAACATCCTGGTCAAAATGTCTGGGAAGCCATGACCAATGATACTTGGCCTTAGATGAGAAGTTGGGAATAGAAATAAGAACTCTCTGATACTTGATTATGAACGTAGAGGTGATAAGGCATGCCATGAAAATAAATGAATCTTTGGGGCAAATAGACAAAGAAAAGCCTAATTTCTAGGAGCGACCAGAGCAAAGAGAAGTCAGTGAAGGAGATAGAGAAGGACCAGTTGAAGTTGACATAGAACAGGGACAGAGAACATAGATAGGGATGGCAGTCCCTCTCCTCCAGACTACTTGGGCCCACAATGAACTTTCCTTTCCTCAAACATCTTTGGCACCCTTTAACACAAAATCAGAATACCTTGATATTGATCTTATTTTTGGTGGTCACTATGCTATGCATATTTTTAGACCATAGCATCTGCATCTTTTGTCCCCCCTGCACAAATGCTATCTGTGAAGTAGGTACTAAACAAATCCCTCATTTGGCTGGATTTCTGTGAACAAAGACTGTAGATCAGGACGACTGCCTGATTCTAGAATGTGTTTGTTCTAGACAGATGACTAGTTCCTTATTGCATGGCTTTCCGTCTGCAGAAATCTCTCTGGTTCAGCTGGACAGCATGAATCTTTCCCACCAAATGTTGGTGAGATGTGCTGCCATTATTGGCCAGACCTTCACTACAGAGTTGTTGTTTGAGATTCTCCCTTGTTGGAACATGAAGATGATGATCAAGGCTCTAGCAACCCTAGTGGAATCCAATGTCTTTGATTGTTTCCGGAATGGCAAGGAGCTCCGGATGGCCCTCCAGCATCACTCAGCCTCATTTGAGGTGCATTATCGCTCCCTATCTCTGAAGCCCAGTGAAGTGATGGGTGAGTACAGCCTGGTGTTGACATATGTTTCTCCTTACTTAAAGGCACACCTAGATCAAAGAACTGATTATTTTAAGTAGCAAGAGCTGATGTGTTGCCCACTGCCTGGCTGAACACCCTCTCTTTTTCTCTCTAGCTCATGGTGAGGAGGAAGAGCTTCGAGAACTGGAAAGTGAGGTGATTGAGAGCCACATTATTCGGTTCTGCAGGCCTATGATGCAGAAAACCGCCTATGAGCTGTGGCTCAAGGACCAGAAGAAAGCCATGCACTTGAAATGTGCCCGATTTTTAGAAGAAAATGCTCACAAATGTGACCGCTGCAGAAGTGGGGACTTCATTCCTTATCACCACTTCACAGTGGACATTCGACTCAACACTTTAGACCTGGATGCCATTAAGAAGATGGCTAAGACCCGTGAAATTCAAAGTAAACTCACCTCTAGTCTAACTAATAATCCTCATTTGGGAAATGTGGGAGACTATGATCTAGAAGGAAAAAGTCTGAACCATGAAGGTTTCAATCTCCTGAGGGCTTAGGCACAAGGAATGTTGAAACTTCAGCAGCATAGGCCAGTGGGGCAGGGAAGAGTTGGGGAATCTACAAGTACCTGATTCCACTAGAATCAATCTCACTTGAGATTCTCAGGGAGGGCTTGGAAATGGAGAACCTGGCAAAAGCGTGATCAGAGCTCAAAGTAAAATGTCTAAAAAGATAAAAACACACCCCAGCTTAGACCAGGGATTGGAACCAAAAAGGGGTGGGGTCTGACATGGTAAAGTGGGAGCAAGAACAAGATCCTCCTGGGAATGGTGTCTCTTGGCTTATTGTTGTTTTCGTGGTCTAGTTTGAAACAAGGTTCCAGCAGAAAAAGGATGTAGGTAGGAGAGAATTAGCAAGTCAAGACTCTGGAAAAAAAGGGCTTGGGTTCAGGGCAGGGATTCAAGACTACCTGAGAAACAAAACTAGAAAATTACAAACCTATGACATGAGCACAGCAGAGGATTAAAGGGGCATAAGAATCCAAGGTCTCTGGATGGACCTAGAGAACATTATGCTGAGTGAGTCCAGCCAAAAACTAAAGGACAAATACTGTATGGTCCCACTGATGTGAACGGACATTCGAGAATAAACTTGGAATATGTCATTGGTAACAGAGTCCAGCAGGAGGTAGAAACGGGGTAAGATAATGGGTAATTGGAGCTGAAGAGATACAGACTGTGCAACAGGACTAGATACAAAAACTCAAAAATGGACAGCACAATAATACCTAATTGTAAAGTAATCATGTTAAAACACTGAATGAAGCTGCATCTGAGCTAAAAAAAAAAAAAAAAAAAAAGAATCCAAGGTCTCCGTCACTCCAGGTGTGATGACTGTTAGACCTAGAGCAGCAATCCCAGTTCTATACCTCATTCATCAGTGAACAGGAAGCACACAGTGGATTGTCTGCCTTAGCAAGAGCACTTCAGTGATTCTGGCTAAACCTGGTGGGAGCACAGAGGTTACAAGTAGCAGACTCCTATATTTTAAAACCGGGCAGAAATAAATGTAAAGTGCCTATCACATAGTAAGTTACAAAATGGATATTTAGCCTTTATTTCACATGCATTCTCCTTGGATCCTCAAATCAGCCCTCCAAGGTAGAGGGTTATTTTCATTTTACAGATGAGAAAATTGTGGTTCCAGAAGATTAAGTCATTTACTTGACATCACAGAACTAGTGACAGATTTTACTCACCTCCATGTCAGTACAATTCCAGAGTTCATGCTCTGTCCATTGCACCTGGGCTCCCCAAAGTGTGTAGTTGGACTTTTAAGTAGTACTGGCTGAGGAGATTGGGAGAGGATCACAGACACAGAGTTAGATATGAATCAGAGTGAAGAAGGTGACTCCCTTTCAACTTTCTTGTAATTCTTCAAATTTCATCAAGAAGTACATAGCTTTGCACTGTGGTACAAGCATATCATTAACAGGACCTTAACACTGGCTGAGCTCTCTTTTTAAAAAAGATAAATGAGAACACACACACACACACACACACACACACACTGTGTGGCTGGAGCATGCTGACTGAGGGCGCACCATCCCCAGCCCTGGGAGAGGCTGGCCAGGACCTGGCAACAGGGCGCCCAGTGGTGGGGTGGCCCGCAGCAGGTGAGGGGCCATGTTGGGCCCTTCTTAATGATCGATTTGGTGGTGCTTCTCTCCCTTGTATGTGGTTGGTAGTTTGGGTGGTGAAGAGATGGCTGAAAGTGTCAAAACCTTTCTCTGGCACCTTGACAGTAGAATCAAAGATGTTATCTGGGGTGGGGCATTTGCACCATCTCAAAGCTAAATATTCGAATCCAGGAAGAGAGAGGAGTGGTAGTAGTGAAAACCAAGTAGTGTCTTGTCCCAGAGGAGAGCCCAGAGCATAGAGCTGAAGCAGGAGCATGAACCACATACTGTTAGTAGAAATTTCTGGTGCTGTATGCAGGAATGGCAGAGTATTCTGATTCAGTCTCCTCTTGTTTTATTGAGTGTTAATACCCACACTTCAGTCAGTAACAGCACAAATTGTTGGTGATCCATCGCCACAGGGAGAAGTTTGGTCATGGCTGGAATTCTTCCTTATGTCAATTTTCAGTGCTCTTTGGGTGCTCCCCCTGTTTGTCCTTAACAAAGTTGTCAATGCCATTTGGTTTCAGGATATAGCTGATCTGGCATTTGTGTTACCAGGGAGGAAAGCTCACTCATTCTCTGGTGTCAGCAAAATCACTGCTGTCGTGCTCTTCAACCTTTTGCTGCAGGCTCTTTTCCTCACCCAGGGGATATTTGTGACTCTCCTTCCCACCCGTCTTGCTGGCCAGCTGGTTAGTCTCTTGCATATGTCCTTCTTTACTCTCTTCACTGCTTCAAATATGGAATATCTCTGGTTCCATAAAGGAATTGAAATGCACCAGCAGTTGTCAGATATAGAAAGGAACTTACTACTTTGGGTTTGGTTTGCCCCTGGCTTTTCTCACAGCAATGCAATCCTCATGCTTTGTCAGTGGCTGCCTCTTCACTATCATCTGTCCTTTTCTCATTATCAGTGCTAATGAAGCCAAGACCCCTGGCAAAGCATACCTTTTCCGTTGCACCTCTTCTCCTTGGTGGTCTTCTTAAGCAGCCGACTCTTCCACAATACAGTTTGTCTGCAGTCTGTCCTGAGTAACTCAACCTCTGCAGAGTTTTCACCACATCCATCGTCTGCCAAACCTGAAGGCTACTGCAGGCCACTGAGCCTCCTGCCATTCTTAGGGGGTACGTGGGATTGGAAGGAGGCTGTGGCAGATCTTGCCCCGGTTCACCTGCCCCTGCCCAGGGAAGGCTGAACCCAGTCTGCTCAGGGCCCTCTGAATATCACTTTCTTTCTGAGAAACTGGAGTTTTTGTCTCTGGTGCATGTAAGGCAAAATCTCCTGACACCAGTATGTGGATTTTTTTTTTTTTTTTTTTGCATGGTCAGGCACCGAGAATCGAACCAAGATCTCCAGCATGGTAGGTGAGAATTCTGCCTGCTGAGCCAGCGTGGCCCACCGCAGTATGTGGATTTTTAATGCCACCATTAGTCTAAAAGGACCACAGGTTTTTCTGCAGCTATTTTCTAGTGTTTACCAGCCCCAGTGTCTGGACTGATTTGAATGCTCTGTTTTTCTCCGTGTGCCATTTACCCTCCTACCTCTTCTTCCTACCTTTCTCTATCCTTGGATTAATGGATTTTATGAATCTAGCTGTTGTGATTTGTGGATTTATTATTTTTGTTTTTTCTGTGAAGCACACCTATTGGATGTGAGGGGTAAAAGCATTGTTCCTGGTCACTCCCTTTATAGCCATCATTGCCTTTTTATTGTAATTCAGGTTAGGTTTTGGTCTCTTGTTCCACTGCAAAAAAAAAAAAAGAAAAAGAAAAAAAAAACAAAACAAAACGAGCCTGCAAATGAAGACATGAGATAGGAGGAAAGACTTCCTGGCCAGATCTGCTAGGTTTTGAGGAGTGATTTTCTTTCCTCCCCCTGAAGGGGAAAAAGCTCTTCTCACTGGTACATTTAAAGTGCCCCAAGTGTGGGAGGTACCAATTCTGAGCAAGTGCCACTGCAATGCAGAATGTTCAGAGAACCTAAACTTTTATACTCTGAGAGGTCTGAAATTTACTGTTGGCCACTGCCATATCTGTCTGATATTTCAAAGAAACATTGAGTACTGTGACTAGGCACTGATGGGGTAAATTTATTAAACACATTACACCTGTGATTGTTTGGCTTTTTCCTGTCATTTTCAGAGACTAAATATGGCAGATAGGGTGGGCAGGGTGTCAAAACAATTGTGCAATTTTAAAATATCACAATTAAATGCACTGGTTTCTCGAGAGAGAGAGAGAGAGAGAGAGAGAGAGAGAGAGAGAGAGAGAGAACGAAATCAGGCTTTAGGTTCAGAGCCCTAGGGTCTAGAACATGAAGGTCTTAAGTCCCCTGCGGGACTTAAGCAACACAGACCAGTGAGGTTCAGGGAAGATGTCAGGGAAATGCCCATTTAGCTGAATCTAGTGTTTAGTATTCATATCTATTACTTTCCCCTTCATGCATTATACTTTTCACAAACTGGAAATATCTTTTTAAGTCATTATTATAAAAGTAGTATATTTCTACCAAGGTACCAAGATACAATGGAAGCTATAAATCAGAGTGAGGTAATAGGTGAATATACAGAATTTACAAAGTACATAGCTGAAAATCAATTTTAATTTTGCTCCTTTACCTATATCCAAGACATGAAAATGGAGAGGGATTGGATTTATGAAGAGATTTCTTTGTAGTAAACTGATGGGTTACTTTGTGCCCTTCCCAAGTTGGTTGCAACCTTTATCATCCTCAAGCCTAAAATGGCTAAAGTGGCCTTTGGCTTCACTGGGATCAACCTGCCCTTCCACAATTTGTGGGGGAAAAATATGGGGGTGTTTCTTATGGAAAAAAAAGAAAATAAAATAGGCTGGAGTCATTTTAAGTTCGTCCTAAGTGTAGCCTTGGGAGTCTGAGAGGAGCCCTAGGAGTGGGCTGCTAGAAAAAAATCAGGGCTTTGGGGCAGCAGTGATGAGCTGAAGATGCATTGCCCAAATTAAGGAAGTGCAGAGAAGAATCCCGACACAGAGCAGTAGTCAGTGAACCAACAGAAGCATCAGTAGGAGAGGATTGGCTAAAAGAGATAGAGCTAGAGAGACAGTTAGAGAGAGAGAATATATTTTCCCAACTGGGATCAGGAGGCCCTATTTTTATTATTAGGGGGGATAGAATGATGTTTTATTTTGGGAGATAAAACCAGCTGGCATCTAGCAGAGAGGACAGTCTGAGTAGCTGGCCTTGGGTGGGGCTGCTGAGGGTCATCTAAGGAAACTATTTTAGTTAGTTTTTAATTCTCCAAACTACCTTTGGAGTTTAACTCTGGAGTATATATGACAAGATAGCTCTGAGTATATTCACTGGTGTCCTCCTATCAGCACCTCTACCTGAACCAAGCCAGCTTCTACTATTTCCCTTTTCAATTTCACCTCTTTAAAAGGCTATCAACCAAACTCTATATAGAGACTTAAAAAAAATTTCCTTGGTTCGTTCCCAGCTTCCGGCCCCCCCCAAAAAAAAAAATTTCTTAAGAAATTTTTCCTAAAAGTTTTATCATAACAATGATCTCATAACCCATTCTTCCATACAACCTCAGCAGTTCTTGGGGGCAAACATTTTTAATTCAGCTGTTCTTTCTAGTCATTTCCTCAAGATATTAAATAATACATTAAAATACTTCTATTTTTAAAAATTTATCAAATTCTGACATTTGTTTACTTCTTGCTAGAATAGGTGAGGAATTAACTTATATCTACAAATAATATTGTTCTAAAATCAATCAAGTTTGAACATGATTAAAGCCATGTAAATGCTGTCCATTACAGAACCTTATGAGTACATTTATTAACAAATGTTTGTCTTCCCTGGAGTTTCTAGAAAATTTTGTTCTAGAAAATGTTGACAATGTCTTCCTTATATATTTTGGAAATATCTTCCACATGCATATAACTCTAACCCAGTTAGAGTGGTTTAAATTTATTTATCATTAAAGTTTCAAAATTTGTTTCTCTCATGTAAAAATGCTTGTCTCATCACTAGAACTAGTATGGAGGTTTCATGATCATCAGAAAACCATGGACCAAAACAGCTGCTGGAGCTCCAACCATTATATTCACATTTAGTGCAGAAGGAGAAAATAAATTAATATATAAAAAATAAAAGACTGGTCCCTCCCTTATATCCCACTGACCAGAACTTAGTCACATGGCCATATCCAGCTGCAAAGGAAGTTGGAAAATGTAACCTTTTAGTTTGGTGAAATGCTTGAGAAAAATTGAGTTCTATTACAAAGGAGAAAGGAGACTGTGAAGTTGAGGTGAGAAACCAGCAATTTCTGCCATAAAGATCTGAACCATATTTTAAAAAATGTACCATCTTATTGAAAACAGATTAAAACAGGTAAAATTAGAAAGATGATCAGTTTATTGTAGTTAAAGGGATAAAATTTTTGGTAATGGGCTAAGGTGTTGCTATAGTAAAGATGGACAGACGACGATGGATTCAGGATATGTTTAGGAATAGAGCCAATGGGACTTTCTGATGGATTGAATGGGTAGAAGGGTGAAGAAGCAAAGAAAAGAATCAAGGATATTGCAAAGGGTTTTGCCTTAAGAAAATGGATATATCGTGGTGCTGTTTACTGAAGTAGAGAAGAAGTTTATGGAGATGGAGAGAGTCAAGATTTCTATTTGGTGGCATCTAAGTTAGTTTTTAATACTTAGAATTTAAGAACTTTGCTATCCAAATATGTAGATTTTTCCCTTGTTGCCTTAAATCATTTTATGAAACTTACTGCACAAACACAGGCTTTACAATGATTATATGGATACTTTATTTAAATATGGCTATGTTTAAGCCAACTAAGATATCCATTGTTGGTGGTTCTAAGTATACTGTTTGTTTTCTTAAATAAAAAATATGCAAAAAAAAAATTTCTATTTGGCTCATGTTAATTTTGAGTTGCTAATTAGGCATCCAAGTGACAGTTGCCAAGGAGGCAGTTAGATACATGTGTTTGCAGTTAAAAGTATATCTCAGAATGTAGAGATATAAAAATTCAAATTCTTTGGCAGACAGATGGAATTTAAAGTCATGGGTAAATGAAATTACCTAGGGAGAAATTGTGGGTAGAGAAGGGAATTCAAAATCAAACTAAGATTTGCTAACATTCAAAATATTGGTAGAGGCACAGGAGTCAATCAAGTGGATAGCTATTGGAAGGGAATGCATTTAACAGAGACTGGTGAAAGGCAGGAGTGGTGGATTGTATTAAATGCTGCTGAGAGGTGTACAGTGAGGACTAAGATGTAACCTTTGGAGTTAGCAACATGATAACCTTGAAAAGAATAGTTTTAGAGGAGGGGAAGAAGAGAGGCACAATTGGATATATTCAGCTTCCAGTCACTAGAGATCCACTACATGGCAGTCTAGGAGGGGAGGTGGACAAGTTGATCCCAACACAGTGTGATGGAGAGCATGATAAAGTTCTGCACAAGGGTTGGTGGGCACATGGTCAGGTTCATGTGTCAACTTGGCCAAGTGGTTGTACCTGTTTCTCTGGTTGGGCAAGTGCTGGCCTGTCTGTTGCGATGAGGACATTTCATAGAATTAAATCATGATCACATCAGTTGCATCCACAACTGATTCCATTTGTAATCAGCCAAGGGGAGTGTCTTCTGCAATGAGTGATGCTTAATCTAATCACGGGAAGGCTTTTAAGGAGGATTCCCTCCTGCTTCAGCCGGTGAGCCCTCTCCTGTGGAGTTCACCCAGACCCTCCATTGGAATTGTCAGCTTCACAGCCTACCCTGCAGATTTTGGACTCTACATTCCCATGGTTATGTGAGATACTTTTATAAATTTTATATTTGCGAGTGTTTCCTGGTGATTCTGTTTCTCTAGAGAACCCTAACTAATACAGCTAGTTTGAAAGGATGCATGTACCCTAGAAAAGCCATGTTTTAATCCTAATCCCATTTTGTAAATGCAGCCATTTCTTCTAATCCTTATTCAGTATTGTATGTTTGAAACTATAATCAGATCATCACCCTGGAGATGTGATTTAATCAAGAGTGCTTGTCAAACTGGATTAGCTGGAGACGTGTTTCCACCCATTTGGGTGGGTCTTGATTAGTTTCTGGAGTCCTATAAAAGAGGAAACATTTTGGAGAATGAGGGAGATTCAGAGAGAGCAGAGAATGCTGCAGCACCACAAAGCAGAGAGTCCACAAGCCAGTGACCTTTGGAGATGAAGAAGGAAAATGCTTCCTGGGGAGCTTCATGAAACAGGAAGCCAAGAGAGAAAGCTAGCAGATGATGCCGTGTTCACCATATGCCCTTCCAGCTGAGAGAGAAGCCCTGGCTGTGTTTGCCATGTGCCTTCTCACTTGAGAGAGAAATTCTGAACTTCATCTTGAACCAAGATATCTTTCCCTGGATGCCTTTGATTGGACATTTCTATAGACTTGTTGTAATTGGGATATTTTCTCGGCCTTAGAACTGTAAACTAACAACTTATTAAATTCCCTTTTATAGAAGTCATCCCATTTCTGGTATATTTCATTCCAGCAGCTAGCAAACTAGAACAGATTTTGGTACTGGGAGTGGGGTGCTGCTGCGGTTTACAGATACCAAACATGTTGGAGTGGCTTTTTAAATAGATAAGGGGAAGATTCTGTAAGAGTTGAGAGGAGCTTGATAGAGAAGGCCTAAAATGCTTTGAAGAGACTTTTGGTAGAAATGTGGACTCCAAAACTACCTGTGACAAAGCTCCAGACAGAAATGAGGCATGTATTATTTCAGACTGGAAGGAAGATGAGCCTTGTTTTAAAATGGCAGATAATCTGCCAAAATTGACTAGTGGTTTTGGCTGGAAGGCAGATTTTAAAAGCCATGAACTTAGATGTTTAGCAGAAGAGATCTCCAAATTAAATATTGAAAGCGCAGTCTGGTTTCTCCTCACAGCTTACAATGAAATGTGACAGGAGAGAGATAAGCTGAAAACTGAACTCTTGAGTATAAAGACACCAGAAATTGATGTTATAAAAAATTCTGGAATTCCAGAAAGAGAGACCCTAGAGAATAGTGCCCCACATGAGGTCTTGGCCAAATGTGAAGCCAGTCAGCCATTTCAGAGAAAGCCAGGATTGGGCATGGAATTATTCAGGAAGGATTTGTGGAAACTCCTTGTGTCTGATGGGCATGATCCAGTGCTACTGCATAGAAAGCTGACGAGAAGCTTTGGGATCTGTATAAACAGAGCCACTGCCAGTCTAGACTAGGGGGTTCAGATAAGGGACACATTGGAAGAAAAATAACCTCAGAGGCAAAACCATGGGGGCTGAGGTCTAAAGTCAAGAAGCCTCAGGCCAGGAGAGTGGACCCCCCCAAGCCCTTGGAAAGGATGAGTTTGCCCCAAAGGCAGAGGATGGGCCTTCCACTGGTTGCAGTGGAAGAGTCATGCTGCCTCAGGCCTTGGAGAGGGTGAAGCACATTCCCTGGGGTTTGGGGAGAGCCTGGTTGCCACCACATGGAGGGGTTGAGCGTGTGCCCCGGAGATGGCAGACAGCCAGGGTGCAGCCCTGATGCTTGGAGAGGGTGAAGCCGAGAAAAATGTGGTCTCTCCAATGTCCCCCAAGGTTGCATTTGGAGAGAGGCAGGCCTCTGCATATGCATTTGGAAGGGGTGGGGCTGCCACTTTCTAAAGCCCTGAAGATAAATGACTCTCAGACTTTGAAATCTAGTGGACTTTGCCCTGCAGGTTTTCAAAACCGTATGGGTCCCATGACCCCTGTGTTCCTTCCTCCCTATGGAAGCGTGTATATGTATTCTATGACTGGTCATCCTTTGTATGTTGGCAGCAAATAACTTGTCATGAGTTTTCAAAGAGGTTAATTTATCCTTATAATAGACCATGCCTGTAACTAACTTTGATAGCAGTTTGTACGTTTCTAACTTTGGATTTCATGTATATTGTTACTGAAATGGTTTAAAGTTCTCTGATATTGTTATAGAATGAGTGTTTTTTGTATATGGGAAAACATGTCATTTTTAGGGTCCAGAGGATGGAATGTGCTGGTTTGAAAGGATGTATGTACCCTAGAAAAACCATGTTGTAATCCTAATCCCATTTTGTAAAGGTAGCTGTTTCTTCTAATCCCTATTCAGTATTGCATGCTTGAAACTGTAATTAGATCATCTCCCTGGAGATGTGATTTAATCAAGACTGCTTGTTAAACTGGATTAGCTGGAGGCGTGTTTCCACCAATTTGGGTGGGTCTTGATTAGTTTCTGGAGTCCTATAAAAGAGGAAACATTTTGGAGAATGAGAGATTTGGAGAGAGCAGAGAATGCTTCAGCACCACAAAGCAGAGTCCACAAGCCAGTGACTTTTAGAGATGAAGAAGGAAAATGCCTCCTGGGGAGTTTCATGTAACCAGAAGCCAGGAGAGAAAGCTAGCAGATGACACTGTGTTCACCATGTGCCCTTCCAGATGAGGGAGAAACTCTGACTGTGTTCACCATGTGCCTTCTCACATGAGAGAGAAATTCTGAACTTCATCGGCCTTCTTGAACCAAGGTATCTTTCCCTGGATGCCTTTGATTGGACATTTCTATAGACTTGTTGTAATTGGGACATTTTCTTGGACTTAGAACTGTAAACTAGCAACTTATTAAATTACCCTTTTTAAAAGCCATCCCACTTCTGGTGTATTGCATTCCAGCAGCTAGCAAACTAGAATAGCACATGTGAATTAGGGCACTAATTCTATGAGGGTAAGGCCACAGAGGCTTTCAGAAGAAGGTGATAATTAGATGCTCCAAATGAATTTTTATAAATTGAAAGACTGGAGTAATGCATTAGCCTTGAAACTAGGAGACTTATGTTCTAGTCTCATCTCTGTCACTAACAGATATATGTCCTGAGGCAAGTCCCTTCCCTTCTCTAGATTCCCCCTCAATAGAGAGGAGGCCGGATAAGGGGACTTCTCCACAGGAACTGACATCACTTTCTTCAGGAGCATTAATTTAGTAGTTTTACTTATTACATGGTCAGTTAGTTAGGATAACATTATCAACTATAACAAACTCCAACATATCAGTGGCTTGATACAATAGAATGATAACTTATTTTCTGCTCATGTTATAGTCAGTAAGAGTTTTGACAGATGGCCTTGCACACAATTAGACAGGGACCCAGGCTCTTTCTCTTTGGTGGCTGTGCTATCCCTTAGGGCCTCAGAGTCCTTTGCTTTCCTGTCAAAGGATAGGGTGGAGAAGGCATCTAAGTATCTTAGCCCGGTGTTGACATATATCACTTCTGATCTAATTATTTCATTTTGTGAACTAATCATATAGTTTCACCTAAGATGCACTAAGATGGGGACTGGGAAATGTAGCCCCTGGCTGGGCAACAAAAACAACTATATTGTGAAAAGGAAACAAAAGTTTTTCCCGGGCACCAGGCATCTCTGCCACATAGAACATTTCAGCGACCCATATAATTCATTTGTTTGTTTATTTTCTAGCTGAAGAAAAGATCGTCTTTTCCAAACCAGAGATTCCTAAGAAATCTAAGATATATTCTGATGTTCTCAGGTACTGGAATATATCATTGTTTCAGAGGTAGAACATGAACAATTGTCACTAAATTCAGAGCACTGTTAGAATCATTTGCCTGGTCAGTACTTTTGGCCTTTTAGGTACAGGTGGGGATGTGGGGTGGGGTGTGCGTGGTGGGTTTGTTCAGAAGTATCTACATTAAGTTTTATTATCTTACTATTTTATTACATATTTTATTGATATGAAAGATATTTTCATACCAAAAGCTATACAAGTTATTCTTTTTTCTGCATTTGGACAGTTCTGGAGAAATGAAAGAAAAGATTTTGAGTTTCTTTGATGTCATTATAACAAAAATGAAAACATCTGAGGAAGACATTCTCCCTCTGGAATCTTGCCAGTGTGAGGAGATCCTAGAGATTGTCATCTTGCCTCTGGCCCACCATTTTATGGCTTTGGGAGAAAACAACAAAGCATTATATTACTTCTTAGAAATTGCATCTGCCTATCTCTTCCTGGGAGATAATTATATGGTAAGCAGTCTCTATCCAGATCTTTTTCCTAGAGACAGCTTATAGATCATAGAGTCAGAATGGATTTTGAAAAAGCTCTAGTGTGCTTTTTTATTACTTCATGCTTTCTATTTTTGTCAGTACCTCATCCCTTTAAAAATTAAATTACCCAAAAGTTAAATGACTTAAGATTGTGAAAAGAGAGTTGGAACAAACTGCAGCAGCAATACCATCATTTAAAATATTGTCACCTTTGGAAACTTGCCAAGACTCGTCTACCTGTATGGGGGCGCGGAGGCCAGATCTCATCTTGGTTTCAATGCTTCGGCTTCAGCATAGAGCCTTCCTTAGTAATGTCTCAGTTGCCTTTGCCCTGTCTTCCTAAAATACCTGTAGGCCCTCAGATAAGTAAAAAAAAAACTGGTTTAAATCTTGTGATCACCAAAGAGAATCTTACATACTTTTGTCTTCATGTAATTTGTGCTATTATCATCACACTTACCTTTAAACCACCAATGTATCAGTGAGTGCTTCTCTAGGGTAATAATTTACAAATAAGGTTCCAGGGCAGTGTGCTCGAAGTGTGTTCATGGAACGTGAGAAATGTGGAGATTTAAAGCATATAATGAAATTAAAATAACTCTTCGTCAAATCAGTTGGGAAGCACTATGCTGAATAAAACAGATTTTTCAGGGCTTTTGACATGCTAAGATACAAATCTTAGCATAGTTTGGGGATAGAGAGGATAGAAAGGGGTATTGGTCAGATTAGAGCTAGGACTGCTGCCAGCATGGCATACTGTGTTTCTCAAATTTACTTGACCTAAGTTTACTTTTCATGGAACAGCTGACTCGCCTAGCTTTCCATGAGTTCACTTAAGTAAATGCCTTTCTGGTCCTAGCTTCCTCTGATTCCAGCCAGTTTCAGGATGAGTTTTACAAATCTGAATGGCTGTACCTGCATAATCTGAATTGCCGTACCTTTATGCCCATGATGGTAGCCTGTTCTATATTTTAACAGCAGTGCAATCAACCACAAACTATCAAAAATGCTAGAAAGCCCCTGTTTTCTCGAGCATTTATGTTAAGAAGAATGAAAGGCTCCTTCATGTATGCACATATTTTATGTGCACATGTGTGTGGAAAGGAGAATGTGGAGGAGGGCCAGTGAATCACGGGAAGAAGAGGTTTAGGTATCCCTGTGGGCCACCTTGCTAAAATCTGTGCATACCCCTTTTACCTCTGTGCATGGAGTGGCATATGGTCAGGAAGACAATGATTCAAAGCAGAGTCCATTGCAAGTTTCCAGAATGTGCCATTCACGTCCTCTCTCCCAAAGATAATCTGGTGGGATTGAGGCTAGCTGGCAACTAATGTCTTCCTCCTGCCTCTCTCACATACCCCTTGGGCTGCATAAGACTTGGGGATATCATCGCCTCTTATTCTATTCTTCAAATCTGATCTTTCCTTGGTGTTCACATGCTTAATGATGTTTCAGGAGGTTGATGATGAGGTGAGAATATTTGCTCAGGGCCTTCCTTTCCTCTGTCCCCTCCAAAACCTGACCCTGGTAGAGAAATGGGACTGGCTCGTAACTCATTCCAAAAATAGACCAACTTCTCATAGATGTGGGAATGCCGTCATGGCAGTGGGTGTGTTGCTGGAAATAAAGAAGTTAGAAATGGAATTACTCAAATGAGGAAATTACTCCGGAGAAAATTCCAGGTAAGGTGACATGTGATCATGTGAGAAAAGGCGGAGATTTCTAGATTCATCCTTTAGAATGAATGATCTAGAGGACAGAAGTAGACATGATAGCCAGCATCTTCAGTGGGGCCTTACCCACCCAGCTCCTGTCTAGACTTTGGAGGCTCATTATAATCAGTGAGCTGGGGTTGAAGCTGGAGGCAGTATCTGAAGTGGCTTCTGCTTCTGCTTGCTTTAGTAGAGTCTAGGGCAATGCCCACTCTGTAGTCCAGATCCCTGCTGACCCAATGCTTTTTACTCATTGAACTTGTTGCAGGCATATGTGTATTTGAATGAGGGAGAAAGGTTGCTGGATACTCTCAAGAATGAAAAATCTTGGAGTGAGACATTTGAATCTGCCACCTTTTATAGCCTCAAAGGTCAGGTAAGAAACCATTAAAGACAGAATTAGTCTGCTGTTTTCCATTTTTCACATAGAACTAGAAATCATCACTATACTTTCTATATCCTCTTCCCATCTCCTGCCAAATTTCTTTCCAAGACTCCAGAGCTCCAAGCCCCAAGATTCGAATATCATTTTCATTGCTTACTAGCAACAAGATCTTCCCCATACTCCCAGTTGACAACTTTATGAAATAGTTTTCTAACAACTTCAAAAAATGGACATGAATAGATAACATTTTCTTGAGGTAGATGATATACAAGTAAGACACTAAATCCTGGTCATTCAACCATCCTTCCAGGCATATGTCCAATATACCTCACCTATAATGCCATGCACAGGAGAATATAAAGGTTAAAGCAGAAAGGACTTTTCCTTAAGGTGTTTCTGGTTGAGTGAGAAAGCCAATTATGATGATTAACACTCAGTCTCTGCCCTGGAGGCCTTCACATGTGCTGGAAAGCAAAAAATAAATCACTATCAAATGTTATAGTTAGAGCCATGTACATGTTATTGTAACAGCAAAATACCTGCTTGGAGTGAGAATATGGGTGGGAAGGAAGAAGAGGTCATGGAGGTTTCATGAAGAAACTGACAGTAAGCTGGAAGTTAATGAATCAGTGGTCATTTTCCAGGAAGAGAAAGGAGAAGGACATTCCATGTAGAGGGAATAGCATTTAAAAAGTCAGAAATATGGAAATCTGGGTCTGCCCAGAAAAAGAGTCATTGTGTGTGGATATGAAGCCTGACAAAGACCTAGGAGTTCTTGGAGAAATAGAGACCTCAACCAAGGGCTGGTGCCATGAGGGTTCTTGACACAGTCACAGGAAAGAATTCAAGGACTACTCAGTGTGTACAGCCAAATAATTTAATAAGCTGGATGTTTGAGAGCCCTGGGAATTCTCAGCTGGGTGCCGGAGAGCCCTGGAAGTTCTAGGCTAGATGCCCTAGAGCCTGGGTAATTGTCTGCTCGACAGCCAAGAGCCCTGGGAATTCTCAGTAAAGTTGAGACCCTGATCAGGGGCTGACACCGTGGAGGTTCTTAACTCAGCTGCAGGAAAGAACTTGAGGACTAGTCAGTGTGCACAGCCAAAGAATCCAAAGACTAACTAGTATATACAGCTCGAAACTTATTAATATGTAGCGAAAGTACACACACTCAAAGGAAGATGAGTATTTTCCAAAGGAGAAGAAGCAGTCTAAGGTTGGGATCTTTGCATTATAAGGACTTGGAGGGGCCCTTCCCCTTCTGGCTATGCTAACAAGGGAATGATGAGTTTCACTTTTCATTGGTTTTTAGGTGCCAACCTGAGTGAAGACTAGTTGTGCAGGGGCTAGGTAGGCATGTGTGGATCAAAAGGAACTTTTCATTACGTGTATTAAGGTCACTTTCCCCACCCTCTTCCCCTATCCAATCTGCCTCAGATAAGAGGGGCAAGTTTGTGAACGCAAATGACAAAAGAGCTGTTTGTGAACCACTGAAGAGTTTTTATCAATCCTGCAACAGAGAGTCCTCAGGGGCTCTTATCTAGGAGTGACATGATCATATCCATGCTTGAAAAAGAAAGGTTGCATTGGTGGCAGTGAGGAGAATGGAGATAGGGAGATTGGTAAAGGGCTCATGTGATAATAGAGACATTGAGACACAAATAGGGCCTGAAGTGAGGCTTTGGATGGAGAGTAGAGGATAGAGATGAAAGATAACTGGAAGGCAGAGTGTAGTCTTCCATGCAAAGTGGGGGTGACAGCAACAATGAGGGAGGAATTGAGACTGGCTTTGAGATTTTTCTCTGAGGATGCTCCATGAATGGTGAAAAAGTAAAAGAAAAAGCATATTGGGGAAAAAGGTAATAAGTTTACTTGGGGGATTTTACAGAGAATGCCTTACCTCTGCTGTTCTTGGGAGAAATTCTTCTGGCCCTATTGAGGGGTAGTAAAGCCCCTGAGATGTTTCATGTTGTTTGTACATTTCCTATCATATCGCCAGAACTTAATCTGGCCTCTGACTTCCCAGCACTCTAGCTAGAAAACTGTCCTTGCCTTCACACCCTAATTTTCTAGCTAAGTCCCTATAAAGAGAGTCAGCAATACCCAGCGAAGAAATGATCATGGGAATGAATACACAACTATGTGACGATATTGTGAGACATTGATTGTATACCTTGCATGGAATATATTTGTGCGAAGATTTGTCAATGAAGATATTAAAAAAAAAAAAATAGAAATACCCAGCTAAGGAGAAGAGGCACCTTCAAAGTCCTCCAGGAATTTCCCGTGACAAAAAAAAGGGCTTTTCCTTCTTTCATGTCCTCTCTGGACCCCTGCCCTAAGGAGATAACACGGCAACTGTGTGAAGTAGCATGGAAAGTTTGCTCAGTCCTGATTTGTGAGGAAATAATATTATATATGCAAATTGCCATTGTTAACTTCTGACACAAAGCAAAATTGTGAGAGAAGCTTCCCTGGTTTTCTCAGCTGCCTATCTCTCAGTCTTGCTCTGTCACTCTGCTCAAATGTTCTTGATTACCACTTATCCTTCAAGGCATTTGCATGGGATTGGGAGGAGGAAACAAAGTTTGATTTAAAGGAATGAAGAGATTTTTAGGAGGAATTTTTCAGACCTTGGTGAGAAGTGAGAGAAATATTTCAGAGACAGGTAAGAGAAAGTTCTCTCCTAGTCTCAGGAATCACAGCCTTACGATCATATATAAGGGTGACCCTTTCTGTTGGGACAGGCATAGAATAGTCTGGAAGTTCATTGCCAGGTGTGAGGGGCTTACCCCCTACACTAGTATTTCTCAAACTTGAAAAGGCCTTAGACTCATTTGGGGAATATATGAAAATGCATTTTCCCCGAACTCTACTCACAGAGATCCAACTTTGTAAATCTGGCATGGGGTCTAAGAATCTTCATTTTCCACAATCATCTAAGCTTCTTAGAATACAGGTGGATAGTAGCTGTGTTTAATTATTAAGAAACTGATTAAAAAGGAAGAACAGTCCTCCTCACAAAATTTTATTCCTGGACCACAGTTGCCTTTTAAAACAGGAATTCCAAAAACATGTATTATTGGAACATTACCAACCAAATCCAGAATCATTGCTTTTCCTCTTTTCTCTCTTCTCCTTCCATCTTCCTGTAGATCTGTTTCAACATGGGCCAGATGGTGATTGCCAAGAAGATGCTGAGGAAGGCACTGAAGCTCCTTAACCGAATCTTTCCTTATGACTTAATCTCCCTGTTTCTCAAGACCCATGTTGAGAAAAATAGAAAGTTTCATAATGTAAATCAGCAGACCCCAAGGAGCTCACCTCCAGGGTAAGGAACAAAACTGGGGAGAACTGAGTGTCTCATCCCTTTCCCCAGAAGAAAGTGATCTACACATGACTCCCACAGTAAGCCACCAGACTCCTGCTTAGCTCTGACCTCTAACTGGTAAGGGATGAGGGTGAGTATGGAAGGTGCTCCCAGGCTAGGGCTGGATTGTCCCAGAGTCCCTCACAGGCAGCTTTTACCAAAGGGAGTTCAGCTGACAAAGCATAAGGGATCCTTTGCAAGATGATCTCCAGTCACCCCTTTGTCCTCACCTTCCCCACTGACCCTTGCAGCCATCCATTTTGCAATTGGAAGCTACATTACCATGCCCGGAACCTCAGTCTCAAGCTGTCTCCCATTCAGTGCTAAGATGCTGGGTATTGTCCCTACCCAAAAGAAAAATAACAGGTTCTGAAGACATCTGTTAAAGGACAAAACTGCCCACCTAGTTAGGTATCTCAGTAGGAATGTGAGGGTATTCATCCATTTAGATTTTACTGCTAAGATTTGTGGATTTCAATACATGTAAATTTTAACTATAAAAGAACCATAAAAAAAAAATAATGCAGAGTGGGTGGAGGAGTAAATGAAATAAGAATGTTGATAGCTAGAAGGGCAAATGAAGTAAGAATTTTAGTTGTTGAAGCTGGGTGTCAGATGGGTGAGGGCTCATTATGCTTTTACCATGTCTATGTTTGAGATTTTCCATAATAAAAACTTTTAAAAATATTCCACATATCTAGAAATTCATACCAAGGGAGATGCCACTAGTGGGGAATCTGGAGAGCTGATAGAGGACATCTCTTCTATCTTGGGAGAGGCTAGTAGTCATACTCCTACAGGTTCTGCCTGAGATATAAACATTGATTCCTATAAGCAAGTTGCTGCAACTGTTTTGCAACCCCACCAAAACTGCCTTCTCCAGCTTCCCTAAAAATATTCCCTTAAATGTGGGGGATCCTGGGATGGAAATGAGCTAGAGCTGTACTCTTTTGTAGGAAGACCCTTGGGACTATCTGCCTCCTGTATCAAGAGACTCCAGGGGGGAGGGAGGGAGGGAGAAGTTTAGCAGAGATTTCACTGAGATATCAGAGTAGGAGGATGGTTAACATATAAGGTAGCCAGATAAAATAGGACACTTCGTTCAGTTCAAATTTCAGACAAGAAAACGGAATAAAATTTTTCCATATATCTATGTCTCATGCAATATTTACTATAGACCGTACTAAAAACTTATTCATTGTTTTGAAATTTAAAATGTACTGGGCATCCTATATTTTGATTTAGTAAGTCTGACAATCATAGTTTACTACCACATTTTGTAAAAGAAACAAGAAGTACCTATACAAGGGGAAAAGGGGGGAAAGTATTGAAGAGGAAGAAACTGGGATTGTTGACTTAAAACATTACCAATCAAAAAGTTCTCATCTCAAAATTAAGGACAATAAGAAACTGTATTTAACGTTAGAGTTTCTATAGCTGTCATGAACACTCTCTTATGTTTAAAGGGATTTTATCCTATCCATGTTTCCTTAGAAGTTTTTTTTTTTTAAATTGCACAACAAAATCAATGTCATTAATGTCTAAATTAAAAGTACCTGGAATTCTTCTTTAGCATCTCTAATTATATTTTGCTTTCTTGGTTTTGTTAAATTCCTAATATTGTAGCCATGTCATTTAGGCTCCCTTTTAAAGCACAAATAAGGAAGATTTTTGGTTGTATTATCAATTAAATAGCCTGTTGAGGTTGGACCTGAGAACACAAACCTTCTTAGTGGAAGGTCATCCATTCTCCCCTTGAATACCTCCAGCATGGGATGTTCACCTCCTGCAAAACTGGATTCCATTGTTGGAATGGAATTATTAAAAATGCTCATTTCTTTTATTGAATTGAGACCTATTTCCTATTAGCAATGGAGGAAATAATACACTGGACAGGGCCGGGCTGGAATAAAACTGATGTGGGCAGCCAGGATTTGAGTCCTGGAACTACTACATTCTAATTGTCTGACTTTGAATTAATTACTTAACTTATCTGAGTCTCACATTCTCCACCTATAAAATGGGGTTAATGATGCCCTTCTTACAGATTTACCCTGAGAAACAATGTGATGAATGATATAAATGTACTTTCTAAATAGCTTCCATTTAGATAGCAATTTCCTACTATGGGGCAGGTGCTTTACATACATTATTTTAATTAATCATCACAAAGTAGGTATTATTGTCCCCATTTTATAATGGAAAAAATGTGCTTCATAAAAATTAATTAAGCGTGCATGGGTGGTTCAGTGATGGAATGCTCTCCTTCCATGAGGGAGACCCGAGCTCAATTTCCAGACCATGCACCCCCCGAAAAAAATTATAATTATAATAATTAATAGGTTTTATAGTCAATCATGGAGGCAGGCTTGACTTCCAAGAACATAGTGAGAATATCATACACTTGAGCTCCCATGAAGTATGATGGTAACTATCGTCTTTCTATATTCCATTTGTGTTTAATAGGAAGAAGAGGTTGGCACAACTTTACCGACAAACTGCCTGCTTGTCCTTACTATGGCGGATCTATAGCTTAAATTATTTTTGTCACTACAAGTATTATAGCAACCTGGCAGCTACAATGCAAGTGAATACTGCACTAGAAACTCAAGATGACTTCCAGGTACATTATTTTTATATCTGCTTTTAATTTCTGAACCACATTTGGAGGGAAAAGCCTACTGAAAGCCAGTCAGGAATCACTACCTCATAAGGATGTAATGAAGCTTCCCTGGCTGGATTGTTTTGCCTAGGCCAGCAGTTCTCAAACATTTTGGTCTCAGTACCATTTACACCCTTAAAAATTGGATCTCAGCAAGATGACAGAATGAGAAGCTCCAGGGGTCTGCCCCCCACCCCACCGCCGACACTAAAAAAAAAATAAAACAACTCAGCAGAATTTGGCAAAACCAACCAAAGCTCTAGAAAACTGTTCCAAGGTTTGCAGTAACTGGGGCAGTGCTGAATCAAGAAAAAGGCAACTTAAAAATAGGAAAGCCTTAGGCGATGTGATGGTGGCTCAGTGGCAACTATTCTTGCTTGACGAGTTGGAGACCCAGGTTCAATTCCCAGAGCCTGCTCACGCAAAAAAAAAATATATATATATAATATATATACATCAAATGTATATATTTATATATATATAATATATATATAACATATATACATCAAATGTATATATTTATATATATATAATATATATATAAATATATACATCAAATGTATATATTTATATATATATAATTTATATATATATATAAATGAAAGCCTTGTGTGTTTTACAGGCTCTTCCCCTACCTTCTCCCTGGATCAGTGCTGAACCAGCCTACAATTCTAGTGCAGGTTCTTGGCCCTGGGTTCTACAGGAAGCAGAATAACCCTATGCATATATTGGGGTTTTAAGTATGTTTCTACCAATCTGTTAGTGGCACCCTGAAGGACTGATCCAGGGCACTCGTCTCTGCCTCACCAGTCCCAGAACTTGCTACGGATAGATGTGGTTGGCAGGGTCACTAAAATAACATAAGGAAATAATCAAACCACAGCTGCCTGGGGTAAAAGATTACTAGAGGAGACAAACAATAGTGCCTGACTAGAAGAAAAGGTTGCAAATTTTCTGGGGGAAGAGGGGCACATTAGGAATATCTTTTCTTTTTTTGCATGGGTAGGTACCAGGAATCGAACCCAGGTCTCCAGCATGGCAGGCGAGAACTCTGCCTGCTGAGCCACCGTGGCCTGCCCAAGTATCTTTTTTTTATACAGGGGAATTGATAAGGTTATGTCTTATCACAGGATAAGATACATGCACAGAAAAAGACCTGAGCAGACATTATGCCTTTGCCTCAGGCTGTGTTTTCAGTTCATTGTAAGGCTGACTAAGCACTGAAGGAGAGTACCAGCACAAAGCCAATCTGAAAAGACTGGTAAAAGCCTTTCCTTCTTCACCTTCCTTCTTTGTTGTTAGCTCCTAGCCTTCAAGAACATTTCTGTCACAACACTAACAGAATACAAGTTTTAGGATCAGGTTTTGCATTAATAGTTTGGAAAAACCACTAAATAAATAGATTACTATCATCTTTAACAATGAGAAGGCAAAAATAACAAACCCTGGAGAATGGGGAGAATCTGACTTCTAAAGCTAACCCGTTAAAATAGTTGAATATCCAACAGAAAGTCACAAGGATACAAAGAAACAGGAAAAATGGCACATTTAACGGAATAAAATAAAGCAAAAGAAACTATCAAAGAGGAATACCAGACAAAGGCATTTTTAAAAAACTGTCTTAAATAGGCTCAGATAACCAAAGGAAAACATGGACAAAGCACTAAAGGACTCAGGAAAACAATCTATGAACAAAATGAGAATTTCAGTAAAGAGAAATTATTTTTAAAAGAACCAAACAAATACTGGAGCTGAAAAGCACAGCATCTAAAGTGGAAAAAAAAAAAAAAAAAAAAAAGAATTCCCTAGAGAAGTTCAGCAGCAGCTGGGAGCTAGCAGAAAAAAGACTCAGCAAACCTGAAGATAGGACAATTGAAATTATCCAGTCTAAGGAGCAGAAAGGAAAAATAATGAAGAAAAATGAACAGAACCTAAGAAACCTAAGGGATACAATCAAGCATACCAATATATGCATAGTAGGAATTCTGGGAGGAGATGAAAAGGAGAAAGGAGCAGAAAGAAAGAATATTTGAAGAAATAATGACCGAAAACTTCCCCAATATAACAAAAGATACAAATATACACATCCAAGAAGCTCAACAAATTCCAAATAGGATAAACTCAAAGACATATATTATATGTTATAATCAAACTGTGAAATGCCAATGACAGAGAGAGTATTCTGAAAGCTACAAGAGAGAAGCAATACATCATGTGCAAGGGAGCCTCAATAAGACTGAAAAGAGTGCCTATTTCTCATCAGAAACCACGGAGGCAAGAAAGCAATGACTGACGTATTTAAAGTGCTGATAGCAAAAAATTGCTAACCAAGAATTCTATATCCAACAAACTGTCTTTCAAAGATGAGGGGGCCATGCTGGAGACCCGGGTTTGACTCCTGGAGTCTGCCCATTCCAAAAAACAAGATGAGGGGGAGATTAAGACATTCCCAGATAAACAAAAGCTGAGGGAGTTCATCGTCAATAGATCAGCTCTGTAAGAAATGCTAAAGGGAGCTCTTCAGGTTGAAAGGAAAGGAACCTAGACAGTTGCTTGAATCCTTATGAAGAAATAAAGATCTCTAGTAAAATGGTGTGGGTAAATATTGTATTTTTACTATTGTATTTTTAGATTGTAACTCTACTTTTTAGCTCTTGCTTGATCTAAAATACAAATGCATAAATGCAATTATAAATCTGTGATGTAGGGTACACAAAGTTAACAAAGGTGTAATTGATGACAGAACAACGTGCAAGGTAGGAGAAACAGGACATAAGAACATATAAGTTAATGTATAAGTTTGGGTATGTTGATGAAGTTAAGTTGGTATCAAATCAAACAATATTGTTAAAGATTTAGGATGTTAAATGTTTGGGGGTGATGAAAATTTTTGGTAATAGTAGAAAAAGATTTTGGTGATAATTGCAATATTGTGAATGCAATTAATAGCACTCAATTGTACGTATGAAACCAGTTAATATGGAAATTTTTTTAATTGTATACATGTTACTGCAATAAAAATGAAAGAATAATTATTGAGTATCCCAAAGAACATATCATTATATAAGAAACTAAAAATGAAAAAGTTTAAAACCACTTATTCATTTTTAAATAGCCCAAAGATAGCATAAGGCAGAGGTGATTTTGATGGGTGAGCTAAGTACGACACCCACTAATTTTTTGTGTGCCCATTTTCAAGGGCTTTCACTCTTTTTCTTGTCCAAGATAATGCCTTGATATTATGAAGTTAGCTTTGACCTCATGGACTCCCTCATGGACCCTTTAGCGAACTAAAGGCCTAGGTCATGAACTGGAAAGCCTTTGATTAGATGAGGAAAATTCTAAAAGACAAGACAAATTATTAAACTATAATAGATGATGGTGACGGTAGCACAGCCCTGTGAATGTAATTAATACTACTGAAATGTATACTTGAAAGTGATTAAAATGGGAAATGGTATACGTTACCCAATAAAAACTTTAAAAATACTATTAAACTAAATCCAGCTCATCTAAAGGGAGTGACTTGACTCCTTTATAAAATTACATTAGGACTGTGTTTCTTCTGGGGTCATTAATTATTAAAAAATTTTAAGGGAAATGGCTGGATAGGTGGATAGATAGGAAGATATGCAAATGGGGCAAAGTTAAAATTGGTGGATCTGGATATCTGGAGGGTGGTTGTGTTGGAGTTCTGTGTGAGTTTTGCATTATTTTTGTAATAACTGTCCTGTAATTTTGAAGGTATTTTAAAATAAGTTTAAGAAAAAAATGAATTAAGGGAAATGAGCAGGTAGTACATTAACACTTGTTAACGAGTTGGCTACGGCTGAGGGCAGAAGAGCTGAGGCAGTGCTCTGCCGGGTATTTAAAACAGATAAGGCACTCAACAGAATAATAGAAAGAATAAGACTGAGGGCCACGAATGGTTTTCAGGACTCCACCTAACGGTGGTATGACCACTGGCAAGCCCCATAACCCCCTTTATATTCCCCATAAAAAGGAAGCAGTTGGACTCAAGTTTTCTGGGCCCAAATCCAGGAAGTCCTAGGCTTTTTTTGCAGCATTTAGTTTTTCATTCACCCAACAATTCTCTCTCCTTTACCACTATTTCTGGCTCTGCTTCCCTTCTGGTAATAATATCTGAAGCATGCTCCAAACCAGGAAGATAGGAACTCCTGAATTAAATCCAGGCACCTTCCTTTAACACAGACTTTCTGTGTTTGGTTATTTTGTGTGATCTGAAGAATTTCAAGGAAAAAAAATCCCCTTCTCCAAAATGCCTCCCTCACCCAAGTGCCCCATCACCTACCACTGCAATCATTAGACTCTGTGTTTCTCTCATCTTTATTTTATTTTTCAAAGCATTTACATCTTTTCTATCTTTTGATAAGGAACTACTTCTTTAAAAGGAACTATTTTCTCCTCACCCTTCTGTAAAGCATTTATATTCAGAAACAACTTTAATCATCATTTTAGAGAGGAAATAACTTCTTTCAAGTTTCCAAATTAGATTTACAACTAGTCTTTTATTTTTTAAAAAGCAAATACAACTTCTTTTTGTTAGATTACAAAAGTAATACATGCTCACAATAACAAATTAAAATACTACAGAAATGCACAAAGTAGAAAGTCAAGTTTTTCCTCTCCCTCAAGCCTCTGATAGTATAGCCAATAAATAGTTAAATACTGTTTGCACTTTGAAGTGCATCATTTCACACTTTTTGCTATGTAATCCTATATCCATATATAGAGACTATTTTAGTTTTCATAAATATTAAATTTCTTATATTTTGTCTAAGGACTCTGTGGGAAAGAGAAGTCATTGAGCTTACCCTGAGGTGGCAGAAACCCAATCTGTTTTGTATCTAAGCCCACGACTTTGGCCAAATGACCCACTCCTTCTCAAGCTAAAGAAACAAATATTTATTGGCAGACTCTAGATAATGTCCCTGGGCTTTCTGTTTTGGATATTCTGCTTCAGTCTTGGTCCTTTTCTTCTCCAATGCTGCCATTTCAGATCATTAAGGCCTACCTAGACTATTCACTGTACCACCAGCTGGCTGGCTACAAGGGCATGTGGTTCAAGTATGAAGTTATGGTCATGGAGCAGATCTTCCACCTTCCCCTCAAAGGCGAGGGCGTTGAAATCGTGGCATACGTGGCAGATACACTGGGCTCTATCAAGTTCGTGATGGGTCACTTGGACTTGGCCATTGATTTAGGTAAGGGCTGGCTGGGCAGTAAGGGACGTGAAGATACAAGCATTGTCCAGAAATACACTGGAATTGTTTTCTTCCCAGGCTCTCGGGCCCATAAGATGTGGGCACTGCTCCGGAATCCCAACAGACACTATCAGGTCCTCTGCAGGCTTAGTAAATCTCTCTTCTTGAAAAGCAGGTATTTGTCTTAAAAACATTTTCCAAAATTAGGGGGAGGAAGCAAGATTGAATATTCTGGACTCACTTTATTATGGCGATGGGGTGGGGATAGTCATATAGTTTATAATAAGATGGTGTAACTGATATTAATCATCCTTTACTTTTGGATTCCACTGTTTTGTTTTTTAACCTCTTTTTTTTTTTTTTTTGGTCTGTATTTAATCAGGGTAACATGAAAATTTGAAAGTAATTAGAGGAGTTCACTTGATTTTTAGAAGATGTATTTTTTAAGTGAAGAGGCATTGTCTAAAATAGTAAGGAAGGAGATGGTCAACATTCATATGAATAAGTATACTGGGCTGATAAGACATAGAATCTTTGTCATCTAGGCAGATTATTCAGCTGGGATACCACTGTTTTTTTAAAAGGAAAACTTTCACATGCATCACCTCTAATTTGGCTGATCTTTCAAGAGAGGAAAGTGTGTGTGCCCATCAGGCCCGTGACCGCAGGGGAGCGAGGCAGTCATGCCCAGTACCGGAATCAGGTCTTCCCCACTGCTAGGTGGAGGGAAAGGGAAAAGTCTCACAGGTAGGCAAATGCCCAGGAATTGAACAGCCAGGATTAGAGCCTCAGGTCAAGTTGACCTGATTGTGGTCACCGTGATAGAGCAGACCTATGAAAGAACAGTTTAAACAAGGAGCCAAGTTGAGATTTAGGTTACAGTCCTGAGTTGGGGTGGCTTTGAGGTCTAAAGGACTGTATTTGGTCCTGAATTACTAGACAAGACCAAGACTAGACCAGGACTACATTTCATCTTCTCCTCCCAACCCCTTTAATGCTCCTCCTATTCATACAATTGTTTGGGTCCTGTGAGGGAGGTCATTTCCTCAGGGCCTGAGAGAGTAGTATAATTTGTTAGTGTCCCCATCGCCAGAAGGCACTGTATCTCAACAGGGCTTCCTAGGATATGGTGCTGAAGCCAGATTCTAGAAAGAGTCCTGCACAAGAACCCCTTCTGCCTGCCATCTGTTTAGCTACCACTGCTTATACCTCCTGGAACTTTGGAGCCAGCACCTTTTAACTTTCACTGAGATGAGCATGAGAATCCCACCACTTTTTAATTCCACCACCTTTTCCTTTCCATAGTTACAAGCAATTGATCCAGGTGCTTGGGTGGCTGTGGGATCTTTCTGCAACAGAAGATCACATCTTCAGCAAGGCTTTTTTCTATTTTGTCTGCCTGGACATCATGCTTTACTTGGGTAAGCTTAGATTTGGAATTTAAAAGAAATAAATCATCACCTGTGCTGATGTTGTATGGTGGCTGTCAGGACTGAGACTTTGAGACCACTGGGTTTCTAACTGGGAGGACTTAAAGGACTTAAGGAGGGGAAGAGCCTTGTCTTATGAGCTGAGGAGCCATCTGGAAAGTGAAGAGTATAAGGGAGCAGTGAGGAGGAGAATTAAATCTGGAGGAACTTGTTGGGCATAAACTGCAAGTTAAGTAGTCAGATCAATTTGCACATGAATAAATGTTAGCAGTTGATAATGTCTTACTATGTGCCTTTTACTAGAGCTATTTAATTTTTAGGAGGATATACTTAAAGACTTCATGCTTTAGAATGGAGGATTGGATTTCTAATGGTTAGAGTTCCAGGCACTGGTAGCTGTTGGAAAAGGTGATTTGGAAAACAAGTTCTTTCCTGGTAATCTTGAAGTTACACCAAGTAGGCAGCCCTCAGTTTCCCTCAATATACACATTAAACTACTGGGTCCAACCTGGGAACTTTTCCCCTCACCCATGATTTTGAAAGGGGTTGCAGATACTGCTGCCATCAAGAGAAGATGGCCAGAAAGTGAGAGGAAATGGGTGGAAAGATGCAGAAGCCCCAGGCTGCACTGAGAGCCATCCTAGGAAGGGCTGATTTAAACCCTACTCCTGCCTGAATTACACTGTGGAATTATATCATATATGCATAACATTCCACAAAACAGCAAAGCACAGGGCGGTGAAGTCATGTGGTCATTGCATCCCAGGGGACCCTACGCATTCATCGAGTCATCAGAGAGTAATGCCTCTCCCTGCAGAGGGAAACTGAATTGTACCGGGAACTGTTAGGCTAGAAAGGTGACTACCTCCCACCCATCCGCAAAGCTCTCCTGTTTCTGTCTTTTTAAGGCTTTTTTTATAGGACGTTTGAAGAATGTTTGGACTTCATATGCCAAAATGAAGACAACAGAATCCTCAAGTTCCAAAGTGGCATCTTGCTGGGACTTTACTCGTGTATAGCTATCTGGTAATGGTGTACTGCATGTCACTGAATTCCCAAAGTGATAATGTTGAGTCCTGGAAAACAGTTCTATGAATTTTTTTTTATTAAGGTGTATTTATAATTCATACCTGAGATAGTATAAAGGCATCAGAGGGTATTCACATGACAGGCATCTTGGGGGTCATCTCATTCATCACCTTCAACTAAGGTCACAGAAGCAATGACGTCTCAGTGCAACATACACATCACATTATGGAAATACAGGAATCAATGAGAAAATATTACTTGCCTCTGAGGAGTGTTGGGCTTTGAGAAGAGGACTAATAAATAGCTCCACTTGCTTACCCACCCCCACCAAGATCTAAATCAAATTGAAAAATATTGCTGATAAACTGCATGTTGGGGGATATGGTTTATATCTGCAGGAAAGTGAGCTTCCTGTTATTGAGCTCCCACTTACCAGCAGGCAGTTGTGGAAACCTGTAGGTCTCCCCCATAGAAGCAGGCTTCTTTCTACCCCACTGCAGAGAAAAGTGCGGGATGGGTTCTCAAGATGTACGGGAGAGGCAGGGGCAGAGTCTCACATGCCCAGTCCCTCTCTCCAAGTCTCCAATCAACTAGGTCACTCCTTATCGGAGGAGTGAGTGAGACAGGGCAAGAGACTTGGCACTTTGTACTAATCGTGCTTCCTCAAGTGGAAGGAAGTTTCGGGGGGTGAAGTATTACTGCCCCTATTCCCCATTAACCCATTAAGCCTGAAGTTCAGTCAGTCCCTTTAAGGTTTTATCTCATTAACTGTGTGACGATGGCCATTCCCCTCAGGGAGGAGATCACAGTCAGCAGGAGATTCATCTTCCCTCCTTTACTAGGATGTGTTTCTCCATCGCCACTGTTTGGGGCGGTTGGTGGGCGGTTTTGATTTTGCCCCTGAAGGTTCTGGATTGGGCTAAAAGAGAACTTTAGTAGAATTACGTCCATGGATATCCCCAAGGCTAAAAATCACTCCTTATTCTGTTTCCCATCTCAAATTATATACAACCATGTTGTCCAATATGGTCCAATCAGAGATTTTGTGATGAGACTAAATGAGGATATGAAGATATTCCTAAAATAAAATGCCACAAAACAGCTGCTTCAGATTGAAATATAGAGTCCCTCATTATAAAATCCCTTAAGAGAATTTAAAGTCCCCCAAATTAATTATCCTTGCCTGTTAAAGACCAAAGAAATTAATATTTAAAGTCAAATTAACTTGCCCATGTGAGGTAGGTTCAAGGAATCTAAAGTCCCCAAATCATCCTTCCCAATTTCTGATTCTGCTCTGTCTCAGCTGCAGGGTTCTGTGAACAGCTGTGGCCTAGACCAAGGCTCCTTCCTCAAACCTGAGCAGTCATTAGGAACACCTGGAGAGGTTGTTAAGGCAGAGGCTCTTGGCCCCACCCTCAGTGTCAGCTTAATTCAGTTTGTTGGGCCAGAGAAACTGCATTTCTGAGGGGCACCCAGGGGATACTGATGCTTATTAAGCCCTTGGGCCACACTTTGAGAAGCACTGGCCTAGTCTGTTTCTTTGGAGTTGAATCAGTTTCTTCAAACCCCAGAATTTTTAGCTCTAGTGTCTGATATACCTCACTTTTTAAAAAGTCCAAAGAACTAAGAGAACACATAAGATTATCACAGCCCAAGACCCAAATTCACCAAATTTAGAAAATAAGCCAGTGCCCAAACCAAAAAGTAGTTATCCTAGGGAAAATTATATTCCTATAACCCAGTACTTACTGGTGCCAGATATCCCAGTGGAAAGTCAATAGTATCTGAAATAAGGAGGGTGGACAGTGTTTCCTAATTTCAGATACACCAGGATTTTCAACAATCATTACCAATTGTCCAGAATCTATCAACATTGAACACGCACTCAAATGAGAGGAATTTCCCACTCAATGAGAAACCTTGATATTCTGAAGTTACCACATCCTAGGTGGAGAGCCTAAATTACATATTATCTCTTCTCTCAAGAGAGCAGCAATTTGAGAGGCTGTTATGAAGCCTGGTCTTAAGGACTTGCCTCACTTCTTCCCTGTTTAACATCTTTTTATCCTCTTAGTGTGCATTTCCAACAATCCAGGGCTTGTTGGATGATGGCACTAACTGGTGATGTAGCCCCTATGCCCTATAAAGTGTAAGCCTGCTTAGTTTTGAGTTGCAGTGCTGTTGCCTCTGTTTTTAGCTGTGGCCCATACAGCTTCAGGTATTGGCCATTTTCTTCAATATGAACTCTACCCTCTTTGCCCAGAGGCTTAACTGAGGAAGCAGTTTAAAAGTTAAGAGCACAGTTTGTCCGGTCAGAAATACTTGGGTTTGAATCCCAGCTGTGGAACAGCTAATAAACTTGGACCACGTATTGCACTCCAATACTTTTCTCATTTAGAAAAGGGAGATAACATATCTACTTCACATGGTTGCTGGGAAGATTGCATGCGTTGGTTAAGGAATACATAAAAAAGCATGGTCCATAATGGCTGGCATTTAATATGTGCTCAATAAATGGTGGCTATTACTACCTGATTGTTCTCAAGTAGTCTATTCTCTCCTTGTTCCATATCACATAATTTTCTCCTGTTTTAGGGAGAATGGAGTGGGGAGGGGTGGCAGGTGGCAGGCTTCCAGAAGCCCAGGTTCCAGAATGTGCACATCCAGAGAGACCTATTTCAAGGGTGATACTGCTTTTTTTTTTTTTATTCTTCTGTGGTGGTGCAGGTATGCTAGACTTCAGAAATGGGACAAATTTCAAATATATTTCAATCAAGCTAAAAATCTAGTGCCAAGAAGAACCCCGACAGCACTTTACTGTGAAGGCATCAGTCGTTATATGGAGGGGCAAGTTCTCTACCTTCAAAAACAAATTGAAGAGCAATCTGAGACTGCCCAGGACAGTGCAGTCGAGCTACTCAAGGTGAGGTCTTCCTCTAGTTTACAGTATAAATCACTCCTTAAATGGATTTCTGCCTATTGCCTGTGCTAATTATTTTCTCTGATTACAGAATTTATACATTTATAATAGAAGTTATTGAAGGCACCCCCCAAAATAAAATAGAAAAAAAAATTGCTGATAATCTTACTAATCAGAGAGAACTACTTTTTTTTTTTTCACATGGGCAGGCACCAGGAATCGAACCTGGGTCTCCGGCATAGCAAGCAAGAACTCTACCTGCTGAGCCACTGTGTCCTGCCCACATAACTACTATTTATATATCGAAACAGTGCCTTTCAGGTGTTTCTCTCTGTGTATGTGTGTGTCTCTGTGTCTGTGTCTGTGTGCACATGAGCATATGAACTTTACAAAGATGGCATAATACTACATATGGATTGTAATTTGCTATGAAAATATATTATGAATAATTTCCTGTTGTTAAATTGTCTTCTATTCCACTTTTAACGGGCAGCATAATTTTCTAACTTATGGATATCCTATTAGGTTATATAGTCAAACTATTTTAGATACAAATTTTCTGCATTTTTTTTTCCTATTGCTGTGGTAAACATCCTGGTAGATAAATCTTTGCACACAGCCCGAATGGTTTTCTTTTATAATTTTAAATATTCAACTGATGTGCATTATACACCAGGTACTAGGTACAAGAATGAGCAAATTAGACCTAATTCCTGGCCTCCAAAGCTTACAGCCCAGCATAGGTAAGCGCCCTAAGAGAACGAAGGGATAAACCCATGGTCTCATCAGCTTGGCAGCTCGTTTGCCTTGTTCTCTTAAAATAGGTAGTTTCCTATTGCTGCATAACAAATTACCACAAATGTAACAGGTTAAAACAATACTTGTTTATTATCTCACAGTTTGGTAGGTCAGAAGTTGGTAGGTTTGGCTGGGTTCTTCACTTAGGGCTTACAAGGAAATATCAAGGTCTTAGCCAAGTTGCGTTCCTGCCTGAAGGATCCAGGGAAGACTGTCTGCAAGCTCTTTAAGGTTGTAGATAGAAGCCAGATGCTGACCATGGTAAGGTACACACCCCTATTTCAGGGATGTTCAAGTGTTTAAAAACAGTGCGTCTTGGGATCAGTGAATTATGGTAGCTCATTTAATCCTCTGAACATTGTTATGAGGTACATCTTTCTTCACTCATTTTATAGAAGTGAAAATCTTAAATTTTCCCAGGTTGAAGCCCAGTCACTACCACTCTAATACCCACCCACAGTCTCAGGGTCTCTTCCTGCAGTTTGTTCACAGAAACGTACTTAAATCACTGCATATAAAAACATAAAAGTTCACTGTCACCACCGCATTTGGGAGGTATGTACTCTTTGACATAGAACATGTATTTATATCTCCGATTTTCAAAGAATGTTCTTTCTACTGGCTCTCAGGATATGGAAATAGCTTGGTTATATAAAACATTATTTTTATGCTATAACTTGACAGTGGGGTAAATGTCTCTTGCTTAAGTTATAAAAAACTCATGAGGGATCTAAGAAATGCTTAACTCCATGTTGCTCAGAAAAAAAAATAGTTTTTTTTTTACCACTTTACACACAATTTAGATCCTTTCTCCCCTCAAATACCAGACCAATTGCACATGACAAATGAGTTGGCTGTCATTATCACTTCTAAATATTAATTGAGTACTAATAAAGGTATACCTTACTTCTGTCCAACCTAATGTATGAAAATCCAGATAGATAAATTAGCTGGTGATGAAAAGAAAGCATGTCTTTATTTGATGAGTAATAAGGTGATAAAACTTGCCCATCCCAAAGATAGTTCAAGTTAAAAATACAACAATTGCTACTGGGAATACAATACAGATAAATAGAACACTGTTTTTGCACTAAGAAGTTTGTGATGTTTTTGAATTCAAGAAGAGAGTAGGGGCGGGGAGCCCAGGGATGGGGTGAGCCATGTGGAGGAGTATAGAGAATACAAGAATACAAACGAGTTCAAAAATCAAACTTTGTATCTTTCACAGTACACACAACAATGCCTTGCCTACAGTAAATGTTTAATTTGTTGAATGAATAACAACGGACTGGATATGTAACAGGTTAGTCAGGAAAGCTCAATGTTTTAGATTCCATTTTCATAATAATGAAATGAATGCAATAAAACAATAAGACATTTTTATTGGCCATCAAATTAGCAAAGATATGAGAAAAGACACATTCATACTTTGGAGGAATCTCATATACTTTCAAGAGAGCATTCTGGCAATATGCAGAAATGTTTTTAAAATATCCACATCACATGGCAGGCAATTCTCTTCCCAGCAATTATCCAAAGGAAATAATCTGATGGTAAATAAAAATTTACCTAGAAAGAGGTTAAACTCAGGTGATAGTGTTAAAAGAAAAACTAAGGCAAAAGCAAAAAACAAAAAACCCCACAAAACTATATGCCCATCAAAAAAAAGTTTAGTGGTGCACGGGTAGTTCAGTGGTAGAATTCTTGCCTGCCATGTGGGAGACCCGGGTTCGATTCCCGGCCCATGCACTCCAAAAAAAAAAAAAAAAAAAAAAACCCAACCAATGAACCAAACAAAAAACATTCCACAAAAAGTGCTGCTATACTGGAATATTCACATGGAAAAGAATGAAATGTGACCTCCACCACACAGCATACAAAAAAAAAAAAAGTTTGCCTAAGTCAGTAATCATTCATTTAAACATTGGACTATTTCCCATAGAAATCTGAATTTCTGACTTTAAAATACTGGAATACCTGGCAATGCTAGATCCACATTCCTGAAAGGTAACAATCTGGCTAGAATTGAGGAGTGATTGACAGTTGGATCAGGCATGCCCTTTCCAGTATGACACACTCCCCTCTGCCTCCTATAATGCTACATCAACCTCTTTATTTTTGTTTGCCTGTCTCCTGTCAGTGTTTAAATTTGTGAGCCCTAATACAAAGTGTCATGTCATCAGATAATGTTTATGAGATTAAATGAAAAGAAAAATGTTACTACACTGTGTGATCCCAACCGTGTGTGTGTGTGTGTGTGTGTGAAATTGGCAGGGCAATAAAAAGTAGAAAAGTATGTACCCCCAAATTTAAAATATTTCCTTCCAAGTGCTAAGGTTATGTGTGATTCTTATTTTCCTTTTGTGCTTTTCAATTTTTTCCCTATGTTTTCAACAATTAACTTATATTGATTTGAAATCAGATGAAAATGTCTTTTAAAAAAGTGTTTGCAAAGAATTAAAGAGGATATCCGGCTGGGTCTGACTATGGGACTACTCCAGAAAACAGCTGTAATCTTATATCCACTATTTCCTATATATATCTCTGCATTGTATTTTCTCACTTGATTGCTTATATCCTTGATCCTCCATCTACGGAGGAAATAATTTGGCCGTCAAGGACCCCTTTCTAATTCTGATATACTGTTCTCTCCTAGAACTTGGAAAGTCTGGTTGCTCAGAACACCACTGGCCCTGTCTTCTATCCAAGGCTCTACCACCTGATGGCCTATGTCTGTATATTAATGGGTGATGGGCAAAACTGTGACCTCTTCCTGAACACAGCCTTAAAGCTCTCTGAAACCCAGGGAAATGTGCTGGAGAAATGCTGGCTGACCATGAGCAAAGTATGTGCCGCCAGCTAACAAGCTGGGGTGGGAGGTGTGCACCCTTCTAAGGGAGCCCCAGAAGTCTACTGCCCGGTTAGGTTTCACCAGGCACAAAAGGTTATCTCAAGCCTTCTGGACGCTTACTGAAAGGGGTTACAAGTCCGTAGTTCAGGTTGGTGAGACTTTAGATTCTCATGGAATCTTCCCCCTTCCAAATATCCTTTAGCATGGTCTCTGCTCCTCTCCTGTGGCTCTTACAACTTTCCACTTTGTGTACCTTAGTGTGCACATATTTCCCCCTCTCCTCAAGAATATAAACTGTTAGGAGGCAAACACCACACTTAGTACCTAGTACAGTGTATTTATACTCCATCTTTGTTGAATAAGTGAATGAGTTTACAATCTATGTGCTAATTTAAAAAAACAAATCAGTATCCTATTTGTTTAGGTAGCAAAATAAATTATTTGTCTATGGGTTCACATGATTTTAAAAGCTCTAGGATGTTTTGCTCTTTCTGATATTGGACCATCTTGATCACACATGTCAAAGAGCACTGACGAATTCTTTGTTCTCTTTGCTTCCTCTCAGGAATGGTGGTACTCAAGCTCTGAGCCATCAGAAGACCAATGGCTTCAAACAGTCTTAAGTCTCCCATCGTGGGAAAAAGTCTCATCAGGCAACGTAAGCATACTGGACATCCAAAAAAACAAATTCCTGATGAAAGTTAACATCCTGGACAATCCTTTCTAACATTTCACGAAAACAAAGACTTTAGTGAAATCTTGCTATTATCCATTATTAACTTTCTCTGGAGCCTGTGTCCTCCAGGTTCCTAAATACATTTTTTGTTTCAGTTATAGAGCCAGACACATTGGTCAAAAAGGTTGCTAGTGTCCTGCTTCACTTCCTCCCAATTTTACATAAATCACCTTTACACAAATTGCCTTTTAGCTTGGCCTGCTTATTTCAATTCAGGCAAAATCGTACCATATGGAAAAGCTTTAATGTCAAGACGGTACATGTTACAACCATTACATTTCTAATATATCAAAATTAAAATTTTTTATTTTTTAAATGTCCAATTGTTAAATCCTTTGCATGTAGCAGCAAACTTTCATCAAGGTCTGTAAAGAGAAGATTTTTTTGTAGTGTTTGATGCCAGCTTCCAAAGCCAGGGTGATGTCCTAACCCCTCTAACCACATACATCAAACATCTATGGAAATACATTCTTTCAAAATTGAAATATTAGGAATTTTTTATCTTGGTAACTCTTATATGCTTAGAGTTTTTCCCCCCCAATATTTAAGAAAGTGTTGTGATTTATCTTCATTTCCCAGATGTAAAAGTAAGGCTGTGTATTTTTTCTCCTGATAACATATAACTGAATTCCACAAAGGAGACTGGATAGTCCCAATCGGTATCACCTGGTTAGCCACAGAGCCCTGACTGCTGTTCTCACAGGATGGAGCAGCACCAGTCTAGGAGTCAGAGCATCAGGTTCTCACATGAGCTTGGCCACAAGCATCCATGATTCCTACGAACTCACTGCATGGTTGTGAGTATCAAATAAGATAGTGAAGCGGAAAAAGCATTAAAAATTACAGTGTCGTACAAGTAAAAAAAAAGATAGTATGATTATACGGATGACTGATTTAAAACTTAAACACATCAAATATTAAACTTCAAGTGTGGTTCTCTTCAAAGTTGTCACCCTGGAAGCTGCAGACTTGTTCCATCGTTGAAATTCCTTCATTATTTTGTATACAATCCGTCTTATCCATTGACTTATTAATGCATTCAACCAACACTTTTTGGCTAACTATCATATACCAAGGACTGATGATCTCTGGAGATCCCATCACGAGGGTCACAGTCCTCAACCTCAGCCAGCTCAGAGATCCAGGAGAGGAAGTGGACATCTGGTAAACCTCACTTAGCCCATTCCATTGTAATTTCAAAAGAAGTGTGTACCAAGCTTACAGAGCACAGTGGAAATCATGGCACAAACAAAACTCATACTAAGTAATTACTCTGAAACTAAGTAATGTTTCTTTATTAAGCCATCATTATAAGCAATGTCTTAACTCATAACAATTCCTTACATTTGTACAACTCTTTAAGACTGCAAAGAGTTTTGAGACCCAGTCTTATCTTCTCCCTGCAACTCTAAGAGGTGAGAATGGCAGGTGCCTAAGGTTATCTGGCTAGAAGGTGGCTAAACTGGGGCCCAAACCCAGAAATCTTCTCCCCTTGCCTAAGCATATGCTACTTTACTCTGGTGCCTCTTGGTCTGGGACTCTGCAGACCATTAGGAAACTCAGCCCCTTCTTAAAATGGTTAAGCCTCTGTCTTAAATGGTTATGTTCATCCGAAGATGCTAGTTCTCTTTAGCTTACATAAAGTGGACCTAGCTCTACCTTTAACATCACACAGAAATTAATTTAACCTTCTTCCTTAGGATCCCTTCAACCCTTGAACATATCTCCTGTGGTTCTCTTGAGTTTTCTCTTCTTCAGGCCAAACATCTCTAGTTCCTTCTACTCCTAAAATAACCCGATTTTGCATTCCTTAAGCATTCTGTTACACTTCTCTGAATATACTCAAATTTATCTCCATTTCTTTTTAAGCTGAGTTAAAGCGTGGCCAGTCTGGAAAAGAAGGGAACTTTCACTTCCCTTGTTCCACCTAGAAGAGTCCTATTAAAATAGCTTTTGCACCCTCATCTTTTGGCAACCATTTCTTTGAGTTACTGTGGACACATCAACTGACTGGAAGATAATTCCAAGTCAAATTTCCTCATTTGTAAATGGAAAAAAAAATAAAGTACCTACCTCATAGAGTTTGTTTTTGACATTACGTGTGTTCATATGAGCAAAGAATTTAGAATGCTGCCTGGCATACAAAAGGAGATGAATAAGAATTAGCATTTAATACCACCACATGTATGCTGACAAGTTCTCTTACCTTGTACTTATGCAGTTTGTTTTACTTCTTTAAAGAAAACAGATGGTGCAGAGAGAAGAAACTTAGAGGCACAATATGGTCTGCTATTAACAACTGAAAGCAGAAATAAACTAAAATATGTGTATAAATGCTGACAGACAAAGAAGTTAGGCCTTTGGCAGTTCTCTCTGAGAGAGGGCCTTGATCTCTACTACATGCTCCCCTCCCAGGTTATATGTTTCCCTTCTCTTTAACTACTCGATACCCCAGATTAAGTCTTCCTGTTGTAACTTCAGGTAGGAATAGTTTTAAGACTCCTGTTAGAATCTAGCATCCTCTAGTTGCCAGTTTGCATTAACTGAAGATAGAATCTGGAGACAATACATTTCCAACATAATGCTGTCTTTATGAAATACAATTGGAAAAAAACATGTGGGAATTGGTTCTTTGGGTACCGGTAAGAAAACTACTACAGATCTATCATTTAACTCTAGCCATTCTATTCTAATTTGTCCTTTCCCTGCCACCGCCCTCATTGTCAGTCCCTACTGCACAGCAGAAGATGTAAAGACTCCTCCGGTCCAGGTTGGATCCTGCTCTTTTGACTGGGCTTCTGCTCCTGCTGCTACTCATTGGCTGCATATAGAGTTGACCAGGAGGGCAGTCCCGAGACTCCTCCAGGCTTTAGGTGTTAAACAAACACTAGTGAGCACCTACCATGAGTCATACTTGGGGCGGGGGGTGGAGAGGGGTACTGGGGAGAGAGTGGTGAAAGAGTCTTGAAGGATACACTATGGAGCAATGGTCTGGTGTATGGAGGCCAGTGATACGCAGTCATGGGTAGTTTTCATTAGTTTATTCCACAAACATTCATTAAGTATACTATGTACCAGCCAGACTATGGTATTAGGTGCTGGAAATGCAAAATCTCCAGTTTCAGACCTCAGGGAGATCCCTGCGGAGAAGACAAAACAAGAAAGATGAAAAAAGCTTAGATTGAAAGGACAGAAAGGAATACCTGAACCAAAGTCATAGAAAGTTGAGTGGGAGTTGCATTTCAAGTAGAAGAACTAAAGAGTGAAAAGATGAAGGGATGAGAAAGAGCAAGACATATTCAGAAAACTAACAGTTCAGCACAGATTATATGTAAAGATCTGTTATTAATGAGAACCTGCTCATGAGGGACCTGAATTTGGCTTTCAACTAAAGAATTTCAAGGTTAATTTTCAGCATCCAGGTGGGAATGACTAACAAGTAGTTGGGTCTATATGCCTGGAGTTGGGAGATTTGGGCAAGATTTGGTGATCAATAATATGTAAGAAGTAGCAGATGCCAGGGGAATGAATGCGATTTCACAGGGAGGGTGTATAGAGTGAGCAGAGAAAAGGCACGTGGACTATCCTCTTGGAGACACTGACATTTAAGGGAGTTCTTTGTTCTCTAAAAGATTGAGAAGGGGCAGACAGAGAAGTTGGAGGAAACCAATCAGATGTGTCGTATGGTGGTAGCCAATGGAGAAGACAGCTCAAAGAAGAGAGTAGTTAGAAATGTTAAACGCTATTAAGTGATCAACAAAGAAAAGTGTGCCAGTTATTAAGCTATTGTTCCTCAGCTTCTAACCCACCCTTCTCTTCCTCTGTGATGCTGGAGCTGGGACTCTGCAAAGCCACTTCTGCTTTGCCAACTGCTCTCTGTCAGGTTCTGCCAATAGGGGGCACCAGAGGGAGTCTGCTTCTTGTTCCTGTTTTTGCTTCTGGCTCTGGTCAGCGCTACTCTGGCAAGGCTTATTTGCCTGGCAGCATTGACTTGCCCCAGGAACAGCAGTCGATAACAGTTTGCAGTTCTTCCAGTACTTAGCAAGTTTCCTCCTCCTCAGAGGTCTGGGTCTCAGCCTCATGGGGCTTGTATTAGTTAGGGTTCTCTAGAGAAACAGAATCAACAGGGAACACTTGCAAATATAAAATTTATGAAAGTGTCTCACGTGACTGTAGGAACGCAGAGTCCAAAATCCACAGGGCAGGCTGCGAAGCCGATGACTCCGATGGATGGCCTGGATGAACTCCACAGGAGAGGCTCACCAGCCAAAGCAGGAATGCAACCTGTCTCCTCTGAGTCCTCCTTAAAAGGCTTCCCATGATTGCATTTAGCATCACTAATTGCAGAAGACACTCCCCTTTGGCTGATTACAAATGGAATCAGCTGTGGATGTAGCTAACGTGATCATGACCTAATCCTATGAAATGTCCTCATTGCAACAGACAGGCCAGCGCTTGCCCAATCAGATGAACAGGTACCACAACTTGGCCAAGTTGACACCTGTCCCTAACCATGACAGGGCTCCTCTTCCATGTTGTAAATTTCAAAAATTCCAATCCCTGCACTTTGTTCACAGCCCTAGGGGTAGTAGCTCTTCCTGCAGTTGCTCCCTCTATCATGTCTTTTCTGCCCTTTGGTTTTTCAATACCTAGTTAACAATTCTTTAAATTTTCTTCGTGAAAATAATTGAAGCTTCTATGTTTTGGTGGGGCCCACACTGGTACAGAAATAATTGAAAAGTGTAATTTTGGTTTGAGAATAAGGTCATTGGTGTAAATTTAGTCATGAAAGTTGCAGTGCAATAAAAGGGGAAATGATAGAATGTTGTGGACTGAATAATAACCTAGGTGTGATCAAATGTTTCATTGAGAACCAGATCATTTTTCAAGAAGCTTAGAGGTGAAATGAAGATGCAAGGGGGATAACTGGAGGGTACAAAGGTTGAGGGAAGGTTTTTGTTTTCAAGATGAAAGAGACTTCAACATGATTCACTGAGAGACTGTAAGAAAGGAGGTGATGAAGATGAAGACAAGAAAGAGGTTACTAGAAAAACCAAGATCCACAAGGAGAGGAGGGAAATTAGATTGAAAGCTAAGATTTGGGAGTTAGCTTGGATAGGAGGAAGGAAAACCTATTTTACTGAGGTTACAATAGAAAAAAGGATGGTTGTGAATACAGATAGGACAATGGGGAGAGAGTTATAATTGTTCAAACTATATTTGTGTAGCGGGAAGGGGAGAGATGATATTAGCATGGAGGGCTTGAAGACAGTGGTGAGGGTTTGAAATTGCCATCACAAGAAACGGTAGCAGAAACTTGCCTACAGCCACTGGCAGCATTCTGCTACCACCCAGGAGGACAAAAAACCCAACTTTTGTTTGCTCCACCGACAAAATTATGGCCTAAGAGGGTTAAGTTCACCAAGAGAAAGAAGAAATGAAGGCAAGATGAACGGTCTTTATTTTCTCACCTCTCTCTTCCACAACGCCTTGATTATTAATAAGCAGGAAGTTAAATATCTCTGTATCTCCAGCATCTCAGTATAGTGATTGATAAAACATAGGAATCAATAAATATGAATGAAGATGAGGGAAGGAAAAAGGAAAGAAGGAAGGAAAGAAAGAACAATAAATCAAATTGTACCCTATGGAAAAAAAGTTGGATGGGTGAAGGGTGGGTTTTGACATGAAGCTGCCTAGAGCCTGAAATACCAGTCAGTTTTTGGATGACTTAAAAAATAATTTAATTCAGTATTTGTTTTCATTTGCTAAAGCTGCCAGAATGTAATGTCCCAGAAATGGGTTGGCTTTTACAATGGGAATTTATTAGCTTACAATTTACAGTCCTGAGGCTGTGAAAATGTCCAAATTAAGTCGTCCACAGGACAACAGCTTCACTGAAGAAAGGCTGCTGGCCTCTGAGACGCCTCTGTCACATGGGGAGGCGCATGGATATTGTCTGCTTGGTCCTTCCCTCCTGGGTTTCCTTGCTTTCAGCTTCTGGCTTCAGTGGCTCTCAGCTTCTGTGGTGTGTCCTTGTCTCTTAGCTCCTCTGGGGCTTCTTGGAGCTCTCCGGGCTTTTTCTTTGTCCTTTATCCTCTCATAAAGGACACCAGGAAAAGGAGTAAGACCCACCTTGAATGGGATGGGTCACATCTCAATTGAAATAACCTAACTAAAAGGTCCCTCCTACAACAGGTCTGCACCCACAGGAATGGATTAAAAGAACATGGCCCAAACACTTGAGCTGTGTTTCAGCAGCCTTGATTCTTGAACACGATTATACAAAGATATAACGTTTACAGTGTGACTGTGTGATTTTGAAAAACTTGTGTGTGATGCTCCTTTTACCCAGGGTATGGGCAGATGAATTAAAAATATGGATAAAAAATAATAGGGGGGACAAAGTGTAAAATATACTTGGTAGATGGAAATAGTAGTGGTCAATGAGAGGGAGGGGTAAGGTGTGTGGTATGTATGAGGTTTTTCTTTTTATTTCTTTTTCTGGAGTGATGCAAATGTTCTAAAAAAACGATCATGGTGATGAATATACAACTATGTGATCACACTGTGAATCAGTGATTATACACCATGTATGGAATGAATGTCTCTGAAGATGTCTCAATAAAAAAATTAAGAAAATAAACCACACTGTAAAGCAACTCTAAATTTAACCATATGAACAAAGTATTATTTCTTGTAGATCTTCTGACCACTTTATATAACACTGTCAAATACAATTAAAATCTTCTGTTTGGAATAAAAAACATGGCCTTTTCTGGGGTACACAACAGCTTCAAACTATCAGTATTGAAGATAAAATCAGTCTATGTAATACTTAATGATAACAAGTAAGTCTTGGCAAACTGTAAAGTACAATGCTCAACATCAAGTTTATTATTACTGAAGGAGGAGACTCACTAGCTGGGGGGCAAATTTTGGATTTATATGAACTTGAGATTAAATAGTTGCTAATAAGAAGAAAGTCTCAACTTCTATTTGTGTGTTGTATTCTTTTTCTGCTCAACTTTATCAAATCTTAACATTTTTAAAAAAGATTTTCAAAAAGAAAACAACAGATAATGTTGAAATTCTGAGTACACCTCCCCAATCCCATTCCATCCTGCCCTTCTCAGAGGTAAACTTTAAAAAAATTTTTTATTAATAAAACCAATCAACATACAATATGAACATTTTAAAATCACATAGTTGTATATTCGGCATCATGATCATTTCTTAGAACTTTTGTATCAATTCAGAAAAAGAAATAAAAAGAAAACAGAAAAATAATTCATACATGCCATACCACTTACCCCTCTCTTTCATTGATCACTAGCATTTCAATCTACTAAATTTATTTTAACATTTGTTCCCTTATTATTTACTTATTTTTAATCCATATGTTTTACTCATCTGTCCTTAAGGTAGATAAAAGAAGCATCAGACACAAGGTTTTCACAATCACACAGTCACATTGTGAAAGCTACATCATTATACAATCATCTTCAAGAAACATGGCTACTGGAACACAGCTCTATGTTTTCAGGCAGTTCCCTCCACCTCTGTGTTATGCCTTAACTAAAAAGGTGATATCTATTTAATGCGTAAGAATAACCTCCAGGATAACCTCTCGACTCTGTTTGGAATCTCTCAGCCATTGACACTTTATTTTGTCTTGTGCTGGTTTGAAATGATGTATGTACCCTAGAAAAGCCATTTTTTAATCCTAATCCCATTTCATAAAGGCAGATGCTGCTTCTAATCCCTATTCAGCACTGTATGTTTGAAACTATAATTAGATCATCTTCCTGGAGATGAGATTTAATCAACAGTGGTTGTTAAACTGGATTAGCTGGAGGCATGTCTCCATCCATTTGGCTGGGTCTTGATTAGTTTCTGAAGTCCTATAAAAGAAGAAACATTTTGGAGAACAAGAGAGATTCAGAGAGAGCAGAGAATGCTGTAGCACCACGAAGCAGAGTCTACCAGCCAGCGATCTTTGGTGATGAAGAAGGAAAACGCCTCCCAGGGAGCTTCATGAAACAGGAAGTCAGGAGAGAAAGCTAGCAGATGATGCCATGTTCACCAGGTGCCTTTCCAGCCGAGAGAGAAACCCTGACTGTGTTCGCCATGTGCCTTCTCACTTGAGAGAGAGAGACCCTGAACTTCATCGGCCTTCTTGAACCAAGGTATCTGTCCCTGGGTGCCTTTGATGGGACATTTCTATAGACTTGCTTTAATTGGGATACTTTCTCAGCCTTAGAACTGTAAACTAGCAATTTATTAAATTTCCCTTTTAAAAAGCCATTCTGTTTCTGGTATATTGCATTCTGGCAGCTAGCAAACTAGAACACGTCACATTTCTGTCTTCCCCCTTTCAGTCAAGAAGGTCTTCTCAATCCCTTGATGCTGGGTCTCAGCTCATTCTAGGATTTCTGTCCCACATTGCCAGGAAGGTCCACACCCCTGGGAGTCATGTCCCACGTAGACAGGGGGAGGACAGTGAGTTTGCTTGTTATGTTGGCTGAGAGAGAGAGGCCACATCTGAGCAACTAAAGAGGTTCTACTGGGGGATGACTCTTAGGCCTCGTTTTAAGTAGGCTTAGCCTATCCTTTGTGGGGTTAAGTTTCATATGAACAAACCCCAAAACTGGGGGCTCAGCCTATTGCTTTGGTTGTCCCCACTGCTTGTGAGAATATCAAGAATTCTCCACTTGGGGAAGTTGAATTTTCCCCCATTCTCACCATTCCCCCAAAGGGACTTTGCAAATACTTTTTTATTCACTGTTCAAATCCTTCTGGACAAATCTACAAAATCTCTCAGAGATAACCTTTATCCTGCATTTGGAGTTTGCCGCACTCCATGTGTGTGTGAGTGTCTGTGTGTGTCTTAGGGACTAAAAAACTTAATGGAGAAATGAGTCACTGCTATGTTTAGTGGGGGGGAAAATGCTATACTAGAATAAATAAAATGCAAAAGAGGGCTTCGCATGGGTAAATACTACCTGTATAATCAGAATAACATTGAAATGCATCATTCGTATGAAGGAAATTCCCCTCTTCCCACCTTATTCCTTCTCCTCAGCTATAACACATCTCCCAGTCCCCACAATCAGAACCAATGCCTTGCAGTCCATAACCAAACAGGAATGGCTCCTCTTTCCTCACTCCATATTTTCCTGGTTAATTTTTCACTTCTTAATATTCATCTAATATGTACACCCTGCCATAGTACTCATGCCAATGTGATAAGCTTTTAGGACAATAGTATACGTATGGTTAAAAATGAGGCCAGGTTATTAAACAACTGAACGTTACTACATAGGTTGTTAACAGGGTACACAGTTGACAACTACTTTAAGTTTATATTACCACACATTTAAGATAGCACCTTCCCTCATATCCTGAGAGTTACACAGGTCATCCCAAACCTGTGTCTATAAAACTTTTATAGTATATTTAAGTGTTTTGACTCTCTTCTCAAAGTAAGGTAGTTGCCATGGAAACAATGACAACCACTAAATTAAGTTAGAAATACTGGCTGCTATATATGCCAAATGTTAAATATGGTTCTTTCCTTCTTCCAAAGTAGGAGAGAGATAAGCAAAGAGTGAGAAAAAGTCATAGATAGTGCAACATACTCACATTAATTGAAAGTGTCATATATTCAGACGATGTTATTTGCCAGACCTTATTATCCCCATTTTACACGATAAGTAAACTGAGGTTAAGAGAAATTAAATAACTTTTCTAAGGATGGCATGGCTAGAAAGTACCAGAGGCAGGGTTTAAATCCAGGCTCTGAATTTGAGATGCCAGAGGCCTCTCTGCTATGTGATCTCCAATTATTAGTAGCTAAGTATTTATCATTAATTACCTCATTGCCCTTTCCTTTCTCAATTTTCTTAAATATCCTCCACCTTTACGATTACACAGAAAGAGTCTGCTTCAAAATCCCAAAAACTGTTTTTGCAAAATTTAGAATTTTTCAGTCCTCCAAAACTCATTACATTTTACCAACTTTTAATCCCCAGAAATATGGCATATTATATAACTTGAAAAACATCTTGTTATAAAACACCTATACATACTGGAGAAATGTAATTAATGCAGAGCTGATGTGTGATATCTGCAGGAGACAAAAATGAAAAGTAGTGAGTATAAGATTTGGAGTTGCTGCAATCCTGTGGAAGGGGTGCTTGTGTGAGAGGGACACGTGTTTTCCCAGATCTATGGGTCTGAATCTAAATGCTCTCAGGATATGAAGTTCTGGGCCTTGGATCATGCAGGATCAGGAGTTAACTTCTGCATCAATTCAGGACTCACGTCCTTAGTGAAAGTGTGAACTTTTTTTTTTTTAAAGGTGTTTTAAAACTTAGGCTGAGCGGAAGGAAACAGTCTCCTTTGAGAATTTGTAATCTTATACCAGCCCTTACCTTGTTTTAGGATTAAAAGCATTGGTAGATCATGATGTGAAGACCCAGATAGTCAATATTATCAGTTTTGTGAGCCAGATAATCTTTGTCAGAAAGACTCAACTCTGCCACTGCAGAGTGAAGGCTGCTGTAGACAATATGTAAACAAATGGGCAGGTTCGTGTTCCAGTAAAACTTTATTTACAAAAGTAGGCATATTGTACAGATTCTGTACTGTTTTTTTGTTGTTGTTGTTGTTAAACATGTTTTTGAAATTTATTTGTGCTAATATATGCAGGTCTTATTTATTTTAATTACTGTGTTCTTTATCCTTCTAGTTTGCTAGTTGCTGGAATGCAACACACCAGAGATGGATTGGCTTTTAATAAAAGAGGATTTATTTCATTAGCTCTTCAGAGGAAAGGCAGCTAATTTTCACCTGAGGTTCTTTCTTACATGGGAAGGTGCAGGGTAATCTCTGTTGGCCTTCTCTCCAAGCCTCTGGGTTCCAACGACTTTCCCCTGGGTGATTCCTTTCTGCATCTCCAAAGGCCTGGGCTGAGCTGCAAGCGCTGAGATGAGGTATGCTGAACTGCTTGGGCTGTTTTACGTTGTGCTCTCTCATTTAAGCACCAGCCAATTAAGTCAAACATCATTCATTGCAGCAGGCATGCCTCCTAGCCAACTGCAGATATAATCAGCAACAGATGAGGTTCATGTACCATTGGCTTATGTCCACAGCAACAGAACTGGGTGCCTTCACCTGGTCAAGTTGACAACTGAATCTAACTACCACATTTATATACCACAATTCATTCTCCAGTTAATGGATATTTAGATTGTTTCCAATTCTAATTCCCAAACAATGTGCCATGAGATTTTTTTATGTTTCTCCTTGTGGCTAGGTATTCAGAGTTTCCCTAGGCTGGCCCTGACATGGTAAGACTCAGATGCCTTCTTAATCAAAAGGGGAAAAAAATAAATGAAACAAAACAAAGTTTCAGTAGCTGTTTCAAATAGAGTTGAGAAGTTATCCTGGAGGTTATTCTTGGGCAGTATATAGATAGATAGCCCTTTTGAGTTTCTAGTATATTAGAATAATTAGAAGGAAATACTAAAACTGTTGAACTGTAATCCAGTAGACTGGATTCTTTTTTAGTCTCCAGTATTTTATTTTATTTATTTATTTTTTTAAATTAAAAAAAAATCACAAGAAAGAAACACAAACGTTCTTAACAATGATCATTCCACATATTCTACATATATAATCAGTAATTCACAATATCATCACATAGTTGCATATTCATCATCATGATCATTTCTTAGAACATTTGCCTCAGTTCAGAAAAAGAAATAAAAAGACAACAGAAAAAGAAAACGAAAACAGAAAAAATATATACATACCATACCCCTAACCCCTCCCTTTCATTGATTAATAGCATTTCAAACTAAATTTATTTTAACATTTGTTCCCCCTATTATTCATTTTTATTCCATATGTTCTACCTATCTGTTGACAAGGTAGATAAAAGGAGCATCAGACACAAGGTTTTCACAATCACACAGTCACATTGTGAAAGCTTTATCTTTATACAATCATCATCAAGAAACATGGCTACTGGAACACAGCTCTACACTTTCAGGCAGTTCCCTCCAGCCTCTCCATTACATCTTGAATTACAAGGTGATATCTATAACCTCCAGAAAAACCTCTTCACTCTGTTTGGAATCTCTCAGCCATTGATACTTTGTCTCATTTCACTCTTCCCCCTTTTGGTTGAGAAGATTTTCTCAATCCCTTGATGCTGAGTCTCAGCTCATTCCAGGGTTTTTCTCAATCCCTTGATGCTGAGTCTCAGCTCATTCTAAGATTTCTGTCCCATGTTGCCAGGAAGGTCCATACCCCTGGTAGACAGGGGGAGGGTGGTGAGTTTGCTTGTTATGTTGGCTGGAGAGAGAGGCCACATCTGAGCAACAAAAGAGGTTCTCCTGGGGTGACTCTTAGGCCTAATTTTAACTAGGCTTGACCTATCCTTTGTGGGATAGGATGCTTCATATGAACAAACCCAAGACTGGGGGCTCAGCCTATAGTTTTGATTGTCCACACTGCTTGTGAGAATATCAAGAATTCAGCTTGGAGAGGTTGAATTTTCCCCCATTCTCACCATTCCCCAAAGAGGACTTTGCAAATACTTTTTTATTCACTGATCAAATCACTCTGGGATTTATCGGGGCATCACTCTGGACAAACCAACAGAATCTCATGCCCTACTCAAGGTTCCATGTAGTTATGGTGTTCAATTAAGCTATCTACATAAGTTATATTAGGAAATGCACTAAGTAGACTGGATTCTTGATGATGATTGTATAATTATCATCATGTAGCTTTTATTGTGTGATCATGAAAATTTTGTGACTGACACTCCTTTTATCCAGTGTATGGGCAGAATTTTAGGTAAGCGTTTTGGCAGGTGGAGAGGCTAGTGCTCTGAATTCCTGAGGCTTTCGAAACACTTTTTCCTGGCTGGAGGTAATGTTGACATGGGGGAGTTACAGGTTCCTAAGCAGGGTCCAGAGAAAAGGACACAGGGAGCTAGCAGCAAGGGCTAGTTCCATATTCTTTGAAAGGACAGAGGGAAAAGTCCTAGTAATGTCTTCGGGCATCCAACTGTACTGCACTGGAAACAGGATTTGGGGCAGCAGCTATTCAGGAATTGAGAAGGTGTATTTGGTGATGATGGAGTTCAACAGAGCATCCCTACTAAAAGAAGCCTTGGTAGATGGATGCAGAAGGGTGACCTTTCCTAAGGCACCCTTCCTGTTCTGGTTTGCTAGCTGCCAGAATGCAACACACCAGAGATGGATTGGCTTTTAATAAAAGGGGATTTATTTTGTTAGTTCTTCAGAGGAAAGGTAGCTAACTTTCCACTGAGGCTCTTTCTTACGTGGAAGGCACAGGATGGTCTCTGCTGGTCTTCTCTCCAGGCCCTTGGGTTCCAACAACTTTCCCCGGGGTGACTTCTTTCTCCATCTCCAAAGGCCTGGGCTGAGCTGCAAGTGCTGAGATGAGGAATGCCGAGCTGCTAGGCTGTGCTACCTTGCGCTCTCTCATTTAAGCACCAGCCAATTAAGTCAAACGTCATTCGTTGCAGCAGACACGCCTCCTAGCCGACTGCAGATGTCATTAGCAACAGATGAGGTTCACGTACCATTGGCTTGTGTCCGCAGCAACAGAACTAGGTATGCTCACCTGGCCAAGTTGACAACTGAATCTAACTAACATACTTCCCAATAACACTGGGCTTTCTGACTTCCTGCCATGGCCCAGGTTAAAATGAAAAAAATAAAAGAAAAACCAGGGAAAGTGAAAGACACTTTACAAGGTCATCAGTGAGGTGACAGGGCAAGGGTGAAATCTCTCAATGCCACCAGCATTCCCTGCCCTTTGCCTTCTTAGGATTTCTCTTTATTCTTCTTCCTGCTCCCTCCCTCTCACTTGCAGACCTGGTATTCCTACTGAGAAGACAAATATAAGCCTGGGGGGGGGATGGAACACTGCTCAGATCCCTGGTCTCGAGGCTGCTGGGTGGCATGCCCACAACCTGGGTCTCTGCCCACCTCCATGTCCTTGAGAGCTATAGGAAAGTGCTCAGATTTTCTGTAGCTTAACAACATGTGATTTCGGTTCTGCAGGCAGATTGAGGGGTTTTGAGAAATCAGTGGTTTAGATTTTCTAAATCTGACAGTTTATCTCCAAAATTACTAAAAAACTAAAGGATATGTCAACCATCTCTCTCTCTCTCTCTCTCCACAGAGCTAGGCTGTTCCAAGATGTAGCCCCAAGCCAACTACTTCCTCCCCTTCATAGGAAATGGCACCATCAATCATAATCAGATAAATAAAAACCCTGGTCATCCTTGATTCTTCTGTTCTTCAACCTCTTCTGATCCATCAGCAAATCAAATTAACTTCCAGAGCTTGCCTGAAATGTAACTTCTTCTCATCTCCACCACTGCCACCCTAGACCAAGCCATCATATTTTCTCACTGGGTCCACTACAATAGGCCAGCTGGTCTTCCTCCTTCCACTCTTGCCTCCCTGTTCCATTCTCTCCACAAAAGGCAAAGCCGGACTTTTAGACTGGAAATTAGATCCTGTCACACTCCCTGCTTAAAATCTTCCAATGTCTTTCCACTGCACTTGGTAAATAGAATATTACCCAAACTATTTATCCTGGTGCACAAGACCTACATCAGCTGTCCCCTCCCTGCCTCTTTAATCTCTTCTGCCCTCCCCAAGACACTCTAACCCACTGGACATGCTTAGAAAAGAAAGGCCTTTGGTTCTGGTCTTCTTGTGGGCCCTTCAGTTTTATCTGTAAAAGAGAAGGCTGGTGAATTGCTCTCCAGGGATCACTTTTAGAAGGTAATCTACAGGGGGTAAGGCGATGGGAATTCTTTTTTCTTTATAACATTATCTTGCCCCCCACCACTTGGGCTACAACTGCCCTGGCCTGTCCCAGGTAGACCACGTCACCTAAGGCTCTCCACCTGGGTCATGGGGTCTCCTGCATGCCACGTACCAGGGGAGGCAAAGCAAAGGGTATCCTCCCACACGTGGAGGGCAAGTGTGGGGTGGACACGGTGGGTGCATGAAAGAGAGTGGCTGTGCCCAGGAGGACAAGAGCTCCAGCAATGCTTGGCCTATAGAAGAGAGGTGTTTGACACTGAGCTTACATCCTGCTAGACAAGCTGTAGGCCAGGCATCTGATTGTGCAGGCTGCACTGCCCCGGAAGTGTTGGCCTCCCCACTCCCCCCAGCACAGGCTCCAGGGCAGAGGGTCCCTCTCCATGCTGCCTAAAGAAGAGCATTTTTCAGGGTGTCCCTGTAAATTAGTAGCACCCAGAGGAGATGAAATCCTTCATGAAGTACTCAGGGTGCCCAATAATTCTTCCAACACTCATCCTCCAAGACTTCAAAAGCTTCTTTCATTTTATTTTACTGGCTTCTAACCAAGTCAAGGCTAGAGCAAGGCTGAAGAAAGTAGACAGGGTAAAGGTGGGTCATTATTGGAAGAGCAGTGATATAATTCCCCAAGGAATGCTTTAAGAAACTGAGGACAGAGGATGAGGTGGAAAAAGGCCAGGCTGCAATTTAAACATTTACATTCCATGTATCTGAATCTAGAGGAGTTTGCATCAGGTTTGCAGGAGCCCTGGACTTGGTCCGGCAAATCCCTTTTGATCAGTTTCCTCATCTGTAAACTACAGACATTGTAGTAAGGTGTCCTAGAAACAGGGATCAAGGTATGGGGATCTTTTCTCTGGCCACCAGAGGGCAGCACTGGCTCTCTGCTGTGGCCGCAGTCCAAGGAACAGTTTCTGGTTAACAGTTTCTGGTTCTCCAAGCTTTTGTCTTCAGATGCGCAGAACACTTAGACACTGAGAGAACACTTCAGCTTCCACAGGCCCTCATTACCTACAGGAAGCTTCCAGCATAAAGGCCTCAGGAATGTCACTTGAGAAGTATATGCTGGCTAGAATGCCTTTGAGGAGACGGCAGATAGAATTAACTCAGGAAGGCTTTAGGAACGGAGAGGAATGGAGAAGTGATGAATTGCCCTTTCTATTTATTCATTTTTTCCCCATGAGCCTTTGAACTCTCCCCCTATTAAGTGTATGAACTCTTAGAGGGCAGAGGCCCTGCTATTCATTCTCCATCTCCAGTACAGAGCTATCCAGTGCCTGGATAAATAGTAAGTGCTCAGAGTTTGCGAATTGGTGAATGCATCAAAAACATTTCCATTTGATAATTTCAAGTTAATTCTTACAGGCACTCCTTTCGTTTACATTTTTCACTTCCCGTATATTTACTGAGCCCTTTCAGTGTGTCAGGCTAGTAAGTGTGCAGATTAAAGGTTAGTGCAGAACATAGTTCCTGCCCATATGGGAGTATATAACTTGTACTGGCAAAAAGATTTGCACACATTTTATATACAGTGATTCAGAAGGAGCACATCATTCTATGCTACTGCATAATATTCAATAAAACAGCTAAGTATTTGTCACTGATAGGTCAAACTAATTTTTAAAGGAATCTTCTTTAGAGAATAAAAACAAGAGGAAGGAAATATATATTGGAAATAATTTTGAATATAATTAGCAGTCAGCACTTGGACATTTGAACTTGGGGCAGGGTGGGGGTAGATGAATGGTTACATCAAAGAATATTTCAAGAGCTTCAAGATTGCGCCAGTATAAAATGCTTTAAAATTGCCTCCATGGCACAGCTAAAAGAAAATTATGCTTCGGAAAACTGATGATCAACTCACCTTAGTATTATTTAGTAAATTAAATTATAACTAGCAATTAAGAATCAATAATTAAAGAATTTATAATAAATTAGGAAACTTTTTCCTTCTTATATAGGATATGTAACAATTTCTTTTGGCCCCACTATTTGGCTCTTTTTCTAGAATGGCTTCTTCTAAGAACACTAAAATTAATGAAAGATATCGTCCTAGTCTGGTAGAAATTACTAGCTATAAACATTTTCACAGATATTGGACTACTGAATTTATTTATACCTTTAAATGAGCAAGGAAGCAAAATTCAAAATGATGCATGCGTTTTATGAAACAAGAAGAATAATTAGTTCATTTTCTTGAAGTTGATAACTGCACTTAAGGCAGTTACATAAGTGAATATTCTAGTTTAGGGTTTAAGTTTCCAAGGAGCATGATTTATGCAATCTGCATTCAAGTGTTCAGAAAATGGATAGAGAAAAAGGGAGGGAGGGAGGGAGGGAGGGAGGGAGGGAGGGAGGGAGGGAGGGAGGGAGGGAGGAAGGAAGGAAGGAAGGAAGGAAGGAAGGAAGGAAGGAAGGAAGGAAGGAAGGAAGGAAGGAAGGAAGGAAGGAAGGAAGGAAGGAAGGAAGAGAAAGAAAGATGCAAATGAGGCAAAATGTTAAAATTGGTAGATCTGGATATGGGGTGTGGTATAGAGGTATGTTGGAATTCTCTATGGGCTTTGTAAAAAATTTTTAACTGTCCTGTAAATTTGAAAGTAAAAATAAAAAATTAAGAAAATTGTACATTAACATCTGAAATTGGATCAATCACCTTGAAAACTCGGCTTGAATTCAGCTATTTGTCCAGATAATTTAGCAAAATATACTACAACCATTCCTTTATTTTCATTTACATAGGCAAAGATATGACACAGTCCTTTAAGACTTTAAAATAAAGTGAGTTTCTTGCAGGCAGTCTTAAAAAAAGGGATCTAATATACATTGAATGAGTACACTATAGGCCCTCATGGAGATCAACAAAAATGATTTAACATGGGCCCTTCTAGCCTGGCTCTGTAGCAGGGCCACAATCAGGAATAAGAAATAGTTGGCAGGGTGGTGATATAGGGGAGACCTGGGACTTTGGCTCCGGATCCTCACACGGCCAATTATTAGCTCTCTGTCTTTGGGAGAGTTCTCTCTGCCTATTTCTTCACTTGTGAAACTGGAATGCTAATAGTGCTTCCTTGTGAAGTTGTTGGGAGCTAGACAGGTAAGGCAATTATAAAGCACAGCCATGAAGGGGGCTGCATGGGGTTTGTGGGAAAACCAAAGGGACAGGCACGTGTGCTCACATTGCTTTAGATGATTCGAGAAAGCTTCCTGGTAGACAAAATGGGACGCTATGACTTTTAACTGTAGAGGTGCACTGACCACATTTCTGACTTAGAAAGACCACCTTTGCAGAGAATGGCTTGGAAATGAGCTGAGCCAGGTTGAAGGCTGGGAGGTGGATGCTGGTTTAGAATTAGGGGAATCTGCAGAAAACAAAGGAAAAAAAAAGAAGTTGGCAGGGGAGATACTGGAGGTACTAAAATCAGAGATTGGTTTTTCAACAATGCTCAAAAGGAACAAACACAAGGAAGCCAAGTGAAATAAGGATTGAGACGTTTCATGCATTTGCATGGTTCCCACTACTTGCTGGATGGACTGTCATTTGCCTGCCCCACCCATCCTAGCCTGCCAACACCACTTCTCCCCAGGAATCACCTACTCATGACCCAGTTTTCCCATCTCCGTTAAATGGTTCCAATGACCGCTCATCATGGTTTTTCTTTCTTCAATCCCACAGGCGATAATTATATTCAGCAATGCTTTTTTTTAACATTCTTCCTGTATATTTCTCAGATCCCTCTAATCACCTTTATTCCCATCGGCTGGGAATCTAGTTCCTTCGCCCTTGGGCTCTGTAGGAGCTGCATAAGTAATTGGTCTCCTCATTTCAGATCTGCCCCCCTTCTTTACTCCATGCCCCAGCAATGGCAAGGTATCCTTGCTAAAATGCAAACATCCGTCTGTTATTCCTCTCCTTAAAATTTTTCAGGTCAAAAAAAAAAAAGATTCTCCAGGACAACGTCCCAGTTTTTTAGCCTGGAATATAAAGGCTTTCCAGGCTCAGCTCCCCACCAAATCCAACACTGCAAGCACGCTGGCCTCACCCTCTCCTGCCCTGAATTTTTGGGCTGCTCCCTCCACCTGAACAGTCTTCTGGGTTTCTCCCAACCTGCTTTCTCATGCTGCCACTCCAAAGCCCCTTCTCTCTGAAGGCTGCAGGCTGGGGGTGTTACTCCGTCCTTGTTAGGTCCCACTTTCTATCCTGCCTTCTTAGAGCTGCTCTCACCTAACCGCCACTGTTTGGGACTGTCACCGCTGAGTTCATCTTTGCACGCCCCACACTTGGCAGCGTGAAACACTAGAAGACCCTCTGCAAGCTCTGCCTGGTTCGCAGTTGGATCTCAGCACATAGTGGAGGTTGGGGCACAGTAGGCAATAAATATATTGAAGGAATGAAGGCATGTAGGCTGTCTACCCCCCAAAAAGGGACTGCCACTTTTAGGTCTGCGCCATCCTCACCCAGCACATCTACACTCAAGGAAAAAGCAGCCTGGGGATCGTCTGAGTGTTTGCACACGCGGCCTCTAAAACATTGTCAGACCAGAGCAGTCCGGAGGAACGTTCAGTGATAAAGGAAATATTCTAAATCTGCAGAGCCATAAACCAGATGTGATTATGAGCACTTTAAGTATGGTTAGTTGGAGTGAGGAAATGAGTTTACATTTTTTAAAAATTTGAATGAATTTAAATAGCCACCTGTGACCAGTGGCTTCAGTATTGGGCTCTACATATCTGCCTTAACCTCAAAATGCCAACACAGAACCACTGAAGGTTGAACTAGGAAATCAGGAAATAATACTGGCTTATATCTGAGAGGGGTTATTCAGAAAACGTATCAGGCTAGATAGGCGACACCTCTCATCAAAATGAATTTATCATGAAATATCTAGAATAAGGTGGGGTCTCTGCTTAATGGGCAGTTTCTGTCTCAGGTAGTGTAAAAAGTGAGTTAACAGATGGTGTGGATGGGAGCCCAACATGGTAAGTGTAATTAGTGCCACTGAATTGTATTTAAAAAATGGTTAAAATGGGCAAATTTTATGATGTTTCTCTGTCTATATAAAATCTGTGTCTATCTATCTATATAATAAATAAAAATGTATTTTTACATTATTTATAGGACTCCAGGATGCCAGATGATAACAGATTAAAGGCTGGTCGTATACTAACCAGCTGCTCTTCTCTATCCGCCCTCAGCTCACCCCTTGGCCTCTGCGGGAAGGGACAGCATTTTCCCACGCCTTGGATGCGTGACTGCTGACAGCGAGGACGGGCGTAAGTCTGGCTGTGTTAAGAGTCAATACCTAAAAATCCTGTCATTAATCTAAAGAGACATAAAATTTACAACAGGAAACAAAAATCTTTTTTTTTTCCTCCCATGGTATTTTTTAGAGAGGCTATGGAAGGGAGCCAGTTATTTCAGCCAAGTACTTGCTTTCCTCCGGAGTTGAATTCATTTCCCTCTTGGGCTTTCCCGCCTTGCTCAACCTCCATTAGTCAACATTAAATTACGAGCCCAACATCCTCTCTTAGAGTGTCCGCAGGTCTGAGGCACTCGCCAGAGGGCGGGGGCTGGGGGTGGGGATGGGGCGCTCCCCACCCCGTGACTGCCTTAGCCGGTGATGCAATGTTGCCTCACACTTGCACAATCCTTCACAAACTCCCTTCCGTTTCTGCTTCCTTCACTGAGCAGAGGCACCTGCAGGCTGCCTGCGGCCCCCCAAGCTTCCCAGCTGTTTTACCTTCTTTGGGACCACGATACAGGAGCAAGCTTCTCAGACATGTTCCTCTCTGCCAGAGTAACTTCCTAAGAGTTAAAGACCGGGCTTTCATTCAGATAGGGAACATCTACACACGTTATTTAAAAAAGAAAATTTAGGGTTTTGCTGGGCCAGCCCTAGCAAGGACTGGGTTTTGCAAAAGGTTCCACCTTCCTGAGGTTCTGCTGTACACTGCAAGAAGGTAAATTTACAATGTATGTCTTTTACTTAATTAAAACGAATGAATGAATTAAACGAATAATGCTATTCAAAGCCAGAGAAAGAACTCAAAATGTGGTATAGATTCAAAGTTCATTCTCCTTGGAGTCTGCATTAGATGGGCACGCCAGGCCTAAGGCGAGCCGACCCTCTACTTGCTCCTCCAGAGCTCCTCCACCCCCTCACCCCAGCAGAGCGTGAAACACAGAAACCAGAAACGACCTACTTGCCCCGCAGGGAAAGTGAGCACAAATGTGTCAGCCACACAGCACCAGGGCAGGGCTCTAAACAAATGTAACATTAAACCTACCAGACTTCCTTTCCCCAGATATACAGAGATTTAAAAAAATAAAATAAAAATCCCAGTCCTTCCTTGTATTCTGGAACACAAAAGGCCAGTTCCATAAAACCCACAACAAAGGAATCAACAGACAATCATACCCCCAAGTCAGAGCCTAGAAGGAACAATGGCTCAACATCCTGTTTGCAGGGGGGAAATGGAAGCTGGGGGCAGCAGAGCCCCTAGGAGCCTTCGAGCCTGAGAGGTGGGAGTTTCCTTCCTGGCAAACACAACCAGGTCTCCTGCAGGCTATAGAGCTCCCTCCTGCTTTCCACACCAATTGTCTTCCTTGTAACAGACGTAGGCTTGAGCAGAGGCTCTCAGACCAGCTCCTGATGGCTATAGGAAGGATAGGGTGTGGGGTGAGCTTTCATCATGAGGACCATTTGGCAGCTTCAAGTATTAGATCCCCCTTCCAAGGGGCCAAGAAAACTTGTTTGGTCACGTGCTGCCTTTCTGCAGCTGCAAATTCTTTATATTTGACTTTTCCTCCCTGTAATAGCTCACATGAACAGATAATAATTTCAGGGCTGTTTTGCACTGGCAGATAAAATAAAACAAGTGACGCTGGACAGGCCTGGGAATTCTCAGAAGAATCGAGACTTCAACCAAGGGCTGGTGCTGAGGGCTCTTGACTCAGTCACAGGAAAGAATTCAAGGACTACTCAGTGTGTACAGCCCAAAACTTTAACGCACAAAGTACACATGCAAACGGAGCATGGGCGTTCTCTGAAGGAGGATCATTCTCTGAAGGAGGATCAGTTTGAGATCTCCATCCTTGGCATTATAAGGAGCCCCTGCCCCTCTGGCTATGCCAATAAGGGATCGATGAGCTGCGCTTTTCATTGGTTCTTTCCAGACACCAATCTGAGTGAGGGCCAGGTGTGTGTGCACCAAAAGGAACTTTCTTTTGGGTTTTAGGGTCATTTCCCCCACCCTCCTTACCTACTTAACCTGTCTCACAAGGAGAAACTACCTCAATGTCCAGAAATTTAAAATGGTTTAAAAATATTATGGTGCATCTGCACAAGAGAAAGCTCTGTAGATACTGATGACAGATGGCCTAGTTCTTTACATAGGGACATGAAAGCTTCTCTGACACAATTTTAAAAGAAAAAAAGCCAGCTGCAGGGCCCTCTGATCCCACTTTTATTTTTAAAACAGGCAAAACATTTTTTTTACCAGAATTTTATATGGATCCTGGTTTGAAGAAGCCATTTCTGAGAGAAGGGAAAATCTGAGTATGAACTAGATTTTTGAGAAAACAAAGGAATTGTTCATTTTTTGTTAAATGAGACAATAGCATTATGGTTATGTAAGAGAACATATGACTATAGGGGTTGCTGACATGATTTCTGGGATTTGTCTTAAAATAATTTAGCAAAGAGGTAAAAAAGAAGAAAAGGGGCGGATAAAGTAATTACTGAGGAAAGGCATATGAAGGTGGGTTTTACTAATCTCTCCACTTTTGTATGTGTTTGAAAGTTTTCATAATAAAAACATCTTTAATGTACAGGGGCAAAAACGCTCACTTCCTAACACTACCTCCATCAGTACCACAAAGACCACTCTTCTCCTCTGTGAATGCCTCCCCCGCTTCCCAAGGCAGGAGGAAAAGACAGTGGTTTCCAAATCCGGTGAACATTGCCATGACCAAAGGGTCAAGAGGACACTGGCAGCTTTAAGACAAAGCATTCCGGAGGCTTCCTCTCCAACACCGCCCGGCTTACTGGCTATCCTCAGACATAATGAGAACCTGTTTGGTTGCCATGTTCCCCACGTAGCTCGGGACAAGAGCCCCAGCGGATGGAGGACACGCTCAATACACTTAGGAGTAGCTGCAGAGACTATGAGAACCCACAGGAAGATTCCATTACTGCTGCCTTGCAGGGCTGCAGGAGGCAGCTCCGTCCTTTGGGTCGCGTCACACACGATGGTTGATGTTCATTTGTGAGCTTCACTCCCACGGTGTTCCTGCCAGCTCTAACTCCACCGTGTTTTCTCCCACTCAAGAAAGCATAAAGTTAGGCAAGCCAGGGGCTCTTTTGTGAATCCGTGGTAATGGATAAAATTAATAAATCTGAGGCAGGCCACGTTTCATTAGAAGTGTGTTGCCTATGACATAGCACAGCCACCCACTTGACATCAGGCTTCACCCAGCTCCTCAGGAACAAGGAAAAAACTGCCTGTCTGGCACCCAGCACATTGATTTGAATAAGGAAGAAGTTAGGTGCTTCCCTTTGGTGAGTGAGTCCATAAGGCATAGAGGTTAAGAAGGTTTTAGGTCATTCAACTCGAGTCCAGGCATGCCTCTCTGTGCCTTACTAGCACAGTCATGTTAGGCAAATTATATAACCTAAGCCTGAAACTGTCTTTCTAAAAATGGGTTTAAAAATGGTATTTAACTCATAGTATAAGAAATGCAAAGTGCCTGGCACACAGTTATATTCAGTAACTGTTAGTTATTACTATTATGTCACCCCACTCTGCCAAGCTCCTTCAGGAACTCCGTCTTGTTCATTTTGCATCCTTAGGCTTAACCCATGACTGGGACAGGTAGGCTCTCTATACAGATTTGCCAGATGGAGAAATTCATTCATTCACTCACCCTCCCACTCAGCCGACACTTATTGAGCACCAACTATGAGCCAGGTACTGTTTACACACTAGGGACACAGCAGCACACAAAATGCAATTCCCAGCCTCCTAGATGTTATGTTCTAGTGGAGGAAAATAGTCAAGCAAATAAATAGGACAGATGGTGCCATGTGCCATAGAGAAAAAACAACAGGATAAGAGTGTCTGGAAGAGCCAGGGGTGGGGGTGGGATTGCTTTTTAATACAACAGAAGGTCTTTCTTATGAAGTGACATTTGAGCAGGGACTCAAAGGAACTGAGAAAGCAAACTGTGCAAGTATCTGCAAAATAAATATCTCAGGTAGAGGGAAAAGTAAGTGCAAAGGCCCTGAGGCAGACACCTGAATGGTACTTCTGAAGAACAAGGAGAACAGTGTAGCTGTCATGGTAGGAATGAAAAGATTGATTTTCTAACTTTTTTTAATTGCTTAAAAATAATACTCAACATGATCCAGTAATTGAAAAAGATGTATTCAAATAGCCACAAGAATATAATTGAAAAAATATTGAGCTTGATAGTTTTTCCCTACCTGGATACATCTCCATTGAAAAATTACAGATTGTTTGGAATTTTAATCCCCAAGTGACCTAAAAAGGTGTCCTCTTAAAAAAACCATGTAATTTGATGAGGTCTTGTTCTCTCAATAACCAGCAGCTCTGTCGTCTGGAAACGACCCCACTTGTTGTCATCTGCGACCAGGCATGGGAATGTTGAGGCACCAGAGAAAGGCCAAAGGCCAAGAAAATCTAAGGAATTGAGGTAGGAGTTTAGTAAAGGTCCTGGAGTTTGATGCCCCCAGTCTGTAGCTGTTTTACCTAAGAGTGAACAACTTCCTTTAGGCAAGCCTGCACCAGAAAAAGATTCTGGTAGCTGACTGCTTTTGCGGGGGGGGGGGGGGGGGGGGGTCGATGAGTAGATTCTTTGCCAAACCATAATGCAAAAGCGTTGCGAGAGCCTGAGGGGTGTGATTGGGAGGGGAATTTGGGGGAAGGAGGCTCAGGAGGCTGCACAGGGCCAGTGAGGGGAGAGAAGGCCCCCAGGTACCATGAGAGAGAAGGGGTGCTGGGCTGGGGCTCTGCATGGCAGCTTCACAAGCAAAGGATCCTGACCCCGGCAGAAGAAATCATTGAGAGGTACAATGAAGGTACAGTTTATTCACAGCACCTGTTGAGAAAGGGGGAAAAAGGAGGATGATCCTTTTCTCCGTAAAAAAATGACTAAGGAAACTTTAGACACACACACATACATACATACACAGTGGGTGGCTTGACAATTCACGAACTTTCCACCTTTAAAAAGGTCTTTGTGAGCTGTACAATTCTCACAGTGGTCAGATGTCCAACAAGAGAATGGTTTTCTTGGCATCACAGTTTCAAGAATGGTGATAAACCCAGTGCCACCACCCATGCCTCCAAAACACACAGAACAAATCCTCTAAAGCCTCCTACATTTTGCAAAATGGGTACAAAAAAGTTTTAGGATACAAGGCAAGCTCTGTCATTTTGCAGAAATGTGTCAGGGCAAGCGCTCTGGGTCACTTTTTTCAACCTGGCCTGTGAACACGAAAAGCAAGAGAGGCAGCAGAGCCAAAGGCCACTTTCCTTCCAGTCTGCATAGAGCACAGGCCAGACGCGCCCCAGCTGCAGATGAAGACATGCCCGTGTGCGCAAATCCCACTCCCTGCCTAATGACACATAAAAGGAATGTAAGTTAGACCCTTAGGAAAAACAACAAATAGTCTTCCAGATAATAAAAAGATCTCTTGTGTATGGGATGCAGTTTTGAAGCTCACCTGCCTTTTCTCTATTCTATCGCTTTCCACATTTTTCACCTCTAAATCTAAATTCTGCTTTATTCCTTCTAGGAAGTCTCTTAGAACCCAGACTTCAAATATCCCCAAAAAAGAAAATGGAAGGAGGGATGGAGAAGGTGGCAGTTCACTGTGGACATGAAGCTACATGGGTGGGAAAACTAACATGCCTGGGTGAGTTTCACCCTCACTTACCCAAACATATTCTGCAGACCGTCTCATCACCATCCTGCCTATACCTGTTTTAAAATGATTTTAGAGGGGAAAAAAATCTTGATTCTTAGGAAAAAAAAACACACACACACACAATAAAAACCCAGAGAGTAGGGGAATGATAAGTAATGATTTTTAACACACTCTTCCCAGTTAAAAATAAAAACTCATGGGTCAATGGGAAAAACTGAGTAACTGGGAAGGATACTCAAATTGTCTAGATTTTCCCTCATCTCCTTATTATACATTATTTGGGGAAAAAAACTGTGGGGTGGGGTGAGGCAGACAGGGACAAAGAAGAAATTCCCAAAGCAGCAGCACCAGCCCCAATCGCTGATTTAAGCAATCTTGACCCTTTTTAACCTCAAAGGTCTTAAAGAAGACTCTCTAGGGAGAAAGCTTGTGATATTGGAGACTGGCAACCTTATGATCCTATTTCTGTTTTCTTAGAAGGAAATCAGCTGTATGGAGAACTCTTATTTCAAACAAGGAAGAGAACTTCAGCAAAAAGAATAACTGACTGACAACTTTTACTCTCCAAATGGCACAAAACTCTTTAACCAAAGCCTGGATTTTCCACTTTAATTACATCCATGGTATCGATGGAAAGTCCTTTGAAGCGCTTGACCTCAGGTGTTTAACCTCCGCCAATCTTGGTAATAAGAATCCACAAATTTATATGATATACCTAAAGTATTTAACAAAGTCAGTCCGAATAACACATAAAGCTAAAAAACTGCCCCATGTTTTAAAGAGAAAAACAGTAACATAAACGTCTCAAACCATCTCGGAAAGTGGCACAGCTAATGGATGTTTTCTAAAAGTGACACCCAAGTGAATGGTGCTGATGCTGGTACAGGTCACCTGGATATGCTTCTGTCTTGGTATCTCCATTCTCCAACTACAATAAATGCTAAGACTGGTTAAGCCCTCAGATAAAAAGGCCATGTCTACTGGAATACTAAAAGGTCTGGTACAGACTCCCTTAAGGCAAACCATGTTTTGATGATGGTGATAGGAATGTTTCTGAAATGTCTCATCCTAAATAACCCTGGAAGAAAGTACAAAATCAGCAAGACAATTTATATATACGGAGACTCATAGCACCTTTTCATCATGCAACACTGGCTCCTCACAACAGGAAGATTAAATAGAATATTTATACACATCCTTTATACACATTTCTCTCCCTCTACAAATGCACATGTGCTTGTCCTTGCCCGGGGTTCGAAGGCCACGTGTGGTCAGGGGGTACACTTTCTTCACACGAGTCCAGTTTGGAGCTGCTTGGAGCTCAGGATGGGTTGTAGGTCTTCTCTCAATTTTTCCGGATGTCCGCGTAGACTACAGACTCTGACTTGTTAATCTTGCCGCTGTGGCGCCCGCCAGAGTGGTCTAGCTGCGCATAAATGACTGGGCCCTGGAGAAGAGAAGTGGGATTAGCGGTTTGGAGCAACTGCAGGGCCCTTTTGGGAACAGGTGCTGGAGCCATAAGAAAAGTGAAAACACGAGGGGTTCTGGGTGAGGCGTTCCCTCATTTGAATGTCTTCAGAAAGACTTCTTAGAAAAGATGTGTCCAGGATTCACTTTCAAACAAGATTTTGGGCATATGTTGATAACTGTTAAAGTTGGCACAGGGGGGTCCGTTACCTTTTCACTTTTGTATATGTTTGAAATTCCCCAAAACCAACAAAAACAAAAGCCTTCTCGGGAATATCCCTTATCTTGATATCCCTTATCTTGATGTCTATCACAGAACTTCCCAATTCTTACAGTCAGGATCAAAGTCTTAAGGATTGGTCCTTCTCCCAACCCGAGACTCACTGAAATCATTAGCTTCAAATGGATCCACGTAAGAAACCGACAGATTGGTGCCACTCGAAGACATAGTCGGTTTGAACTGGTCATTTTAAACAAACAGGTACCTAAAAACACTTCAAATATTTTTCAACACAGCTGCTTGTCTAGCACAATTTTGTTACATGGATTCTATCATAACCAGTAAAAATACTGCGTCTTTGATTTCTAAAATCAGGTAATGTTTTCCTGTTTTCAAATAAAATTAAAAAGGAAAAAAACATAAAGCCACAATCTATAGCTAAGGATACAAGTAAAAGCCCTAGATAGACTAAGTAAAAGCCTGGGCAGTAAGGAAGAAGTTAAACATCCCAGAGAGCTGTAAGAATCCAATCCTGCAAGCAAAGAAAGATCAGGCTGCCTGGGTAGTGCTAATTCCCTGACACCTGGGGAGAGGGTTTGAGCTGAGGCTAAGGGTTCAAACATCAAGCAGAGGTTGCACTTGATGACCAAGCCTTAAAGTTCCTTCCAGCCCAGAGGTTCTATAATTATATACATAAAAAAATAGCCCAGGTATTCAAAAGAAAAATTTAATGTAGCCCCAAACAAACTTTTCTCCCAACCCAGGGAAACTCTCCTTGAGAAATCTAATATAAAACTTAAACTTTCAACTTTGAAGTCAAACTCTACGTTGAAAACCAAGTGGTTTAAAATAAACTCCCTTACAGGAACCCCTGACAACCTATAGCCTTTTAGTATGCAACTGCGAACTGTGGAATTCAGGGAGTCCAACACCAATGGCAGAGGCCTTCAAACAGGGAAATGGAGTCAAAAAATAAGCCTCGAGAGACAGACCCTTTTGAACTTTGGCAGATGTGCATACTCTGAATTCATGAGATAGTTAGTTGTCTCTGAGCATGGTGGGGGAAAGCACTGGTTCTGCAGCTTTGGGTATATTTTATAAACCTCTAAGCATCGGTTTCTTCATCTCTAAAATGCCACTAAATAGTAGTATCTGCACCTCTTAGGGCTGCTGTGAGAATGAAATGAGATGATACCTATAAATAATTTAAGCAGTGTACACTGTTAGCACTCAATACACATTAGTCATTACAATCAAACATCTTGTTACACAAATACACTCTAAAATACACTAAAACCAAATAGTCAAATTCCATGTGTTTGCCTTGAACCCATCTGTAGATGACACACTCAAATGCCTGTCATGGGTAAAATGGACGGATCACACTGTTAATACTGAATCAGCCCAGACCCTCTGCAGCTCAGAAAGCTTCAAGTTAAATGCTAATCCAAAAGGAAAACAAAAAGTTGTGTTTTTTAAAATGCTGCATTCTACAACTAGGAATAGATTGGAAAGCCAAGTCTTTTCTATTAAATTAATTGATTCCTGGTAATTCAGTCACGTGCAAGAATAGCGTAGCCCTCCTAAAAATAAATTATGTCATTTCCTAGATAATAAGACTCTATTATCATAATTTCTAAAAACTCCTGAGATTCAGGGTATATTTTTATAGAGGAGGGAGTTTACGACGTGTGACAGATTGTCAAAGTGGCTGCAATTTTTTCCCTCCCTGCACCTCTGCACTTTTGCAATATAATGTCTCAGATCCTCCCATCAAGAAGACTCTTTTTCTAGCCCTTGAATCTGCGCTAGACCTGTGACTTGCTTCAAGCAAAAGAATGTGACACAAAATGGCAGATTTGTTAATCCAGGCCAGAGGAAGCTGCAGCCCAGCCAGCCACCCTTCAGCAGTAAACAAGATAAATCCTGACACCTTCAGCAGTAAACAAGATAAAACAGCTTAAAGATAAGCCTAAACATCTGGGTGTGAAGGCCAGTGCCCAACCAGGGGTTGTTCTGTTTTGTTTTTTTTTCACATGGGCAGGCACCAGGAATCGAACCCGGGTCCTCTGGCATGGCAGGCAAGCATTCCTGCCTGCAGAGCCACCGTGGCCCGCCCCCAGCCAGGGGTTGTAATGGACTTTTCTTATACTTCAGATTACATGAAGACAAAAGGAGATGCTGATGAAGTTGTTCAAGATAGAGCAAGAGTGCTCAACTAAAAGAAAGCACAGCCAACACTGTTAGAAGCAGAAGTGGACTATGTAGAAAACAAATTATCTGTGAGTTTGTGTTCAATAATCCAAACATCAGAGGAACTATTATCCGTGAGTTTGTGTTCAATAATCCAAACATCAGAGGAACTATTATCCGTGAGTTTGTGTTCAATAATCCAAACATCAGAGGAACTTGAGGCTGTGAAGAAAGTTTTAATTTTGGCTATCCCAGGACTCGTGCTTCAGCTGTAGACTTCAGCAATGCTTCAAGAAGACTTGGGGCTTACTAACGAAATAAAGTGACTGTCACGTTCTCAAGGTTTCTCATGTATGGCTGCCTTTTGAGGAAATAAAGTAATGCATTTTGAAAATGAGGCCAGTATACTGAATTTAAGAAATGGTATTTGTATTCTTTTTAGAAGATTAAAAACTGAGACGCCATTACTCTCCTCGTGATCGATTTTCTGTTCGGTAAAGAAAAAGACAAATGCCACCCTAGACTTAACTTTCTTGACTTCTTTCTATCAGAACTGGTTTCATTCAAGTTGCCTTAATGGCAGGAGTTTCAGTAAATTTCTATCAAATGGCTTGAACTGTGTAACTCCCTTGGCATTTTCCCAGCCAGACTGTTGGTTCTTAAAATTCAGAGGCAAGAAATCCTGACTGCTTATAGTAATGTGGTAGTGCATGGCTTTTCTGCCCAAATTTGGCATGACCTTTTTACATTTTAATTTAAAATGTCATTACCAAATGCTTCATTTGCCTGCCTTTTAACAGTACCAGCCATTAGATTAAAGTTTCAGGCAAAGATTTCCTAGAACTGAATGACGGTACAAAAGATAGAAAATACCATCTGTTTCTTAATCCATTTATTTTACCACCCTAAGTGTCTGCTCATCATGGGGTCTGAGGCTGACTTAGACTGTTTCAGCTGAAAGGTCTCTTAAAAGCCACCCAGCCTATGCCCCACTCAATTCTACAGCTGAGTAAGCAGCACCCCAGGGAAGCGAAGGGCTTGTCCGACCACATACTGCAAGTTAGGGCAGCACTGGACCCGACCTCACGTCTCCTGCCCTGGTAAGTGACACATTCCCTGCGTTCTTAGACAAGCAGGAAAGTTAAGTGGTGATCTGGCTTCTCTGTCTGGTCCACGTTTGATAAAATTTCTTAGTAATTTGATGGAGATCATGTAAATTTTATTTTATTTTTGAATGTTACGAGTAGTATTTTAAAGCCCTTTTATGTGAATACTAGCCTGTCTCTTCTATGAAACCATGAAACAATGGTTTACACTAGCAGGGAAGATATGGCAGCCCAGAATCATTCTTTTCGTTAGTAATGGTAATTGTGAAACAACGTGGGGTATCTTTTCTTAAAATTCCCAATGTGCTTTACTTTCTGGATCTTAAATCCAATTGCTAACATTTTAAAACTAACATGGTAACCTAATGTTTTGCTCAACAAATTTTCTGTAACAGTGGTCATTTTTGTCCTTTAGGTATGGATTTTTCTGGGTTTGACATGGTCAGTGACCTGACAAAAATGCTTTTTTTTGAAAGCTAATTCTCATGGATTTGAAGTAGTGCTCAAGTTCCATTATTTGTCACAATCACTAAAGTACCTGGCACAAAATACACCAAACCTCAAACAGCAGCTTTCTGTAAATACTCATGAGTTTGCATTGTTAATATAATTGTTGATTTCACTTATGATGTGTGCTAATCTGTATGTGTATAGAGACTGAATTGTCAATGAAAACAATGTGTCTTCTTTAGGATCATTAAGAAAAAGAGAGAGAGAGTGAGAGAGAGAATGTGGTACAAGTGACCCCGGGCAAGTTCCAAGCCCAGACCTTAAGAGGCCTCATAGCCCACCATCCACACAGCCATCACCACCACGTGAAGAATTCCAAGCTAGCCTACTGGCTAGTGAGAAACACCTGTCCAACTGTCCACTGTCTCTCTGGCCGACAGCCTGCCAATTGACAGGCTGTGAGTGAGGTCACTTTAGACTGTGCAGCCACCAGTCCAGCAATCCACCTAGCCAAGCACGGAATCAGGAGCCAAGTAAATGGCAGTTGTTTTAAGCCATTACATCATGGGGTGATTTGTTACAAAGCAATAGATAACTGATACACTATATGAGTGGGAAAGAAAGGGAACAGAGAAAGCAAGGAAGGAAAAGAGCCCAGAATTGTAGCCGAATCAGTAAGTAAATTCTAAAATACCCATAAGGTCTTTCGTGGCAAAGGAATATAACAATCTGTTGAAAGCAACTAGAAAAATCTTAAAGAGTAAGAGGATTTCTGGCTTGTAGATTTGGTTTTCTTCCAATGACTCATCGCTATCTAATGTTATCATACTGCTTGCACTCTGAGAATGCAATAAGGTCATAAAATCAGGGATTTTGTTAACTATTCAGAACAGAACTTGATAGGCTACTGGTACTGAATGAAAAGATGGATTAAATAATGGCTCCAAAAAGATTCTGAGATGTGGGTTGAAATTAGGAATCAGCTGACGGATCCAGCTCAACTAGAACACAGATTTGGGGGATGAAGTTACCCTGGGCCTCTGCTGCAGGATCTTGACCTTGAGGGCCAACGGACTTCAGAAGGAGCCTCTGAACCAAGATCAACTTGGAAATGAAACTGCCTTTGCTAAGACCTTCACATGTGGATATGGGAGAATAAAAAGAAACTCTACATTTTTTGCGAATGTAATTAATGCCACTGAATTACACTTGAAAGTGGGTAAGATGGGAAATTTTGAGTTGTATATGTTACTACAAACAAAAGTTTAAAATAAATGGCTATACGGCACATCTGTAGCACTGATGAACAGTAAATATACAATGGAACGACTGGGAAAATAAATGCTATGCTTATCATGCTCAACACCATAGAAAAGGTATGTATTAATCACATAAATTCCCTAAGTAAGATGAACAGATTGAGCGAAGTAAACTTTTCTGCCTCAGTTTGAAAAAAACTAAAGTAGAGGATATGATAAGGATTCTGGTGAGAGAATAACTTCCATGCACTCCTCTGGTTTTCTGAAAGAGAAGCATCTCAGATACAAACCACGGTAGCCCTTAGTGGGTGGTGAGCAAAACCATCCACTAGTGTCACCTTGAGTGCCCTATGGAGCTAAAAGCTCTGTGGAGTGTGTGAAGCTAATTTTTTTTACCCTGGGAGAGGACGCCCTGGTGCAAGTTGGCATGACCACTAACAGCAAACCCAAAGCAAAAATAAGAAATCTGCTAGGAAATCACACGATCCCCTTCAAAGACCTAAGTTAACCAGCAAAGGATTTTTAAGTTCCAGAAACAAGTAGGGCACAAAACAGTCTTAACAACAATTTTAAATGTAAAATAAAATGTACAAGTAGTTATGACTTGATGAGAAACAATGAGTAAGACAAAGGGTGCTGCAGGTACATGTTGCTCGGAGAGAAACCCTGATTTGCAACACGTCAAGGGAGAAGAGGTCCGCAGGGTACCTGCAAGGGGCACCAAGGAAATAACCCCGGACGCAGCCAGGAGTCATGCCCAGTTTTACACTAAGAGCCAATCTGATGCTGGGATCACAAGTGCTGAACACTGAAAACACAGATGGACACAGTGTTTGAATTTCTTCTCATCAACCTCTAGAAACTGCCACTGTTCACAACAACTGCGGAAGACTGGGTTTACTCACAAGAGAAACGAGCCAGTGCCTGTGACGCAGGGACAGCAGGCCCAGCAGGGTGAGGCATCTGCACTGAAAACCGGGTAGGCAGAACTCTAGACACTCAACCGAGAGCCCTCTTGCTCCTAAAATCAAGGTCAGAAATTCTAACAGAAAAAAGGAATTTGAAAGAAACAGAGCAAAAGCAAGTAATAGATGAAAAGAGAAATCAGAAAAACAATTATATTCTCAAAGATGAGAGAAGGAAATGTAGTACAGGATATTATAGTCAGAGAATAAGAGGAAGCTTTTGAAAAAATTTTTTAGAAAGGAATAGAAATTAAATATTCAATAAGAATTAGAAGACGAATTTGCAGGAATTTTCTAGAAAGCAGAACTGCAAAACAGAAAAATAAGAAAACTAGAGGGTTAATCTAGGAGTGGTCTAATTCCTAGTAGGAATTTCCAAAAGAAAAACTGGAGAATCAAATGGGAAAATTTCCAAAGAATAACAGAAAAAAGTATCCTAAAACTGAAGGACACAGTTTTCACACTGAAAGGGCACACTGAAATGCCAGTACAATGAGTAAAAAAGACCCAAATAATTTCACTAACACTAAGGATAAAAAAAAAAGATTCTAAGAGCGGGGGACAAAACTGGTCTCACATGAAAGAGGAGGAATCCGAATGGTGTCCACCTATACTATTAGTATACCATCAGAAGGTAGAAAAAACAGCAATGCCTAAAAATGCTAAAGGAAAACAGATTTCCAACTGGGAATCCTACCCAACCAGATCATCAATCAAGCATGAGGGAGGAGGGCAAACACAATTTTAGCTATGCTAGAAACACAAATTTATTATCTTACAATTCTGGAGGCCAGAAGTCTGAGATTGGTTTACTGGGCTAAAATCAGGTATTAGCTGGGCTGTGTTCTCATTTGTGAAGGGTTGAGGGATTGAGGGGAGAAATATTTCCTCCCCTCTTCCAGCTTCTAGAAGCCGGCTGCCTGCATTCTTTGGCTCATAACCCCACTTCCATCTTCAATGCCAGCAGCACAGCATCCTCCAATCTCTCTGACTCTGACCCTGTTGTCTCCCTCTTGTGATTACATTAGGCCCACCTGGATAATGCAGGAAACTCTCCCCATCTCAAGATCCTTAACTTAAACACATCTGCAAAGTCCCTTTCACCATATAAGGTAAATACCCACAGGTCCGAAGGATTTAGAATGTGGACATCTCTGGGGGACCATTGTTCTGCCTGCCACACAATGTCTCAAAATTTGATCTCCTTTCTCCAGAGGTTATGGAGGTTATGTTCTGTGATCACATGGGGATAAACTAAGAAGATGAAGACCTGGGACCCAGAAGGGGAGAAAGGAAATTCCCAGTGAAGGAAGGTCCAGGAGGGCAACGACATAGCAGTCTACACACAACCAAGCCAGAAGATTCTAGCAGGCGTATCTCTAAGAATAAAGTGAAACCAGCAGAAGAATATGTGAGGTGCGTAAATGTGCTCAGAAAGGTTTAATTTGATTGGACAGTTGTTGCTTTTTCCCCTCAGAGCTCCCTAGAGGGTTGTCCTGGGCTTTTATGGGAACTGTGTCACAGCTCAGCTTCTGCCCGATCTTGCATCCTTGCACTTCCTTCCACAGTGCTGATCCCATGAGAGCTCCCATATAAATGTCTTGAACACTGGCTTCTCAGAGTCTGTTTGAAAGGAAGATTGGGAGGTATGGTGTCCCAAGTTGGGTTTTCTGAAAAACCCTTACCATTCTCCCTTCTACTCTTGTTGGCGAGTTTTAAGAAGGAATAAAAACGTGTGCTTAGAAAACTTAGCAAATAAAAACAAGGCAAATATTAACTCCATGAAAAAACAAAAATTGTTCGAGAAAGTAAATATATGTGGTACAGTGATGGAAAAAATAGTCACCCGGGCTGTAACACTGAAAAGTGATTTACCTAAATATGGTGAGACACTCAAACTGGGAAGAGGCAGATATTTAAGTGTGTGTGTAAGCGTGTGTGTAAGCGTGTGTGCTGGGAGAAAAGGCAGGGATAGGGTGGAGATAACTAAAGCCCCTTCCCGCCTAGGGAGTCAAGAGATAATATCTAAGACTGAAAAATCTAGAAATAGCAATATAAAAGTCATTTAGAAATATAAAGTTAAATACCAGAAGAAACCGCTAAAAGAAGTAAAAGTGGTTGTCTTAGGAGACTGGGTCTCAAGGTGCAAAGGTTTGGAGCAAAGGGGCCACTATTTTTTATCCAATAGTAATCTTTACTATTTTAAGCCATTTTTTGTGTATTACTTTAAGAAAACAGGAAGACCTGGGAATCTGAAGCTGATATAGTAAAGGAGATACAAAAAGACAAGGCTATAGCCTGAGGGGAAATTCATAGCTTCTCTCCTCCTCTCTATGAGTTTTGTTTCCAGCCTTACCGCAGATAAGATGAATGGAGAAACCTTTAAAATGCATATGTTGTCACTTTCTATGTATGCCACTGTGCTGGTTTGAAAGGATGTATGTATCCTAGAAAAGTCATGTTTTAACCCCAATCCCATTTTGTAAAGGCAGCCATTTCTTCTAATATTCATCTCCCTGCAGATGTGACTCAATCAAGAGTGGCTGTTAAGCTGGATTAGGTGGAGATGTGTCTCCACCCATTCGGGTGAGTCTTGATTAGTTTATTGGTATCCTATAAAAGAGGAAATATTTTGGAGAAAGAGAGAGAATGTCGCAGCACCACAAAGCAGAGAGTCTACCAGCTAGTGACTTTTAGAGATGAAGAAGGAAAATGCCTCCCAGGGAGCCAGAGAGAAAGCTAGCAGATGATGACATGTTCACCACGTGCCCTTCCAGCTGAGAGAGAAACCCTGACTGTGTTCACCATGTGCCTTCTCACTTGAGAGAGAAACCTTGAACTTCATCGGCCTTCTTGAACCAAGGCAACTTTCCCTGGATGCCTTAGATTGGACATTTCTATAGACTTGTTTTATTTGGGACATTTTTCTCGGTCTTAGAACTGTAAACTTGAGACTTATTAAATTCCCCCTTTCAAAAGCCATTCCATTTCTGTTATATTGCATTCCAGCAGCTAGCAAACTAAAACAGCCATGATATGAAAAAACAAATTAAACCTAGATTTTAATGAGCTATACCAATAGTAGGCCAGGCCAGAGCAGAGTGGTAATTAAGGTTTGAGAGTTCTGCATAAAGCTGGGAACTTCCCAAAACTCCCAATGTTGTCTATGGCAGTTTTCTATGGTAAAACAGAAAAAGATCCTGGCCCACAGTAAAGGCAGAATGTCATGGTCTAGTCTTGGCTCTGCGTAGAGTTAAAAAAAAAGAGAGAGAAAATTTTCTCCTAGGTGAATCCAGAGCCACAGCCTTATGTTCATGTCAATTTGGAGGTGAAATGTGAACTAACTGGGACCCAAAAGACCCCAGGCCTTGGTTTGTAGTAATCTTAGGCACTTGGCAGAAAAAATACAAATCATCTTACATTTTAAATGAGGCCCTCAAAGAATTTGCACAAGTGCCAAGAAACATGAGCACAGAGTCCTCAAACCACATGCAAAAAAGGAGAAACTCAATCACCATTGGCAAGAATCATAGAAACCACAGCTGCAAAATCAGACCAGTGAAGTTGACAGACACTGGTATGAGTTTTGGAATATGGACTAAATATATCTAATATATTTAAGTAAATAAATATTAAAAAATAATGACAGAACAAGCAACTATCAAAATTAATCACACAAATTTGAAAAAGAATCAAATAGAATTTCTAGCAAAGAAAGGTATAATATGAAATTAAAATAGAAGACTTTATAACGGGCTGAATAGTAGACTAGACACAGATAAAGTAAGAATTAGTGAACTGAAAGGCAGAGAGAAAGAGATTATAGAGAAAGCTGCAAAGAGCCCTTTCCCTGGCCTCAACAGGGCCTCACTGGGCCACGGCCAGTGGAGCGAGTCAGCTGTTTCTCTCCTGGGCAAAAAAGGCAGAAGCCCAAGGGGTACGGGGGGAGCTTCATACACAGGGTGAACAGTTGCCCTACATGCTCATTTTCCTCAGACTGCTGTGCATAAGCCTGGTGTCCCCAGGGTGGGCAGCGGAGGTGGAATGCAGAGCAGTGGAGGGAGGCCAGGAAGCCTGCAGCAGTGGCAGCTGCTACAACAGCAAAATGGCAGAGGCCATGGTGGACACTCAGCAGCTGACCACCAAGCCACAGAACCTGAATGATGCCTATGGGCCACCCAGCAACTTCCTCAAGATCCATGTGAGCAACCTGCAGACGGTGGGGGTCGGCCAGGGTCAAGACAAATCTTCCTATTTTCAAGCTGAAGGATCTACCATTAGAAGAAGACAGACTCTGAATAGCTGCGGAGTGAATGAAAAAGAAAGAGCAAGGTTGTAGTTCCCCCACTCCCTGGGAAGGCATTTTTGCATCAACTTCCTCTTAGAGATGATGGGATATTTGGTGACAATTTCATTGAGGAAAGGAAACAAGGACTGGAACAGTTTATAAACAAGGCCACTGGTCATCCTCTGGCACAGAATGAACGCTGTCTTCACAGGATGAAATAATAGATAAAACTATACTCCAACCAACATGAGGCATGCCCGAAACTTGATGAAAAGGGGACAAAAAAACTTTCCATGACTTTCAATGATTCATGTGCACCAGTGCAGACATTCAAACTAACTTAAGGTGTGCCGCACCCAAACGGATATGACATGCCTTTGGTTTACTAACATTCATGACGCTCAGTCTGTTCAGTTTTGGCAGAAGTTAATTTGCTTTAGCAAAATCCCTCATTCCAGCCTTTCTATCAGTAGCTCTTCCTTGTGATTTTAATATGGTGCATACCACTTTATAGCCACATACACCTGTTACTCCAATATAATCTGAAGCACCCTAACTAAAGTTTTTGATTTGGTCTTATTTGCACAATTTTTATGTCATGTTTGCTTCTTAAATCTGATAAACTAGAATATTTCTCTTCTCCTCTTTTCATATGTAATGTGGTTTGTCCTGAATTATGTGTAGGAGCACTACAACACTGGTTTCCAGTCCTGCACATATAAACTACACACTTGTTTAAAGAAAGTATCTTCCTTCAGGCTTGTAAAACCCTTCATATGGAAGATTAATGAAGGAAATCTTTATATTCTGTATAAAAATAAAATTAAATTTATATATTAAAATCATTTGGCTAAAAATCTAAGTTGTTTTCAAATAAAAATGCATTTCTGATATGCAGAGGAAAGAAAAAGCAGCATAAATGCAATAAAACAGATAATGTGAGAGGTCAAGAGATAGAGGACAGAGTGAGAACGTCTAATGGACATCTAAACAGAGTGCCAAAAGAAGATAACAGAGAAAAACGAGAAAGACAATAATCAAAGAGTTTATAACTGAGAAATTTCTAGAATTTATTAAAGACACCATCCTTCAGATTCAGGAAGCCCAATGAAATAAGAACCAGAAACAATAAAAAGTAATACATAAGTAAATGTATCAGAGACAAATTGCCGAACACCAAAGGCATAGAAAAGATCTAAAAAGCAGTCAGAAAGAATGGACGGATTATCTTGAAGGCAGCAACAATTAAAATGGCAACTGATTTCTCAATAGCTTTTGTCTTTAATATTTCCCACCATTTGGTTACTTGAGTGTAATCTGCTCTTCTTTTTCTATAGTCTCAGACATTTAAAGCATTATTCTTTTTCTCATCTAAGCAGTTAATGCTACAAATCCTTCAAAGTACTGTTTTAGCTGTGTCTCACTAATTTTGTTATGTTCTGTTTTTATTTCCATTTAATTCAAATATTTTCTAACCTGTTTCTTGTGAATTCTTGCTTTACCCACTGTCTTAGTTTCCAGGCTGCTAAGATAAATACCATACAGTGGGTTGGCTTAACAACAGGAAATTACCGCCTCATGTTTCAAAGGTTAGAAGGTCTGCCTCCTCCAGCGGTTGGTATCTTCTGGCTAGCCAGAATCCTTGGGGTTCTTTGGCTTTTCCTGTCATGTGGCTATGTCCTCTCCTTGCTCTTCAGAGTTGACTTGACCTCCAGCTTCTATTCCTCCTTGTGGCTTTCTCTTCATAAAGCTTCCAGTTACAGGATTAAAGCCCAACCCCATTCAGTTGGGCTACACCTTACCTAAAAACAACATTCTCAATGGTCCTACTGTGATGGGTTCAGACCTACACGAATGGAGTAAGAACATTTTCTCCTGGAAATACATAATTCAACCTTCCACACCCATGGATTATTTAGATATACGCTGTTTAATTTCCAAATATATCTTTCTGTAATTGATTTCTGTTTAATTGCATTGTGGCCAGAGAACATACCTTATATAATTTTTTTCTTTTTTTGGTATAATTTTAATCCTTCAAAAAATCCTGAGATTTGTTTTACCGCCCAGAATATGGTCTATATTGGTTAATGTTTCATGTGCACTTGAAAAGAATGAGAGTTCTGCTATTGGTGGAGGGTTTTATCAGTGTCAATTAGGTCACGTTGGTTGCTAGTGTTGTTCAAGTCTTCTTTATCCTTCCTCATTTTCTGTATAATTGTATTATCAATTTCTGAGAGAAAAATGTTAAAACTCCAACTATAATTATGAATATAATTATATCTCCTTTCAATTCTCATAAGTTTTTGCATCAGATATTTTCAAGCTCTATCATTAGAAGTACGTACATTTAGGACTATTATGCCTTTGTGATTAATTGATCACTTTATCATTATGAAAATGTCCATCTTTGTCCCTGGTAACATTTTTTGTCCTGAAGCCTCCTTTGATATTAATATAACCATTCCAGCTTTCTTTTGATTAATATTAGCAAAACAGCATTTTATGTTTAACCTGAGTCTTTTATTTAAAGTTGTTTTTTTGGTAGACAGCATATAATTAGGTCTTGCTTTTTATCTACTCTGACCATCTATGCCTTTTTTTTTTCTTTTTTTACGTGGGCAGGCACCAGGAATCAAACCCAAGTCTTCGGCATGGCAGGCGAGAATTCTGCCCACTGTGCCACCGTCGCATCACCCCATCTATACCTTTTAATTGGAATGTTTATATCATTTATATTTAATGATCGTTGAAACAGGTGGGCTTAAATCTACCATTTTGCTATCTGTTTTCTATTTGTTCCATCTATACTCTGTTCTTCTCCCTGTCTCCTCATTTCCTGCTCTCTTTTGGTTTAACCAATGTGCTTTGTTTTGTTTTCTCATGGTTCCTTAGTTAGCTTAATAGCTATACCTTTATTTTTTTTTAACTTTTTTTTAAATTATGAAATATATATCCAAAGAAACGATAAATTTTCAAGTGCATTTTAAGTAGTTATAGAACAGATTTTAAAGTTTGGTATGGGTTACAGTTCCACGATTTTTCTTTTTCTTCTAGCTGTTCCAAGACACTGTAAACCAACAGAAATATTTCTCCTTTTCTTTAAATAACATATATACATAAAAACAATAAATTTCAAAGTACCTCGTAACATTCAGTTGTAGAGCAGACTTCAGAGTTTGGTATGGGTTACAATTCCATAATTTCAGGTTTTTACATCTAGCTGCTCTAAGGTATTAGAGGCTAAAGGAAATACCAGTACTCACACTCATTTGTTAACCCTGACCCCCTCTGTATAACTCCACCATCACCTTTGATCTTTCTCCCACTCTTTAAGGGTATTTGGGCTATGCCTATTCTAAATTTTTCATGTTGGAAGGGTTGTTGATAATATGGAATAGGGGGATGGAACTAGTTGATGTTATGGAAGGGCTGGCCCTTCATTAGCTATACCTTTAAACAATTTTTTGTGTGTATGTTTGCTCTAGGTTCATAGTATATTTTAACTTACCACAATGTACCTTCAAATTACAAGTTCACAGATCATAAAAGGACTTGACAACAGTATCCTTCCATTTCCTCCTTCTTTCGTCTGTGCTGCTGTCATACATTTTACTGCCACATGTTATGACCATGCAAAATACTATGACTTTTTTGCTTTAAAGAGTCAATTATTTTTACAGAGAGGATAGGATTTAACAAATAAATCTGACTGCTGAATCATTATATTGATATTTCTGTTGGTCTCCAGTGTCTTGGAGCATCTAGAAGAAAGAACGAAAAATTGTTGAACTGTAACTCACACCAAAGTTTAAAATCTCTTCTATGACTACCTGTTAAAATGTACTTGGAAATTTATTACCTTTTTGTGTATATGCTATATTTCACAATAAAAAAGAATATTCACAACAAAAAAAAATGTTAAAAAAAAGAATGGGAGAAGAGAGACAGATAAACAGACAGAGGGGGGAAGGCCGTGTCGAAACAGAGGCGGACATTGGAATGACACGTCTACAGGCCAAGGAACTCCACGGTTGGCCAGCAAACATGAGAAGCTGGAAGACACAAGGAAGGACCCTCCCTTAGAGCCTCTGGAAGGAGCACGGCCCTGCCCATACCTGACCTGGATTTCAGACTTCTGCTCTCCACAACTGCAAGACAATAAATTTCTGTTGTTTAAAAAAAAGAAAGAAAGAAAGAAAAAAGAGTTAACTATTTTTTTTTTAATTTTTCAAAAAATAGAAAAAATATTTTAAAATTTCAAACTTATTTACTATTTCTGGCACTCTTAATTCCTTTGTATAGATCCTAATTTCTATCTGGTGTGTCTTTCCTTCTGCTTTAAAAATTTCCTTTAACATTTCTTATAGACCACATCTGCTAATGAAGTATTGTCTCAGATTTTTTTTGTTTTCATGTTCAAAAAATATTTCTGCTAGCATAGAATTCTAGGTTGACCATGTTTTTCTTCAGCACTCTAAGAGTACCAATTCTATTGTCTTCTGATATGTATAGTCTCTGATAAGTAGTCTGCCATCAGTCTTATCTTTGTTCCTCTACATGTCTTCTTTACCTGAGTACTTTTAAGATTTTTTTTTTCCCTTTATTAATGGTCTTAAGCATTTGATTATGATATGCCCTTGCATGGTTTTCTTTGTTTCTTCTGTTTAGGGTTTTTCGATCTTCTTGGATTTGTGAGTTTGGATTTTTCATCAAATTTATGAAATTTCTGGCTGTTTCTTTAAATATTTTTTCAGTCACTTCCCTTCTTCCTTTCTTTGTGGGACTCTAATCAACTTCATATTGTCCACCAGTTCACTGAAGCTCCACACATTTTTCTTTTGTCTCTCTCCATGCTTCATTTTGGGTAGTTTTTATTGCTATACCTTTAAGTTTACTGATCTTTTCTGCAGTGTCTAATCTGTTATTAATGCCACCCAATGTATTCTTCATTTCTAGAAGTTCCACTTTGGTCATTTTTATATTTCTATTCCTTTCCTCATGTGTTCAAACTTGACTTTACTTCCTTAAGGTCCTTGCCTATGAATTCCATCATCCCTGTCATCTCTGGGACTGTTTCTTTTGATTTCTTTTGATAATCTCCTGGTTATGTGTCACACTTTACTTCTTTTTTGTACACCTGGTAATTTTTTACTGGTCTTACATTTGTGAGTTTTACCATGTTGGGTGCTGGATTTTGTTTGGGTTCTTGAGTATCGGATTTTGTTCAGGCATGCAACAAAATTACTTTCAGATTAATTTGATTTTATTTCAAGGTTTCCTTTTAAACACTGTTATGGTGTGTCCATATTTAGTCTGGTGTTAATTTAGCCACATAACTAAAGCATGACCATTCTGAGAGCTCTACCCAAGAGCATTATGTGCATTATGAGGTCTCTCCACTTTGGTTTGTAGAAACACAAACTATTCTCAGCCTAGTGTGAGGTACAGACAAAGTACAGCCTGCTGCTTTTCAGGTGGTTCTTTCCCTGGTTTCAAGGAGCTTCTACTCATGCATATGCAAATCTGTGCTCAGCCAAAGAATCAAGGAGACTTGATTCTCTGTGTGGATTCTTTCTCTCCAGTACTCTGTCTCATAAATCCTAGCCACTTCAGCCTTCCAAACTCTGATTTCTGCCTCATCAAGTCAGTGAGAAAACTGGGCTGTTTCTGTCTCCCCTTTCTGCACTGCAGTCTGGAAACTGCCTCAAGGCAATACCCTGAGCAATCATAGGGCTCACTTTATTTATTTCCCTTCTCTCAGGGATCCAGAACTGCACAACCTGTTTTTCAATGTCTGGAAATCCTTATTTGATACGTTGTTGTTGTTTTTAGGTTGTTTTCAGCAGAAGGGCAATTTCCATAGCAGTTAATCCTTCAAGGGCAAAAGAAAAAGTTTCCAAGGCTTCTTTATGCTTAACTGCAACTCTCATGCCTTCATTTCTAACTCTGTACCCATTCATAATCTACATTAGTGGAGTGGGGTATCTGAGGTATGTTATATAATCTGAGAGAGAAACTCCAGTATAAGTAATGAACCTGATGCTGTGGGAGGAAGCATGCTATTTAGAAACTTGGGTGCTAGTCTGCATGCTGTCACTAGCTGGGTATGTGCTTTAAGAAATTTAACATTACAATGCCTCGGTTTCCTCACCTGTATAAAAGTTTCCGCATCACATATAACAACTGTAGTACAGGACTTTGGGTACTTTTGCCACAAAATACTGTTTTTATTATTTTATTTCCTCTTTAATTGATTCTCTACTGCTAACAACCCCTGAGGGTAAAGATATTAACTGAGCAAATTCCTTAGAATGCTTTCTACCCCAGAAGAACCTAGCTAGTACTAATATAAGTAATTTTTGCCAGGTCACAATTATAGTTATAATAGCATAGCCAAAACACAAGGCCCTGATTTACTATAAACCACAATGCTAGATTCTGTGCTAAACTCTAAATAAAAGTTATTTCTCTTCTATACTTTCTACAAGAAGTTCAGAGAACCAAAACCCTTCCTTGTTCATCAGGCCTGCTAATTATTCAAGTAAATGCTTACTTTTAACTTCTTCTAAAGAACATGCAGAAAATAATTTTTTGTTTTATTATCAATAACAAGAACAGAACTCTTTCCTGTTAATCTCTAGTCTTATAAGCACTTCCTATTTCCTTGAGCAATTAAAGCATCTTTTACCTCTGACAAAACCATTTCCAAACTCCACACTGGGCCACAGGAGCCACACCGTTAGCATACAGTATGTTATTGGTGGTTTAGTGGAAACATCAACTTGGATCAGATTCTTCACTCATTTGCTTGTGGTCCTCCTAGCCCAACTCTTTAATTCCCCTCTCCTTCTCTCTCTTTCATGGTTCAGTATCCTTTCTCACACCCCAGGACGTGACAGAGCACAGAACTGCAGAACACGATTCAGTGGGTAGAACTAGCAATCAGCCATTACCTGGTGAGATCCAGAAGGCAGACTCTTTACCAGACCCTCTGTGTCGGAGGGAGACGTTCGTGGAGCCTGCTTAACTGGTGACAAACTCTCTGATGTACTGCAGCTGAAGACATGGCAATTTGGAGAACAAATGTGAAAATTAAAATTAAAATGAATGAAAACACAAATGTAGAAATGTAAGTGATGACAAGGTGAAGCAGCAGATGTATAAAAACAAAAGACAACATAACAATGGGTATCAAAACGATCACATACTTTGCAACTACTTTCTATTCCTGACAATGACTCATTCTACTAAGTCAACGAACCTACCACCTGGAGAGATACAGAAACAATGTGGTGCACAACCGCACCTCTTTACCCAAGTTTACAATGATATCTGCTGACTGGGATCCTGGTCACAATACACATTTATCTTTTCTTCAGTCATCAGCCCTCCTTTGGGATACAGGTCGAAAGGAGTAAGCTACATCTCCTTAACGGCATAATGACAATCCATGTTTGTGATCATCAAAAGCAAACCTCTTCTGAATATATTTCGAAGCTTGCAGATACAGATCCAGGCTAATTGTCTCTGCTTATCTTACTCTCTGTATTCCGTAATTCCTCAAATGTTATTTTTCCTAACAATAATAGCCAGGAAGTCACGAACGACAAGATGAATGCAGGACGCCACGTCACACAGGCTGAACGTTTTTAGGGCATGGAGGTCTTTAACAACAAGTACTGTCTAATAAATAAATCAGTAAAAATGAATGCCAGAAAGTAACTCATTGGGAATTCCCTAAAGGGATGTTTCATGAGCAGAGTACAAATCTTTTATGATATTATCTTTTTTAAAAATCTTATGCATTCGAGGATGATCACATTTAAGTGTCACAGCATGTTACTAAGACCAAAGTACACCATGCATTCTGCAAACTGTGCCTTCACTAAATTAGGAACCTACGTGCCCAGAACCAAAATGGGTTGACTACTGAGACACAAAATCAATAAGACAATATATGTATGAAAAAAGGAAAGTAAACACACACACAAAGGCATTTTACACAAAGAACATTTACACTGACATGATTATAAAATCTCTCCATAAACTGACAATGCAATTTCATCAGGATGGTATGGCTCAATATATCTCCAATACAAACACATAACATTTTTATGTACTTTAATAGCTACTGGGTTAGCTCAGAGCTAGCTGGTTAGCTGTCAATAGGGAGATGGACTGAATATGTACACACAAATATTAAAAGCAACAGGCAATGTGATTAGTTACCATGTGTCTAGTGGGGGTGGAAGAGAAGACCCAGCCCTGTTATAGTCCCAATGTGTCGTCTATGCCAGCTTTTCTTAAGTGGAAGATAAGCAGGACCCGATCCCGGCACACCAAGGTGGAAAAGGCAGGGGAGGGGGAAAAAAACCAAAGTAAGAACAAGAGCAGCATTCATGATGCCATGCAGGAGTCTACAGAACATTTGTGAATCCCTTTATTAACCCAAAAGCAAGAACTAGAGACGGGCACATCACCACCCTGGATCAGCTGCATGGTTGAAAACCAACAACCCAAGTTTAATCTTAAAACACTCACCATGCAAGGGGGCAGATACAACTAGCAAAACAGAAGCATTGCAAGCAAGAAATATCTGAAGTTAAGCACTCAAATTTGTTAAAACACAGCACTCCTAAAACCTTTACGGCAGCAAAGCCCAGAGAGAGGTTCCCACCGTCCACCTGCAAGAGAGCTGAAGGCGTGCAGCGCGCTCAGATCACAGCCACTTTAGAATGGTGAAGATTAGATCCCAGCACCTGTGAAACTGCTCATGCTACACCATCTTTCATCCAACTTTCACTCCCAGTCTTACCACGTGAGTTCTAAATAGCTTATATGGGTTAGCTTTCCAGCTGGAGTGAGGAAAAGAGAAGGACTTTCATTAAGACACAGAGCCTATACTCAAATGTGTTCTTTTTGAGAAGTCATTACAGAAAGAGAGAGAGAGAGAGAGAGAGAGAGAAAGAAAGGAAAATCTACTTTTCTTTATTGCTGATGTATTTTGGTATTACACGCTTATGATCCCAGTCTGGGCATGTCCAGCCATGCATTCAGGGATGATCAAAACAATAAAACTGCTTAAGCTTGGGGAGGAAGCAGGACGGAGGACAGAAAGGAAAAGTCCTTCGTGATCACATCCGGCGGGGGGTAGTGTATTACCGCACCTTCTTATTATTAGATTTTTATATTGACCTAAGTGAAAAGAATGAGATTATTGCTAAGAGCTTCAAACTAACATCTGAAGCTGCACAAGTGATATCTGTGGCTAAATAATACTAATTATAGAGTGAACGGCACTGGTGAATTCTAGAGTGAATGGCAGAGCAGTCCATGTCACCACACCTAAGAAGGAAACTGTAGAGCAGGGATTACTGTCCTATTCCACATTTAGTGTCAGGGCACTGATTTCAGCTTGCCCACGTCAGAATACCTTCTAAGAAGACTGTCTGATTCTGGCATGAAAACAAACAGTAGTTAATTCTTCACAATCCTTTTTCCATAGAAAATACAGAAATTTGTATAAACCCTCATTCCTTCCCTCCATCCCTCCCCTAAAAAACAGCGTCTCTTACCCAGAGTAATCCCGTTTAGAGGTCTTCCTTCTATAAAGTACAGCCAGGATCATGACGATGAGCAGAGTGAGACCCAGGACCACAGCAGTTACTATACCCACCACCACCCAAACAGGAAACACAGGCAAATTCTCTAGAGAGAAAGATCAAAACAGGTTTAAGGTACATTGCTACACAGAGAAGAAATGGGATTTTGTTCAGTTAATAAGCCAGTGCTCTTCCCTTACCTAGTTTAGCACATACCCTCTTATTATCTAATTGAAAACATGCAAATATTAGCTGATCAAGCATGAACTTCAGAACTATGTACTTCTATACACAAAAAACCTCTAGATGCCCTAAAAATCAAAGAAAATCTGGGGATGTGGATTTACCTCAATCTACTCTGCAACAACACAAGCTTCTATCTCAAAAGGACTCCACAATTTGCATTTCTTGCTTATTCTCAAAAACAAACGGAAGATATAGCTATATTGCTTTGGGAAATGTCAAAACTGTCTCCTGAAGAAGACTGAAAAACATTTATCTCCTTTCCTATTGCCCATCCCATCTAACTATAGTGGGTTTGGTCTTACTTCTAATTTATGTTGAAAAACTACTACTTTTGAAATCAGATCAACAGGCTCTGGACAGCAGGTATATAAATGGAGAAATTGGCAAATCCAGTTGGAATGAGCAGCAGTTACCGAACCCTCAGGAATGTCGGGCAGAGCGACAGGTCTGCGGGAACAGGGAGCAGAACTGTAGGGCAATATACTCCCTTCACACACACACCCTGAAATGTCACTCTCATTCTCCAACTAAACATGGGACAGAGGAGACTGGATCATTACTCCAAAAACACCCAAGGAGGTACCTTTCTCTACAACATAGAGCCTAATGTGTCCTGGTTGGACAACGATGTCGGGAGGGTTTTTGACATCACAGATATAGGTGCCATTGTGTATAAACTGCATATTTTCTATGTTGATTGATGCATCTTTCTTGTCGAGGTCTCCAGCCCAGCTGATTCTGTCCTTAAATGGTGGATTATTCCCGAGGTACACCTGCCCTTGGGAGTAGTGGAAAAACTGCAATTAAAAAAAAAAAAAAAAAAAAGAAGACATGAGCTAACCTCAAAGGCAGATTCTTAAACTATAACAAGCATGCTGTCAAAGGTTCTTCTATGAAAGACTTCATAGAGAAAGAAATACCACATCATATTACAAATCTCAAGCTATGGAATCTAAGCCAGACAGAGGTTTAGAGATCATGGGGTTCGACTGAAACCTTGTCAGGTTTCAGTTGAAGAAACACATCATATATCATCTCTAATCCTTGTGAAGCCCAGTGATGTAGTTATTACCATTCATACTTTTACAAATAAGGAAACCAAGACTCAAAGAAGCCATTTGTCAAGGTCACAATGATGGTAGATGTTGGATTCCAAGTCAGTCAGGCCCATCTGTCTCTCAGAAGCTCCCACTCTCTCTACGATGTCATGTTTGAGCCCACTGAATCCAAAGGCTTCAGGTTTAATTTATAAAGCTTAACATTGAGATACACAAAGGTACCAAGAGAAAAAAACCTAAATGTCACAGATCAGTTCATCTAATAATGGGTTTCACCCTATTCCTTTGGGAAAGTCATGGGTATGTGAAGGGAACAAAGCTCAAACAACGCAAACTGTTCTTGCCTGCCTTTGAAGGCTCAGCCTTTGTCCCTTTCTCTTCCCACGCTTCAATCCCCCCTCACACCTCCTTTGAGCTATGAATATCTTCCATTTCAAAGAAAATTTAGTCAAACCCAGCACCTTGGGAGCAAGGTAAAGACCCAGTGGGAAGGGATCTCCAAGCAGCTCTGCTGGCTGCCCGATGCCTCTGTTCTTACTCATGGATGGGGTGACAGTGGGACTTGGGTTAGAAATCAGTACTAGTCAATCACTAAACTCCACTGGCAATTCATATAGAACATTTTCTGAACTCTTTGAACACACAGAAATTGCTGTGTAATCTCACCTATTTCCATGACTTAAGGGCGATCTGTATTTTATTACCACCCAAGGGTTCTCCTGACCTCTGGACTCTTCACCCAAGTGCCTACTCACTTTATCACCTGGCTACTATATCCGACCCCACCCCCGGTTTATCACCTTCTCCTATAAACTTCATCTTCCACTTGTGTACCTCATCTTGACCAATGGCCACCACCCCAGTCCCAAACATAAATCTTGTAATAATCTTGGATTCCTGTATCTTCCTTCCCACCCAATTAATCCCCAATCCTGTTAAATTTACATCACAAGCTTCTCTCATTTCTTTCTTCTCTCTCTGATTCCCCCTGACATGCCTGAGATCAAGCTCCTGCCATCTCGGACTCCTGCCTCTTAACAGGCCTCTCTGACTCTTGCCTCAACTTCCTCTATCCTCCACAATGTCTAAATGATCACTGAAGAACTAACAATGACAACGACAGTAACAATAACAGTTACCAGTTATCATATATCTACTCTGAACTATTTAATATGCCTGAATGCGTGTTAAGACTGTGAAGGATCGGAGATTTTACCCTGTTTGCAACTAACAAGTTAGCCTACACAGGTTCGTCAATGCTGGCAGAAGACAGACGTCTTCTGGGTCAGAGACAAAGGATGTTATTACTTATGACACAGCAAGAAGCATGTTTTTATCTGTTCCCTTTGCCCCCAAGTTCCACAGAGGTGGTATGAAGGGGCTCAGGACGATACTGTGCACACAAACTTTGCATCACAACCTAGGATCCCCAAGCTTAGGAAAGCATATCTTTTATAACAAGCAGTAGGCCCAACTGACCTTTGTCCTGAAGGGAAACATTATTTTCATTATACCGGAAAGTAAGCTGATGTGTCCTCTGCTCCAAAGAGAAATGCTATCTCTACCTTTCAAGACTAGTCATTGTACAAAGAAGGTCTAGAACAAGGGCACTGGTGTCTCTGCTTTTAAGATGTATACAGACATGAGCGACTCATGCAGAATCATCTCCCAACCATGCTCTGATGCTCATGGCCAAAAGGTAAGATGAGATTCACTTGCTTTTTATTTCACAAATGAAGACAGTGAGGCTCAGAAAATTCTAATGACTTGTCCAAGGTCACAGGTCACAGAAATGGAATTCAAACTCAGCTTGCCCTTATCTAATGCCTCTCATGTCTGATCATGTCTCACCTGCTTAAAGTCCTTCATTTTCTTCTCCTTCACCAGAAAATAAACCATAAACTCTTAGCTTAGCAAAGAAGTCCTTCTGTGGTCTGGTCTCAGCCTTCCTTTTCCACCTCATATTCAAATATTCCCTGCCAAGCATTTCTGAATGAGCAATGATGAATGACAATATGCTGTTCTCCGTTGTCATGCCTTTATGCATACTACCTGCCCCTGTCTGTCTCCTTCAGTAGACTGAGAGCTCTCTGAAGGCCGAGTATAAACTGCATGTATCTCTGTACTCCCCAGGAACAGTGCAGGGACAACATATGTTTGCTGAACTGAATTGATGAATAATACCTCGTTCAAACCAGTGAGAGACAGGGAAATGGAACAGCAAAACTTCACACAAAAGACTGGATTTCCTTATTGGCCAATATTTTTTCGGTATAAGCCACTGTGTTAAAGCCATGACAGAAAATAAAGGTCTAAGACATCTCTATTCTCAAAAAGTTTATATTCAGGACAAAGAAGAGAAAAAGTGTCATATTAAGGAGCATTGTGTCATATGAGCGGCCCAGATAATATAATCAATAAGTTTTAAGAGGGTTAAATAGGTCAAAAGAGGTCAGAATGTATGAAGATGGGGTACACTTAGATGGCAAAAGTTCAGTAGTAGAAAAACAAACAAAGGATTTTGTATTAGATTGGAGGTGATCACGCAAGAGAATGGAAAATGAGAATGAAGTAGAAGGTTGGGACCAAATTATAATGAGTTTTGAAATCTAGATAAGTAATGTCAGCAATGGAAAATTATGAGATTTCTGATGAGGGCAGGGCAAGATAACGAATTTAAGACTACGGACCTGGTGGAATGTGAGGACTGGATTAAAAAATGAAAGAATAGAGTGGGCTACTGCCACAACAAAGGGGGCTACCACACCAGTTCAGCTTAATGGAAAGGAGAGAAGCAGGAAGGCTGGCTAAAGGCTAGATGCCAGAAACCAAGTAGGAAGAACAAACAGCAAATGTTCTCAGTTCTTGGGGTGGGTGGGTAGGAGTAGGATGGGGGGGGGAAGGGAAGTGGGAAGGGATGGGGAAGGGAAAGCAAGGAAAAAAACCACAAAACTTGAGATTTTAAACTGAGTTCTTAGAAGAACTAGCAGATAAGGGAAACATAGGAGAGAAAAAGATATGTTCAATTTTAGACATGTAGGTTCTGAGTCCATGGACCCAATAAGCAATGGACCCAAAAAGGTATCTGTGGTTTAAACCTACTTTTCCTGAAAAATCTATAAAAATCAAAAGCATCTCGCTCATTTTATCAAATGTGCACTGACATCTGGGTGTTAATGGATCCTTTATTAACAACTGAGCATTTTGAAGTTAAATGTAATCAGGCCAATATGTCAATATAGACTGATAAGCTAAAGACATTAATTAGAAATATAGTAGGTTGTTGACATTAAACCTTGAGTTACATAACGCTGTCTGTACACAACATCACAGGGATGTTTTAAACACAAATGAAAGGAATTTTTCTCTGTTTTCTTTTTATTGCTTTTTCTGAATTCATGCAGATGTTTTAAGAAATGATCATGATGATAAATATACAACTATGTGATGATAGTGTGAGTTACTGATTATTTAACAAGAATGGAATGATCATATGATAAGAATGTTTGTGTTTGTATGTGGTCATGTATCATAAATAAAAAATAAATAAATTTAAAAAAAAGTTTGAATGAAGATCCAATAAGCTCCATAAATAGTTGAATTGGATCGGTCTCTTAAGTCTTTTAAATCAGTAGGGTTCCCTTTCAATATCTTTTTGCCCTTGCAAATTTCTTATTGCTGTTGAAGAAATTGGGTCAGTGTCCTGAAGAGCTTCACACAGCCTGGATTGTGCTGACTGCATTCCCCCAGTGATGCTGACATGTTCCGCTATTCTCTCCATCTCTGGTAAACTGGCCAAGAGATTCAGAGACTTGATCAGATTAATTTCTTTATTTCTTTGGCAAGAGTACTTCATAGGTGCTGGTGTGTATCTCCATCAGGAGATGTTCGGTGACTGGCTGGCCCTGTTTCCTTGATGTGAAGTCACTGATGATCACTGTATAGGTCTATCAATTCTTTAAGGATTACAAAATTAGGGATATTTTAATTCTATCATTCTTTTTTTTTCCTAATTTTTTTTAAAACTGGAGTGCTGCTATAGAGAGAAACTTCCCATCAGTTGGTTTCCCTGAGATAGAGGTCATATAGGAAAGTCAGAATAAACACCTCATTTTTCCTTTATTGCCAGTTTACACAATAATGAGGTGGTTCCCGACCATCCTCCAAAAGTGACCATTGAGTTTTTTGTTTTGGATTAGGATGAACTCATGAATTTAATACATTTGATTTGTTATCTTTCAATCCACTGGGAAAAAAAAAAATGACAGCCTTTGCCCCTGCCACGTACTGCCAAGCTAAAGTTCAACACCGATAAATTATGAAATTATGTGCTGATATTTAAAGGACACTCAACAAACAGGAAGAACCACAGTAAAGTAATAAATAGTCTATATTAGTAACACAAGAGATTATACTAAGATTATAATTAACATTTATTATCATTTGCTATGAGCTTTTAAACTATATTATCTCATTTTATCCTTAAAACACCCTCCTGGCGATTGACTCGCCCTCCACTGAAGACATATTCTTCATCTTAATCTCCTTCCTTTGGCTGTGAACTGTTTGTAAATAGGGCCTCATGAAGACGGTATTATTAGTTAAAGTGTGACCAAACTGAGTCAGGGTGGAACTTACTCCATTTGACCGGAGGCCTTATAAAGAACGAAAGCCAAAGAGAGAAGGTGGAAGACACAGAAGCCAGAAATCAGAGAAAGCTAGAGGAGGAAACCAAGGACATGGCCATGTGACAAAGGACTGCTATTTCAGCGCCCTGGCTGCTAAGACAAATACCACAAAGTGGGTTGGCTTTAACAACAGGAATTTGTTGGCTCATGGTTTTAAGGCTGTCCAAAGTTGATTGTCCCTGAAGACTGGTATTCTTTGGCTGCCAGCAATCCTTAAGTCCTTGCCTTTTCTGTCAGATGCAGTGCACATGCCAATGGCCTCTCCTTTCTTTTCTGGGTTCCCTTAACTTCCAGGCTTTGCCCTCCAGGTGACTCTGTCGTCACAAAGCCTCCAGTGATAAGATTAAGGTCCAACCTCACTGAGTTGGGTCACACTTTAACTAAAAATAATATCTTCAAAAGGTTCACACTCACAAGAATGGGTTAAGATTAAGCAAACGTCATTTTCTGGGGTCCCTAATCAATGTACCACAACTGCCATCACCAGAACATTGAGATTCCAAGACAAACCATGCCCTTGCGGATGCCTTGATTTGGGACTTCTGGCCTCTAAAACCATGAGCCAATAAGTTCTTGTCATTTAAGCCAACAGTCTGTGTAGTATTTGTCATAGCAGCTCAGACAAACTAAGACAGGCTCCCATGTGGGAAGTTTTGTTTGTTTATTTTTTAATTTTTATTAATAAAACCAATCAACATACAATATGAACATTCTTTTTTTTCATCACATAGTTGTATATTCATCATCATGATCATTTCTTAGAACATTTGCACCAATTCAGAAAAACAAATAAAAGGAAAAAAGAAAAATATTCATACATACCATACCGCTTACCCCTCCCTTTCATTGATCACTAGCATTTTAATCCACTAAATTTATTTTAACATTTGTTCCCCCTATTATTTATTTATTTTTAATCCATATGTTTTACTCATCTGTCCATAAGGTAGATAAAAGAAGCACCAGAAGGTTTTCACAATCCCATGTGGGAAGGTTTATTATCCCTATTTTACAGACAGGAATCATGATCATCAGTCCTTGCTTAATAAGCACTCACTGCATAATTAGCAGTTATCTAGTTACGAACTAACCTTCCCTTTAACACTTGAGCGATATATTCCTGTTCTGCCATTTACCTTCCTCTGAAGTTATCTGTACACCAGTCTGCATGTCAGTCGCACCCTGAATGACAGCAGAGTGCTTTACACATTTTTGAAGATCCTACATACCCACCGCATGGTAGGCACCCAGTAAATATCACTGAATGAGACGGACTCTAGGCTAATAAAAAATCTCATAATTAATTCAGAAGGCACCATACACACAAATCAAAAAATTTTAACTATACTTAAGAGAAACAAACACAAGTAATAATCGTCGTAGCTGAGAGGCTGCACAATAAATCCTAATGAGAGTCAGCAAAGTGGAAAAGATAGGAGTTGCTCAGTGGAAAAGATAAATTTAAAAATGGATACACTAGTGGGGAGGAACTGGGGAGATGGCAAGGGTACAATGACATGCAAAGACAAGGAAATCAGCTACATTTAAGAGATGCTGAACTTAAAAAAATAACAGGGGATCGGTCATTACCCTACACTACAGGAGGAGAGAGACCCACGAGGCGGGCTAGCACAGAGCAGTCATGCATTCTTACCGACACAGTGGTGTCAGCTCCCTCTGGCTGGAAGCTCCAGGAGACTGAGGTCGAGATGCCGGTCGTGTTAAGAGACTTGAACTTGCATGTCAGCTTCCCCTGTGTCCCATTTGCCACAAAGATCTCTTTAGGTGTATACACCTCCAAGGCCGACACTCTAGCTGTCACTGGAGAGAGAGGAATAAGGAAAGTTTAAGAGTAGGGTTTAACCATAAGTACATGGAACCTTGAGTAGGACATGAGATTTTGTTGGTTTGTCCAGAGAGATGCCCTGATGAATCCAGAGTGATTTGATCAGTGAATAAAAATGTATTTGCAAAGTCCCCTTCGGGGAATGGTGAGAACGGGGGAAAATGCAACCTCCCCAAGTTGAATTCTTGATATTCTCACAAGCAGTGCGGACAACAAAAGCTATAGGCTGAGCCCCCAGTCTTGGGGCTTGTTCATATGAAACTTAACCCCACAAAGGATAGGTCAAGCCTACTTAAAATTAGGCCTAAGAGTCACCCCCAAGAGAACCTCTTTTGTTGCTCAGATGTGGCCTTTCTCTCCAGCCAACACAACAAGCAAACTCACCACCCTCCCCCTGTCTACGTGGGACATGACTCCCAGGGGTGTGGACCTTCCTGGCAACATGAGACAGAAATCTTAGAATGAGCTGAGACTCAGCATCAAGGGATTGAGAAAACCTTCTCCACCAAAAGGGGGAAGAGTGAAATGAGAGAAAGTGTCAATGGCTGAAAGATTCCAAACAGAGTCGAGAGGTTTTCCTGGAGGTTATTCTTACACATTAAGTAAATATCACCTCGTTAACCAAGATATAATGGAGAGGCTGGAGGGAACTGCCTGAAAATGTAGAGCTGTGTTCCAGTAGCCACGTTTCTAGAAGATGATTATATAATGATACAGCTTTCACAATGTGACTGTGTGATTGTGAAAACCTTGTGTCTGATGCTCCTTTTATCTACCTTGTCAATAGATGAGTAGAACATATGGAATAAAAATAAATAATAGGGGGAACAAATGTTAAAATAAATTTAGTTTGAAATGCTAGTGATTAATGAAAGGGAGGGGTAAGGGGTATGGTATGTATAAATCTTTTTTTCTGTTTTCATTTTATTTCTTTTTCTGAATAGATGCAAATGTTCCAAGAAATGATCATGATGATGATGAATATGCAACTATGTGATGATATGTGAATTATTGAATATATATGTAGAACTAAATGATCAAAATAGGAATGTTTGTGTTTGGTGTTTAAAAAAATGAAATTAAAATTTTTTTTAAAAAGTAGGATTTAAAATTGAGTCGACTGAAATACTAGTGATTAATGAAAGGGAGTGGTAAGGAGTATGGCATGGATGAGTTTTTTCTTTCTTTCGCTGGAGAGATACAAATATTCAAAAAAATGATCATGGTGATGAAAGCACAATTATGTGATGATATTGTGAGACACTGATTATAACCATGACATGAATGTTTGTATGTCAAGAACGATTGTATGTTTGTTCATTGTTTATAATTAAAAGAGTAGGATTTAGCATGAGTACCAGTGTGCATACTCATTAGAGAAGACAAAGGAAAACACAAGAAGGTTACTAGATACTGTACATTAATCCACCACCACTGTACCCTGTACATTTCTGGCAGGTACTTTCTAAATGCAGGATAACTGCTGATGGTCTGTTTTTAATGATGATGTGGAGGCCCCAAACCGCTCTTGTATTCACTTGTTACATTTCAATTGCTATCATTGAACTTTTCTTGTCTTCCATATTTACAGCTATTCTGAGTAAGGTATCACCTGGCTTTAAAGCCAGGTTATCATTTTACTGCTCTTTTCTTATAAGGGATTTAAGATAAAAAATACATAATATATTTTGTTTTCATTAGTGAAATCATCAGTGAAATATATTTTGTTTTCTGAGTGCTAGGTCCTTGAGTACTACAGAACGAGCTGGCCACACTGTCACATTTACCATTACCCGGTGAATTTTTTCAGTTAGGCCATGTCCAGGAAATAGTATTTAAAACGTGTCTACCACTTGGCATATAAAGATAGCTCTTTTCTCAAGATAAGTAATTAGAAGTAACTGCAGGAATTATTAAGGAATGGCTGCTAATAAATCAGACGGTCTTCACTCAAAAGGAGAAACTTTAAATATATATCTATATATTTACTGATAAATCTTTACACACACATATTCCATACACGGTATACAATCAGTTGCTCACAATATCATCACATAGTTGTATATTCATCACCAAGATCATTTTTAGAACATTTGCATCACTCTAGAAAAAGAAGTAAACAGGAAAAAGAAAAAACTCACACATACCATACCCCTTACCCCTCCCTCTCACTGACCACGAGTATTTCCATCTACCAAATTTATTTTACCCTTTGTCCCCCCTTTTATTTATTTTTTTTCCTCATCTGTCCATAATCTGGATAAAAGAAGCATCAGACAAGGTTTTCACAATCACAGTCACACTGTATAAGCTCTATCGTTATACAATCATCTTCAAGAATCAAGGCTACTGGAACACAGCTCAACAGTCTCAGGTACTTCCCTCCAGCCATTTTAATACACTATACACTAAAAAGGGGCATCTATATAATGCATAAGAATAACCTCCAGGATAACCTCTAGACTCTCTGAAATCTCTCAGACACAAACTTTCATTTTGTCTCACTTCTCTCTTCCCTCTTTTGATCAAGAAGGCTTTCTCAGTTCCATGATGCCTGGTCCTGGTTCATCCTGGGATTTCAGTCCCACGTTGCCAGGGAGATTTATAGCCCTGGGAGTCATGTCCCATGTTGTGGGGAAGGGCAGTAAATTCATCTGCCAAGTTGGCTTAGAGAGAGAGAGAGGCCACATCTGAGCAACAAAAGAGGTTCTCTGGGGGTGATTCTTAAGCCTAATTTTAAGTAGGCTTAGCCTGTCGTTTGTAGGAATAAGTTTCATAGGGGTAAACCCCAAGATCAAGAGCTCGGCCTATTGATTTGGTTGTCCCCACTGTTTGCAAGAATGTAAGAAATACTCCAAATGGGGAAGTTGAATATTTCCTAAAAGGAGATACTTTCATGCACGAAATGAAATTTAGAAATAAACTCATTTAGCCTAAAATTAGAAACAATTAAAGCCAATATAGACAAGAATAAAAACATCCATTTTCAAAATCAGAGATTTTTTTAAAGAAATAGTTCTGGAGAGAATAAATATGTGCAGTGTTCCAATTATTCTTAGAATGTAACAGCTGGGCAGAATAAGGAAGGGCATTGTCGCCAAGGACTGGTGGTCATTTTCAGATTTTTTTTTTCTTCTCTATGGCTCAACTATGACCCCAGGCCAAGGAGAACAAGAGTCCTCCCCCATTTCTCCCAACCATCTTCCAAATGTTTATTCTCAGGATACAATGAGGACTTTTGGCTATTCTTTTAAATGAACTGATAGCCCCACTGCATCAAGCAGATTTTTTTTCCTGCTAAAGTGGGTGGATTATTATTATAAGGAACAAAGGATTATTATATGTGGTCTAAACCTCAAAACAAGCCCTTCTTTCACACAAGAAGCAAACAAAAGACGCTCCTTGCTATTGTGTGGGTAGTCAGAAAAGCAGCCCTGAGGCACTGAGGTTCAAAATAAAGGACAAAGCACAAGACTGGACAGTTTGACTAGCTTATTCCAGGAAGAAGCCCGTGTTTGCCAGCATTATTCACTCCACGATTCTGACTGGCTTTCTCCTCCCTGATGTGTACCGAAAGGAAAGTCACACTCTCTAAAGTCAATAAACAAGGTTTCTCAAGGCTTTTAAGCAAACCAGACCCTGGCTACAAGTGTCAAACTTTACAGTCACAGACTTTTGACCAAAAAAGACTAACCAAATCCTTAACTGGCTTTTAGACAATCTATTCAAGTCAGACTTGGTTTAGCTGCTTCAAAGCTGGCTAATGAACAAGGAGACTTTCTTTTTTTGAATCTACATTCGCTCTGTGAACTAATCTGAACATGAAGCAAGTAAAACCAGACTTGGAAATTCCAATTCTAGCCAATCAGCTAATTCCAAACAAAAAGCAAAGCAACTCCATACACGGCTAGTTAGGTAACTTTCCCTCATCCCTGGCTCTCTGTCCTCTCTGCCTTCTTCCAACATTGTCATAATTCTTGGTGATTCCATTAGCCATAAATGGAAACTTTCAAAGCCTGGTCCTTTGGTTTTCATGTCTTCTCCAAAAATCAGACCCTCAGTTCTACCCCCGCCACCGGCTCGCACGGTCAGAACCCACTGAGGGTTTCTTAACGGCAGCATTTACTACGTTAGTTGGGGCTGGAGAATGTTGTTCTGGGGGGGCTGTCCTGTGCATTATAAGATGTCTAGCAGCATCCCTGGTCAGTAGCAGGACGCCTCCGACCCCACATCCCAACTGTGAAAACCAAAAATATCCTCAGGAATTGGCAAACGTCCCTGGGGTGTGTGTAAAACGACCCCTGGTTGAGAACAGCTGCTCTAGACCTTGTTATTGTAGATACCTGCACCCTCTCCACAATCTCAATTTTTAGTTTCTTCAATATCTATTATTTCACCTATCTTCCCACTACATTCCCTCCAATATCCTGTCTTCCTTGATCCTTCGGCCATATCAGAAACTAAACTTCACTGATCCTCCAACCTTTTTACTGTCTCTCATCCTCTCATCCCCAGCATATACTTCGTTCGTCTTCTCACCCGGATAAGATCCTCTGGCCCATCAATATATCGCCCTCCCCACCCCTGCCCTGCATATGCTGTCAGCTCCCTCATCCTCTCTTCCTGGAGTGTGTTCACCTGGCCAGACATCAATCCTGGTTAAATCCAATTCTCTACCTACTTGGCATCTATCCCCAGGGCGGCATGTGATCTCACTGCTTTCACCTTAAACCCACGGCCATTAGCCTCAAGAGACTCGGTGCTGCTTGGCAACCCCTCTATGTTTTCCTAGTCCAGCTAGTTTCTGGACTCCTAAAGGGCTATTTTATATCTTTCCCTCTCTCCTCATATCTCTATCTCCTCACCTTCTTCACTCTCAGCTAATAACTCCCTCCTATTGCACTGGGAAAACAGAAGCAGACAGAAGATAATTTCCACATGTTCCAACCACCACACCACTCCACCTCCACAAACTCTGCCTTCCCTTGGCTACTACATAGGAAATGTCTGCACGCCTTTCCGAGGTCAACCCCTCCACTGTGCACTGGACATTCTCATGTCTACGTGAAGACAATGATCCCAAAATTCTCCTTCTCAATCCCATATTATGAATTTTTCATCTTCATTGAATTACTGCTATCAACCATATAAATACATATGTTTGTATTTATATTCTAGCTTTTGGGGAAAAAATTCTTCCTGCAGCTATGGCCTCTATGCCCACTCACACTTTACAAATCTTGAAAGAACTGCCTATATACAATGTGTCCAATCTCTCTCTTTCCATTTTCTTTTTCTTTATTTTTTTCTGCTCATTTTAAAACACTTGCACATCGTACAATCCAACCTAAGTAAACAAATCAATGGTTCCCAGTACAATCATCCCACTCTCTTTTGAATAAGCCCAACACAGGTTCTTATCCCCACTACTCTACTGAAACTATTCATGTCAAAGAATCCAATAACCTCCATGTGGCTAAATCAATGGTTAATTCCCCAACCTCGTCTTATGATCTACCTGCAACATTTGTCACAGTTGATTACCTGCTCCTTGAAACTTTTTTCCAGTTTCCAATACAACTATTCCCTCCCTCTCAGTTCTCTTCTTATCTTACTGCCTACTCCTTCCCAGCCTTCTTTTCTGGTTCTCCTGACGTTTACATGTTGGAAAGCCCCAGAATCATTCCTCTGATATCTTCTCTACTTAATATTAATTCCCTTAGTGACCTCATCAAGTTTCAAGGTTGTAAATGCCTCCTAAATGCTGATGATCGCTAAACACACAGCACACACACACACACACACACACACACACACACACACACACACACACACGTCTACACAGCAGTTTCACTTGCACCTAACAGGTACCTCAAATTTAATGTGTTCAAACTGAATTTCTGATTCTCAGTCCTAAACATGCCCTCTCATGGCCTTCTTCTCAATAAATGTCAACTTCAGTCTCCCAGTAGCTGAGGCCAAACCCTGACGTCCTCTCCTTCTTATCTCCAAACCAGCAGCTGTCTCTGCTTAGACACATATGTAGACATGGATCTCTCTGTGCTTCTTTCAGTGTTGCCATCTTAGCCTAAGCTACCATCTTCTTTCACTTGGATTACCTCATTGGCTTCCTAACTGGTGCCACTGCTTCCATACGTACTCATGTCACTACAGCCAATCTGCCACACAGGCGCCAGATACCTTGTTACAAGTCATATCACATCACTTCTCTGCTCAACTCCCTCCAAAGATTTTCCACTGAGCAGAGCCACAGTAGAGCCAAAGTCTTCACATGGTTCACAAAGCCCTACATAAATCAACTTACAGCCATCTCTCCGACCTCATCTTCTACTCTTTGCCCCTCAAATATATGTAGCAGCCAGCCTGCTCAAAACTCTTAAGGGTCCTTAAGGAGTGTCTCAAAGAATAGAGAACACTATGGATAAAGAGACTAGAGGTATCCCAGGAAATCTAATGCTACGAAAGACAAGGGAAGAGTGGTCCATTGTGTCAAATGTAGCTAAGAATCAGATGTACCACATACTTGATCTTGGGAAGATATTTCAGAAGAGACCCTTACTTAAAACTGCACATGGTTACCATGCACATAATAGCATCCAGAATCCACAAAGCATTTCAACCAAGTGCAATGCAAAAGCTTCTAACCAACTGTAATGATCATGAATGGCATTTGGTTAGAAATTTTCTCCCGTGTGGGCAAAAAAAGAAACTAAAACACAGGTTTTCCTCTCAGACTACATTCCACACAGCCCGAGGAAGAGATGAGTTCACTGGTTTCTTACACAACTGGGAACAGTTTGCTTTGTCCAGGACTTTTTTTTTTTTTAAGTAACTAGGAGTATTATAGAAATATAGTAAAATTATTGTGGAATTCAGTTGGCTTATCTTCCGAGTCACACATGGGAGTGTTGAAGGACCAGTTAAATTGGCTTAAAATGCAAATGTAAAGAACATGGAGATGTAGAGAAACTATTGTTCTAATCCACATAAAGCCATGTCACTGCAGACTGGAATCCCAGCCTGAATAAGGTATTAAAGAGGTTTCTTTTAGGATAATGACATAGTAGCACAAAATGGCTGTAAAAAGTATTAAGACTTTAGTTCAAAAACTCAATATATGGAGAAAAAAATGAGTCTCCTGTTGAGTTCTGGAAAAATCAATTGCCCTGGGAATAAATACAGAAATGAAACAAAATGAAATAAAAAGATTAAGTGATATAAAAATGTTTTTATAGACTGCCAAACTCTGGATTCTGAGTTACATATAAACTTACACATAAACTTCAAAAATGGTAATGGGAACTGAGCTTATTTTGTCCCTAGAGCAGGTTTCCACAGGGAATAGAAAGCCCAGCTGAGTTATGCTAGAGCTCAAGAAAATAAAAACAAAAAACAAAAACAACCCTTCTCCTAATGGGCTCTGGGGAATGAAGTTTCTAAAATGTGTTGCATTGCCCAAATGTATCACTGAATGGTGAAATTCATTCAAACGAAAAGGCCCACAAATTCATTTAACAAGGAATCAGAAAACCTGTGGGATCAACTGACTGCAAGTTATTTCTACAGTAATTAAATGTGATATCCAAAAGTTGATATTCTTCCAGTTGGATGGAGAACCAGCATATTTTAGGGGGAGAAAAAAGGCAAATAGGGAAAAATGACAAAGAAAAAAAGCAAATTCAGGAATGGTTTGCCCAAGAAGCTATCTTCTAACATGACATAGTTGAATATTCTGAATTATTAAAACAAAGTCAATAATGCCTCTCAACCAATATATCAAGATGATATTAGTCCAGGTAAATCCAGATTATCACACCATGAAACTGTTTGAAATACACTAGAGTAGTGTCCTCACCAATTAACATGGATCCTGAATCTGTTACTGGTTGGAGAAATTCTTGGTCCATTTGTAGTATCGTGGTTGGTCAAAAAACATATCCTTTTAACTAACCCTGTGAAGAATACCCTTAATTGAAAGAAGCACTGCTTTGAAGCACTTTGATATTACCAGTTTATTCTCTTGCTTAAAAGAGTACAACCAAGCAATGTGGCCTATCGCTTGGCTGCTGTTGGTACAGTGATGGCCTAATATTGTATTATCTCCTAATACAAGTATAAATATGACATTTTAAAACATACTAAACGAGAGGAATAAAAGAGAATGCTAAACACAAAATTCAGGCTAGTGGTTATGAAGGAACAGCATGGAGGGTGCAGGATGCGAAAGGCATGTGCTACTGGCAATGTCCTGTTTCCCAGCTTAGGCAGTGAGTCCATGGGTGCTTTTTGGGGTGGGGAGGGAAGGGGAGGCATGATCCAGGAATTGAACCGGGTCTCCTGCATGGAAGGTGAGCATTCTACCACTGAAGCACCCATGCACCCCGATGGGTGCTCATTTTATTTTATTCTATAAAATGTATATATGTGTATATACACATGCATACATACACTTGCTCTTTTGTACGTATTTTACCTTTTACAGTTAAAACAATTTTTAAGTCAGGCAATAAAAGATTTACACTTTTAATTTCAGAATGCTCCAGTGAAAGTATTCAACACTTGCTCCGCCCACAGTGCCCACCCTGATTGCCATAAGGCAAAGCCCACTCGGTGCTGCCTGCCAGGAAAGACAACCCTGGTACTCACTCGCCGACCCAGGGACCCCCACCTTCCCCATAAGAACAGGCTGCTCTGCAGCAGAAGTGGCTCCATTCTTCCATGAATCAAGGCTGTCTGGGCCCTCCCTTGGCTGGGTAACACATTGCAGAGGGAGGCTCCAAAAATATATTCCATTCAGCTAGCCTTAAATATTAATAAACCAAGCTTTTCAATTATCAGGAACACAAAGAGCCTCCGCATTCTTTGTCTTGAGTTATGCTTCAGGCCTCAACAAAGTGATTTCCTCCCAGCACATGCCCCACACTCCCCAGTCTGGGTCTGGAGCCCCCCACTGTGTTCCCTAACATCCCATCATCCCCTTGACAACTCAATCCCCACCAGCTTCTGGAATGACCAGCTGTCTGTAACCACAAGAGGGTAGGTTACCTTGATCACCTTCATATCCTCATTACCTGAAAGCCATCTGTGTAACTGTTGGAGAAAACGGATGGGTGGTTGGACAGAGTAAGATGGATGAAAATAAAAAAAACAACAAAACATACAGAACTAAAACTCAGATAAACTCAGCCACTTTCCTCTCTCTCTCTCAGCCAACACAACAAGTAAACTTACTGCCCTTCCCCTCTCTAAGTGGGACAGAAATCCTAGAATGAGCTGGGACTCAGCATCAAGGGATTGAGAAAAACTTCTCGACCAAAAGGGGGAAGAGCGAAATGAGACAAAATAAAGTGTCAATGGCTGAGAGATTCCAAACAGAGTCGAGAGGTTATCCTGGAGGTTATTCTTACGCATTAAATAGACATCACGGGCGGGCCGCGGTGGCTCAGCGGGCAAGAGTGCTTGCCTGCCATGCCGGAGGACCCCGGTTCGATTCCCGGCCCCAGCCCATGTAAAAAACAAACAAACAAACAAAATATAATAAAAATAAAGATGTTTCCCTTTCTTCCTCCCTTCCTTCCTTCCATCCTTCCTTCCTTCTCTGTCTTTCTTTCCTTCCTTTCCTTCCTCTATCTTTAAAAAAAAAAAAAAATAGACATCACCTTGTTAGTCAAGATGTAATAGAGAGGCTGGAGGGAACTGCCTGAAAATGTAGAGCTGTGTTCCAATAGCCATGTTTCTTAAAGATGATTGTATAATGATACAGCTTTCACAATGTGACTGTGTGATTGTGAAAACCTTGTGTCTGATGCTCCTTTTATCTACCTTATCGACAGACAAGGAAAACATATGCATTAAAAATAAATAATAGCGGGAACAAATGTTAAATTTAGTAGATCGAAATGCTAGTGATCAATGAAAGAGAGGGGTAAGGGGTATGGTATGTATGAATTTTTTTCTGTTTTCTTTTTCTGAATTGATGCAAATGTTCTAAGAAATGTTATGATAATGAATATATAACTATGTGATATTATGAGTTATTGATTATATATCAAGAATGGAAAGATCACATGGTAAGAATGTTTGTGTTTGTATGTGGTTATGTTTATAAATAAATAAATAAATCAATCAATCAGTTAATTTAAAAAAAATCACCCACTTCACAACTAATGGCTTCAGCACCATCCCTAAAACAAAAGGTGTTTGCAGCTATTATTCAGAGTCCAGCTGGAATACTGACACAGATTTTCTCCTAGAGCCATCTCCCTATTTCGATGAGAGAATCCTAAAGGATGCTCATCTTTTGAAAAATTCAATTCAACAAAATCCATGCACTTTTACTGGACTACCAAATTCGTCTCAGAATCAATTGCTCCCACTTATGATCAATGTTCAGTTGTCCACACCTCTATACTTAACCTTTTTTGTAACTTCGCACCAACAAAGATCCTTCTGTTTCTCAAATGAGAAATATTCAAAAGGTCCTGAATCAGGCCAGTCATTGAACTAACTAATCATTTGACTCTTCAAAGAGCTGATATTCCTTTTTGCCCTCCTCTATGTCTGTACTGTTCATCTCTCCCTCCTGCTACTAGTGGCTCTCTATTTTTCAATCAACGATTCATTCTTCCAAGTACACACTGGGACTCAGCCTCTGCCCTTAACGCTCTGACAGTCTGGTGGAGATAAATAAACATATACAGTGCAGACGGAGAAGGACCGTGCCTGTGTCTGGCCCCTGGGGGGCACAGGGATTTTACATGGGGCAGGGATTCCCCTAAAGACCCAAGTTTCCAGCCAGTCAAGTAGGCAACACAAAGTTCACAGCTGCAGTTCACCTGAACTGTATCATCTGCACCAAGTAATCAAACATTGCTCAGTTCTTAACCAGCAGGCGAAAGGAAACCTTTGCAAGCGATCAGATAGATTTACTCTGACAGATTCTAATGGCCTAAAATGCTTTGCATAAAGACCATGTTGAAAGCTCTGGGAGCTTATCTCATATATAACAGAATCGCATTCACATATTTTATACTTCACAAGTAGAAAAGAAATGTAATAAACTAAGGTTTCAGTGGCTAAGACATTTCAGATAGAGTCAAGTGGCTATTCTGGAGGTTACTCTTATGCAAGCTTTTGCTAAAGATTGCGAATCTGCTGAAATGACATATTAAAATGTCTGAGCAAAAAACCACTGTCCCTTAAATGTATCCTTCCAAGCTTTCAAATCTCATCAGAAGGTTTATAGGATGTCAGAAGATATTTGATCCAAAACTGTAACCCAAACCAGAAGCAGCCAATACAAAATATTAGAGCAATAACTGAACAAGAAACTGGAAGATATTTGCCCATGATGATAGCAGAGGGCAAAAAGGAACGGAGCAATGGAAAAAGCACCACTTACCGAGTATTTACTATGGGTTAAGCATTATGTAAACTACAGCACATTTATTATTTTTCAACAATATTGCTAGGCATTATCTACTCGAGAGGAGCTCAGACAGGCTAAAGAATTTACCTCAGCCACTTACGAAGCAAGCATGGACCCACAAAGTAAATGGAGGACTGTCTGTCTCCAAAGTCCAGCGCTTTTCACTCTCCTGATTGTTATGAAGCTTTAATGGAGCACTTGATTCAAGCAAAATCTTTTTATTTTTAATGTTCATTCATCTTTTTAACATTCTTTATTGTGAAATATAATAAATATGCAAAAAAGTGATAAATTTCAAAGTACATTTTAACAAGTATTTATAGAACAATTTTCAAAGTATGGTACGGTACGGGTTATATTTCCATAATTTCAGATATTTCCTTTTAGCTGCTCTAGTACACTGGAGACTAAAAAGATGTATCAATACAATGATTCAGTAGTCACACTCATTTGTTAAATCTACTCTTCTCTGTTACCACTCTTTCTTCTCATCTGATCCTTTTCCCAATCTTTAGGAATATTTGGACAATGACCATTCTAACTTTTTTCATGTTGAAAAGAGATGTTGACATTATCAGGTAGGAGGACGCAATTGGCTGATGTTCTTGCAGAGACTGATACCCTCTGGATTTCAGGGCTTACCTGGCCTAGGAATCATCTGGAGGGCTTAGGTTTTCTGAAAAATAGACTTAGTGAGTGAAACTTTCACAGTCTCATATAGAGCCCTAGGTATTCCTTGGGGTTTTCAGAAATACTGTTGGTTGGTGTTGGCATACCATGGCATTTTGCAATCTTTAGCAGAAGCTTGCATAAGAGTAACCTCCAGAATAGCCACTTGACTCTATCTGAAATGTCTTAGCCACTGAAACCTTAGTTTATTACATTTCTTTTCTCCTTTTTGGTCAAGAAGGTAGTGTCAATCTCATGATGCCAGGGCCAGGCTCATCCCTGGGAGTCATGTCTCACATTGTCAGGGAGACTTACACCCTTGGAAGGGAGAAGGGAAATGAATTTATTTGCAGAGTTGGGCTTAGAGAGAGACAGAAAGGCCACATCTGAGCAACAAAAGAGGTCCTCTGGAAGTGACTCTTAGACATAATTATAGGTAGGCTTAGCTTCTCTCTTACAAAATAAGTTTCCTAAGAGCAAGTCTCAAGATCAAGGACTTGGCTTATAACCTTGGGAGACCCTAATGCTTGAGAGTGTATCAGGAATTTCCCAGGTGGAGTTTAATAGATATATATTTGTTCTCTGGTCCTCAAGGGACTTTTTCAAGAAAAATCTTATGGGGAAACGGAAGGGGGAACAGTGGTCTGTGTATATAATGTACTACTGAGTGGCCATAAGAAGGAATGAAGCTGTGAGGCATGCTACTAGGTGAATGAACCTTGAGGAGAGTATACATATTCTGAATGAAATATCAGAAACAAAAAGGCAAACATTATCATGCCCCACTGATACTGATTAACTATAATATATAAACTCAGAGAATTGAGATAGCATAGGTTATCAGATTAGAGCTTATTGTAAAGGCTCCTAGAGCGTAAGCTCTTACAGCAGTCACTACTATCCCTCAATTGTATCTGTTATTTCTAAATTCTAAGATGTTGAGCTATTTGTGCATAACCTGGTCAGGAACTTCGGGTATTTGTGTGACACCTGAGACTCAGAGCTAGAGCCCTGAAGCTATGAAAGTCAGCAGTACCCCATAAAGCAACTGTTTAAAAAGCTGAAAAAGTGATCAGATTTCAATATGAATGAAGCTGATCTGGACAGGATTAATGCAGAACAGAATACAGGTAAGTGATGACATGGTCTATATTTTAAAACTTCAACTTCTGTGTGAGATCAAAGGAAGAAGTGTTTATTTGGTGCAAATTTAGAATTTTGGTAGCACAATATCTAATTTAACTTGTACGGTCAGTTTATTCGAGCACCATAATTACACAAAACCTTGAATAGGGAGTGAAATTTGGTGGTTTGTACAGGTCAGTGTGATGCCCTGGCACATCCCACAGTAATCTAGGCAGAAAGTAAAAAAGTATTTGCAAAGCTCCCTGGAAGGATTGGGGAGAAAGGAGGAAAGATTAAATTTCCCCACCTGGGGATTTCCTGATATTCTCGCAAGCACTGGGGACAACTAATTTAATAGGCTGAGCCCCTGATCTTGGGGCTTGCCCCTTGAAACTTATTCCTGTAAAAGAGAAGCTAAGCCTATATAATTATGCCTAAAAGTCACCCCACCCCCCACCCCAAGAACCTCTTTTGTTGCTCAGATGTAGCCTCTCTCTCTAAGCTAACTCTTCAGGGGAACTTACTGCCCTCCCCCACTAAGTTCGACATTACTCCAGGGGATAAGCTGGAACACAGCATCAAGAGATTGAGAAAGCCTTCTTGACCAAGAAGAGAGAAATGAGACAAAAAGTTTCAGTGGCTGAGAGATTTCAAAGTTGAGAGGTTATCTTGGAGGGTATTCTTAAGCATTATATAGATATCCCTTTTTAGTTTATCATGTATTGGAGTAGCTGGAGGGAAAATATCTGAAACTGCTGAGCTGTGTTTCAGTAACCTTGATTCTTGAAGACAGATGTATAACTATACAGCTTTCACAATGTGACTGTGTGATTATGAAAATCTTGTAGCCGATGCTTGCTTTATCCAGGGTATGGACAGATAAGTAAAATAATAAGAAAAAATAAATAAATAATGGGGGGTAAGGGGTAAAAACAAATTGGGTAGATTACAATACTAGCAGTCAATGAGAGGGGGGTCTGGAGTAAGGAGTATGGGATGTATGGATTTTAATTTTTATTTCTTCTTCTGGAGAGATGCGAATGTTCTAAAAATAATCATGATGATGAATACACAACTATGTGACAATATTGTGAGCCGCTGATTGCCTACTTTGATGGTATGGTGGTATGGACTGTATGGTGCATGAAGATATCAAAATAAAAATATTAAAAAGGAGACATACGCAGTTACCACATGTAAGTCAGAAAAGAAGTACTCAAAACTTTCATTAAATAAGTCCCAGAATGATAATACAGCACAATGGTTCTTAACCTTGGCTGCACATTGGAATCAACTAGTGAGTTTAAAAAAAAGTACTCTACTCAGAGGACTTAAGGGCAAAGACACAAACGGACATTTGCACACCAATGTTTATAGCAGCATTATTTACAATTGCAAGGAGATGGAAACAGCCAAAATGTCCATCAACAGATGAGTGGCTAAACAAACTGTGGTATATACATACAATGGAATATTATGCAGCTCTAAGACAGAATAAACTTATGAAGTATGTAACAACATGGATGGACCTAGAAAACATTATGCTGAGTGAGACTAGGCAAAAACTAAAAGACAAATACTGCATGGTCTCACGGATATGAACTGATATTAGTGAATAAACTTGAAATATGTTGTTGGTAACAGAGACCATCAGGAGATAGAAATAGGGTAAGATAGTGAGTAATTGGAGCTGAAGGGATACAGACTGTGCAATAGGGCTGGATAGAAAAACTCAGAAATGGACAGCACAATACTACCTAACTGTAATACAATTATGTTAAAACACTGAATGAAGCTGCATGTGAGAATGATAGAGGGAGGAGGGCTGGGGACATAAATGAAATCAGAATGAAAGATAGATGGTAAAGATCAAGATGGTATAATCTAGGAACGCCTAGAATGTATAATAATAGTGAAATGTACAATGTACAAATTTTAAAAATGTTTTTGTATGAGGAAGAACAAAGGAATGTCATTGCAGGGTGCTGAAAATAGATGATAATTAATACTTTAAAATGTCACCTTATGTGTGAGACTAAAGCAAAAAATGTTTATTTGTTACAAAATTTAGATTTTGACTAGAGCATTTCCTAATATAACTCATGTAGATAGTTTGATTAAATGTCATAAGTACTTGGAATCTCAGGTAGCACATGAGATTTTGTTGGTTTGTCCAGAGTGATCCCCCAATGAATCCCAGAATGATTTGATCAGTGACTGGAAAAGTATTTGCAAGCCCCCTTCGGGGAATGGTGAGAGTGGGGAGAAATTCAACCTCCCCAAGTTGAATTCTTGATATTCTCACAAGCAGTGTGGACAACCAAAGCTATACGCTGAGCCCCCAGTCTTGGGGTTTGTTCACATGAAACTTAACCCCACAAAGGATAGGTCAAGTCTACTTAAAATTTAGGCCTAAGAGTCACGCCCAAGAGAGCCTCTTTTGTTGCTCAGATGTGGCCTCTCTCTCCAGCCAACACAACAAGCAAACTCACTGTCCTCCCCCTGTCTACGTGGGACATGACTCCCAGGGGTGTGGACCTTCCTGGCAATGTGGGACAGAGATCCTGGAATGAGCTGAGACTCAGCATCAAGGGACTGAGAAAAACCCTAGAATGAGCTGAGAATTAACAGCAAGGGATTGAGAGAAACTTCTCGACCAAAAGGGGGAAGAGTAAAATGAGACAAAGTGTCAATGGCTGAGAGATTCCAAATGGAGTTGAGAGGTTATCCTGGAGGTTATTCTTACGCATTAAGTAGATATCACCTTGTTGTTCAAGATGTAGTGGAGAGGCTGGAGGGAATTGCCTGAAAATGTAGTGCTGTGTTCCAGTAGCCATGTTTCTTGATGATGATTGAACAATGATATAGCTTTCACAATGAGACTCTGTGAATGTGAAAACCTTATGTCTGGTGCTCCCTTTAGCTACTATATCAACAGAAGAGTAGAACATATGGAATAAAAATAAATAATAGGGGGAACAAATGTTAAAATAAATTCAGTTTGAAATAGTGGTAAATGAAAGCGAGGGGTAAGGGTATGGTACATATAGTTTTTTTTTCTCTATTATCATTTTATTTTTTTTTCCGTTGTCTTTTTATTTCTTTTTCTAAATCGATGCAAATGTACTAAGAAATGATGAATACGCAACTATGTGATGATATTAAGAACTACTGATTATATATATATGTAGAATGGAATGATTTCTAAATGTTTTGTTTGTTAATTTTTTTTAATTAATAAAAAAATATATATTCACCAGTTATTTTCAAATGTCAGCTAAGAACTTACTCATTTTGTTGGAATAAATGTATTTATGTAAATTACTTTAAAAATAATAATAAATAAATAAATAAATAATGGGGGAACAAATGTTAAAATAAATTCAGTTTGAAATAGTGGTAAATGAAAGTGAGGGGTAAGGGGTATGGTATGTATAGTCTTTTTTTTCTCTATTATCATTTTATTTCTTTTTCTGTTGTCTTTTTCTTTTTCTAAATCGATGCAAATGTACTAAAAAATGATGAATATGCAACTATGTGATGACATTAAGAATTACTGATTGTATATGTAGAATGGAATGATATCTAAATGTTTTGTTTGTTAATTTTTTTAATTAATAAAAAAAGTTTAAAAAAAAAAAAGTACTGATGCTTGAGTCCCATCTTCACCCTCAGAAATTTTGATTTCACTGGCTGAGGGTGTGACCTGGGCATCAAGATTTTTAAAAGCTCCCTGGGTGATTCTAAACTTGCAACCATGATACAGCATTTCAAGAAGACATTGGGACTTCAGCCAGTATGATACTATTATTCAATAAGAACACTTCCAAACCAGATGAGCCTTGTCCGGCATTTGATTAACTGCGTGCATATGTATGTTCACTCGTACAGTTCATATTAGTGTCCTCACATAGTCATGAATTTGTCAAAAGGCTAGGATGATGCTCTACTACCTTCCTAAACAATTAATACATTTATAAGCTTAAATGCTGTGCTGGTCTGAAACTGTTTTATACCCACAAAAAGCCAAGTTCTTTAATCCTCATTCAATATTGTTGGGTGGGATATTTTTTATTAAGCTGTTTCCATGGAGACGTGACCCAGCCAATTGTGGGTGGGACCTTATGAGTAGGTGGTTTCCATGGAGATGTGTCAAGTTGGGGCTGCTTACTGGAGTCCTTTAAGAGGGAACCATTTTGGAAGAAGATTCAGGGCTGACACAAACAAGACACCTTTGGCGATGTAGAAGGAAAACACCCTCATGGAAGACTTCTGAAAGGAGAAGCCAGGAGAGAGTTAGCAGATGTCACCATGTGCCTTCCTAGCTGACAGAGAAACCCACAACCTCACTGGCCCTTTCTTGAGTCAAGGTATCTTTCTCTGGATGCCTTAATTTGGACATTTTTATGACCTTAGAACTGTAAACTTGTAACTTAATAAATTCCCTCTATAAAAGCCAACCCAAGAGAGGCTGGACAGAACTGCCTGGAAATGTAGAAGTGTGTTCCAGTAGACATGCTTCGTGAAGATGACTGTACAATGATATAGCTTTCGTAATGCGATTCTGTGATTGTGAAAACCTTGTGTCTGATGCTTCTTTTATCTACCTTATGTAGAGATGAGTAAAACATATGGCTTAAAAATTAATAAATAATAGAGGGAATAAATGTTAAAATTAAAATTAAAAAAAAAGCCAACCCAACCAAAACCATTCCTGTCAATCCTAAATAAAACCTAGGGGTGTTATATAAAGGTTCCATGCACTAGGGTAACTTTTCAGAAACCTACAACTTCCAGATGGGTCCCTGGACCAGGTAAGTCCTGAAATGCAGAGGGGCCAGCCCTTCTAGAACATCAACTAGTTCCATCCCCCTATCCCATATTATTGATAGTCCTTAGAATGGGAATAGCCCAAATACCCTAAAAAGTAGCTGAAAGATCAAAGGTGATAGCGAAGTCATACAGAGAAGATTGGGTTTAACAAATGAGTACGACTGCTGAATCATTATATTGATATTTCTTTTAGTCAAGATTTTTAAAAGTATCTTAGAGCAGCTAGAAGTAAAAACCTAAAATTGTGGAGTTGTAACCTGCTTTGAAATTTATTTCTTTTTTGAATACATGTTATTTTCACACACACACACACATCTCTCTTCTAACCTCCAGTGTTTTGGAGCTGCTAGAAGGAAAAATCTGAAATAGTGGAATGGTAACCCATGACAAACTATGAAATCTGTTCTGCAACTACTTGTTGAAGTGTACTTTGAAAATCACTGCTTTTTCTTTCTTTTCTTTGTATATATTGTATATTTAACAATTAAAAATTGTTTAAGGGGGGTACACAGGTGGTTCAGGGGGAGGATTCTCACCTGCCATGCGGGAAACCCAGCTGCGATTCCTGGCCCGTGCAGTTTCCCAAAACTAAAACAAAAAAAAACTAAAAATTCAACAAATGGTGCTGCAATAAAAGGATACTCACATGGAAAAAGAATTAAATGCGACCCCGCCATACAGCATGAAAAAAACCAAAGCATAACAAGAAGAAACTGTTTAAGTGAAAAAAGAAAAAAAAAGCCAACCCATTTCTGGTATATATATTGCTTTCTGGCAGTATTAACAAACCAAAACAAACGTATACACAGAATTGATAAAAATCAGCTTTATTCTGCAGAATGCACTGGCAACTTGAATAACCCTCCCTAAGTTTGCATGTTGTTATTTATTCTGATTCTAATGGTGAAAAATAAACTTTAGGAACAAAATGATATGCATACCAAAGTCTTAGAAACTCTAAAGCACAGGTGCCAAAATCCCCTAGTGTTCTACAAAACACAGCCTAAAAACCACTGCTTGGTTTTGAGAAGTTCAAGTTCTCTACAGGGATGTAAAACCAGAGTCTGCTGCCATAGCAGTCTGAAGCTGGACAAACAGGTTCACCGCACCCTAACCACACAGGGGTGGGGGGAGATGGCATTAAATGGGGAAGGAAATACTTCACCCTTTTTAGGGCTGTGAATATTTTTAGAGCTGTGCCCACTACCTTAGGGCGGATTCCTAGTTAAATGCAAATCTGTCCATGCCTATTTCCTGTGTAAAATCCAGTTTGAAGTCCCCTCCATTGCTTCATGAAGTCCACAATCCTCAGCATGATACACTGGGCTATTCAAAGCAACATGCCCCTTTTCCTGCTTTACCTTTGGCAAGGGGTATTACTGGTGCGCTGTTCACCACCTTCTTCTCCCTTCCTTCAACATGCCACGCACTGGGCAGGCTTCTGGGCACGTGCTGTTTGTCTTCATCTGCTGGGAATAAGTCCCACCTCTGAACTCATTTCAAGATTCCACAAAAAGACAACTTAAGCAAAGTCCTCCACTGTTGCAGTCCAACTACTCAATATTTTTTAGCCATGTCTCTATGGCTGCCTCCTTCTGAAGCCACCTTCAAGGGAGAAGCAAATTCTCTCTACTCTGAACTTTACAGGATTTATGTAGGTATTGGTATACAGCTCACCTTCTCTACTAGACACTGCGATGCAATTATCCAAGAAGACCTTGCAGAGGGCACTTTCGTGTGTTCAGCACCGAGAGCCTTTTCTGGTGCTCAGAGAGTGCTCAGAAGTGAACAGAGATAACAACCAAATCTTTAGGATGCTTGTAACGTGAAGTTATGGCTCATGAAATGTACAAGCACATTTTTCTTTCTAAAATACATTAATGAAGTCAACTTGCCCTTAAATGGGTGCCTAACGCCAGTCAAACTCTCTCTGGTTCTTAAAAGCCTGGCACAAAAGCCCACGTGTGTCAGCACCAATTTATCAGTGCCAGAAAGGGTGCAAATGATCACCCCTGGACAGGAAAGAAAATGTGAGAAAGGGATAGAAACATCTCTCCATTCCTGTTCAGATGATGGCTTATTAGAGAGAAAATATATATATAATAGTGTCAATTAAACAACTGATTTATGGGATATCTAACAAGTGCTAGGTTCTGTGGAGGATGCAATCTCATCTACGTGCACACACACGAGGGTGCACACAACACCACGTGCTTACAGTACGCAGGCTCCGACCACAGTGGAGGACGCAGTGAAATGGCCTTTGAAAGAGAGGTTAAATGCTACCTTGTCTGCATTATTTATTATTTATACCATCTTATCTTCCCTCCACTAAAGAGCTTCCCCTCTAAAGTGTCCAATAGACTATACGTACTTAATTAGAGTTGAAGTTGGAAAAGTAAAGGAGCCAGGGAGTGGTTTTTAGAAGATGAACTTGAATTTTAACTGGAATTATGAAAAGAATCAAGACAGATCAGAGGGGCATTTTGGAGAGAAAAGCACGAGATTTTTTAGCACGTCGGTATGGTTAAAAATTGGACTTTTGGTTGAGATGTGAAGGCACACAGAAAAAGGAGGGAGAGAAAGAGAAACTTGGAAGAATTTTTTTTCACCCAGAGGATTTTTATCTGTTTCATTTCTGCCTCGATGCTGGACCAAAAGGGAAAATGTCCTTGAGTGACTCATCTCTAAATCTTTTGAAAGTAATGACTTAACAGACCAAATCATTTTTATATTTATAAACTTACACATTAACTAACAAAGCATTGCATATACCTAATTTGTCTGAAATGATTGGTAGCACATTATTATATTTGTGAGATGACTGCCACGTCCTCCTTGAAGTTATTTTTTAACATCACACCATTTTGATAAAGATCTTATATGTTAATTTTCTTCTGTGTTCATAAGAAGATAATACAAGTGAAAGTTTGAGAAAAGGGATGTTTATATAGTATCAAAGGACTTCTCCACAAGGTACTTACTAAAACACAAGTGGAAAAAGATTTACTTTACAGTGCAGAAACACAGCAGATGCCACGTCACCCAAGTGATCTGAGTCAGCATCGCTAGAGACAGAACAAATCGACAACGCGTGCCTCCTTCCAGCATGTACTGAGAACAGAACATCACTTCTGTGTATTCCTGCCATGCATGAATAACCTGAATTATCAGACAAACCTCAATGAGGGACATTTTGCCATATAATTGACCTGTACTCTTCAAAAATGTCAATGCTATGAAAAGAAAGAAAGAAAAAAAAAAAGGACTCGAATGCACGCCTTCCATGCAGGAGACCCAGGTTCGATTCCTGGAACATGTACCTCCGCCCATCCCTCCAAAAAAATAGGGGGGAAAAAAGGACTCAGGAAATGTTTCTGATTAAAGCTGACTAAAGAGACATGGTGGGCCAGTTTCAAAGGATTTATGTGCCCCAGAAAAGCCATGTTTTAATCCTAATCAATCTTGTGGGAACAACTGTTTCTTCTAATCCCTATTCAGTACTGTAGGTTGGAAATTTGATGAGGATATCTTTACAGAGATGTGACTCAATCAACTGTGAGCATTAAACTTGATTAGATGGAGACATGTCTCCACCCATTCATTCTACATGGGTCTTGACTAGTTTACTGGAATCCTATAAAAAAAGGAGACATTTGGACAGATTGCCTCTTGAGAACGAGGAGAGAGCTGCAGAACCACAACAGAATGGTGAAAGAACCACAGAGTCCACCAGCCAGGGGACCTTTGGAGATGAAGAAGAACGCTGCTGGGGAGCTTCATGGAACAAGAAGACAGAAGAGAAAGCTAGCAGACGTCGCCATGTGCCCTCCCAGCCGAGAGAGAAACCCTGCACTTCACTGGCCTTCTTGAACCAAGGTATGTTTCCCTGGATGCCTTAGATTGGACATCTCTATAGACTTATTTTAATTGGGACAATTTCTCAGCCTTAGAACTGTAAACTAGCAACTTATTAAATTCCCCTCCTTAAAAGCCATTCCATTTCTGGTATATTGCATTCCGGTGGCTAGCAAACTAGAACACATGGCAACTGAATGAAACACATGATTCTCGATCTTCTTTTGCTATAAAGGATATTCTTGGGACAATTGACAACATCCGGATAAAGTCTGAATATGAGATAACAGTCCTACATCAATATTAATTCCCTGATTTTAATAATTACACATGATTACGTAAGAAGATACTCTTAAGGAAATACGTATGAGAGATAGGCAGCAGCATTTCTCCAACTTATTCTCAAATGTGCAAGAAACTGAGAAAGAAGAGAAGAGAGAGGAGAAAGACAGATTAGGCACATTTAATAAAATGTTAATACTTGAGGAATCCAGGTGAAGGGTACAAGGCATTCTTTGTATTCTTTTGCAACTTTTCCTTAAGTATGAAATCATATCAAAATGAAAAAAAAAGATACTAGAGTATTCTGTTTAAAGTATTCACAGTAACTCAGGACTTTTATGGACTTTAGAAACATAATGGTGATGCCTACTCAGATATGTAATGTAGGCATATGTGCTCCTGCTAGATGTTCCCAGCCAGAATTATCTTTGAATTTTATAAATACAGTTTATTTTCTTTCTATCTGCCCTTTCAAATCAGGTAATCCATGTCACCTTTGTTGACTGCAGCTTGCCTCCAGCAACCCCTACTTCATCTTCCAATTAATTGCTCTAATCTATTATGGGCTTGAAAAATCTTCAAGTTCATATTAGTTTTACAGATAGAGAAACTCTAGCCCAAAAAGATTAACTTTTTAGGTTTTTCAGGTTATAAAGAACAGAAATAAGATTGGAACAGGGACTTTTGACTCTGACGCTCAATTCCCAAGTTCTTTTGGTGACATCATGTCAATCTGAGTGGCATATAAACTAAAAAGAAACTGTCTCTTAGTCAAGAACTGTGTTAGGGTGAAGCTAAAGAACTTGGAGGAATAGGCTTTGCCATTAGTCTTAATGACTATTTTGGTTTGATAAAGCTGCCAGAATGCAATATATTAGAAATGGGCTGGCTTTTATAAGGGGGATTTATTAAGTTACAAGTTACCATTCTAAGGTTGCAAAAATGTCCAAATGAAGGCACCAACAAGAGGATACCTTCACTCAAGAAAAGGCAATTGTGTCTGGGGGTTTCTCTGTCCCATGGTGACATCTGCTGTCCCCTCCCAGCTTCTGGTTCAAACGGCTCTCTCAGCTCCTTCTGCATTTCTAGATCCCTGTGCCTCAGTTTCATCTCTCTGCCCTCTGTGTCAGCTCTGAGCGCTCTGTTTTCTACCCTTTATTCTCTTCGTACAAGGCTCCAGTAAAAGTATAAAGGCCCACCTAAAATGGGTAGGGTCACATCAAAAGGTCCCACCCCAACAGTAGGTCTGCCCCCACAAGACTAGTTAGGATTAGAAGAACATGGCTTTCCAAGGGGTAGAGAACAGTTTCAAACCAGCACAACTGCTGTTTCAGTTTCCTAGGCTGCTCAGAGCAAAAGCCATGAAATGGTCTGACTTGAACAATGGGAATTTATTAGTTTTCAGTTTTGAGGCTAAGAAAGTATCCAAATCAAAGAATCATCAAGACAATGCTTTTCCCCCAAAGACTGGCTGCCAGTGATCTTTGGCTCCTCCCCCACATGGCCAGGCACATGGCAGGGTCTGCTGGTCTTTCCCTTCTCTTCTGAGTTTCACTGCTTTCAACCTCTTACTTCCGTGATTCACTCTTGCGCGCTCACACTCTCTCTCTCTCTCTCAAATAGAAGTGTAGCAGGTGGTGCAAGCACGGGTGGCCTCAGGCAACAGGCAGCCGCATGTGAGCGTTGTTCTGGTTGGCCAGAATCCTTCCAGTTACTCCAATGACCTCCGCGAGACCCGGGCGGCCACGGATGTGGGAATCATCTGTGAAATAACTCTGAAACCAGCTTCCATTTCAGAGGAAGAATTGTTGAATTTGATCAATAAGCCAAATAATGATGACAGAATAGATGGCCTCCTTGTTCAGCTGCCCCTTTCAGAGCACACTGATGAGAGAAAGGTCTGCGATGCTGTTTCTCCAGACCAGGATGTTGATGCTTTCATGTAATTAATGAAGCGTGAATGTGTCTGGACCAGTATTCCACGCTCCCCACTACCCTTGGGGGTGTGTGTGAGAAACAGCTATGCGACCTGGAATTCCAACATGAGGGAAGAATGTGGTTGTGGCTAGAAGGTTAAAGAGCATTCAAACGCCCATTGCAATTTTACTACACACAGAACGGGGCATGAATGTCCTGGAGGTGATGCCACTGTTGCAATATCTCATCACTACACTCCCAAAGAACAGCTGAAGAAACATACAATTCTTGCAGATATTATAGTATCCGCTGCAGGCATTCCAAGTCTGATCACTGCAGATACGATCAAGGAAGGAGCAGCAACCATTGATATGGGAATAAACACAGTGGAAGATCCCAGAACCTATAAGCCCAAGCTGGCTGGAGATGTGGACTTTGAAAAAGACAGGACGAAAGTTGGTCCCTGGGGCTGTGAGTCCCATGACAGTGGCCAGTCCCGAGACAGGAGCCGTGTTGATGAAGAATGCCATTATTGCTCAAAAAAGCTGCTAAGGGTTGAGGAGCAGGAAGGCTGAAGTCTAAAGAGCTTGGAGTAGCAACCAATTAACCGTTTTATCTTGTCTTTTACGAACAGCCTTCCAAGCCACTTCAAGAAGCAAAACAGGCCAATAGAAATGCAGTATTTTTTTACTGTACTGAAATGGTTTAAAATAGTGCTTTGTATTTATTGAAAGCTTAAATTCATGGGTGTTTGCACAAATAGCTCTTACCCAAGAGCACGCCACTATCCTACTGGGCCACGTGACCAATCATTCTCTTGGTCCCAAGCCATTCAACAACAGGGCACTGACACATTGCGAATGGATGCTTAACTTCGTCAGATCACTGCAGCTGTTAAAATGTGCCGTTTCTAGGATTGCATTTCCCAAGTGCTACAACAATAAGAGTTAATACCTACATTAGGTTCCAAACCTGTTGAGTTTAACTGGTCAAACCAGAGGGAAAATGTTGCCACAGAAAATTAAGGGAACGGTAAATGGAAAGATACACTAGCAATTACTCTGAGTAAGAAAAAAATTACCCAGGTTGATACATTTTTTCATCGATAGCCAGATTTATCTAAATAAAACAATTGGGTGGGAAAGAAGAAAAACTACATGCTAATAGTATTCCTAAACTGCCATTTGTGGCTTAGTCGCTGGGAAAATGTTTAGGATTCTGTTATTAGCTCTCATTTTATGTATGTTACCATTCAGTGAGCTCTCCCCATGTTAGTTTTCTGGGATTGAAAAGGCCTGTGTTATAAATTACTTATGTGTGTTGTTAGGTTTGGCTTTTGCCATATCTTTAAACTTAATTGTTAAATTTTTTATGACTAAAGAGTGTATGTATGTTTTCTTTGCTGCATCTTGAAATGTATATATTTTAAAAATAAAACTGATACAATATAAAAGCCAAAAAAAAACCCTGATAGAGTTGGGCTTGATAATAACAAGAACTTGTTTAAGTAGGCAACTTCTTTTTCCACCAAAGACTTATCAGTAGCTACTTGCTTTTCTCTTTGAAACTGCTGGTTTTTTAAAAAGGTTTTTAAGAGCATGAGTTAATACTGAATTTAACCAGACTTTTCTGATTAAAACCTTTTTAATTAAAAAAAAAAAAAAGGAAAAGGAGAACATATGCTATCAAGTCATCTGTAACTAAGTATAATTTAAAATATTCAAAAAAATTTTAGAGCACCTTGTTCCTCCAAAAGAATTTTTCTAGGTATTCTCCAGGGAACTAGCTGAAAGAACCTTCTGCCTCCTGATTTTATCAAAATATTTAATGAAGTGAAATCTCTTGAAAAAACTCTTTGAGGTCATTCTTTCCTGAGGATTAGCATTAACTTGGAAACCTCTGGATGGCAAGGAACAACAAAATCTGTCAAATTGTTGAAACTGCCATTTTGAGGAAGCTCATATAAAATAACTTTCCAACCCACAACAACATTTTGAAAAAATTTCCAAATGTAAATGATTATGTAAATTTCCATCAATGGTGGATTAATTATATAAATTATGTTATATTCACATAAGGGAATGCTATGGAGCACAAGAAAAACTGAGGAAGTTCTTTAGTATTTGTATTAGTTAGGGTTCTCTAGGGAAACAGAACCAGCAGGAGATATCTGTAAATATGAGATTTATAAAAGTATCTCATGTAACTGTGGGGAGGTAGGAGTCCAAATTCCATGGAGTAGGCCATGAGCTGAAATGACGATGAAGGTCGATGAATTCCCAGGAGAGGTTGACTGGCTGGCTGAAGGAGGGATGAAAGCTCTCTATTCTGACTGCTAAAATTGTCCTCTCTCTTAAAAGTCTTCAACTGATTGGATTATAACTAGGTGATTAGATTATGTTCAACTGACTGGATTCTCTCCTTGTGGAAGATACCTTTAGTTGATCACAGATACAATCAGCCACAGATGCATTCAACTGATTGATGATTCAAGTTCACAAAATGTCCTTGCAGCAATGGACAGGCCACTACTTACGTGACCAGACAACAGGGCACCATCACTTGGCCAAGCTGCCACATGAACCCAACCATCACTCCATCCCTTCTCAACTTGGTAGCTGTACACATCACAAGACTCATCTCTCCAGACAGCAGTGAGGGCACCCAGACAGAGGAGTGAGGGCTGGTTACAGGGTTAGCAGTTACTAAAGGGTTAATCTCTTTAGATGGAGAAAGTTGGATGGCAGAGTCCTCAGGGCAGACTGGAGGTTAGCAACCAGTTTCCTCAAATCAGGTTGGAGGTGGGGCAGCTGTTTCCTCAGGACAGACTGGAGATTGGGTGGTTGCTTCCTCAGGGCAGGCTGGAGGTGGGGCAGTTGTTTGCCCAGGGCAGATCATTGCAAAGTTTATCTAGCAAAGACTCAAAAGAATCCAGGATTTCAATGTCTTCTCTGCCAGCATTATCAATCAATATGTCCCCGTTTCAACTTTCAGGATCCCATTCTTTCCTTATCAGTGCCCTTACTTTAACAACGTTGACAATTTAATTTACGTTGTAAATACTACTTGTACAATGATGCCCTGGGTTCAGTTTTCAGAGATTTCAAATCTGCAACCACAGGAAATAAGATTTTCTTTCATTGATGAATATGCAACTATGTGATGATATTAAGAATCACAACTATGTGATTGTATATGTATAATGGAATGATTTCTAAATGTTTTGTTAGTTAATTTTTTTTTAATTAATAAAAAAAAGATTTTCTTTCAGGGCACACAAAGAAACTTTAATTTCCTTCATATGGCATTTAAGTTACAGATTTGAAACCTTCAGCTCATCCCTTTCTTTCATAACTGAACTAGCAGATCTAAGAACAACCAGCCAACATCATTATGCCTCTTAACTCCACAAAACTTCTTTAAGGTGTCAAAAACCCTGTCACCCAGAGGCTTGCCTCATAGAAGAGTATAATTAGGAGAATCAAATGGTGACACTTTGTGTATCTGTATGGCCAGTACATGCCATAGACTTCCAGTGCCATCTTAATTATTGAAAATGGAGTCATCAGTGACTTTACATCTAATCAAAGTAGAAAACCAATTACAAAAACCCATTTTTAAGATTCTGCTTCTCAAGAACCACTCCCGATACCAAAGTTGTATCAGTCGGGTTCTCTAGGAAACAGAATGAATAGGAGATAACTGTAAATATGAGGTTTTATGAAAGTGTCTCCTGCACCTGTGGAATGTACAAGTAAAAATTCTGTAAAGCAGGCCTGCTGGCTAAAGTAGAGGAAAAAGTTCTTTCTTCTGACTGCTGAAATTGTCACCTCTCCCTTAAGTCTTCAACAGATTGGATTATATCCAGCTGACTGGATTACATCCAACAGATTAGATTACATCAAATTGACTAGATTCTCTCATTGCAGAAGATACTCCCCTTAGCTGATAGTAGATGCAACCAACCATATATGCAATCAACTGACCCATGATGTCCTTGCAGCAATGGTCCAGGCCAGTGCTTGCCTGAACAGACAACTGGGTACCATCACATGACTCCAACCATCACATTATTGCTATCAATTCATACCTGTTCTAGTTTGCTAGCTGCCAGAATGCAATATGCCAGAAACGGAATGGCCTTTAAAGGGGGGAACTTAATGAGTTGCTGGTTTACAGTTCTAAGGCCAAGAAAATGTCCCAATTAAAACAAGTCTATAGAAATGTCCAATCTAAGGCATCCAGGGAAAGATACCTTGGTTCAAGAAGGCCGATGAAGTTCAGGGTTTCTCTCTCAAGTGGAATGGCACATGGCAAGCATAGTCAGGCCTTCTCTCTCTCATCTGGAAGGGCACATGATGAACATGGCATCATCTGCTAGCTTTCTCTCCTGGCTTCCGGTTTCATGAAGCTCCCAGGGAGGCGTTTTCCTTCTTCATCTCCAAAGGTCGCTGGCTGGTGGACTCTCTGCTTCGTAGTGTTGCCCTCTCTGAATCTCTCATTCTCCAAAATATTTCCTCTTTTATAGGACTCCAATAAACCAATCAAGACCCACCCAAATGGGTGGAGACATGTCATCCCCTAATCCAGCTTAACAACCATTCTTGACTAAATCACATCATCCGAGGACATGTTCTGATTACAGTTTCAAACATACAGTATTGAATAGAGATTATTCTACCTTTATGAAATGATACTTTGATTAAAACATGGCTTTTCTAGGGGGCATACTTCCTTTCAAACCAGCACAATACCCATTAGGATGGCTGATCTCCAAGACATATTACTAAGTGAAAAAAATCAAGCTGTAGTAGACACAGCACATACAAATTCAACTCAAAATGTAGTAGACACAGCATATACAAATGCTAAATTTCATTTAGCATAATGTTTTCAAGGTTCATCCATGCTATAGTATGTATCAGAACTTGATTTCTTTTTTTTGGCTGAACAGTATTCTACTACATGACAATACCATATTTTGTTTATCCTATTCATGTAAGAGCTAAAACTATTAAATTCTTAGTGAAAACAGGAATAAATCTTTATGCTCTTTATTAGGCAATGGTTTCTTAGATATGATATAAAAAATAACAGCAACAAAACTAAAATTGATAAATTAACAACTTTTGTACCTCAAAGGATACCATCAAGAAACTGAAAGACAGCCTACAGAATGGAAGAAAATAGATGCAAATAATTTGACTGATAAGGGACTTGTTTCCAGAATATTTAAAGAACTTTTACAACTCAACAATAAAAGGAAACAGCACAATTAAAAAATGAGCACAGGATATGAGTAGACATTTCTCCAAAACAGATAAATGGCTAATTAACATATAAAAAGATAATATCATTAGTCATTAGGGAAATGCAAACCAAACCACAGTGAAATATCAATTCACACCCATTAAGACGGCTAAAATAAAGCAGACAGACAATAGCAACTGTCAGCAAGGATCTGAGAATCTGGAACCCTCAAACATTTCTGGTAGGAATGTAAAATGGTGCAATCTTTTGAAAACTAGTCTGTCAGTTCCTCAAATGAACTCTATGACCCAGCAATTCTACTCCTAAGTATATATTCAAGAGAACTGATGAATGGACATACAAAAGGTGGTATATCCATACAAGGGAATATTACTTGGCCATAAAAAGGAATGAAATGCTGACACATGCTATATCATGGATGAACTCTTAAGACACCATGCTTATTGAAAAAAGCCAAATATAAAAGGCCATTTATTACATGATCCCATTTACTTGAAATGTCTGGGCATATCTATAGAGAAAGAAAGCTGACTATTGATTTCCTGGGACTGAGGGGAATAGGGAATGGAGAGTAATTGGTAATGGGTATGAGTCTCTTTTGGATATAATAAAAAATTTCCAAAATTAAGACAGTGGTGATGCCTGTACTACTCTGTGAGTCTACTAAAAACCACTAAATTCTATACTATAAAGGATAAATTTCATGGTATGTGAATAATATCTCAATAAAGCAGTTTTCTGTTTTTTTTTTAAGGTAAGTTGTAGATGGTATGTATGGGACACTATCAATTATGGATTTGCTTTTAGGTCAGAAGACAAAAAAACTTTAACATAGGTATCCTCAGTAAGGAGAATGGGGAAAGAAGGAAGATTTTTTTCACAATGTAACATAATTTTTGAACTATGTTAATTTGTACCATTCAAAATATAGTACTATTTAAAAATCTAGAAGTGAAATAAAATCAGAAAAATTTTAAGAAACTATCAATTTAGACTATTCTATTGTGTTATCAATGTAGGGCTCTATACAGAAAAACATGCTCAGGGACTGAAGATGGTTGAGAGTGCTAAAACTACCCTGAAGTTACAGGAATATCAGTTTAACTTCTTTCATGCTATATAAAATCAGTTACATTAACCTTTTCCCATTTGCCTTATCACTAACTCTTTATATATCTTTCTCTTAGTAGTTCTCCTATAAACACAATTTCTGTGCCTCTTTTGTTTAGAGACCCAAATTGAACAAACTTCTCCTATAAAGGCTGAAATTCCCAAATGTTGGTTTTTAATTTTTTTCTTTTCCCTTTTTTTTTAAATGAAAGTTTCCCCTACCAGAAGTTACATGCTAGAGAAAATTAAAAATGCATGACCCTTAGGGAAAAAAACAGACAGTTTAGAAATCCCTAATTCTTCTATGTCACCATCTGTTCTAGCTTGCTAGCTGCTGGAATTCAACATACCAGAAATGGAATGGCTTTTAAAAAGGGAAATTTAATAAGTTGCTAGTTTACAGCTCTAAGGCTGAGAAAATGTCCTTAAAATTAAAACAGGTCTATGGAAATGTCCAATCAAAGGCATCCAGGGAAAGACACCTTGGCTCAAGAAGGCCAGTGAAGTTCAGGGTTTCTTTCTCAAGTGAGAAGGTACATGGCGAACACAATCTAGGCTTCTCTGTGGGCTGGAAGGGCACATGGCGAACAGGGCGTCATCTGCTAGCTTTCTCTCCTGGCTTCCAGTTTCACGAAGCTCCCTGGGAGGTGTTTTCCTTCTTCATCTCCAAGGGTCACTGGCTAGCAGACTTTCTGCTTCGTGGTGCTGCAGAATTCTCTGCTCTCTCCGAATCTCTTTCATTCTCCAAAACGTTTCCAGAAACTTCTCAAGACCCACCCACATGGGTGGAGACATGTCGTCACCTAATCCAGCTTAACAAGTACTCTTGATTAAATCACATCTCCAGGGAGATGATCTGATTACAGTTTCAAACATACAGTATTGAATAGGGATCATTCTGCCCTTATGAAATAGGATTTAGATTAAAACATGGCTTTTCTAGGGGACATACATCCTTTCAAACCAGCACACCATCTTAAATTTCCATCCAAATGGATTAAAACAGCCCTCTCAGAGCCATTCCCCATTTTTCACCAAGCTTGTCAGAAGGTAGTCCAGGAATAAGTTTCCAAAACAGGCCACAGAACCCCAACTCCACTCACAAAAGGGTGAAGAAGGTCATAGCCACTTGCTAACGTTCTGCCTTCCATCCTCTTACACTGTCCAGTTGCAATCAGGTGCACCCCCCCCCCCGCTTCCATTTTGGAGGGTTCTGTATCACAGATTTTTCTGAAGTCCCACACTATCTACAGTCTTTTATTTCCTATGCCAGTGCTATCCACTCCCCTTGCTCATGCAGACTGGAGAGAGCTGCTTTCCGAAGCTGCATGGGCATCCCAATTCTGCCTCAACTCCCCTGCCCGACACACAGAGCCCTTCAAAGACTGGCTGGAAGCTTCATTCCCAGCTAGCTGACCGCTCCCCCATCTCACCCCAGAACCTTCCTGTCTCCAACACTGATCCTCCAGCCCTTCCTCCAACACAGCACACTCTTTAACAACAATGTGTTTTATTCATGCCACTCCTTTAGTCAGGAATGTCTCCTGGCCCCACCCCTTCCTCACCCCCAACCCATTCACTCATATCCGGTCAACTTCCATTTCACCTTCAAGGTTGCTCTATTTCTGTCAAGTTTTCTCTGACTTGTGGTCGAACTGTGGATATCTCTTCTAAATATAAGGAACTTATATTGAAGACTTTTAAAGATAGATGTATATATACATATTTCATTAAATCCAAGGTACCAGTGATGGTGAGGCACATTACTTTAATGTGCTACCAGGAAACGAAAATGCTGGCTATGACTCACCAGCAAGTGTAAGAGATATTAAAATGTGAAAAAATGGACTGATAAACGATTAAAGAAACACAGTAGTCCACGTGGATGTACGCTTGAAACAAACATTTAATTAAAAAGAATAAACTTACCTGTAATCAGGATTATCTCAAAAAATTGTGAAACAGTGAGCGCAAGAGTTCACATGAATTCTTTTACACTGCTGGATTTCGTTGTGCATCATTTAAAACATTTTGCATGTTTCTTCTTATCTGTGCATATGGCATATTCTTGAAAAATGTTCATTTGGCAGGAGAACTGTGAGAAATAAACTATGTGGATACTGTCTTTATATTATTAGTTTTTTTAATTGTGAAAGGTAAAGGTGTTGTTTTCCAACTGTCTGTTTATCTATAATATATCTCTTGATAATTGTTTCCCAGTCTCTCCCAGTTCTTTGGCAACTGATACTCTGGATTTTACTCAAATTTGATCCCACCTCTCAACACCTGTCTCAGAACCTACAACCCCAGGTATGTACAGTAAAATAAGAGTCCTATGTATTAAATCTGAAGATAAGAGTTCTATTTATTGAATATCTGCTTAATAAAGCACTAAAAGGATGCAATAAACCTTAGAAATAATGACTGCCATCAAAATAAAACTAAAAATTCTTCATGGGTACAGAGTTTCTGCTTGGAGTGACGGAGAAGTTTTGGTAATGGGTGGCAGCGAGGGCAGCAGGACATTGTGAGTGTAATTAACACCTTGAATTGTATACTTGAAAATGGTTAAAATGGAAAATGTCATATTGTATGTTATCACCATAAAAATTCTTAAAAAGAAAAAGAAAAGAGGTGGTGACTAATAAGGAAACATAAATAAATAAAATAAAACTAAAAATGCCCACAGTAACCCAAACACCACCCAATATTTCAGCAGCAGTGCTGATCCAAACATATTAGAGATGTCACATTTTTTTTCAGGCAGGATTTTTGAAAGAGACACAGGATACGATCTTGTGTCCAAAGTTCCAAAAATACTCCTGACATTCGATTTTGCTGACACTTCTATTCCCGATCATAGATTAACATGACATGGTGTTTACTGAGACAATAGCTTCACTCCATAACATAAACAGTGATAAGCACTTAAAAATATATTTGTAATAAAGAGTCTGTTTTTGATGTTTGGCTGCTGACAGCTTTTAAGCCCCATCACTCCTCCTCCCCCTGGGTAGGCTGCTAAGAAAGTCCAGGTGACGCCTCATTGGTGCAGGTGGAAGTTCAAATCCTGAAGGAGCCTGGTCCCAGCGGGAAACCTCACCCCAGGCTCTCCGCCTAAGCTCACTAAAAGCCGAGCCATTCTCTCCCCGGACCTGCTTGGGAAGCCTGCCCCGCTGTCCTCAGACAGCCTCACCGCGTGAGCACTGCACCTTTCAATACCCTGGTGCCATCATCAGTCCGACATCTGAACCTACTTTTGGGTGACAGGAAGGAGGTAGGGAGCGGGCCCTTTCCATCTTCGAGGAAGGACCAAACCAATATTTACTCTTGAAAACTCTTCTATTCCAATACGATTTTGCACACAATTTAATGAACATCAGTGTAATGAAACAAATGGATAAAACTGCTCAGTTCCTGTTGGAAAGGGTCCATGATAATGGCTTCTATTAAGGTCTACATGTGAAATTATTTCAGAGGGAGGAAGTGAGCAAACGACCTGTTTTTATGGAGATCTTTATAAAACTCTTGGAGAATTTATTTGGACATACTTTCTAATGGATGATAGTTCTTGCTTTACACATCTGAAATTGCCCCCTAGTAAGGTAAGTTTTTAATAAAGTATTTACAATTTTTTTCCTGAAAAACTCTGAGTCTGGCTATTTAAGCTGTCATGATGGAAGCCACAGGGCCACCTAAGCCAACAGAGAATGATGTGACCTCTGGGAAAACCCCTTTGTGTCTCAGTTTCTTCTTCTGTAAATTTAATGTAGTAATAGAACCTCCCTTGTAGGGCTATTATAAGAATGAACTGAGTTAATATTTGTAATATTTATACATTAGAGCAGCCCCTGGCTTATGGTAAGCTCCATACATGTGTTTGATTAATAAATAAGCAGCTGCAAGAGCATTTAGGTATATCTGTGCAATGTAGTGTTTCTGAACGATGAGAAGTATCAAGGCAGACATCAGCCTCTCCCTTCTCTGAACAATTACACCATGAGTAATGAGTTAAAAATTGGGGGTGGGGGGTGGGGGGTCCTATTCACTGTATGAGTATTTTAGCTCTCTCCAAATAGATCCTAGGTACCTTTCGTAGGTACAGACTATCACGGTACCTGCCACAGCGCCGTCACACCGTCAAACTTCCTAGCTGCATTCAGTAACGCAGGCGGACTGGCTGCTAGTTGGAAATGTGGTATAAACGCGCTGCAGGTAGAGGACAGAAAGATCACCCAGTCCACCTCTGATTTTTGTTTTTGTTTTTTTTTTCCATTATGCTGCATGGCAGGGTCACATTTCATTCTTTTTCCATGTGAGTATCCCATTATTGCAGCACCATTTTTGAAGTTTTGCTTGTTTGTTTGCTCGTTTTGGGGGGAAGTGCATGGACCAGGAATCGAGATACTCTGGTCCCCCACACGGCAGGCGAGAATTCGAAGATGGAAAGAGCCCCCTCCCTACCTCCTTGCACCCCGAGACCTGCTTTTCTCCAAAGAGAAAGTGTTCTAAAGCAGTCTCTAAGTAAAGCCTGTTCACAATTGTTCATGTCGAGTTCACAGAGAGACTGAGTTAACCATGGCCAGAGCAATAGGGAAATACGACAGTTGTGAGCTGACTACTGGAAATAATAGGCAGCTTTACACTTATTTATTCATACGCAGTTTGAGTAGGATGAAGGAGTTGATGTGGCTTACTATAAACACATACAAACATATATATTAAAATAAATTTTGGAAAATATAAATTGTAATTAAAGATCAGTACTGAGGAGGGAGATTGGAACACAGCTATGCAGGGCATGTGGCCTCCAGCTTTCCCGGCCTGTGTGTTTAGGACAGATTTCTCACATGAATGTTTATTTAGGGCACTGTGAATAATGCAGAGGTCATGTCTGCAAGCGTACCCTATATTGGAGCCATAGTGAGTTTTATAAAGCGGGTTCTCCTGACATCCCTTAAAACAACAAAAAACTGAAGACATGCCACCACAGCACAATTTAAAGAAAGCAACTGTGTAAGGAGACAAAGCACTATGGTTCAAGGACAAAGCTAAGCCAAGACAAAACGTGCAATCGCTGAAGGCATACACATACTGAACAGCACTTTGACAATCTTATGCAAATATCACTTCTCTTAACTGGGCTCCTGATAAAAGTCGTTTGACACAACGTCTCCGGTTGTATTCTTTACCAGCGGTGGCCTGTCTTGATTATCAAAGGCAGAGCCACATCCCTGACAGATCAAAGGGCCGGAGAGCGGCTGACAGTGTGCTGTAAAAGCCGAGGCACCAAACCAAACCACTCACGTGGGTCTGCGGTCAGCTCACCCACACTTCGGGGGTGGGGGTTGAGCCAGGGGAGCCCCTGAAAGTCACAACGGCACTTTCAGAAAATAATTTTGGGATTGCTCCAAAATAAAATACTAAAGATTGCTCACACTTCCAATTCTATACCATAAAGCACAGACAATTATTTTTTTTTAACTTTTTTATTGAATAGTAAAACATACGTACAAAACAAAGAAAGAAAAAAGCAATAGTTTTCAAGGAACTCTTCAACAAGTAGTTACAGAACAGATCCCAGAGTTTGTCATGGGCTACCATGTCATCATCTCAGATTTTTCCTTCTAGCTGCTCCAGAATAAAGGAGGCTAGAAGGCTTAAACATTTTTGATCATCACATTTTTTTTCCTTTTTTTTGTGAAAAATAACATATATATAGAAAAGCAATAAATTTCAAGGCACAGCACCACAATCAGTTGTAGAACATATTTCAAGAGTTTGACATAGGTCAAACTAAATTCCCTAATTTTAGGTTTTTACTTTTAGCTGCTCTAAGATTACTGGAGACTAAAAGAGATGTCAATTTAATGGTTCGGCATTCATATTCATTTCTTAAATCCTATGTTCTCTGCATAACTCCACCATCACCTCTGATCTTTCCATCCCTTTCTTTGGGGGTATTTGGGCTATGGTCATTCTAAACTTTTCATATTGGAAAGATCTGTCACTAATATGGGATAGGGAGATGGAACTACCTGATGTTCTGGAGAGGCTGGGCCCTCTAGGTTTCAGAACTTATCTGGACCAGGGACTCATCTGGAGGTTGTAGATTTATGGAAAGTTACTCAAGTGCATGGAACCCTTGTGGAATCTTATATTGCTCTAGGTGTTCTTTAGGATTGGCTGGAATGGTCCTAGTTGCGATTTGGCAGGTTATGATAGGTAGAAAGGTCTACCTGAAGCTTGCATAAAAGCAACCTCCAGAGTAGCTTCTCAACTCTATTTGAACTCTGCCACTGGTACTTTATTAGCTACACTTCTTTTCCTTTTTGATCAGGATGGAATTGTTGATCTCACGGTACCAGGGCTGGATTCATCCCACAGGCAATATCTCCCAAGGTATCTGCCACCAGTTGCCTGACACAGCAGTGAGCTGCATAATTTGCAGGGCAATAACAAAATAAAAATGCAGGGCCTGAGCCAGGGGTGGCAAAGGACCTGGTCCCCACCAAGCTTGCCAAGGTGCTGCCAGCTGAGGTGGGAGGTGGTGATGGCCGTGGTCTTGCCCTGCCCCAAAGGTGCCCAGCTGTGCACCTGACTGCCCCCACCCCACGCACTCCGCACCCCCAAGCTTTTGGCCAGCCTCTGCCAGTAGCAAAGGGCAATGGGGGGACACAGGTTTCCCTCTCTGAGGGGATCTGGTTGCTGCCCAAGGAGAAGGGCAGCAATATGGTGGGGTAGGGAGGTCGGATGGGATGAAGGCTCCAGAGGGTAGGGGGCTAAGAATGCATCCCTGGGTAGCATGGAGGTGGCTGAAGGAAAGATCGCGTGTGGGCTGAGCCATGCTCACTGTCCCATCAGTCTTCACTTACAAAAACAAATTCAAATATCAGATTATTAAGAATTTAAAGACAGCAACTACCACACCACCAAACACTGCAAAATTCCAGCTGAGGGCAGGGCCCTGAGTGACCTGCCATGAGGCTGACTCTGAGAGCTATAATCAATTCTGTAAAACGTTCTCATGAAATGTCTGATTTCGAATGGTAAAACTTATCAATGACCCCACCAACTGAAGGAGCTAAAAAGATACTCCTCTGTCACATTCATATATCTCTCTCACATCAAATATAGCACAAATTGGCTTAACGTCCTCACCACCATTTTCACCATCTAAAAAACGACATATCTCGAGTCTGGAATCTAATTCCCAAATAAAACAATAGTTCCTCTGCTGACTTTATAGACTGATGATAGACTATAGACACCTGACAGAAATTCTTTTGGGCATACATATATTTATTTTACAATTTAGCAAGTATCTTCTTTTACTGGTTAGATTCTATATGTTATTATATCTGCCTAAAATGCTACAAGTAACCAATATAGTTTTATATATCTACCTTTACACGTCAGACTTTTGACATTATCAAAAACAAGAATAATTTGCTAAAACTGAAGGTTTTAGACAGGAAAATGACATGATCTGATTTAAAATAATCTTTTGCTGCTAAGTGTAAAATGGAATGGAGGGAAACACACAACAGGAAAACCAGTTAAGAAGCTGCAGTAGCTCTGGTGCCTGGACTGGAAGGAGAAGATAGGAAGAGAGAAATAGACGATAAACAGATGTCTCGCTGATAGATTGGGAGTGGATAAAAAGGATGAATCAAAAGTAACTCCTAATGATAGAAATAGGGTAAGATATTGGGTAATTAGAGCTGAAGGGATACAGATTGTGCAACAGGATTGAATATAAAAATTCAGAAATGGACAGACAGCACAATATTACCTAACTGTAATACAATTATGTTAAAACACTGAATGAAGCTGCATATGAGAATGATAGAGGGAGGAGGACTGAGGGCACAAATGGAATCAGAAAGAAAAGATAGACGATAAAGATTGATATGGTATAATCTAGGAATGCCTAGAGTGTATAATGACAGTGACTAAATGTACAAATTTTAAAAATGTTTTTGCATGAGGAAGAAAAAAGGAAGGTCATTACTGCAGGGTGCTGAAAATAAATGATAATTAATACTTTGAAATTTCAACTTATGTGTGAGACTAAAGCAAAAAATGTTTATTTGGTACAAAATTTATATTTTGACTAGTGCATTTCCTAATATGACTTATGTAGATAGCCTGGTTGAACACCATAAGTACTTGGAACCTTGGGTAGGACATGAGATTTTGTTGGTTTGTCCACAGTGATGCCCTGATAAATCCCAGAATGATTTGAACAGTGAATAAAAAAGTATTTGCAAAGTCCCCTTCAGGGAATGGTGAGAACAGGGGAAAATTCAACTTCCCCAAGTTGAATTCTTGATATTCTCACAAGCAGTGTGGACAACCAAAGCTATAGGCTGAGCCCCCAGGCTTGGGGTTTGTTCATATGAAACTTAACCCCACAAAGGATAGGTCAAATCTACTTAAAATTAGGCCTAAGAGTCACCCCCATGAGAGCCTCTCTTGTTGCTCAGATGTGGCCTCTCTCTCCAGCCAACACAACAAGCAAACTCACCACCCTCCCCCTGTCTACATGGGACATGACTCCCAGGGGTGCAGACCTCCCTGGCAACATGGGACAGAAACCCTAGAATGAGCTGAGACTCAGCATCAAGGAATTGAGAAAACCTTGACCAAAAGCGGGAAGAGTGAAATGAGACAAAGTGTCAATGGCTGAGAGATTCCAAACAGAGTCGAGAGGTTATCCTGGAGGTTATTCTTACGCATTAAATAGATATCACCTTGTGATTCAAGATGTAATGGAGAGGCTGTAGGGAACTGCCTGAAAATGTAGAGCTGTGTTCCAGTAGCCATGTTTCTTGAGGATGATTATGTAATGATATAGCTTTCACAATGTGACTGTGTGATTGTGAAAACCTTGTGTCTGATGTTCCTTTTATCTGCCTTGTCAACAGACGAGTAGAACATACGGAATAAAAATAAATAATAGGGGGAACAAACGTTAAAATAAATTTAGTTTGAAATGCTAGTGATCAATGAAAGGGAGGGGTAAGGGGTATGGTATATATAAATTTTTTATTTCTTTTTCTGAATTGATGCAAATGTTAAAAGAAATGATTACGATGATGAATATGCAACTATGTGATGACATGTGAATTACTGATTATATATGTAGAACGGAATGATCAAAATAGGAATGTTTGCAAAAAAAAAAAGTAATTCCTGAGTAAGGACAGACAACAAAAAGAATAAGAATAAAAAGTAAATAAATAATGAGGGGGTGAGAATAAAGGGTAAAAAAGTAGATAGGTTGAAATACTTGTTGTGCCACTTTGAATCTGTTGTATACCCCAGAAAAGCCATGTCCTTTAATCCTCATTCATTATTGATGGGTGGTATCTTTTTTATTGTTTCCATGGAGGTGTGACCTACCCAATTGTGGGTGGTAACTTTTGATTAAATGGTTAATCTAATTTTGATTAGATGCGCCTTCACCCATTCAAGGCGTGGTTGTTTACTGTGGTCTTTTGAGAGGGAACCATTTTGGGAAAGGCTTTAGGGCACCCAGAACCACGAGAGTGACAAGAGCCACCTGGCAGAACCAATAGAACAGATAGCACCATGGGGAAGCCGACGAAGAGAAACCTAGCAGATCCCACCATGTGCCTTTCTAGCTGAGAGAGAAAACCCTGAACCTCATTGGCCTTCTTGAACCAAGGTATCTCTCCCTGGATGCCTTAGATTGGACATTTTTATTGCCTTCCTTTAAGCTGGACATTTTCACACCCTTAGAACTGTAAACTAGCAACTTAATAAATTCCTCTTTTTAAAAGCCATTTCATTTCCAGTATATCACATTCCGGCAGCTTGCAAACAAAAACACTAGGGGACAATGAAAGGGGTAAGGGGTGGCATGCATGAGGCTTTTCTTTTTATTTCATTTCTGGAGTGATGCAAATGTTCTAAAAAGGATCATAGTGATGAATACACAACTATGTCATGATATCATGAGCCAGTGATTGAATACCATGTATGGACTGTATTTGTGTGAAGATTTCTCAATAAAGCTTAAAAAAAAAAGAGCAACTCCTGGGTTTCTGGATTGAGCAAATGGATGAATTAAGGTATTTACAGAGCTAGAGATTTAACTGGAGAAAAGGAAATGTTAAGTCTGAGATATTCAAATGGAGTCAAGGAGATAACTAGATACGCAGATCTGAAGCTTAGAAGCTCTGGACTTATAAAAAATCAGCATAGAGTTGGTATTTGAAACCACAAGAGAAGATGCCATCACCTCAGGAAATAAGGCAGACAAGAGATGAGGGCCAAGCTCAAGTCTCGAGAAAGCCCAACATGTAAGGGACAGGTAGGATAGAGGATCCCGCAAAGGAAGCTGAAACAGAGCAGAGCGTGGGAGGAGAAGGGAGCCAGAGAAGAAGAGCACTTCAACAAGAGAGGAGCAACTGAAGATCACACATGATGACCCCAGAGAAGGATCAATTGGATGGGTGAGTTTGCTGCTGATCTTGAGATGGAAAGTTTCAGTGGGATGGTGGAGACAGCCGTGGGAGGGGTGGAATGAAAAATGGGAAGGGATGGAAAATTTACAAAGACGGGAGTGCAGTCAATTTCTGAAAAATTTTGTTGAGACCTAGTGCCCAGAAATGTAACTAAAGAAGGATGGTGAGATCAAGAGAGGGCTTTTTTTTTTTCAGATAAAAATTTTAGAGTATGTTTGTATCATAACAAGAATGATCCAAAGAGAAGGGATAATTAAGGCAACACGTCCTTGATATGAAAAGCAGAAGAGATGGTGAGGTTTTCCCAGGGATGGGAGTTTGCCAGGTGAATACAATGATGGGATAGAGGAGCAAGGGAGTTGAGAGCAGTCGGAAGGGAACGGTTGCAACGATGGACTATGGCTGGAGACCCAGAGAGGAACAGTCAGGAAGTGACTAATGTACATAGGAAGTAGTGAGGGACCAGAAATCTTGATGAGTTCCAGAAACTTACAATGAGAACGTAAGAAGAGGAGATGGTGGTTAAAGACTGGGAGATTTTGGAGATGAAGCATTTTCTGGTAATGAGTTCAGAAAGAACAAGAGTGGTAGGAGAGAAACCCAGAGTAAGAGATGTTCAGAATGAGTAAAAAATATGGATAAGAAATAAACAAATAATAGGGGGAACAAAGGTTAAATTGAGTAGATTGAAATACTAGCAGTCAATGAAAAGGAATGGTAAGAGGTATAGCATGTCTGAGTTTTTTCTTTTTTCTTTCCTTTGCTAGAGAGATGCAGATGTCCAAAAACAGGATCATGGTGATGAATGCACAACTATGTGATGATACTGTGAGCCACTGATTGTAACCATGATAAGAGGGTATATACGTCAAGAATGTTTGTTAGTTGTTTATAATAAAAATATTAAAATATATATATATATATATGCCAAAAAAAGAGAGAGAGATTCAGAATAATAAGAACCACTCATGAAGATGTGGTACGGGGCAGGGGAGGCCTGTACTTCCCGCAAGTGACCGTGGTCAACAGGGATTATGAATAATGAAGGAGGACATCTACATACTCCCTGAGAGTGAAGAGAAAAAAACAAGTTCTCTGGCTGTGTTCCCAAGGTGTTAGCTGTGTACTGGCCCCCTGGGGTGTCTTAGGGTGTCACAGCAGTGCTTTGGGGAAGGCAGCCCAATTGAGTTCAAGCCTCACACTTGGATTAGATAAACTATACCTCTGAGTTGTAGAAAGTTTTAATTATTATTTTAAAAATTTCAACACCTCCACTACTTGAAAACTTTCAATTTTCAATCTTTAACAAGGTTGAGCAACACTCTGCCCACCACTAACAAATACAGTCAACAAACACCCACTGAATTCCAAACCGTGTCTGGGTACACAAGGCATGAGTGGAGAAGATATTTATATTCTAGTGGGAGAGCTGAGAGAGAATAAACATACAAAGAAAGAAATTATATGTTCTCAGCTATAAATAGGAGGAAGAATACAAGCAAGAGTAATGGAGATGAGAAAAAAAGGGATTATAGCTCTCCAGTCATTGTATTTTGTGCCACTGTGTTATTTAGTCAACATAAAGGTCTGCTATGCTCATGTTCATTTTTATTCACTCTGACTCCTAAGTCCAATGTACTTTCCATTTAGCATCTGTATACTAAACACTTTGAAATCTGGTTCACAGACGTGTTTATCTGGGGAAAGGAAGCAAGGGGAGGGTGGTATGTACCCCAGAAAAACAAATTCTTGCACTAATCCCATTCCTGCGGGTGTGAACCCATTGTAAATAGGACCGTTTTGGATAAGGTTAATTCAGTTAAGGTGTGGCCCACCCCAATCAGGATGGGTCTTTTTCCTGGAGTCCTTTATAAGGAGAATGAAATTCAGACACTCAGAGAGAAAAAAGCCATAGGGAGCAAAAGGGTGAAATTCAATGGAAAGAGAAGAGAAGGGAGAGGCCAGGAGAGGCTGTCATGTGCACTACCCGTGAAGGTGCAGCCTGGGCTAAGGGTCGACACAGCCAGCACCAGAAGACTGTAGGTGCTCTATTTTGGACTTTTTTCCTAACCTGAAAACTATGAGCCATTAAATTCCCATTGCTTAACCCAACTCATTTCATGGCATTTGCTTGAGCAGCCAAGGGAACAAGAACAGGGAGGAGGATGAATTTTAAAATAAGAAAATATTAAGACTCAAGATACTGGTCATCTAAACAGGCGGTGGATATATAGCTGAAACGATCCAGGAAACTCCCAAGTCCAATCCAATCCAGGCTGTATCCTCATGTGTAAAGTGTAACTGTCAGCACACACTAACATCGTGCAGGGCAGAGTGACTGAACCAGTCAAATATATCTGTCACTTATATTCCAATAATGGAGAGGGGTTTCAGGCTGTCATAACTTGACAACTCGAACCACTGAGGTCACTGAACAAATAGCCTCTGAGCTGTTCCCATATTCCCTGGATCAGCCTTGAAGGAAAATCTCTGTCTGTACAAGGAGAAAATGTACTAATAACTCACCCTGATATTTATAATGTCACTATAAGTTAATAAACTGATTGTGCTGGTTTGAAAGGATGTTATGCCCCCTAGAAAAGCTATGTTTTAATCTAAATCCCATTTCCTAAGGGCAGAATAATTCTTATTCAATACTGTATGTAATTAGATCATCTCCCTGGAGATGTAACCCAATCAAGAGTGGTTGTTAAACTGGATTAGGGGAGATGTGTCTCCACCCATTTGGGTGGATCTTGGTTAGTTTCTGAATTTTATAAAAGAGAAAACATTTTGGAGAATGAAGGAGATTTGGAGAGAGCAGAAAATGCTGCAGCACCACAAAGTAGAGAGTCCACGAGCCAGCGACCTTTACAGATGAAGAAGGAAAACGCCTACTGGGGAGCTTCATGAAATAGGAAGCCAGGAGAGAAAGCTAGCAGATGACGCCGTGATCGCCATGTGCCCTTCCAGATGAGAGAGAAACCATGACTGTGTTCACCATGTGCCTTCTCACTTGAGAGCCAGACCCTGAACTTCATCGGCGTTCTTGAGCCAAGGTATCTGTCCCTGGATGCCTTTGATTGCACATTTCTATAGACTTGTTTTAATTGGGACATTTTCTCAGCCTTGGAACTGTAAACTCGTAACTTATTAAATTTCTCTTTTAAAAGTCATTCCGTTTCTGGTATATTGCATTCCGGCAACTAGCAAACCAGAACACTGACATTATATTCTTACTGGATGTTGTGCCCTTGAGAGTTTGGTTAGACAGTTTCCCCCAGAGCCAAATCACTGTCCAAATCCAGAGTCTGGACAGTAAAGCCGAGGTCTGAACTTGGGTCTTGCAGTCCCAAGTTCAAGGAGGCCTTCCCTCTCTATTTTCACTCACTCTCTGCTCTGCTATCTACAATTTCCATTTGGGGTTCAGGTTCAATAGTTCACCTAATATCTACTGATCATTTACTATATTCCAGGCATAGCACAAAGCATTGGAGACCCGAAGTTAAATAAGACAATATTCCTGCATGTAGAAAGATAAGTTTAGTACAAGGTGATAGAGAGGAAGCTTAGAGAGAGAATACTTGGCCTTGCCTGGGAATAGCTGCTCGATGACCTTACACCTGAGAAAAGAAGGCTAAATTGGGGTTAGCCAGGTAAAAAAATGAGAGGAGTAATTAGGAGCATGAAAATATCATGGAAAAATCAAGGAGACATAAAACAGCATATCGTGCAGAAATACGGTAAAGAATCATTGAAATGCAAGGAAGGAGATGGCAGATGATGGGGGCAGGTCAGGAATGAAGCTCAGATCCTGAGACCTATTCGATAAATAACGGGGATGGCTGGAGGATCTTCACCAGAAGACTGGTACAATTACATCTGCCCATGAGAGAGATCCTTCTAGAAATAGTTGGGAGGACAGACCTAAAGAGAACTTACCTCTTGTTGGTAAGACCTGTTAGAAGGCTCTTGCAGTAATCTGGACTTAAAATGACTGGCACCCTTGATTGTTTAAGACGGCTGTATAACCATATAACTTTTACAACGTGACTGTGTGATTGTGAAAACCGTGTGTCTGATGCTCCTTTTATCCAAGGTACAGACAGATGAGTTAAAAAATGGATAAAAAAATAAATAAATAATAGGGGGTCAGGGGTAAAAGTTGGGTAGACTGAAATACTGTGGGTCAATGAAAGGGAGGTTAAGGAGCATGGGGTATATGAGTGCTTTCCCTTTCTTTTTCTGGAGTGACGCAAATGTTCTAAAAATGATCATAGTGAAGAATACACAACTATGGGATGGTATTATGAGCCAATGATTGTATAATATGGTTGGACTGTACGTGCATGGATGTTTCTCAATAAAAACGTACTTTTAAAAAATGATTGGCACACGCCCTTGTGCAAAGGAAAGGAGGGAATGGCCTCAGAAACAGAAAGCAAACGTTGGCAGGGTGCTGTTTAAGTCAAGGGAGGTGAGGTGAGGGAAAGGAAGGATTCTAGGATATAGCCCAAGTCTTTAGGTGGCATCACTGAGAGAAAGGTAAAAGGGACAGCAGGAAATAATGCAAACAGCGGCCAGTGGAGTGGCAGTGGAGGCAGAGCTTGGAGAGAAAAGATATATGAAGTTGAGTTTTAAACACAAAGAGTTCAAGATATATCTGGACATGCAAATGGATATGTCCGAGAGATAAGAATCTAGTGATCACAGTCCTGCATTAGTTTTGGAAGTCACCATTTATTCAACAAATACTTATTGAATGCCTGTATCTGCCAGATATAAATTGTAGCAAAAAGAAGGAAAATGGATGAGATCACCAAAGAAACGCAAGCATGCAGTGGGTCTAGCAGAGGATTGAGAGCAGAACCTGCCTAAAGAATATAAACACTGGCTTTTTTAGATCCACGACAGAGCCCGAGCAGCCAGAGACCTTTGGAGATGCAGAGCATTTCTACCAGAAAGACAGGGCTCCCATGTGAATATACAACTTGCGAGGGGATTAGTGAATAGCTCTCAAATTGAAAATATAAGCCTATGATTCTCTAATTAAAGGCTCAGCTATTGATTTTAAAACAATATTAATATTGGTTTATTTATTAATAGAATAGTATACTTTACAGCCCTTGAAAATGACATAGTTTTGTATTTATTGGCATTAAAAGATGTACATGATAAACTATTTTATGAAAAAGTAATCTCACAAATGTGTATCATATTCCATTTTCATTAAAAATATTTCAAATATTTTTATATTTTGGGATAAAAAAAGTCAATATTGGAGCATGGGGCATGGGGCATGCAGCATGGACAAAAAGGAACACCCCGAGCAGACACGAAAGACAGATAAGAACCCTTGACATTGTCACAAAGCAAAGGAAGTAAGATCAAAGTGGTCAAGGAAAGCAAAGAGGTCCAGAAAGAAAACGTCTGAAACAGGTCGGTTGATTTGTAAATAGCAGGTGGTCTTTATCAAAATGTCAAATAAGTAAGAGAGGAAACAGAAGTCAGATTGCATTGAGTGGAAATGTGAATGGGAAGTGCTAAAATAGAGACCAGAACAGAATTGTTTAGGATCAGGGGAAATCAACAATTTGAGATCCTTGCTTATCTCTTTTAACCCATTACTGGTAGAACTGGTAAAACTAGCATAAAATAACAAAGGCATTTGAATGAAGGACCGTAAGTGGCAAGCCATTAGTTTTATATACCGACATATTTAAAGAACTAAAATGTATTTTGTAGCTCTGAGTAATTGCAAGAGTAAAAGAATATTTCAGAGATAAAGAGAGTACAGGCCCACAATCTCTTATCAAAAACCTCGGGTCCATCTCCTCAAACTCTTCAAAAAAATCAAAGTGGAGGGAAAACTACCTAATTCATTCTATGAAGCCAACATCACCCTCATACCAAAACCAGGCAAAGATATTACAAAAAAAGAAAACTACAGACCGATCTCTCTAATGAATATAGATGCAAAAATCCTCAATAAAATTCTAGCAAATCGTATCCAACAACACATTAAAAGAATTATACATCATGACCAAGTAGGATTCATCCCAGGTATGCAAGGATGGTTCAACATAAGAAAATCAATTAATGTAATACACCATATCAACAAATCAAAGCAGAAAAATCACATGATCATCTCAATTGATGCAGAGAAGGCATTTGACAAGATTCAACATCCTTTCCTGTTGAAAACACTTCAAAAGATAGGAATACAAGGGAACTTCCTTAAAATGATAAGAGGGAATATATGAAAAACCCACAGCTAATATCATCCTCAATGGGGAAAAATTGAAAACTTTCCCCCTAAGATCAGGAACAAGACAAGGATGTCCACTATCACCACTATTATTCAACATTGTGTTGGAGGTTCTAGCCAGAGCAATTAGACAAGAAAAAGAAGTACAAGGCATCAAAATTGGAAAGGAAGAAGTAAAACTATCACTGTTTGCAGACGATATGATACTATACGTCGAAAACCCGGAAAAATCCACAACAAAACTACTAGAGCTAATAAATGAGTACAGCAAAGTAGCAGGTTACAAGATCAACATTCAAAAATCTGTAGCATTTCTATACACTAGTAATGAACAAGCTGAGGGGGAAATCAAGAAACGAATCCCATTTACAATTGCAACTAAAAGAATAAAATACCTAGGAATAAATTTAACTAAAGAGACAAAAAACCTATATAAAGAAAACTACAAAACTGTTAAAAGAAATCACAGAAGACCTAAATAGATGGAAGGGCATACCGTGTTCATGGACTGGAACTAAAAGAATAAAATACCTAGGAATAAATTTAACTAAAGAGACAAAAAACCTATATAAAGAAAACTACAAAAAACTGTTAAAAGAAATCACAGAAGACCTAAAGAGATGGAAGGGCATACCGTGTTCATGGACTGGAAGACTAAATATAGTTAAGATGTCAATCCTACCTAAATTGATTTACAGATTCAATGCAATACCAATCAAAATCCCAACAACTTATTTTTCAGAAATAGAAAAACCAATAAGCAAATTTATCTGGAAGGGCAGGGTGCCCCGAATTGCTAAAAACATCTTGAGGAAAAAAAATAAAGCTGGAGGTCTCGCGCTGCCTGACTTTAAGGCATATTATGAAGCCACAGTGGTCAAAACAGCATGGTATTGGCATAAAGATAGATATATCGACCAATGGAATCGAATAGAGTGCTCAGATACAGACCCTCTCATCTATGGATATTTGATCTTTGATAAGGCAGTCAAGCCAACTCACCTGGGACAGAACAGTCTCTTCAATAAATGGTGCCTAGAGAACTGGATATCCATATGCAAAAGAATGAAAGAAGACCCATCTCTCACACCCTATACAAAAGTTAACTCAAAATAGATCAAAGATCTAAACATTAGGTCTAAGAACATAAAACAGTTAGAGGAAAATGTAGGGAGATATCTTATGAAACTTACAATTGGAGGCGGTTTTATGGACCTTAAACCTAAAGCAAGAGTACTGAAGAAGGAAATAAATAGATGGGAGCTCCTCAAAATTAAACACTTTTGTGCATCAAAGAACTTCATCAAGAAAGTAGAAAGACAGCCTACACAATGGGAGACAATATTTGGAAATGACATATCAGATAAAAGTCTAGTATCCAGAATTTATAGAGATTGTTCAACTCAACAACAAAAAGACAGCCAACCCAATTACAAAATGGGAAAAAGACTTGAACAGACACCTCTCAGAAGAGGAAATACAAATGGCCAAAAGGCATATGAAGAGAGCTCAATGTCCCTGGCCATTAGAGAAATGCAAATCAAAACCACAATGAGATATCATCTCACACCCACCAGAATGGCCATTATCAACAAAACAGAAAATGACAAGTGCTGGAGAGGATGCGGAGAAAGAGGCACACTTACCCACTGTTGGTGGGAACGTCAAATGGTGCAACCACTGTGGAAGGCAGTTTGGCGGTTCCTCAAAAAGCTGAATATAGAATTGCCATACGACCCAGCAATACCATTGCTGGGTATCTACTCAAAGGACTTAAGGGCAAAGACACAAACGGACATTTGCACACCAATGTTTATAGCAGCATTATTTACAATTGCAAAGAGATGGAAACAGCCAAAATGTCCATCAACAGAAGAGTGGCTAAACAAACTGTGGTATATACATACGATGGAATATTATGCAGCTTTAAGACAGGATAAACTTATGAAGCATGTAATAACATGGATGGACCTAGAGAACATTATGCTGAGTGAGTCTAGCCAAAAACTAAAGGACAAATACTGTATGGTCCCACTGATGTGAATGGACATTCGAGAATAAACTTGGAATATGTCATTGGTAACAGAGTCCAGCAGGAGTTAGAAACAGGGTAAGATAATGGGTAATTGGAGATGAAGGGATACAGACTGTGCAACAGGACTAGATACAAAAACTCAAAAATGGACAGCACAATAATACCTAACTGTAAAGCAATCATGTTAAAACACTGAATGAAGCTGCATCTGAGCTATAGGTTTTTTTTGTTTTTTTTTTTACTATTATTATTACTTTTATTTTTTTTCTCTATATTAACATTCTATATCTTTTTCTGTTGTGTTGCTAGTTCTTCTAAACCGATGCAAATGTACTAGAAAACGATGATCATGCATCTATGTGATGATGTTAAGAATTACTGATTGCATATGTAGAATGGTATGATTTCTAAATGTTGGGTTAATTTCTTTTTTTCCGTTAATTAATAAAATAAATAAATAAATAAAAAATAAAAAAAACCTTGGGTCCAGGTATGTTTCATAATGTAGAATTTTTCAGTTTAGAAAACAAGTCCAGGACACAGACTCTATTTTATGTAACTTCCCCAATAGGGCTCACAGCAACATCCCATAATCAGATGCATTAGTATTTCTATGGTGAAACATACAAATAGTCATACCAAGTGGGATTGCAACTGAAAATAATGTCTCAATTTCAGGTCAAATTCTGCAGCCAAAAGAATCTGTGCCAAACTTGGGGAAAATTTTCTGGTTTTCAGAGCTTTTAGGATGGTGGATCTGCAGCTAAGGGATTGTGGGCCAAAAATCTGAAATGAGAATGAGAAATTGTCCCCTCGGTATTTTACAGTCTAAAATCGGTATTACAGAAGCTGATTACAAATCAGCATCACCTCTGTCGTTATTAATACATTTGTTCATTTAATTTCTCTAGTGTTCACAGTTCAACAAGCCTCACTAGGGTTCTCCTAAACTTGGAGCCCTGGAGAAAAAAAAAGGGGGGGGGGGATTAAATTCCTAACAGCTGAAAGTGAGCAAGACTCAATGTTATAGGTTCAAGTCCCCCCTAATTAACAGGCTAGGCCTGGGACTCTTACTTGTGGCCAACAGCAAAGCCACCAAAACTCTGCCAATGAGGCGGCAGGGAAAGGCATGAGTCAGTCTCTCATTTGGATGCCCTTAGCCTGTCTGGACACCCTGCAGGGCAAGACTGCCAGGGTGTAATTGCAGAAGGATCTGTACAGCCTCCAGGGAAGCACTCATGGACCTGAAGCTTGGCATGGAAGCATTCTGACTCAGGAAAATGGATTCATGCTGCGTCCTAAAGGGAGGGAGCAGCATAAGAGTGTGAAGAGCCTACAAGAACCACACCCTTGGGTATCCCTGAGGGGCACCTGGGTGACATGAATGTACTGCTGCACGGTTAGTAAGGAGAGATTTCAACAACGGAATGTAGCAAAGTCAGCACCATCAGCACATCAGGAATCTTGGCACAAGCATCACCGCCAAGTACAGGAAATCAGCAGATGCCCCAGGACAATTAAAAGGACTCTCTGTAAATGCTTAAGACATCCCAGAAGCCTCCCCCCAAATGGTTAGAGACTTTGAAGAAGAAATTCTGTAATTGCAAATATTTGCTTTGGGGAGGTAGAACAGAGGCTCAGTGGCAGAGTTCTCGCCTGCCATGCCAGAGACCCAGGTTCAAGTCCCAGTGTCTACCCATGCAAAAAATAAAAATACATATATACGCTCCGGACAGTCTGAATTCCAACTTTACCACATAGTAGCTATACAATCTTGTGACATGACCTTTCTGAGCCATAGTTTCTTCATCTGTAAAATTAATAAAAGAATAATTATCACACAGAGTTGTAAAGAGTAAATGAGCTAATGTATATAAGTTGCAAAGCACAGGCTTGGCACCTAGTAAGCATTCAGTAAATGAGGGCAGAGCCAAATAAAAAACACGAACTTAGTTTTATGCCCAAAATGTCTAAGGGCTAAGAAACAGAAGTTACAACTGGACGGAAAAAAGAGAGAGCATGAGAACAAAATTCTCTCTTCCCTAACTTTTCACTCACTCTCTTTCTGCTCTTCTTAGCCATCTAGGAAACTTGAAATATTTGCACTAAAACACATTTTTCTCTAACAAACCTGAGTCCCTTTCTCATGTTGCTTAATCCTCAGCAATATCCTTTGGAGAAAGGTCCACAGCAATTAAAACCTGGAATTGACTGGAGAGTGAATATAAGATATTATCTGGCCTGGGGTCACATAAGTTCTCATTAGCTTCTCACTCCCAATATAAACATAGCATCCTATTACTCTTCATCTTGTGTTATCTGGAAGAAGCACATGATTACATCAAATTTACAGAGCTCCACGTTATGTTCTTTAATATTTGGAGTGTAAAGAATCAATTTCCTAATTTTAGTAGAAATACATATTTTCAATGATTTTAAATTGTGTAACACAAACTCCCCAGATCCCAAGGCAGAATATCACCGTCCTAGTATAGAAAATGCTTATTGCAATGTCAGCCAAGTTTGTTCAGTTGGTTACAGTCTGATAGCAACAAAGCTAAAGCCATGGATTTTAGTCTACGGCACAATCTACGGTAATAAATACCTTAGGCTGAGCAAAGACACACTGAATTTCTAACTCCAGATGATTAACCTAGGAACTGAGTACAAAGTATCACCATTGTTAGAAAACTATTCAGTAGGTCAGAGGCATCACAAGGTATCACAATTTCTCAACAGACTGCGTTTAGAAGGAAAAGAAAAAAAATCACTGAGAGGGAATTTATCAATGAAATCATCCTTCTATTCTTTGATAAAGGCCTATCGTACCAAGGGAAAATTATAAGTGGCTATAAAATTATAGGAGCCATATGCACTCAAAAAGATAATTAATAAATAAAGGGCCTTAAGGAGCCAGCCCTGGGACGTACTGCAGAAAGAGCATAGCAAGCAGCAGAAACAGCAAGTGCAAAGTCCCCGAGGACTAACTAGGAATTAGTATGGAAGAGCAGAAAAATTGCAGAGTGACTTGAATCGAGTGAGCTTAAGGACCAAGTGACAAAAGTTGAGGTCACAGAGGTAGGTGGAAACTAGATTTCACTGGGCTTTATAAGGCCATGAGTAGAAGTTAAGGTTTTTTCTGAGCACGATGGGAAGCTATTAAAGGTTTAAACAAGAGCTATATGATCAAATTTACATTTTAACAAACACCACTCTTCCTGTATGTTAAGAATGGATTAAAAAGAAGCAAGAAGGGCAACTGGGAGACCATCTGGGAGGCTACCTACTGCAGAAGCAGAGGCAAGGGATGGTGACGATGAAGTAAAACGCTAACCGTGGAGACAGAAAAAAAGTGGATGAATTTCAGAAATATTTTGATGACGAGAGAACTAATTTCATGTGGCGGATGAAGAATAGGGAATAAATCAAGGGTGGATTTTAGTTTTGGGATTGAGCAATTAGGCAGATGGTGGCACCATTTACTGAAATGGGTGGTATAAATGATGGACACTTATTCTTCATTTACTCATCATATTTGACTATTCTTCATGTATGTCATAAGCTATGTACTCCCTTCTATCTAACGGTTACTAAAGACCATCCAATGGTCAAATCCAGTGACTTCCTCTCTATTTAACCTCTCTTCACCTAACACTGTAACATTTCCTCTCCCTTAAAATGTCATCCTCTCTTGGCTTCCAAGACACCAAACTTTCTCAGTTCTTCTACTTACGGTGTCTCCTTCTCAGGTTCTTCCCTGTACCCCAGGGCTCACTCTGTCTTTGGTCCTCCACTATTTTCTTCAATACACTTACCCTTAATGACCTCTTCTAGTCAATCCCCAGCTTTAACTACCATCCTCATGAGATCTCCCAAATCTGCATTTCCAATCAGAAATTTCTGCTCACCTCTAGAGCCATCTATTCAACTGTCTTGGTCCATCTCCATTTGGCTGTCTCATTAGCATCTCAGAGTCAACATATCCAAATGCAACTTCATCATTCTCATCCCCTATTTCTCCTATCCCTGTATCCCACATTCTTCATCTGTGAAAAGTCCAGCCTTCCAAAAATGCCCAGTTTCCCAAACCAAAGCCTTGGATCTTAGATATCTCCTCTTTCAAACAAACATCAGATGAGTTTCTAAGCACTATTACTTTCAAAATAACTCGTGAGTAGATCCTCTCTTCATATCCCTCTGCTTTAATTCAGAAAGATATTCTCGCAGCCCTTAGGATAAAATTCAGCCTTAAGAGTGGCAAACATGGCCCTTTGTGAGTTATAGTCTCTGGCTGGCTCTCCTGCCTCAACTCCTACTATCTCCCATATACACTCACACTTCCCACCACAAGGGTTTACCAACAGGTTCATCATGACACTAAGACTGTAAATGCGGTTTCCTTTTCTGTGGTCTGCCCGGCCTGTGTCTATTTAGATTAAAACATCCATTTCTTGTACAAATTTTAAAAATGTTTTTGCATGAGGAAGAACAAAGGAATGTCATTACTGCAGGGTGCTGAAAACAGATGGTAATTAATATTTAAAAATTTCAACTTATGTGTGAGACTAAAGCAAAAAAAATGCTTATTTGGTACGAAATTTACATTTTGACTAGTGCATTTCCTAATATAATGTATATAGATAGCTTGGTTGAACGCCATAAATACATGGAACCTTGGGTAGGACATGAGATTTTGTTGTTTGTCCAGAATGATGCTCTGATGAATCCCAGAGTGATTTGATCAGTGAGTGGAAAAGTATGTGCAATGTCCCCTTCGGGGAATGGTGAGAAAGGGGAGAAATTCAACTTCCCCAAGTTGAATTCTTGATATTCTCACAAGCAGTGTGGACAACCAAAGCTATAGGCTGAGCCCCCAGTCTTGGGGTTTGTTCATATGAAACTTAACCCCACAAAGGATAGGTCAAGCCTACTTAAAATTTAGGCCTAAGAGTCACCCCCAAGAGAGCCTCTTTTGTTGCTCAGATGTGGCCTCTCTCTCCAGCCAACACAACAAGCAAACTCACTGTCCTCCCCCTGTCTATGTGGGACATGACTCCCAGGGGTGTGGACCTTCCTGGCAACATGGGACAGAAATCCTAGAATGAGCTGAGACTCAGGATCAAGGGATTGAGAAAAACCCTAGAATGAGCTGAGACTCAGCATCAAGGGATTGAGAAAACCTTCTCGACCAAAAAGGGGAAGAGTGAAATGAGACAAAGTGTCAATGGCTGAGAGATTCCAAACAGAGTCAAGAGGTTATTCTTATGCATCAAGTAGATATCATCTTGTTATTCAAGATGTAACGGAGAGGCTGGAGGGAACTGCCTGAAAATGCAGAGTTGTGTTCCAGTAGCCATGTTTCTTGATGATGATTAAATAATGATATAGCTTTCACAATGTGACTGTGTGATTGTGAAAATTTGTGTCTGATGCTCCTTTTATCTACCTTGTCAACAGAAGAATAGAACATATGGAATAAAAATAAATAATAGGGGGAACAAATGTTAAAATAAATTTAGTTTGAAATGCTAGTGATCAATGAAAGGGAGGAGTAAGGGGTATGTATGTATAATCTTTTTTTTTCTGTTTTTGTTTTATTTCTTTTCTGAATTGATGCAAATGATCATGATGATGAATATGCAATTATGTGATGATATTGTGAATTACTGATTATATATGTAGAACGGAATGATCATATGTTAAGAATGTTTTTGTTTGTTTGTTGTTAATTTTTTAATTAATAAATAAGTAAATAAATGAACAAATACAGCCCCCCCCCAAAAAAAACATTCATTTCTCCAGCACCATTCCTGGAACTTTGTTCTGAGATGATGCCCCTCATTCAAACTCCCACAGTATACCTTTATCAAAACACTTCTTGCAATAGGCCAAGCCAGGGATCTTGAGGCGTACTCTTGTGAAGCTTATTGACGTAGCTGAAAAGCTAAGCCTACTGATAGTTATGCTGAAGAGTAATAGACCTATTTTGTTGCTCAGATGTGACCTCTCTCAAAGCCCAACTCTGCAAGTAAAATCATTACCCTCCCTGCTATATGGGACTTGACATCCAGTGGTGAAAGTCTCCTTGGCAACATGGGACATGACTCCCAGGGATGAGCCTGGCCCTGGCACCTTGGGATCAACAATGTCTTCCTGACCAAAAGGGGGAAAAGAACTATAACAAATAAGGCATCAGTGGCTAAGAGATTTCAGATACAGTCAAAACTACTCTGGAGATTACTCTTGGGCAAGCTTCAGCAACATATTGCTGTTTATCATGGTTTGCCAACCCCCAAACCAAACCATTTTTGCCAACTCTACAGAACACCTGGGGCTTTATCTGAGATTCCACAAAGGTTCCATGTATTATGATTACTTTCTAGAAGCCTAAAACTTCCGGAAGGGTTCCTGGGCCAGATGGGTCTTCGAATCCAGAGGGGCCAGCCTCTCCAGAACATCAAATAGTTCTATCCCCCTATCTCATGTTATCAAAAGCCCTTTCCAACATGAAAAAGTTAGAATGGGCATAGTCCAAATACCCCTAAAGATTGGGAGAAGGATCAAAGGAGAGGGTGGAGTTATAACAGAGAAAACAGGATTTAACAAATAAGTATGACTGCTGAAGTACTATATTTTTCTTTATTTTAGTCTCCAGTGTCTTAGAGCAGCTAGAAGGAAAAACCTAAAATGTGGATCTGTAATTCATACCAAACTCTGAAATCTGTTCTATAACTAATTGTTGCAGTGTGTGTTGAAATTTACTGTTTTTTGTATTTTTGTTATTTTTCACAATTAAAACAAAAAAAACACTTCTTGCACTTATCACACTGTTTTTCCCACTGAACTGTAGGGCACAGACTGTCCTTTCTAGAAGGGTTTGGTGCTTAGCACTTAAAGATGCTTATTAAGTGTTTGCTGTGAGGCATGCAGTTAGGTGAATGAAACTTAAGGTCAGTATGTTGAGTGAAATAAGCCAGAAATGAAAAGACAAATATTATACCCCCTCACTAATATGTACAAACTATAATGTGCAAACTCTGAGAATTGAATCCAAGAGCACAGGTTATCAGGGGAAGGTTTGTTGTAAAGGTTCCTAGTTTGTAAACTCTTACAGCAATCATATCTATTCCTCAGTTGTAACTGTTATTTCTAAATTCTGAGAAGTGAAGCTCTTTGTGTATTACCTGGTCATTCCCAGAAATTTCAGGTATTTGTGTGACACCTGAGACTCAGAGCTATGATAGTCCTGAAGCTATGAAAGTCAGCATTACCCCATTCAGGAACTGTTAAAAAAGCTGAGAAAGAGATCAGATTTCAATTAGAGATATGAATGAAGCAAACCCAGGTAGGACTAAGGTAAATAATACTAAAGGGTAAAGGATGATACTGACTGTGTTTTAAATCTTCAACTTCTGTGTAAGACCAAATGAAGAGATGTTTATTTGGTGCAAAATTTATATTTTCTGTAGCATACGTCTAATTTAGCCTGTATGGCCAGTTTTTTTCGAACACAGTAATTACCTGGAACCTTCAATAGGGAATGACATCTTATTAGTTTGTACAGGTTAGTTTGGTGTCCCGATGCATCCCAGAGTAATCTGGGCAGAGAATAAAAAAATATTAGCAAAATCCCCTAGAGGGACTGAGAAAACTGTGGAAATATTAAACTTCCCCACCTGGGGAATTTCTGATATTCTTGCAAGGTGTGGGGACTGCCAATTTAATAGGCCAACCCCTTGATCCTGGGGCTTGCCCTTATGAAACCTATTTCTGCAAAGGAGAAGTTAAACCTATTATAATTATGACTAAGAGGCACCCCTAGAGAACTTCTTTTGTTGCTCAGATGTGGCCATCTCTGCAGGTAAACTCACTGCCCTTCCCCTTATGTGGGACATGATTTCCGGGGTATAAATCTCCCTGACAACATGGGACATGACTCCCGGGATGAGCCTGGCCCAGGCATCACGGGATTGAGAAAGCCTCTTGACCAAAAGGGTAACAGAAATGAGACAAAACAAAGTTTCAGGGGCTGAGAGATTTCAAATCGAGTTGAGAGGTCATTATGGAGGTTAATTCTTATGCATTCTATAGATATCCTTTTTAGTTTTTAGTGTATTCCAATAGCTAGAAGAAAATACCCGAAACTGTTGAACCATAATCCAGTAGCCTTGATTCTTTTTTTAAAAAAAACACACAAATTAATACTATGTATTGTTTGTGGATACATACATACAAAGTAAAACTGTAAAAACATGTACAGAAAGGCTGCCCCTGAATTAAAAGATATTAACACTTGTTGGATTTCACTCATATTTACAGGGATACGAGTTATATCATTCTCTTTACTGTAACTTTCGGCATGTTTTAAATGTTTACATTTTTATTTCTTTTTTTTAAACTTTTTAATTCTATAATATAACATACATAAAAAGCAACAGTTTTCAAAGCACTCTTTAACAAGTAGTTAGAGGACAGATCCCAGAGTATGTCATGGGCTACCATATCATCCTCTCAGATTTTTCCTTCTAGCTGCTGCAGAATATAGGAGGCTAGAAGGCTTAAATATATTTTTTATCACCGCAATCGACTCTTTTCCTTTCTTTTTTGTGAAATATAACATATATACAAAAAAAAGCAATAAATTTCAAAGCACAGCACCACAATTAGTTGTAGAACATTTTTCAGAGTTTGACATGGGTCACAATTCCACAATTTTAGATTTTTTACTTCTACCTGCTCTAAGATACTAGAGACTAAAAGAGATATCAATTTAATGATTCAGCAATCATATTCATTTGTTAAATCCTATCTTCTCTGTATAACTCCCATCACCTTTGATCTTTCTATCCCTCTTTAGGGATGTCTGGGCTATGGCCGTTCTAACTTTTTCATATTGGAAGGGTCTGTCACTAATATGGGGTAGGGAGATGGAACTATCAGCAAGAAGAAACATTCAATAGCTGTCTATGATTAAATAAAAGCAACAGCTGACTTTGACATACCAGCATGCATCTTTCGTAACTGAGGAGCTGGGTATGCCCAAGGTATATATGGCTATTATTCTGGTGATCTTATTATTTTCTTATTGGCATTTTTTTCAGTTTTACTACTTTTAATACTCTGAGTTTAATTAAGACCACCCTGACCAGTTTGTCCTCGATTGCAATGTCTGTCATTTCATGCATAATTCTATCTGAAGCATACAAAATTTATGACTGACCTTAGTTTTAGGCTATTTCCTACTTGTTCACATGAACACAAATATGATTACCACCACCAACAAAAAAGCGCACACAACCTTTTTTTCTCAGAAGAGTCTTCTATACAGACTATATTGTGTCTTATATATGCAAAATGCATCTACATCTACATCTGCTTGTCTCTGGGGGAGGCTGTATTTATACTTTGTTGCCCCTAGAATCATTTGTTAAATGGAACACTGATAATTCAACAGAACTTTACCTATTTTTCCCTGTTCCAAAGATCACATTAAAGACTTCTCCAAACTCTTTACATGAGATTACTGAGTACCCTCTGGTTTTCAAATAATGTGATGCAACAGGCATTTTGAAAAACAAAAGCAATGAAAAAAGCTACTGGTTTCTTTTGCAGTTGGCCCTCTTTACAACCATTACTTAACCAAATTCTGAGACAGCAACAAGTAATATGCTTTGAACAACAATAACTCCTATGAGAGACACTACTGCAAATGTCCATAAAACAACTCATCCAATAAGCCTGAGCCAAGGAACTGGGGGGGGCAGGGGGGAGGTGAGTTTTGATGCTGTATATCTTGTCCAAGTATCGTGACTATGCCGGAACTATTAGGCATTTGACCAAATTCTTTTAAGCCAGATCATCTCAGGGCCATTCCAAGCTCTTCGTAACGAAACTCAGAAGTAATGTAAATTTCCTCCCGGTGCTTTGCAGACCACAAAGATAAGACTAATGAAGTTCCAGAACTCTTCTTTCGTCACCGAGGCATAGAAAAGGAGTTTGAAAGCATTTGAAACAATTTACAAGGTAAAGCAAAGCACGTGCTTAAACAGGAAAACAAAACCCTACAAATGCAAAACCTGCAATCTTCTGCCACCTCCCAAAGGTGGAGAACCCTGGGTTGCTGAGCCGGAAGGCAGGGAGGGCCTGGGGGACCCAGAGTAACCCGGAGAAGGCAGGGGACGCAGGTAGGGTGCAACGCCGTCAGCCCTGCGCGGCCCGCTCCCCGCGACAAGCCCTCAGGAAGGGGTAAGGTAGGGAATACTCCCCTCCTCCTCCACACTCCCGGATCCAGGAAGGAGAAGAAAGAGGCTCAGCGCCTCCCCAGCCCGTCGCCGGGGCCCGCGCTCCCCTCGCGCTCGCTACGCTCGGCCCCAGGGCGCGCAGGCCGCGCCCCCTCCCCACCCTGGCGCCCGGCGCGTTCTCAGGGCCCCTGACCGCCACCCAGGGGGTGTGTGCGGAGTCCAGGGGCCCCCGCAGCTCCCGCCCCGGCATCACTCACCGAGCCCGAGCGCCGCCGCCAGCACCGACCACAGCCAGCGCCTGCGGTCTGGGGCTGCAAGTGCAGCCCCGGCTCCCCCGGGCACTGCCATGGTCTTCTCGTTGCAGCCCCCGCCGCCGCCGCGTCCCTGGACCCTGGGCCCGACTGCAAGCGGCTCGGCTCGGGGCTGGGGGCTGAAGGCTCGCGGCCGCTGGCGCGGGATCGCACTCCACGCTCGGCTCCCCGCTCCCGGACCCAAGCAGCTGCCAGCCAGCCCTCTCGGCCCCAGCGCCAGCCCCGCGCCAACCCCAGCGGTCTGCTCATTGGTCTGCCCCGTGCCCTTTAGCGGACGCAATTGGAAGATACCGCCTGTCCATCATCCGCCTCTCCTCGGCGGAGCTCCGCCTCCTCTGTCCCACCCCGGCGCCCTAAAACTTGAGCTGCAGGCCCTGCTCCAGGCTGCCGACGGCTGCAGCCGCCTACATCTCCGTCTGTCTGCCGGGCTGTCGGCTGTCTGTCCCGGCCGGTCCGACCGCCTGTCGGTGTGTCCTTTGCCTCTCCTAGGATCCAAATTCCACAGATCTGTTTATTGTCTCTCCTCGCCTCGGGTCTTTGCCGTATACAGTCCTTGCCGGTTGCAGCTCTTCTCGGCTTCTCCCGGCCTCACCTAAAAAAAAATAAGGCAGTCCATTATTAAAAAAAAAAGAAGAAGAAAAAAAAAGAGAAGTAAGATGGGGAAAGACTCGGTCGTCCAAATAGAGCGCATCTCCCACTTGCCGCCTCCCCATGGTCTGTCCCTTGCTGGTACTAGGTAATTTATGGGTTGCAATTTGACAAACACTAGCTTAAAAAAAAAAAAAGTCTACACCCTGCTTTACTTTTCGGAGCCCCCTTTTGGCTTATGGCAGGGGTGGGAGATTGGAACTCGTTCCTACTACCTGGAACGCAACTGAATGTGCTTTTTGTTTTTTTTTTCTTTTTGCATGTCAATGACCTTCAGTTTTTCCATAAAAATGGAGATGGAGGAAAGGTTCCCCACCCTGATTTTGAAGGATCCCTGTTGTCCCTGTCCAGTTAGCTGTCCCTGCCCCACTTGATCACCTTGGCCCAGAAGAGCGACTGCCGCACCAGGCTTGCCCAATAAATATTTGAAACGTGTTTGAAATATTTGAAACGCGTTTGGAAGGATCTTTATGAAAGCAGCCTATATAAAGGGATAGATCCAGAAACTGGAGCATAAGAAGGCTGAGAATGAAGGAAGTAAAGGAAAGATCCAGGCGGGAGGCTCATACCTCCAAGTTTTAGACAGTTAGTACACTTCAAGGTTTTGTCTAAAATGTCAATCCTATCAGCGCCCTTCCTGAAGTCTTTGCGGTCTTGTAGTAAAGCAAAATCATAATATTTACTTTAATATTAATGAGAGACAACCAAAAAAACTCGACAGAACTCTCTTGCCTTATTTCTGTCTACAAGATCCTTATGAAGTGTGTGCGGAACGTTAGAAAAAAATGCAAATGCATTAACTAAGTAACTACTTTGTACTGTAGATGTGGATCACCTAGACTTTACTCTCACAAAGCACATAAACTACCACTGTGGACAAACAAGCCCTCAACTAAAATTTTTAAATGCTTGAAAAAAGAATGAATAAAGGAAAAACCCAAGGCATCTAGGAATAGTTGTTCTCAAAAAAAGATGCATGTCGTTTTAAAGTTTCTCTGCTGATTGTGATATGCCTCAATATACATGTGCACACACATACCTTACCTTTCTGAGAACCACTGGCCTACGAAGTATCCAGAAGGGATTCACAGAGGATGTAATATTTAAGGTGGGTATTAGAGGATGTATAAATCTTCATCAGAAAGGAACAGGAAAATCTAATGCAAACAGGGCAAGCAAACACAGAAACAGGAAAACACATGCCAGGTGCAAGAAATAATGGGAAAATACTCTGTGGTTTGGAATTTCACAGTCATAAAGGCCAAGAGTGGGAGGAGAGGACACTAGAAAAATAGGCTGTAATTAGATTTTGAAAATCCTAGACTTGTCACTCTGTAGACAGTTGGGCTTTTAAAAAGGGAAATGACAAGTTCAGATCTGTGTTTTAAATGGATAACTACTGCAACAGACAAGGCAGGAGTGAAGAATGCATGGATTAAGGGATTGGCGGTGGAGATAGAGAGTAAGACAGGATTAAGAGACAACTGAGGAAAGAATACTAAGGATATAAATTGGACAGAAGGATAATCAAAAGAGAAAAGTCAAGAAAGACAGATGTGACCTCCAGCTTCTAGCCTGAGTAGAAAATGATGCTACCAGTTAACCAAGACTAAAATCCCAGGGAGAGAAACCAAGCAGTTTGTGAAGGAAACTGAAGAGCTAGGCCTTGGATACCACATAGTTGGAACCAAAAGGCAGTTGGACATCTAGGTCTGAAGCCCAGGGAAGTAACAAAAGGGCTAACGTAAAACCTGCCTGCAGTGAAGGCAATTGTGGTTCCACAATAAACAACATCATGCAATTAGTCCCAAGTGAATTGACTGCACTGCTCCTCAAGTAGGCAATGTAAAGGAAAATTTACTTTCTGAGACCTTGTTTCTAGGAAGGGTCTGAGGGTGTGTCTGTGGGAGCATTTCCCTGGAACTCCTGGCTGCTCTCCAGGTTCGGCTGCTTCTGGAACCAGCCCACCAGTCTCCTTTCTCCCCTGGCTCCAACCCCCAGCCAGTTTCTTCTCCTCCTGCCCCCGATAACCTGTGTCAATCTGCCAAAGGCAGGGAAAGCAGACCAGAGAAAGCACACAAGTACACCTTGAATATGAGGTGTTTCCCGGGGTTTTAGACTCTCAGAGCTCAAATATCTAGAAAAGTTCAGATATTTCCACAACTTTCACAACCACCTGAAAGCTAATGGAATTCATTCCCTTGTACTCCCTTTTGAAACCTTTCATCCTTAGCACCTACAGTATGAAGTCCGGCCCCCAGTGCGTGGTGTGCCCATCCCTGCCGACTGCTTTTGCAGGTCCTCTTTGCTCCAGCTGGACCGTCCAAACCTGCCTTCAATTCCCCTAATGTGCCATACCTCGTGACTTTGTTGGCACTGCTTCCTCAGACTCTATACACAGGCTAGGCACGACCAGTTAATCTTTTTCAGAGCATAGATCTGCAGAAAGTTTTCCTGCAGTCCCTAATATCTCCCTACATTGCCCTGTGTAGACTTGACCACCCATGCCCTTATACAACTCTGCACCCATACAGATTTCTGTCAATGCGTCTTTTGGTTTAATAACAGGACCCATTTTTCAGAGCCGTTGTGAACATGAGTGAGATAGTAATGTAATGTTTCCACGCTAAGTGCCTAGCACATGGGAAGACCTCAGTAAGTATTACTTATTTACTTATTTATTTAATAGCACACTTTCTTGCAATTATCTGCTCACCTCTCTGTTTCCCATTATAAGATGTTCCTTCCTGAGGGACTCAAGGGACCTGACATACAGTTTTTTATTTTCCCAGCACCTAAGACAGAGCCTGACTCATACCTGAGGCTTATCTCCTAAGACTCTCACCTTTACCCCCTTGCCCCCTTGTGCTGGTTTGAAAGGATGTATGCCCCCTAGAAAAGACATGTTTTAATCAAAATCCCATTTCATAAAGGTAGAATAATTCCTATTCAATACTGTATGTTTGAAACCGTAATCAGATCATCTCTCTGGATGATGTGATTTAGTCAAGAGTGGTTGTTAAACTGAATTAGGTGACGACATGTCTCCACCCATTTGGGTGGGTCTTGATCGGTTTATTGGAGTCCTATCAAAGAGGAGAATGCTGCAGCACCACGAAGCAGAGAGTCCACGGGCCAGCGACCTTTGGAGATGAAGAAGGAAAATACCTCCCGGGAAGCTTCATGAAACCAGAAGCCAGGAGAGTAAGCTGATGATACCATGTTCGCCATATGCCCTTCCAGCTGAGAGAGAAACCGTGACTGTGTTTGCCATGTGCCTTTCCAGATGAGAGAGAAACCCTGAATATCATCGGCCTTCTTGAACCAAGGTATCTTTCCCTGGATGCTTTTGACTGGACATTTCTATAGACTTGTTTTAATTGGACATTTTCTCGGCCTTAGAACTATAAACTAGCAACTTATTAAATTCCCCTTTTTAAAAGCCATTCTGTTTCTGGTATATTGCATTCCGGCAGCTAGCAAACTAGAACACCCCTCCACTAAGCCACACTTCTCTGGAACATTTCTGTAGCTGGCTCTCTATTAGACTATCCATATAACTCACACCCTTCAAGCCTTTGCTCAAATGTTCCTTTCTCAGTGAGTCCTATCCTGACCCACCCATTCAATCGCAAACCCTCCCTACACCATTTAGTTCTTCATTATGTTTATTGTGTATTGTATCTCCTCCCACTAGATTGTATGCTCCACAAAGGCAGGGCTTTTTCTTTCTCTTTTGTTCACAGATCCAGCACCTTGTACACAGAGGTGTTCAGTGAGTATTTGTTGAATGAATGAATGAATGGATGTTTATTGAATTGATGAATCTAGAGAGTTACGAAGCTAGAAAATCATGCTAGGCTGTTTTAGCCATAGGCTTGAGCTATAGTTTCTAATCCTCTTATAGAGATAGTAAATGGAAAAAATCCTTGGATGTGCAGTCATAACTGTTAACCTGAGGATCCGGCTCAACTAAACCTCTTCTTCAGACACCTCCTTCTTTTCGGAACCCCTCTTTCCAACTTAAGCAGTCAAGGAAATACAATCAGAGTCTACTGAGTATCTCCAGGCAGGTCCAACAGATCCCTTTCAATGGGCTGTTGCCTCCCATGGGAATGGATACCTTGGGTAAAATTTTCCTCACAGAGTCAATAACAAGGAAAAGTCAGAAAGGCCCAAAGAGAGTGTGAACAGAATTGCACAAAGAAGAGAATAAGGAAAAACTAGCCTGTCACCAGAAAATAGGTGCTGGGAAGTTTGTCAGTAGAGAGGTAGCAGGACACAAAGATGGATCTAATTCTGGGAACAGATTATAACTTCTAAGGAGGGGATTATGTCTTGCAGAGAAGAAAAATCTCTGAGACCTTCGCTAAAAATGGCCAGTGTTTTTATCATCAGGTTATATAGGGCAGTTTGAAATGTAATTTTTGCCAATTATTATTACAAATATAAAAACTAGTCTCTTTCAAACAGAGTGGAGAGGTGTGTTAGTCAGTTGTCAACTTGGCCAGGTGAGCATACCTAGTCTTGTTGCTGAGGACATAAGCCAATGGTGCGTGAACCTCATCTGTTGCCAATTACATCTGCAGTCAGCTAGGAGGCGTGTCTGCTGCAATGAGTGACGTTTGACTTAATTGGCTGGTGCTTAAATGAGAGATCGCAACGTAGCACAGCCTAGCAGCTTGGCATTCCTCATCTCAGCACTTGCAGCTCAGCCCAGGCCTTTGGAGAAGTCAGCCCGGGGAAAGTTGTTGGAACCCAGGGGCCTGGAGAGAAGACCAGCAGAGACCATCCTGTGCCTTCCACGTAAGAAAAGAGCCTCAGTGGAAAGTTAGCTGCCTTTCCTCTGAAGAACCAACAAAATAAATCCCCTTTTATTAAAAGCCAATCCGTCTCTGGTGTGTTGCATTCCGGCAGCTAGCAAACTAGAACAGAGTTGGTACCGGAGAGTGGGGTGCTGCTGCGGTTTGCAAATGCCAGATCTGCTGGAACTGTGTTTTGGATGGCTAAGGGGAAGACTTCGGAGGAACTGTGAAGAGATTGATGGAGAAGTCTTGGAGGGCTTGAAGAGACTGTTGGTGTAAATGAAACCACCGCCAATCTTGACAAAGGAGGACACAAAAGGGAGAGGTTGGAGTTTGCAGAGTGAGAACCATGGAAGTTCGGGTCTGAAGCCAAGAAACCTCGGCCAGGAGAGTGGACCCACCTGTATGTGTGGAGAGGGTGAGTCTCCCCTCTCATTGCAGTGGAATAGTTGTGCAGCCTCGGGCCTTGGAAAAGGCGTAGCACGCTCCTTGGGGGACTGGGAGAGCCTGGCTGCCACCATGTGAAGGGGTTGAGCGTGCGCCCCAGAAATGGCAGAGAGCCCAGGGGTGGCCCTGATGCCTGGAGAGAGTGGAGCCCAAAGGTGGTCTCCTCGATGTTCCCCAAGGTTGATTTGGAAAGAGGCCGGCCACTGCATAGGCCCTTGGAAGGGGTGGGACTGCCACTTTCTACAGCCGAAGGATAAATGACTTTCAGACTTGGAAATCCAATGGTGTTTGCCTGCAGATCTTCCTTCCAATTTCTCCCTATGGAAATGAAAATCTGTATCCTGTGAATATCCTCCTTTGCTTATTGGCATCGGACTTGTTTTGAGATTCACAGGTCCACAGCAAGAGAATTTTTTACATCTATTTAAGGTGATGCTTGAAGTTGCCAAGTTGACAAGGGGTGGACATGTGTTAGTCAGTTGTCAACTTGGCCAGGTGAGCATACCTAGTCTTGTTGCTGAGGACATAAGCCAATGGTGCGTGAACCTCATCTGTTGCCAATTACATCTGCAGTCAGCTAGGAGGCGTGTCTGCTGCAATGAGTGACGTTTGACTTAATTGGCTGGTGCTTAAATGAGAGATCGCAACGTAGCACAGCCTAGCAGCTTGGCATTCCTCATCTCAGCACTTGCAGCTCAGCCCAGGCCTTTGGAGAAGTCAGCCCGGGGAAAGTTGTTGGAACCCAGGGGCCTGGAGAGAAGACCAGCAGAGACCATCCTGTGCCTTCCACGTAAGAAAAGAGCCTCAGTGGAAAGTTAGCTGCCTTTCCTCTGAAGAACCAACAAAATAAATCCCCTTTTATTAAAAGCCAATCCGTCTCTGGTGTGTTGCATTCCGGCAGCTAGCAAACTAGAACAAGAGGTTATCCTGGAGGTTATTCTTATGTTATATATAGATATCCCTTTTCAGTTTTTGGAGTGCCTAGAGGGAAGTACCTAAAACTGTTGAACTGTGTTCCAGTAACCTGGATCCTTGAAGACGATTGCATAAAGATGTAATGTTTACAATGTGATGGTATGATTGTGGAAACCTTGTGTCTGATGCTCCTTATATCCAGCTTATGAACCGATGAGTAAAAAAATGTGAGGGAAAAATAAATAAATAGTAGGGGGGAAAAGGTAAAATAAATTGGGTAGATGGAAACACTAGTGGTCAATGAGAGGGAGGGGTGAGGTGTATGTGTAAGTATTTTCTTTTTTCTTTTTATAGAGTGATGCAAATATTCTAAAAAATATGATCACAACTATGTGATGATATTGTGAGCCATTGATTGTGCACCATGTATAGAAAATATGTGTATGAAGATTTTTCTCAGTAAAACACACACTGTGCTGGTTTGAAAGGAAGCATGCCCCCTAAGAAAAGCCATGTTTTAATATAAATCCCATTTCTTAAAGGTAGAATAATCTCTATTCAATACTGTATGTTTGAAACTGTAATGAGATCATCTCCCTGGTTGATGTGATTTAGTCAAGAATGGTTGTTAAAGTGGATTAGGGGATGACATGTCTCCACCCATTTGAGTGGGTCTTGATTAGTTTCTGAAGTCCTATAAAAGAGGAAACATTTTGGAGAGAGAGATACTCAGAGAGAGCAACACTACAAAGCAGAGAGTCCACCAGCCAGCGACCTTTGGAGATGAAGAAGGAAGACACCTCCCGGGGAGCTTCATGAAATAGGAAGCCAGGAGAGAAAGCTAGCAGATGACGCCGTGTTCGCCATGTGCCCTTCCAGCTGAGAGAGAGGCCCTGACTGCGTTCGCCATGTGCCTTCTCACTTGAGAGAGAAACCCTGAACTTCATCGGCCTTCTTGAACCAAGGTATCTTTCCCTAGATGCCTTTGGACATTTCTTTAGACTTGTTTTAATTGGGACATTTTCTCGGCCTTAGAACTATAAACTAGCAACTCATTAAATTCCCCTTTTTAAAAGCCATTCCATTTCTGGTATATTGCATTCCAGCAGCTAGCAAACTAGAACACACACACACACACACACACACACACACACACACACACACACACACGAGTCTCATGTGCAGAGGACAGTTCCACTGGCCTCACAGATTTCTTTTGGTAACTTTCTCCCTGGTTTCCTCCCATGCAGAGCATAGTAAGTGCCCTTTTAAGGAGGGGTTTGCCTTGGGAACAACTCAGGACTTTATGTCCTTTCTTAATAGAGATAGGAACAACTAGTGCTGGTAAATATATATGGGCAGAATTTTCTAGAGTTGGAATTAGTGGGAGGAGTTGGATGAGGGTGACAGGCACCAAAATTTCAACTAGGTCTTCTACCTCTTGTCCTCTCCCTGGCATCCCCTCCCTCGTTGTCTTTAAGATGAGTTGCCAGAGGGAACTCTGAACTCTGATCTGTGTGTAGTGATAACAAGATACTCCAGATACACTGAGAATTTGACAGTTAATGGCTGAAAATCAGATAGAGTCAAAGACAAATCCACCTTGAGCAAGACTTGCCTGAAGCCAATCTGTTTCATTCATATTTCCGAAGAAAGAATATCTCAGTTCAGAAGCTAAAGAATGTTCCTTGCTAAGGAATGTTGAAAATCTGGCAAATTAGAGTTCTTGGGTACAGAGACACCAAAGAGTAGTGGGGTCCTTACGAAGAAGGTGTTGTTCCAGAACCTTTGGCTAGGCTTCTTCTACCATGGCCGGAATAAAATATTCCTCGAGATTCTCTGTCTCACTTTGCCCTGTAAAGTCCATGTATCACCATGCGACACGAGGATGTAATTCCAGGAAGAATTCCTCCCATTCAAAAGCGGTATCGTGAACGCGGTTTGAGGCTAAAGGGACATGCTCGTGCAGCCTGTGGAGTAAAAGACAAACTCTTTTTCAACCACTAGAGAGAAGTAGAGTAAGGAAAAAACCTAAAATGATAGAACCACAGTAAATTGAAGTGGGGAAGGCCAGTATGGAGGCCTTTTAATAACTTGTTATATTATTTTACCTAACAAGTTGTGTTTTGTAGCTTCCTCATTCTAGGGAAAAAATCTGAATTTCTTAAGTGTCCAGGGCACACTTTTTTCCCAGTTAGTCTTGGATGAATAAACTATCTTGGTATTTACAACTCATTAACATATTACAGGGTATTCTTATCCTCCCTGCCTTGAGCACTAAGAAGAACTGAGGACTCCAATTAGGGTAGTTTCAAATAAAACAAAAGAAGGGCGGGGACTGAATGTTAGAACATCAAAACCATAATTTACTGGTGTCAAACCACAGGAAGAAAGTTGACAATTCAATGTCTGGCACATAGTGCTTGCTAAATGTTTGTCAAATGAATGAACAATCAAATGAAAGGATGAATGAATGAATGAATGATTGAATAACATAGTATGCAATGAAGTAAAATGAATGAATTTGTTTAGGACAGATAACCTGACTACTCAAGTTGTTTCTTAACTGGTTGGATATTTGCTTGAGGGACAAATCACAATTACTGATTGCCCAAGTACCAAAATCTTTATTGCTAAGGAATTTGGAACAAATTGCAGTCATTCAGCAATTATTCATTGGGTATCGGCTTTGTTAGCATAAACCTCAGTGTTAAGTATTTAAGAATTTAAAATATAGCAAAAAAGCCATGGCTTCTTTAATTAATGAGGTTGGAACAATTGGATGGCAATTATATAATTGGTTGCCAATTATACAGTAGAATTCAGTGTCGGTATTTTTTTCTTGGCCTCCAAGAAATTACAATTAGAGGAGATGAGTCTGCTGCAATTAGATGGTTTTTGTGTGTGTGTGTGTTTTTAATTTTTACTGTGGTAACATATACATGATATAAAATTTCCCATTTTAACCACTTTTAAGAATCCAATTCAGTGGTACTAACTGCAGTCACACTGTTGTGCTACCATCACCATCAACCTTTACCTAAACTATTTCATCATCCCAAGCAGAAACTCTGCACTTATTAAAAATTAATTCCCCAATCCCCCCTTCCTCTACTGGACCCTGGAAACTGGTAATCTACTTTCTGTATCTATACATTTGCATATCTAATTATTTCATATAGGTGAAACATGAATATTTGTACTTTTGTGTCTGACTTATTTCATTCAACATGAGATTTTCAAGGTTCATCAATATTGTAACATATATCAGAACTTCATTCCTTTTTCCAAGTGAATAATATTCCCTTATGTGTGCACCCTATCCATTTTGTGTATCCATGAGTTCACGTATTCTTGGACAGTTGGGTTGCTTTCACTTTTGGCTATCATGAATAACACAGATATCTGTTTGAGTCTCTGCTTTCAATTCTTTTGGGTACAATCCAGAAGTGAGATGGCCAGGTCAGACACTAACTCTATATTTAACTACCTGAGGAACTACCAAACTGTTTTCCAGAATGGCTGCACCATTTTACATACCCACCAACAATGCACGAGGGTTCCTATTTCTCTGCTTCCTCGCCAACACTTGTTCCCCCTCTCTGCCATTTTTAAAATATAGTCATTCTAGCAGGAGTAAAGTGGTATGTCATTGGTGGTCTTGATTAGCATTTTCCTAGTGGCTAATGATGTTGAGCATCTTTTCATGCGCTAATTGACCATGTGTATATCTTCTTTGGATAAATGTCTATTCAAATCTTTGCCCATTTTTTAAATTGAGTTTTGTCTTTTCCTTGTTGAATTGTAGGAATTCTTTATGTATTCTGGATATCAAACACTTATCAGATATATGGCTTCCCAGTATTTTCTCTTATTCTTTGGCTATTTTTTCACTTTCCTGATTACGTCTTTTGAAGTACAAGAGTTCTTAATTTTAATGAGGTCCGATTTATCTATTTTTTCTCTTTTGTTCATGCTTTTGATATAAAGTCTAAGCATCTATTACCTAATACTAGGTTCTGAAGATACTTCCCTATGTTTTCTCCTAGGAGCTTTATAGTTTTAACTCTTTGATCCATTTTAAGTATTTGGTCCATTTTTTTTTTAAGTAATAAAGTCTATTAAAAAGAGAGAGTACAGCTTAGAGAGATTAATGAGGGTGTGGCCAAAGGAGGGACATGCATTGAGTGGAGTAGACCAGCTTGCTTTATAGGAATGTTTTACCAGTGGCAGGGTTCCATAGTAACCTTTAAATACTAGGTATCTTCTTTGTTCTAGGAGGAGATAGCTAGCAGAATTCATGTTTTTTTGTCACATACCTGAAATTTGTCTTTGGGCAAATGGCTAACAATCTTTATGACCCTGTGTTTCCTATTATTAACTAAGTGTTTGCTTTAGGCCCAGAATTTTACAAGCTTTTATGGTTTGAGGAGGTTTCATTGGTTTGGGGGAAGTTTGGGAGCTTTAGGGAAATTTTGTCCCAGGAAGTTTACAGCACTGTATTAGTTTCTTTGGAGCTAGATATGAAACAAGGGACTTAGAGTTGTCTGTTAACTCTTTCAGAGCTAAATAGGAAATCAGGGGCCTACAGTTGTCCTATTTTATCCTGCTTCAGTACCCCCCGAAAAAGTTCAATCCCTTTAATCTTAAAGGGAGCTTGAGGGATAAATGTTTGATATTTTTATAGAGTTGAGACAGTACATGTAGGAATATGCCTAATTGCTCTCAATGTTGGAAGGATTGGGGAATATTGGAAAATGCAAAGGTACTATGTTACAACCTACCCCATCCTACATTGCATCTTGCAATCTTGCTTCCACCTCTTCTGCATAAGTTCCTAAGTGCTTTGCCTCCCTGTTCATTGTTTTTTCATATAATGATGTCCAGGTCACACGTGACTGAACAGCCAACCTATGCTATGTGCAGTTGAATTAGAGGAGTTCTGGTGCTTAGGGTTTCCCCTTCAGTAGTTATCCAGATTGAGCTGTTCCAAACAGATGTCACAGATGGGCAGGTCCTGTTTAGATGTACTCGGGCTTTCTTTTGAAAGTCTTTCTGACTTGTAGTTTAGTGCAAACATCACCAAATCTAGAGATACCCTGAGGTCCTTGAATTCAATATTCTTCTGCGAGATCCAGGGAGCCCTTGGCCCCAGGCCCCTGCAGTTCTGGTCAGGGGCGGCCATCAGGGCTTTTGGAGAGGCTTTGCTTCCCTTTGGCAGCTCAACGTATTCTTGGGCCCAGGGTCCTGGCTTCCCACCTCGTGGACAGGGCCCTGGAAACTCTTTCCATCTCCGGGGCTCTTCGGTCTTTGGGGGCACTCCTGCTTCTGGTGTCCCAACTCTCCACATGGATGACAGGTTCCTGGTGGCTTCTGCCCCAAGTGGCCTTGAGGTGGCTGGTTACCTTTTATAGCCACGCCTTACTCCAGTCTTTCCTTACTGAAACGCATGTCTTGAGGGCTGGTTTCTTATGTGGAAGATGCTGTTCTCCTGGGATCTTTTGAAATCACTCCTGCTGAGCTTGCCAAAACATGTAACCGGTGCCCTGCTGGCAATGATGACAGCTGAGCCCTGATCCAGGTTCAATAGTCTTGAAACTAAAAGAATTTAGAGACAAAAGGGCCAGTAGGCATAAGCAGTAAAGTTTATTAAAAAGAGAGAGTACACAATAGAGAGGTTAATACAGTCATGCCCAAGGGAGGGACACGCAGGTCTTTGATCCATTTTGAGTTACTTTCTGTACATGGCCTTTCTTTTGCATGAGGATATCCGGTTTTCTCAGCTCTATTTGTTAAAGAGACTGCATGTTCCAACCCAGTACAACCCCAGACTGAAGAAACGCTAGACCCATAAGTTCGATTAGGGGACTACCGGAAGTGGGTTGGGAGGTGAAAGTCTGCACTCTGCCTGTGCCGGTTTGAAAAGATTTATGTACCCTAGAAAAAGCTATGTTTTAATCCTTACCCCATTTTGTAAAGGCCGCTGTTTCTTCTAATCCCTATTTAGTACTGCATGTTGGAAACTTTAATTAGATCATCACCCTGGAGATGTGACTCAATCAAGAGTGGTTGTTAAACTGGATTAGGTAGAGATATGTCTCTACCCATTCCAGGTGTATCTGGATTACTTTGCTGGAATCCTATAAAAGAGGAAATATTTGGAGAAAGTGAGAGATTCTGAGAGAGCAGAAAAAAACGACAGAGCCACGAGTAAGCCACAAGAGAACGCCGCAGGCGTTTCCTCAAAAAGCTGAATATAGAATTGCCATAAGACCCAGCAATACCATTGCTAGGTATCTACTCAGAGGACATAAGGGCAAAGACACAAACGGACATTTGCACACCAATGTTTATAGCAGCATTATTTACAATTGCAAAGAGATGGAAACAGCCAAAATGTCCATCAACAGACAAGTGGCTAAACAAACTGTGGTATATGCATACGATGGAATATTATGCAGCTTTAAGACAGAATAAACTTATGAAGTATGTAACAACATGGATGGACCTTGAGAACATTATGCTGAGTGAGACTAGCCAAAAACTAAAGGACAAATACTGTATGGTCTCACTGATATGAACTGACATTAGTGAATAAACTTGGAATATGTCGTTGGTAACAGAGACCAGCAGGAGATAGAAATAGGGTAAGATATTGGGTAAATAGAGCTGAAGGGATACAGACTGTGCAACAGGGCTGGATACAAAAACTCAGAAATGGACAGCACAATACTACCTAACTGTAATACAATTATGTTAAAACACTGAATGAAGCTGCATGTGAGAATGATAGAGGGAGGAGGACTGGGGACATAAATGAAATCACAAAGAAAGATAGACGATAAAGATTGAGATGGTATAATCTGGGAATGCCTAGAGTGTATAATAATAGTGAAATGTACAAGGTACAATTTTAAAAATGTTTTTGCATGAGGAAGAACAAAGGAAGGTCATTATTGCAGGGTACTGAAAATAGATGGTAATTAATATTTTAAAATGTCACCTTCTGTGTGAGACTAAAGCAAAAAATGTTTATTTGGTACAAAATTTATATTTTGACTAGTGCATTTCCTAATATAACTTATGTATATAGTTTGACTGAATGCCATAAGTACTTGGAATCTCAGGTAGGACATGAGATTTTGCTGGTTTGTCCAGAGTGATGCCCCGATGAATCCCAGAGTGATTCAATCAGTGAGTGGAAAAGTATCTGCAAAGCCCTCTTCGGGGAGTGGTGAGAACAGGGAGAAATTCAACTTCCCCAAGTTGAATTCTTGATATTCTCACAAGCAGTGTGGACAACCAAAGCTACAGGCTGAGCCCCCAGTCTTGGGGTTTGTTCATATGAAACTTAACCCCAAAAAGGATAGGTTAAGCCTACTTAAAATTTAGGCCTAAGAGTCACCCCCAAGAGAACCTCTTTTGTTGCTCAGATGTGGCCTCTCTCTCCAGCCAACACAACGAGCAGTCTCACCACCCTCCCCCTCTCTACATGGGACATGATTCCCAGGGGTGTGGACCTTCCTGGCAATGTGGGACAGAGATCTTGGAATGAACAGAAACTCAGGATCAAGGGATTGAGAAAAACCCTAGAATGAGCTGAGACTTAGCATCAAAGAATTGAGAAAACCTTCTGGACCAAAAGGGGGAAGAGAGAAATGAGACAAAGTGTCAATGGCTGAGAGATTCTAAACAGAGTTGAGAGGTTATCCTGGAGGTTATTCTTATGAATCAAGTAGATATCATCTTGTTATTCAAGATGTAATGGAGAGGCTGGAGGGAACTGCCTGAAAATGTAGAGCTGTGTTTTCAGGAGCCATGTTTCTTGAGGATGATTGAATAATGATATAGCTTTCACAATGTGACTGTGTGATTGTGAAAACCTTGTATCTGATGCTCCTTTTATCTACCTTGTCAACAAACGAGTAGAACATATGGAATAAAAATAAATAATAGGGGGAGCAAATGTTAAAATAAATTTAGTTTGAAATGCTAGTGATCAATGAAAGCGAGGGGTAAGGGGTATGGTAGGTATAATCTTTTTTTTTCTTTCCCGTGTTCATTTTATTTCTTTTTTTATTGTCTTTTTATTTCTTTTTCTGAATTAATGCAAAGGTTCTAAGAAATGATGAATATGCAACTAAGTGATGATATTGTGAATTACTGATTATGTATGTTGTTTTATTTTTTCTTTATTTTTTAATTAATAAATAAATTTTTAAAAAAAAGAGAGAGAGAGAGAATGCCACAGAACCACGAAGCAGAGGGTCCACCACGACTATTGGAGATAAAGAAGGAAAATGCCCTCCAGAGAGCTGGAGAGGAAGCTAGCAGATGACACCATGTGCACCATGTGCCTTTCCACTTGAGAAAGAAACCTTGAACTTCATCGGCTTTCTTGAATCAAGGTTATTTCCCCTGGATGCCTTAGATTGGGCTTTTGTATAGACTTGTTTTAATTGGGACACTTTCTCGGCCTTAGAACTGTAAACTAGCAACTCATTAAATTCCTCTTTTAAAAGTCATTCCGTTTCTGGTACGGAGTAGTATTCTGGAAGCTAGCAAACTAAAACACTGCCCAAGGCCAAGAGAGAAGAGTGAGAGGGGTGTGTCCAGGGAAAGGCTTATAAAGTTTAACAGTCTCATGAGATTTGGTTGCAACAGAGTTTCAGCAGGCTTTCAGTGAGATTTGATTATTCCGGGTGGGGAGGTGGAAGAGGGGACAGACACATAATATCTTTAACCTTTAACTTCTGTCCTGGTCATGTGGGTAGCTAGGTAACTTGCTCTCAAAACAGAAGAGGGGACAGGGCCTGGGCCAGGGTCCTTACACCCCACCTTGTAGACTGGAACCTTTATCAAAAATCAGTTGTGAGGGTTTATTTCTGAATTCTCAATTCTATTCAATTGGTCTATATGTTTGTCTTTATGCCAATACCATGTCATTTTAAATATTGTTTTTGTAATAAGTTTTGAAATCAGAAAGTGGGAGTCCTCTAACTTTGTTATTCATTTTCAAGATGGTTTTGCTACTTGGGGCCCTTTGCCCTTCCATAAGAATTTGATGACTGACTTTTCATTCTTGTAAAGAAGGCTGTTGGAATTTTGATTGGGGCTAGTTGAATCTATAAATTGCTTTGTTTAATATTGACATCTCAATATTAAATCTTCCAATTCATGAACCCAGCGTATCTTTCCATTTATTTAGGTTTTTTTTTTTTTTTTTTTTAAGAGAGAGGGAGGAAAGGAAGGAAAGACGGATGGAAGAAAGGGAAACATTTTTAAACATTTTCTTGTTTTATTATATTTTGTTTGTTTGTTTGTTTTTTACATGGGCTGGGGCCGGGAATCGAACCGGGGTCCTCCGGCACGGCAGGCAAGCACTCTTGCCCGCTGAGCCACCGCGGCCTGCCCTATTTAGGTCTTTTTTAATGTCAGCTCTCTTTCATAGTTTTCTGTATACAAATCCCTTACATCCCTGGTTAAATTTATTACCAGATATTTCATTATTTTAGTTTCTATTGTAGATAGAAATGTTCTCTTGATTTACTTTTTGAATTGTTCATTGCTGGTGTTGCAATGATCTTTTTCTGGGAAGCTTAGGGTTTGGGATTCATCCAAAGGAATTCACATGACGGGAAGGGAGGAACATTGGAAATTAGGAGTAAAAAGTATCAGCAGTAGTATATACATGGAGGAACGGAGTGTGGAGACAGGAATAGACATTAGCACACTGGTGTTTATGGTGGCAGTGGTTGCAATTCACAATAGATGGAGGCAGCTTAAGAGTACAACTACTGAGGGAAGGAAGGGGGAACTGTGGTGTATACATAAAAAGGACAACTGAGCGACTGCAAGAAGGAATGAAGTTGTGAGCCATGCAACGAGGTAAATGAAACTTAAGGACTGTATGTCGAATGAAATGTCAGAAACAAAAAGACAAATATTGTCGTGTGTCACTCATATGGACTAACTATAATATAAAAACTGGGTGAATTGAAGTGGAGAGCATGGATTATCAGGTTGGGGGGCTATATTAAAGGGTTCTAGATTAAAAGCTCTTACAGCAGTCACATCTATTCCGGAGTTGTAACTGTTATTTCTAAATTCTGAGGTACTGAGCTTTTTGTATATAACTTGGTCATTCCCAGAAACTTCTGGTACTTATGTGACATCTGAGACTCGGAGTTATATCCCAGAAGCTATGAAAGTCAGCAGTACCCCATACAGGAATTGTTTGAAAAGTTGAAAAAGTGGTCAGACTTCAACTAGATGTGTGAATGAAGCTGATTTGGATAGCACTAAGGTAAATCAGAATATAGGGTAAAGGATGATATCACCCATATTTTAAAACTTTAACTTCTGTGAGAGTCCAAAGGGAGAGATGTTTATTTGGTGCAAAATTTTTATTTTGGGTAGCGCATTACCTAATTTAACCTGTATGGCCAGTTAAGTTGAACATCTAAGTACATAGAGTCTTGAATAGGCTGTGAGATCTTGTTGGTTTGTCCAGGTTAGTGTGATGCCCTGATATATCACAGAATAATTTGGGCAGTGAATAAAGAAGTATTTGCAGGGTCCCCTTGGGGCATAGGGGAGAAAGGAGAAAATACTCAACTTCTCTATTTGGATAATTCCTAATATTCTCACAAGCAGTGGGGACAAAAAAAATCAATAGGCTGAGCCCTCAATCTTGAGGTTCACCCCTATGAAACTTATTCCTGCAAAGGAGAAGCTAAGCCTAGTTATAATTATGCTTAAAAGTCACCCCCAGAGAGCCTCTTTTGTTGCTCAGATGTGGCCTCTCTAAGCCAACTTGGCAGGTGAACTCACTGCCCTCCTCCTTACATGGAACATGACTCCCAGGGGTGTAAATCTCCCTGGCAACGTGGGACAGAACTCCTAGGATGAGCTGGGACCTGGCATCATGGGACTGACAAAAATGGTGAAGAGAGAACTTAGTTAAAAATGATGTTTCAATGGCTGAGAGATTTCAGAGTTGAGAGTTTATCCTGGAGGTTACTCTTATGCATTATATAGATATCCCATTTTAGTTTATGCTGTATTGGAGTTGCTCAAGGGAACTACCTGAAATTGTAGAGCTGTGTTCCAGTAGCCTTGATTCTTGAAGAGGATGGTATAACTATATAACTTTTACAAAGCGACTGTGTGATTGTGAAAACCTTGTGTCTGATGATCTTTTATCCAGGGTATGGACAGATGAGTAAAACACTATGAATTAAAAAAAATAAATAATAGGGGGGATAAGGGGTAAAGTAAATTGGGTAGATTGAAACACCAGTGGTCAATGAGATGGAGGGGTAAGGGAGATGGGATGTATGAGTTTTTTCTTTTTTCCTTTTATGGAGTGATGCAAATATTCTAAAAATGATCATGGTGGATGAATACACAACTATGTGGTGAACAATAACAACAAAAAGTATCAGCAAGAAACTGGCAATTTGTCTTGTTAGAAAGTATAAGAGCAGACCAATGCAACACCCAGGTCTCAATATGGGAGAGAATCTGGAATATGCCACAAGGACATAGTCACACACTCATTAGAATTTATTAGCCATGAATTTAATAGCGTTACTGTTTTCGAAATGAGGTAAATATTATCAAAATGATAGCTGACACCATTGCTTTCTTATGTATCACTGCTTTTCAAAGAGCAAAAGAGAGGTATATAGAAACGTTTGTTCCTGAAACGCAAAAACATTCAAAGGGTATAGAAACAACATACACACACACGGTACTTAGGGAGTGGAGGTGGAAGGACTAAATATTGTAATATTCTTTTATTAAACTGAAAGTCCCTTTATTATCTTGGCTCGTTGGTCTAGGGGTATGATTCTCGCTTAGGGTGCGAGAGGTCCCGGGTTCAAATCCCGGACGAGCCCGGTTTTCTAAATCTTAAGAGGAATTCGCTTGTTTTAACTTAGGCTGATAAATGCAGTAAATGCAAAACACGAAATGTAGATCTTTTCGAACTCACAGCACATTTTACATTGAAATACAATTAAAAATGTAGCGTGAAAATGTAAAAAGTTTGCTAACGATGGCGTACTACAAAGACTGTCACCACACGTTAATTCCTGGAAGGGGTGTGTGTTAGACGTGGTTTAAACACGCACACGCCAGTGCACGTCCATCTGCACAGCGGTGCTGCAAACCGTCTGCCGAAGGAGGAAGGTGCACCCCCTTTCCTCAGAAACGTTTATTCCCGAACCTGGGGACCCGTTAATCGACGAAGCCCCTTGCTCGTGTTTGGAGGCATCAGAGGGATGTCCACGATTCTGCATAAGGTGCCTATTTTTCAAGTGCGTGTGTTTTGAATGGCTCAAAGCCATTTTAATGCCTCCTACGTACACTAAACATCTTACAAAATTAAGATCAACATTTAGGCTCACGGGACCAGGATACTTTCATTTACGCTTCTAAATGTACAATATGAAAAAGAAAAATAACTTCCAGGAAATACAGAAAAGGAGAGTTGGGGCTCGTCCGGGATTTGAACCCGGGACCTCTCGCACCCGAAGCGAGAATCATACCCCTAGACCAACGAGCCGCTCTCGGCAAAAGCGCTCACGGCCGCTTCCTTCAGCCTCGCCCCGCCCACCTCGCCCTCCTTCCTAGTCGCCGTTGTTCCGCCCGCGACCCTTCTTTCACAATCTGGGCTGTCGGCCCGCCATCTGTGGTCCAGAGCCCTCCTCGCCACGCGGAGGAATCCGGAGGAGGAGCCGTGACGGATAACACACTTTGCCGAGCTAGGCCGACATTCCACTCCAGCGCCCGGGCTCCGCGCCGGGGCCTGTGGCCGCTTCCACCGGATCCCCAGAGCCGCCTTCCCGGAATGGGTACTCGCCGCCCGCCCTTTCCCGGGTGCTGGCGGCGGGCGGGCGGGGACGCGCGCCGGAAGCCCGGCGTGAGCTGGCGCCGCGCAGGACCCCCTCGGGTCACGTCTGACCGCCCAGTGCAGTAGATCCAGCGGCTCCCGGCCCCGAGCTCTAGCCCCTTCCTGGGCGCTCCCGCTGCCCTGGGCTCAGACCACCGTTCGTGAGCTGGGGACCCTGCCGTGCGCCCCACGTCCCCATCCCTGCGCCTGCTGCAGGCGCGGCTCGCCCCGCGTGTGTGAAGTAAGGGAGAGCAGGAAAGACGAGGAGCAGGCCTTCCCCTGCGTGAGAAAGGAGCGATAGGAAGAAGAAAACTCAAAGAGGACAGTGTTAATGGCTTTATTTGAACCTACATTATGGGATATACACACGTGTATTGAACTCATTTGCTAGTCATAACAATCTGTCACTTAGCTGCTGTTTCCCCTGTTTTGCAGATGAAGAAATTGAGGCCCAGAGACGTTAAGCACCTCGCTTAAGGCCACAAAGCTAGAAAGTGGCGACACCGATATGGAACCCCCCAGACTTGGCAGGTGGGATGAATGGGGGCGGGAGTGGGTGGGTGAAAGAGACTGGGTGGGGTATTGGGTGCCGTGGTAGCTCGCAGACGGGGCGAAGGTAGCGTCACTGGGTCAGGCCTATGATCTGGTGCTCTCGGCCCTCCGTACAGATTCGCACCCATGCTCAAGCCCTTCCACCACCCAGGCAAGAGCCCCAGTGCAGTGTCTCCCATAACCTGATTAGACTGTCCTCCGAGGGTCTAGGGGGTATTTTTGTTCTTTCACCTTTTTGACGGAACGCTCCTCACTTTCTACCCCCTGCCCTCCTTTCCTCCTTCCCTCTCCTCCTTACCTCCTGATGCCAGTAGTCCCTTGGGGAACCCACAGATAGGTCAGGGCCAGAGCTCATGCCCTGTGGGGTGTGATCCGGGAAATACAAGTGAAACATCTCAAAACAAAGAACAAATACTGCAGCCCCTCTTTATAATCAATTCTGGCCATGTAGAGAGAACCCAGAGCCCCGCCTCTCCTAGGAGCAGGGGCACGTGGGGGACACAAGCGAGAGGAAGCTAAGGTCTTATTCTAAGAGGATGGAGTGGGATGGGAAGGAGTAAGGGTGAGAAAAATTGTTAACCTATGAATTTCCCCTGCAAAAGTTATCTTGGAAAAAAAATCTTTTTTTAAATTAGTTAACTTAATCACATTTCAGAAAATTTGAAAACCAGACAAAGAAAAAAATTCAGTAGTCCCAATAAAACCAGTTATCACTAGAGTATTTCCTTCCAGTCACTCTGTGACTATTTTCTAGTTTAGTTTTTTTAGAGATAATTTTATCATTTTTCATAAAGTAAACAAGCTTATTAAAAATTCAGGTAATACAGAAAGGCATAAAGAACAAAACACAAATCACCCAAAAGCCAGAATCCAGTAATAAAGATGGTTGAAATATAGTGAACATAATTCCAGACATCTATGAAGAAATCAACAGAAACTGGATAGATAAATATATAAATATTGATATAATTAATTTTATAAGAATGAGATCCTTTTTAATTTAATTAAAAATTTTTGAAAATTAAAAAAGATTTTTAAAATAAGTTTAGATTAAATTCAATCACATCTGTAAAGTCTCTTTTCCCATGTAAAGTAATATTCACTGGTTCCAGGATTTAGGATGTGGACACGTTTTGGGGGGCCACTCTTCAGCCCATCACAGAAGGAGAGAGGAGGAGAATGTGAAAGGCTGCTATTTCCCTCATCTTCTAGAGCAGGGAGCAAACTGACTTATTCTAAACTGAAACAAAGCCTAAAAACCCATAAGAATACAAGGACAGATATATAGACCAATAGAATAAATCCTCACACCTACGGCACGTCAATTCCACTTAAGTCCAGTTCTGGGAAAGAATGAAAGTGGACCCTTTCCTCACACCATATACAAAAATTAACTCAAGGGTGGGCCAAGGTGGCTCAGTGGCAGAGCTCTCACCTGCCTTGCAGGAGACCTGGGTTCAATTCCCAGTGCCTGCCCATATGAAAACAAACAAAATGAACTCAAAATGGATCAAAGACCTAAATAAAAGAGCTGAAACTATAAAACTCTTAGAAGAAAACATAGGGAAATATCTGCAGGGCTTTACATCCAAAGCACAGGCAACAAAAGAAAAACTAGATAAATTAAACCTCATCAAAATTAAAACCTTTAAAACAGGGACTCAGAGACTTGTACACCAATGTTTATAGCAGCATTATTCACAGTAGTCAAACGCTAGAAGCAACCCAAGTCTCCATCAGCAGATGAATGGATAAACAAAACGTGGGGTACACATACAATGGAATGTTACTCAGCCTGATACGTGCCACTACATGGATGAGCCTTGAAGACCTCATGTTGAGTGACATAAACCAGACACAAAGGGGCAGACAGTGTATGATCCACTTATATGAAATATCTAAAATATGTAAACTCACAGAAACAGAAAGAGTACCAGTTACCAGGGGTAGGGGGAGGAGTTATAGGGAGTTAATGTGTAACAGGTGTAGGGTTTATGTTTGGGGTGATGGGAAAGCTCTGGTAATGGCTGGCAGGGAGGGTAGTTCAGCATCGTGAGGGTGATGAATCCCACAGGACGGTGTGCTCGGGAGTCGGTGAAGTGGGAAAGTTTATGTTGTTCATATGTTTCCACAGTTTAATAAAAGAGCAAATTAAGGGACAATGACAATTGAATTCAATATGTGATCTGGGACTGGTTCTAATATTGGAGGCTAAAAGACTCAAAAGGACATTATTGAAACATATGAAAAAAGGAATATAGACTAAGCTTTATGTCAATATTAAATTTCTTGGTCTTGATAACGATACGTAGGGTGGTTACATAAATGAATATCCTTCTTAGGAAATATGCGTGAAAGTATTATGTGTTTGGGATCATGGTATATACTATCTACTCTTATACGTTTAGAAAAGATGATGATAGCTAGATAGATATAGGGATATAGATCAATGGTTGGCTTGATAGAATGATATGGCAAGTAGCAACATATTTAAATTGGTGGATCTGGGTATTGGGGTATTGGGGGATATGCTGGTGCTCTCTGTATGGGTTTTTTAAAAATTAATTTGTAACTGACTGTGTTTTAAATTATTTCAAAATAAAAAGTTTAAGGGGGGGTACATATAGAGAGGGTCCCATCAAATGAAAGTTCTGGTGTGGAGGCAGAGGAGACGGAAGTGGGGGATTCCTGGCTCTTCCCTGTCGGGCCACGGCTCCTGACCAGGTCCTTTGTCCCTTACTGTCTATGGGGACAACTCCCCTGTGATAGTCCTGGTGCTTCCAGTCACAGGGTAAATAGCCCCCTGTTAAGCGCTCTTTGATGGCCCAGTTTGGATGTATCATTGCTTCCTGATTGGTATCCTGCCTTTTCTCCCCTTGTTCCTGAAGAATTATTTAATTACTTATCTTTAAAGTTCAGCGAGGTCCTATAATTTATCTTGCCGTCGACTATTCTCTATCATTTCCCCCTAAAGCTGGAGATTCACTTCCTCCTTTAGTCAGTGACTTTTCCTGTGCTTTAGCTCTGCAGGCTGTATCTGTGTAATTTATCGGAGCCTCTACCGCAGTAATTCAAGTGCTCTCTACTCAGTTTCCCTGTCTGTCATCATCTCTCCAGTTGTCTCTATTATCTTTGTCTTCCTCATCTGTGCTTTCCGTGATTATGGCAAACCTTTCCTCCGGGTCACTCATTATATTTTCAGCCACGTCTATTCTGTTTCTGGCTGTTTCTAAGTTATATATTGATCCTGTGACAATGCCATTTGTGTTCTCAATTTGTCTCCCCAGTGATAGTCTACCTTTTCAATGCGATTATTTTCTTTTGTCAACTCATATTTGAGATCTTCTTACATTAATGAATGTTTATTATTATTAAATTGTCCTTTCTCAGAATACTTAAGGGGACTGTGCTTCTGTTTTGGTGTTGTATTCTCCTAGACTGGGGGGTGGGGTTTGATTTTCAACTTTCTTCTTTCCTTCCTCCTTTCTTACTTCTTTCTGTTTTGTTTTTCCCACCCTTTCCTTCTTTCTTCATTTCTGTCCTTTTGCTCTTTCTTTATCTTTTTCCCTTCAGTCCGTCCTCCTTTTCTATCATATGCTTGCATAATTGCCATGCGTTTTCCTTCTTGGTTCTTGCCCACGATGGGTATCTCTGTCTAAATCTTGTTTGCTCTGATGGTGCGTAAAATTCCCATTGGCATTCTTTCCTAATCTGATACCATTTTTCTTCCTCCTACTGAGCTAAGATTTGAGAGCTAGGAATTGCTTTTAATCTGCTCTTTTGTAGTTTGAGGATGGGTTCAGGGTGAGGGTGGGAAAGAGGGAGTTCTTATCCAGAACACTCCTGAACAATCTAAGTGTTGCCCTCCCTTCTGAGATGATCCCTTTATTGAGGCCTCTACTGCCCAAAAAGCAGTACAGCCTCTACTGCTGTATTCCACTCCTGGGGGGTTCAGTCTCAGGTCAGTAGGGCGCCATGGAAGATGGCAAGACTGGAGACCTTTCCTACATTTGTCACATGTCCGCTCTCAAGGTACGTTGTTGTTCATTGTTGTTTTAAATTTGTTGTTGATTTAAATTCCCAGGCCTGCTCTCCCACCCCTTTAAGTTGTTTTCAGTGGCTTCATGCTTTTCCATTAAGACAAAGATTGTGAAAGAAGTGGTTTCCACTAGAACACCTTCATTTCCACCAGGGAACCTTATTACTCCTTCGATGTATGCAAATCTAATCTTGCTCTGGATGTTACTGGATTAACAGAAGAGGGCAAAGGTGTATAGTTTCATGATCAAAATTGTGATCCTTATGGAGACATGTTCATGGTAGTATGTTACAAAAAAGCAGGGTTAAAAACTACATATAATAAAATCCCAATTTTGTAACAATCAAGAAAAAGCAAAACAAAGCAAGACATATATACATGCATAAAAAAACTAGAAGGAAATCCATGAAATGTTAACACTAGTTATTTTTGGGGGGCAGTGGAATTACGAATAACTATTTAATTGTTCAATGTTTTCTTTTTTCCCTGAAGTTTTCTAAAGTAAAGATGTATTGCTTTTATAACACAAAAAAAATAAGGATAATTAACATTTCTAAACCACAAAGAAAACAGTGTTCCTGAAACTGGGTGTTTCTTTGTGCTTGGTAGAATGAAAAGAGACCCAAAATTAGAGGGAGCATAAAGCAAGCTCTTTTATGCTTTCCCACCCCATCTGCTTCCAGAATCATCAACAAGGCCACTGCTGTCTCTCTTGAGAGGCCAGCTGCAGCCAGGAAGGGGGACATGCACGCCATCATCCAGCACCTGTGAGCCTCTTAGGTAGTCAAACAGCAGCTGATGCTGCAGGTCCTACTGTTTGAAAGTCATTGTCTTCCTTGGAGGGGAATGAATAGCTTCCCCTTGGTAATATCCATCCTTTGAGTACCAACCATGTATTTAGTATAGAATCTTGTTTCCGAATGCTGGTTAATTGTGATATTGTAAGAGTAATAACTGGCATTATAGGTTTGTCCAAGTTAGAGTAATTTTCTTACATTTCTATGTAAAACTATATCACGAAGGGCTGGAAGCTTCAGTTATAGGAGTTCCTGGCAGGAAATCGTAGCCTGTCTCAACCTCGTCCTTCTCCATCCTGTTTCCCTCATAGCCTCTCTCTGGATGTCCCAGGGCTAGTTTGTTCCAGCAACCATGGAGAAGCCCCACAGTTGTCTGTGGTTAGGAGGGTGAGTAAGAAGTTTCTTTGTTCTTGTTTTTTTAGATGAGCAGTTTTACTCTTTTGGCTCTTATGTCTTTAGGCATGTAACGTGATTGTTATCGCCTGCTCTGAGGAACTTCAAAGAACTGCCCCATCCTGTCACAGTGGGGCCATTCCGGAATTCCCATAGCCCCCCTGGGATCTGAGGGTAGAACTGTAATAATGGTTTCTTCTATTAATTCATAGCCATTTCTATCGCTGGGATAAATATGAGCCTGGGATACCCCGAGTAAGATTGGAAAGTCAGAAAAATGTGTCCTCCTCCTAGACATTTGTGGACTTTGTTGTTCTTTCTGAGTCTCCTCTGGGAAGGGTCTCAAGAACCCCCTACAATTTTGCCTATGAGTCACCCCCAGAGAACCTCTTTTGTTGCTCGGATGTGGCCTCACTCTCTCTCTAAGCCAAGTCAGCAGGTGAACTCACTGCCCTTCCCCTATGTGAGACATGACTCACATAGGGTGTAAATCTCCCTGGCAGTGTAGGACAGAACTTCTGAGATGAGCCAGAACCAGGCCTCATGGAACTGAGAAAGCCTTCTTGAACAAAAGAGGGAAGAGAAAAATGAGACAAAATAAAGTTTTACTGGCTGAGAGATTTCAAAGAGTGTCTAGAGGTTATCCTGGAGGTTATTCTTATGCATTATATAGATAGCCCTTTTTAGTTTATGGTATATTGGAGTGGTTGGAGGGAAGTACTTGAAACTGCTGAACTGTATTGTCTACAAGAATCAAAGTTTTTCAGTAGCCTTGACTCTTGTAGATCATTGTATAACGATATAGCTTTTACAATGTGACTGTGTAATTGTGAAAATCTTGTGTCTGGTGCTCCATTTATCCAGGGTATGGACAGATGAGTACAAAAATATGGATAAAAAAGTAAATGAATAATAGGGGGGATAAGGGGTAAAATAAATTGGGTGGATTGATATACTAATGATCACTGAGAGAGAGGGGTATGGGATGTATGAGTTTTTTCTTTTTATTTCTTTTTCTGGAGTGATGCAAACATTCTAACAGTGATCTTGGTGATGGATACACAACTATATGTTGAAATTGAGAGCCATTGATTGTACACCATGTATGGACTGTCTGTGTGTGAAGATTTCATGATAAAAAATATTAAAAAAAAAAAAAAAAAAGAACCCACTACACCAAGGTGTGAATGACAACAGAGGCTTAAAATATTACTTCTCCTAGGAGGATCTGCATTTTGATTAGAAAGGCAGCCTGAAGCTAGTTATGAGATTTTGGACAGCTGGTATTAGGTAAAAGTAGTGTTGGACAATGATGGTCATTGAAAATAATCATATTCTAGCTCTGAAATCAACTCACTCGTTTGCTGTTGAACAAATATTTATTGAGCACCTACAATGAATGAGGCATTGGACACGGTGAAAAACACTGACACTGACTGAGCCCTCACTGAGCTACAGGTTACCCTGGACACAGCAATACACTGTTACATAAGGCAGTGAGGCTGATTTTCTTCGGTAGATTATGAAAATCAATTTCATTTTATATGACCAGCACTTGAATTTTGCTTGGTGTGTCTGATATCTCCATAATCCACCTGATCATACATCATATAGAGACATCCTGTTCATACTATTTTGACCTGGTCCATAGAGCACGAAATGAAATGACTAGAATTAGTTGGGGACAAGCAAAGTTTAATTTTGAAGCAGACAGTGGAATAGTCATTTGATATTTCAGGTATTGCCCTCTTGAGGACATGTGTCATTTTTGCCTAACAAGTATCACTTGTCTTTGGTAGCAGTTCTGATTTCATGTTGAGGAACTGCCTTGTTCCCATTCACAGTGCTTATAGACTGAAGGGGCTGACTCACCTAGCCCCCCAGCTCCAACTGGGGCCTGGCCAGTCAGATCTCTGCATCTCCTCGGCCATAATTGCTTTAGTCATGGGCACATGATACATACGGCCTACAGAAAATCTCAGGACTTTTTCACCCGCAGTTACTGGGAAAGAATGAGCTCTTGTGCTTGTAGGCTGAGATGAGCCTGCTTAAGGATAAGTCCAATACAGAGGAAAGCAGAGCCCAATGACAGAGAGAGAGAGATAGAGAGAGAGAGAGAGAGACACTTCAATTAGGTCTCTCCCTGGAATTTTCAACTATATGACTCAGTATAAAGAGATGAGAGAGAAAGGCAAAGAGAGAGCTATTCAAAGATAGATACAGTTCTTTTTCTCATTAGCCAGTTTGAATTGGGTTTCTGTCATCAGCAAGTGGACATCCTCACTCATTCAGCTATACTAAGCTTGTACACTCCTGAGAGTACCTAATCAAAGGAAGGTGATGAACTGGTTCTCTTATTCATGTCATTTATTTGACATGTTTTTGCTGAGCATCTAATCAACTGGTGGTCACAGGCCAAAATCTGCCTGGCAGACTGGGCTTTGCTCAAGGTGGCCACAGTGAGGAGGTGGAGTTCTGGACCCTTGGGTCTTCTTGCGGTCATCTGGTTACCGAGCTGCACATTCAACTGAGGCAACATCACGGCTTTCCCGCTCTCTTTTTTTGCATGGTAGGCAGTGGGAATCGAACCTGGATCTCTGGCATGGCAGGCGAGAAACTCTGCCACTGCGCGAGCCTCACACCACCCCACAGCTCTCTTTTCGAATACTGTAATATTCCTTCAAAGCATCCAGGTGTTTTTTTCTTGCTTCCTATCTGGGGAAAGGAAGGACAGAGTTTTAAATTCAAGCTACACTACAAAGATAGTGGAAGAATGATTGCGGCTCCTCTCTCTTAGTCTTTTAGCTGTGAAGAATCAGTATTTTCTTCCAAGCCTATTAATACTTTCTGAAAGTAACAAGGTCTTCCTGCCTAGTAGTGACTTTGTGTCAAATAAGACACAAATGATTTCTTCAATCCCAAATTTTGAAATCCCAATGTCAACAATGTAAATGCAACATCTAATCACAGTTGCTTTGGAAAAGGAAAGCCATAAAGCAGTCAGGCTGCAGCATCAACAAAGAAAAGGTGGGCAACACTTGATGGAGAGTCCCTACTTTTCGTGAATTTCCAGCCATGAGCTCCAGAGCCTCTGAGCATTCATTCACAACCCCTGGGAATGGGGCCTCTGTCTTTTCACAAAATAGATTAAATAAAGTGGCTAACGGGGGACTGTTCAGAAAGGTATTCTGACCCCTCCAATATGCTTCTTCAGTGTCACATTCCTGTCATTTTCTTTTTGCTCCTTTCGCCTTTACGTATAGGCCCTCCAGAAGGAAATTATAGCTTTACTTTCATATCTACATCCCCTGCTTTCTGTTCCATTCCTTTTTCAAGTAAGAGAAAGTGACAGATTTTCCCTTTTCATCACACACACAATTATGCACATATTCACAAAATTCTTGCCAGATATGTGCGTTAGTATATATGTGTGAGTGTATAAACAATCCAAGATCATATATAAATAAAACAAGGTAATAGTTAAGGGGTATGCATCTAGATAGATGGATAAGTATGGATATAGATAGAGATAGATATAGACTATACAGACACTCAAATAACTGACACACACTTCCAAATTATTCTATATAAACCAAAGCTTATTATAGCTATGATAGTATCAGTTCTGAACAGGTTAAAAATCGTAAGAGATGCACTGTTTTTTTATATGAATATTATCACATCTTTAGGAGGCATAATTTATTTATTATTATTTTTTTTAATTTTTTTCTTTTTTTTTTTACATGGGCAGGCACCGGGAATGGAACCCGGGTCCTCTGGCATGGCAGGCAAGCGTCCTTGCCTGCTGAGCCACCATGGCCCGCCCAGAGATACATTATTTTTAAAAACGTTTTTGAAAAAAATATATATCCCCAATATTAATACTATCCTGAAGTTAGAAAAACTGTAAATCGGAAAAGAAAATTGAGGTACCATCGGTGACATAAGGCATTTAATTCAAGAGACTGCTTTCTGAAATGACGGTAGGGTGCAGTCTACCAGATCTCCAGCAAAACAACTGCTCCAACTACCAAAGTAGCACGTTGATACATTGAAATACTCAAATCGGAATAAGGACCAACCCTAGAAATTAAACATTTATTTGGATTAACATGTTTTAGCGGGACTATGTGAAGAGAAGCCAAGGAGAGACGTAGGTAATAGGAATGCCTATTCCTTGCAAAACCTCCTGCACTCTCCAAACAAAATCTTCAAGAAAGAGCTACCCATAGTGAACTGAATGAAGAACTAGCCCCTCATCCTAAGAAGGGAAGAAGAGTCCAGGCTTAGACTCAAGAAAGGCTTCCCAGGGAAGCTACGTAGGATTTTGTCATTATTTTGCTTGCATACCATGGAACTCAAAGCACCTCCCAGGAAATCTCTAATACATGCTCAAGGACACCCTTCTGGCAGTGCAAAATTTATACCTGCAGGATAAATCAGAGGACAGGTAATGTCCAGGTATCCCTGATCTGCTTTCAGGATGTGGAAATGAGTAGGGGTGTGAGACCTCTTGACATCCTGCCTTCCTTGGGAGTCTCTCCCCATCCTCCTCAAGGCTGATAGAAGACAGTGACCAAGATGTCACCTCCCACAGTACTCATCAACTAGAAAACCACAGGAAGGGAAAAGAAGGTCCTCTGGGTGAGATGCACATATTTTTAAATGTTTCAGTTACTGTCTCTTCTAGACCAATGTTTTCAACGTTGACTGGCCAATTCAAATTTGGATAAAGCTAGAAGGTTGACTCAAGAGTCTCAATGCAATTTAAGATACCCTTAACTTAGAAGAATTTATAGCTGCAGCAATACTATTTTCTTTTGTTTCCGACCACCCTGAAATTATTATTTTTTTACTTACATATGAGAACTATAAGCGTTTCGGGACAGTAGAAAGGCTATACAAGCAAAATCTGATTAGCTAAATCAGACTAGTTCAGAGGTCAGCTGCCGCAATAGGTGGGGTGGACAGTTCCCAGGGAGACACAGGTTGACCAGGGTCCCCAGGGAGTTGTCATCACCACTGTGAACTGTTTTAAATACATTTTTTTCCCCAACCAAGTTCATCAAGTGACATCGAAACCCAAATTCAAGCTGATAAAAGTCTACAGCCCTCAGAGTCGATCTCCATCTGTGAGGGAGCATTCAGTGTGTGGGCCAGGAGACAATGCACCCTGTGTCTTCGGGCTGACTCCAGACACCCCAGTATATTCTTTCTTCTGCGGTGGCTTCATTGGCTGCTGCTGCCATTGTTAACTGCTACTTCCAAAGAGATGTCTCCAGCAGCTTCTTCATGAAGACACAATGGCTCTTCACATTCTAGTGTCCTCACTGGGGGTGCCATCCTGTGAACAGAGGAGGAAAGAATAGATTAGGAAGGGGGCAGGGCAATCCCAACAGTCATCATATCTTCTTGGGATGCTAGATTGGGCAATATTAAAAATGACAGTACTCTGCTAGTAATAATAATACAAATAATAATGCTGTGTGTTGACATGTTTTTTACATGTATCAACTCATTTAATCCTAACAAAGTCAATATGAGTGAGGTACTTCCATCAACTCTTGTTTTGTAGATGAGACAAATAGGCATTGGGAGGGTAAGTCACTTCTCTTAGGTCACACAGATAGTATGTGATGGGCCAGGATTAAAACCCAGGGATCTGGGCAGTGAAGCAGGGGCACAGTGGCAGAACTCTCACCTGTCATGCCGGAAACCCAGGTTTGGTTCCCAGAGCCTGCCCATGCCAAAACCAAAGCAAACCCTGGGACCTGAGCTTGTGGCCTCCACTATCAGGGACACTACCTGTCCCCTGAGGCCTGGCCATGTCCTCTGCTCTCGCCTCTTGCTTACTCACTCACTCCTACTCAGCTTCATCTTCCTGAAACACTTGTCAAGAATCTTTGGCAGCATAAAAATAGGAAAAGAACAGAAAGAATTGAAAACAAAAGCATCAATTGATACTTGAGTAAGAGGACACAAACTCTGAAATATGTTCGACAACTAATTGTGGTGCTGTGCTTTGAAATTTATAGGTTTTTTGTATATATGTTATTTTTCACAAAGAAGGAAAAAAGTCAATTGTGATGATAAAAAAAATATCTAAGCCTCCTATATTCTGGAGCAGCTAGAAGGAAAAATATGAGAGGATCAAAGGGTAGCCCATGACAAACTCTGGGATCTGTCCTGTTAATACTTGTTGAAGAGTGCTTTGAAAACTACTGATTTTTTATTTCTTTGCTTTGTATATATGTTACATTATACAATAAAATAAAAAATAAAAAAGTTAAAAATAAAAGAAAAGGTATTGCTTTTAGCTCCTTCTGTGCCAGGAGCTGTGCCAAGACTCAGGCTGCACCCCCTTAGCTCTCTAGCTGAGGAAATAAGACATTTCTGAGGGTGTCCACAGTACAAGGCCGTATGTGCAGCAGGTAACCCTAATGGACTACACTGAGTATGAGGAGGTGTGCAAGGAGCTGGGGACATTTGTAATCAGGGCAATTTGAGAAGACCTGTGAGGAGGTGCCTGAGCTGGACCGTGAGCAATCTCAGTCGGTAGCGCAGGCATTTCCGGCAGAAGGAGCGGCAGAAGTGGTGAGAACATGCCTATTGTGGAATGCAGGTGGTGGAGGCTGGCTGGATGTGGAGGTGCAGATAGTAAAGGTTAGGAGCCCTGGGAAAGCTCTGCATTTGGAGGAATGTCAACCTGATTTTCCAAAGGGCAGGATCAAAGGGTTTTGGGTCAGAGGAATTGTCAGGAAGATGAATTTGGTGCTAATGTGTAGGGTGGGTCTGGAGACTAGGAATTCAGTTGGAAGAAGGTTGTGATTGTAGAGATAAGAAAGAAAGGCAAGCACTAGGGGTCATGGCAGTGGAGATGGAGAGAGAGAAAAGTAAAAGTCCCAGAAGGGGAAATTTAACAAGACCAAGAGACTGATTAGGTATGGGGAGGCGGGGGTGGGTTTATAAAGGGAGGAAACAAAGTTAGTATCTTATTAACAGCAATGGGTAAATCTGGCAAAGGAAGTTCTGGGTTTTAGTTGAAGATGAGTGAAGAGAGGGAGAATGAGGAGGAGTATGTTATTAGAAATATGGAGTAGAGGATGGGTACAGCTCCAAGTCAGGTGGTCCATTGGTGCATGGCTGGAGTATCTGCTGGGGGCCAGCCAGGGGTGGCCAGGAGGAGTGAGGCACCTGCTTGGGAGTCATCTACAAAATGTGATGGCTGAAGCCTGGGAGTGGGAGCCAAAGAAGACTGCCAAACTCAGAACCTGAGGACTCTCCTCCTTTAGGAGGCAGGGAGGGAGTGAGTAGAGGGCAAGAGAGGGAGGGCACTGAGGCAGCTGAGTCAGACAGAAGCTAAAGGAGAGAGGCAGTTTCAAGGACAGTGTCAGCCCTGAGATGTTCACAGCCCTCCTTAATAGTGCACTTTCTATGTTCTGCATGACCAGTTTGTGGTGGGGGGGAGATATTTATGAGCTTCATAATCATTGATAAGAACAAGTTCACAAGGAGGAGCAAATGAGAGAGAGAGAGAGAGAGCAGACATGCACAGAGAGAGGATTGGAATGTGAGAAGGGAAAGCAAATTTGAGGAATGTTTTCTTTAGGATCAGAGATATCTGAGCATCTTTGTAGGTAGAAAAGCGTAAGCTAATGAGGGTCTAGAAAAACAAAATAATACTGAATGGAAATATCTAGTCTAATCTCTCACTTAAAACACTTACAATCACACACACACACACGGGGGGGGGGGGGGGGGCAGAAAGTATCCTATAAAAAATGTCCAAAAAAGGGCAGCAGAGCATGAAAGCTAGAACACAACAAAGGGGTTTATCTTGTCAAGAAGGAACAGCTCTTCTGGTTCAAGGGGAGAGGAGATATTTTGAGTGCATGAGGAAGGTAGGGAATCTTGGGGAATTGGGTGGCCTTCCTTTTAGTCAAGTGGGAGAGGTCATTTGCAGAGAGTGGGAAGATGGGATAGGATTGGGACTTTGAGGAACATGGAGATAAAACTGAGAACGGTAGAGATGGAGTGAGGATTTCCAGGCAGCAGTAAGGAAATGATACAGCTCAGCCGGATTGCTAATAGTGTATAACAGACCCAGTCAGCACAGAGTTATGGATCCCACCAATGATGCCATAAGATTTGGCCAGGAAGGTGGTCTTGGGGGATTAACATGGAAAGATAGAGCAGGTGAAAGGTGATAGGGACATGAAGATGCAGAAAGACAGCACTTAAGTGGCTGACCACAGATGAGGTGTGGGTGGTGACCACAGTGCAGGGTACATCCATAGGTCAAGGGACAGATGAGGTGGGAATGCAGGGGTGTGGCCCCAAGAGGAGTGAGAAGGGATAAGGGCCAAGAACTGAAGCTTGGGGACTTACCCAGTCAACCAGGAAGAAGAAAGAGGAGAGAATAAAGTAAACCCTTAGTGATAAAAGTAGGGGCAATCTCAAGAGAATGTTGCATTTTATTAGCTGAGGGAAAAAAAGAACTTCAAATCAAATATGGAGAAATCAAGGAGAATGACTTGGAAGAGGAATTATTAAATTAGGCAATTAGGAAGTCAGCACTCACTGCAAGTTCAACAAAGTCTTGGACATGATGTCAAAACACCTCAGAGGTCTCTGTTTGGGTAAGTTTGTCTTTGGCATACCTAAGTGGCCTGCATAGTGCTGGAAACACGGTGAGTGTTTGAGAAACACTTGTTATATTTATTCAAAGTATTAGACTTGGATCTTATTCAGTGCCCTCTTTGCAGGGTGACTTTACCTATAAACAGAACCCAAAGTGCTGTGATTTGATATGTCTTGTCTGCCCCATGATAAAAATTCCCAGGATGGTTCATTCTTCAAACGTGATGTGATAGGGAACATGACAGAAGTTAACCCTTGATAGTACCTTCACACATTTGATGCCTTGTTTCTCTTGAAGAATGAATTGCTCCATCCTTTGTGCTTCACAGTGTTCTGTTGTTCCCAGCTAGAATCACATATACTCTGCTGTCTTGTTATCTATGTGTGCTTCTGTCTTTTCCATCTTTGAACTTCCAATATCTTGCACAGTGCTTGGTTAACTAATAGGTAAATGCTGATTGCATGGACACAATCATAATTAGTTTATCAGGTCAACCTATTTCTTCCCATCAAGGAACAAGATAGAAACTAACTAGGGAGCTGGAAAGCTGTCTACTTAGTGGAGTGTGCTGGGACAGGCCCTGGGTGCCTGGGGATGTTATGACCCAAAGAGCCTGTTTTACGATTGTTCTTATGGTGAACGCCTTTGCACTGGTGCCTGACCACAGTGGTTCTACTCTAACCATGGCCAGGCATGAGCGAGACAAAAGAGTATCGGAGGCAGAGCCTCTCCCAGATTAAATACTTGAGGCAGACGTGCAAAGGTGCTTTCTAAGAAGCTTTTTAATGAGTAGAGCGGATGTCCACCATGTGAACGCTGACTGAGCTCTGTGACCTTGGGCAACTCTTGTTCCATCTTGGAATCAGCATTTCTTCCACTTTAAAACCAGAGGGCAAAAATAAATAAATAAATAAATAAATAAATAAATAAATAAATAAATAAATAAATAAATAAAAAGAAAACCAGGGGTCTGGGCTAAATGGTTTTGAGTCTTGGTGGTGGATAAGGAGAGGAGAAAGAATTGAGGGGTGGTGAGTGGAGCTACTCTGTCTTCCTGAGCTGCCTGTTAGGACGAAGAGTGCTCCTGAGGGCACTGAACATTCTCTTCCCCTTGCCTTGAGAAATTACCAGTGAGCCTGCCCTAAAGCTCCTGAAGTTTCTACAGGCAGCTCTCTTCCACCTGATGAGACCTTCCCCATTAACTTTTCAACAAAGGTGACTGTCAGTGAGATGGGAAAGCCAGTGCCTCCTAGCCTGACAATAAGATATGAGAACCACTGGCAGGTGACTTCTTGGACCCAAAAAGGAATTCAGGGCATGTATTTGCCTTCTGGAGACACTGTGGCGATCTAAAGGGATCAGATTGCTCACTTAGAATGGATGACTTTAAAGAGATCCAAAGCATGTTTGCCTAATAGTCCATTTGGAGAGGTCTCAGTCACAGGCATGAGTCCCAAGGACTCATGCTTTCTTCTCTCCAACTGAGTTTGAATGGGAATACTATGAGAGCCCCTGGGAAGCCCCCACCCCCACCACAAACACATCACCTGGAAGTTGTACTGCTAGCGGTTATTTTATTTGGGTCAAGCAATTCTCTCTCTTCTTTTAAAAGTTATTTATTCAACAAGTATTTTTTTAAGGATCTACTATGTGCTGGTTCTATAGTAGGTGGTGAAAAAGAGCAGAGAGACAATAAAAAATTAAAAAAAGGGAATTTCAAGTAGTGATAAGTATCGTGGTGACAAAATGGAATGATGGAAGAGAGGGCCTTGGCCAGATTCCTTGAGATAAGGCTGGCCTGAATGAAAGACGTGTTGGAGCTAGAGCTGAACGATGGGTAAGACGTGGCCTTGTAAGGATCAGAACAGTGTTTCAGCCAGCGGGGGCAGCAGAGATAGAGATCTGAGGTAGGAATGGGGTTGGTGTATTGGAAGAAGGTAAAAAACATCCAAGTGGCTGGAGCATAGCCATAGGAGAGTAAGGGGGAGGTGGACAGGGCCCAGGATGCAGGGCTTGTAGGCCACGGTGGAGGGTTTGGATTTTATTCCGAATCCAATGGGAAGTCATGGAGTGAGGGGTTGGGGACGTAGAGTGGGTTGAATTAAGTCCTCCAAAAAGATATGTCAAAGTCCTAACTCCTGGAATCAACGAATGTAAACTTACTTGGAAAAAGGGTCTTTGTAGAGGTAATGAGGCTGAGGATCTTGAGAAGAGGCCATCCTAGCTTTAGGATAGGCACTAAATTCAATGACTGGTGTCCTTACAAAAGACAGGAGAGGAAGAGTTGAGACACAGGCACAGGGGAAGGTCATGTGAAGTCACAGGCAGAGATTGGAGTGTTTCAGCTACAGGCCAAGGAACACCAAGGACTGCTGACAACCAACAATTTGGAAGAGGCAAGGAAAGATTCCAAGGGTTGCCGACAGCCAAGGAAGCTATGGGACAGACGTGGAATGGAGCCAACACTGTCAACACCTTGAATTTGGATCTCTTACCTTTTAAGCTGCCAGGTTTGTGGTAATTTGTTACAACAACCCTAGGACACTAACATAGGAGATGAGTAATTTTAGCAAAGAGTAGATGATAGAAAAGAAAAAAGAATCCTTCTATTTGTTGTACAGAAGATGGACAGAAGATGGAGGCTAATATAGTAGGTCAGGAAAAAGCTGTTGGTGGTTTCAATGAATGAATGAATGAATTAATGAATGCACTAACAGAAAGGGGAGGGGCAAACACTTGAGGGTGGCTGAGTTGATGAGGTTGTTGTGGAGTAGCTGTGATGGGAGCTACTTAGGTCACTTTGCTTTACTTGTGGAACGTCTAAGTGTCTGCAGGGCTGGTTCTGCTCCTAAAGCACAGATGGGTGGGTTCAAGAGGGTCTATCCTGGAGCTGGGGGGGAGGACACAGGTGAAGGGGAAGGTCCAAGTGTGCACCAGACAGGAGGGCAGGGACTGAGTTATCTCCCTCTTCCTCCTGTGCCACAGGAGTCCAGTAACTGAATGGGTGGATGGACCCTGAAGCCTTCTTCTTTAAAGACCCACCTTAAAGGCCCCCTTCGACCTGAAGCGTCCCCACACCCTCCACACACAATTTGTTTCTCCCTCCCTTGTGCCTAGGCTTCTCCTGGAATATAGCCCCTGCCCACTGCCACCTGTGTCTTGTTTGATGCATCTGAGGATGCATCTGGTGGTCACATATGCTAGGTTGTGAGCTTTGTGTTGAAAGGAGCAGCCCCCTTCATCTTTGAATCCCCTATGGCGGAAACCCAGGATCCTGCCCTTCACTTCAGTAGATATTTGCTGCCCTGAGTCACTGAGTTGTGCCAAGTCTCGGACACTCCGTTTACACCCAAAACTCCCAGTTGAGAGAAGCTGGAAAGAACATGAGCGACAACTTCCTTTTCTTGTCCTTCTGTCGCCTTACCGATGGGCGACAGCCTGTCTCAGTCCAGTGTGGCATGGAGGCGGGAGCCTGACACCCTTTGTTATTGCACACTGAGCTGGTTCAAAACACTGCCAAAGGCGGGAAAGGCCAGCTCCCTGCGCTGGCCCTGGCGGTGCCCTCCCTGTGTGAACAAGGCTGGCCACCTACCTCTCCTGTGGGGACTCCCTGCCCACTCAGGACCTCACAGTTGGGCTCCAGCTGGGCCTGGCCAGTCTCAGGGGTGCCGTCTGGCTTGAGAATTCCATCCCCGTCCTCTGGCTTTTCCTTGTCCTTCTCCTGCCCCGGGGCTTTGTCACCCTCCATTTCTCCAGGGGGGTTGGTGGGGGTCCCCTCCCCTGTGGTGCTCTCCTCCAGCGTCTCCGTGTCTTGGTTTTTTTGTCCTGGCTCAGCCTCTTCATTTCCCGCCCTCTCCTGCTTCCCCTCGGTAGGCTTTTCCGTCTCTGTTTCCTCTCCAGCTGTTGTCTCCTCCACGGGGCTCCTGTACCCGTTCTCTGCCTTGGGCCTGGAGGCTTGGGATGGATCCGTGGCCCCCTCCGGGGCTGCACTCAGGTGGTCTCCTTCCGAATTCCCCACAGCCTTCTCCCCCTGTTTGGCTCCCCCCGCAGCCCTGCCCTTCTCCTCATGTCTCTCTGTCCTACTGGATGTCCTCCTCAGAGGCGGCTTTTCCTCGGACCCCAGGTTTCTGCCGCCTTCCTTTTCCACCCCAGCACTGGCTGGAGGGGATGCTGTGGCTCGGCCCTTGGACGTGAACACCTCCTCGCCATTCTCCTCCTCGGCGCCGTTCTCTTGGGATGACTCCGCCGCCCTGAAGTTGCTGAGGTCCCCGCAGTCCGACTGAGACCTTCGGAATCGCCTGGAGGGAGGGCGCCTTTTGATCGAGCCCCGCGTCCGCACCTGGAAGAACAGGTGAAGAAAAATCATTCAAAAACCTGCGATAAAAAGGCAGGAGGAGGACTGTGTGTCCTTTTGATGTCAGGCTAAAACAACCCACCCAAGGGTTATTTAACTCTTAGGAGAATATACTGTTGTTTGCTCTTTATTTTAGGTTAGAGCCATGGGAAATCACATAGGAGCTTGCAGATTTTTGTCTCGTGCAGATGCAATGCACAAGACAAGGGCCTGGCACAGGGTCTCCACAGGTTCTGAGTCAGACCAGCTTCCTCCTTCTCCCCAGCCAGGCCCTCCCAGCCCCCTGCAAAGCTGGCCAATCCTGGGAAAGTCCGGGCACTTTGCTCCCCAAGGGGCAGCTCTGCATCATCAGAAGCCAGAGCTGAGGAGCTTCCAGCAGGACTGCCTGGAAACAATCTCCTCTCTGGGGAGCGTGGGGATCTCCGAATCAGGTGTCCTCTTGGCCAGCAAGATTCAGAAATCATCCTTCCTGTTCCCTTGTTGCCTGTCAGAAGGCTGAAGTATCATCCTCAGCCCCCACCTCCACCCACTACTATGACCAGATAGCAGCACCCCCACCTCCAATCCCCTGCTCTCTGCTGAGATCCTTTCACTTGGTTCTGCCTTCGGGGGTCTCTCCATCCCCCTGGGCAGGGGGACCTGTGCCTGACCCCGGCCATCAGGCTCAAGCCTGCTCTACCTCCTCCTTACCACCAACTTTGTTTCCTTGGGTCCTGCCTGTCTTTACTCATTTGAACTTTTTGTTTGAAATAGATGTATGTCCTTGGTTGGCCCAGAAGATTCTACTCTCTTTGGCCCCCTTAATTCCAAAGTCACATCCATTTACTATTCCCTGGGATCAGACCCCCTTGCACCTTCGGCCCCGACTGGCTCTGGCCCAGATTTGCTGGGTATATCAGATACACTGGATTGCACATCTGATTCTTACCTCCTCGTGGTAGGGGGGATCTGATGGAAGCACACAAAAACAACAGGGCAGCCTCGACAGAAACAATCCTGGCCAGATATCTTTTGGCAAATTGTTTCTCTGTCAGAAACCGTTTGGGATGATCTTACACTGAAGCAAACTGGTGTAAGAATGATGTGAGGGTCCTGGGATTACCCACATCAGGCCACAGCAGGGTCACGTGGGGTCCTAGCAGCCCGCCCACCCTTCTTTGTAAACCACTCAGTATGTCGTTAACCTTTGCCTTCAATTATTTACATGACTATCTGGGCAGCCCGGAATTTCCACCCCTCTCTCCACAAAGGATAGAGCACCCCAGCCCCCAAGCCTGCCCTGGATGAGTTCTCGGAGGAGGAGATGAGGAGGCAGGCTAGGAAAAGGGGCGGTCTTAATCCAGGGAAAGCTGACAGGAGAAATTTCACTGCTTGTAACTCAGCTGCAGCCACAACTCCAAATGTCTCCTCTTCTCATCAGGACAGCGCCAGGGAAAGGAAAATCTGGGGTGGTCCAGTCCTCATGTTCCCACAGACACACCTCAACACTTGGGACCCAAGCTTCACCTTATTGTAAGAGGGTAGATGGCTGCCTTCCGGCGGCTGGTCGAAGCTGACGGGCACCTCCTCAGGCTCGCTGGACCGGGCTGGACTGGGCGTGGACGGCGGGCTCTGAAATGGCGACACCGCCGCCTTGAGTCCAGGGCTCTTGGGTGAAGCCCCCGGCAGAAGCGCTGCAGGATCAAAGGCTAAATTGGCCTGTCAAGAAAAAAACCGAGAAATTTCCAACAGGGGTGCAGAGAAGATGAGAGTCTGTGTGTTGGCTTCTTGGTCGCCTGGCCTCAGAACTGGTTGGAACTAAGTAACATGAGGCTTTTTGTGTTGCCTCCCACTGGCTCTCCACCACCTCCTCCTGGAAGCACTGCCTCCTCAATCCATTTCCTGCCCCTACCTGGCTGCATTCCAGACAACACCAAGTGGTTCCACCAAAAATGCCCCAAACTATAGACGCATTGGCCAAAAAAGCAATTCCAGGCATGTAACCGAGAAATCAGGATTTAAGGGATGATTCTGATTACTGAATCATATTCCTTTTTGCTTTCTGGGATACTGGAGTAGACCAGAGGGGAATATCTGAAATCCCTCAATTGTATTCTAGCTGCCCTGATATCTGAATGTTTGTAAAAGCCCTTATCTTGTACCTTTGTGGCTGTAGGAACTGTTACCCCCTTTATCTGGTCATTTCTTGTAGGGCAAAGGCCCTATTGCTACTGAAGAATTTGAAGTCAGCCATTAACTAGCTTTAGTCCCGGACATTTGTAAATCACATCAGCTAGATTCTGCTAGTGAAAGATAACTTGTCTCCCTTCCTTTTGCCTCATACCTTTAGTACTGAAGTGACAGCTCTGCCTCCCCTCGTTTCAGCTTGTGCTCTCCTATTGAAATGATAATAACATTGTCTCCTTTTCTGCTTTGAACTTGCTATTCAAAATTACCTTATCCCCCCTTGCTAAAATCCTTAAAAACCTTGAACCACCTAAACTCGGGAGACAGATTCTGAGCCACTAGGCCATCAGCTCTCCTACTATACTCATAATAATAAACTCTCTCTTTGAAACCCGGGTGTCTCAGGAATCGGTTACTGAGTGCTTGGGCAAAAGAATCCACGGCCTTTGTCTGGTAACAGACACCAGCAGGCACCAGGATCTCACAGTAAGTCAGCACCCATTACCTTCTTTCTCATCAGAGTCAATATTAGTACTGCTAATACTGCTGGGCACATACATTCTTTTCCTCTATGAAAATCCTGCCTGTTTAGTTTTGTTCTCATTGATAAACGGGAAAGTGGCTACGAAATCTACCCTGCAATTGGAGCCAGGCCTCAGCCTCAAGGCACCAGGTTCTCTCTCGGTAGATGGACACGGCAGGCTGCTGAGTCATTCCAGGAGGCAGGCAACAGAGCAATTCACCGTGCTCCCGCCACTTGGGCATCAAAGGGCAGGGGAAACCAGATTAAAACGAACCCGGAGCAACCAAAGGGAAGAGATAATCCAAAGAAAACAGAAGCTTGAGAGAGTTAGGAGTTTGGAGTGGAGGAAGCAGGGAGTGTCAGACCCACCCTATTGCCACAGAGAAGGTGGTGGTGCAGGAAAGCGTCTTTGGGGAAGTTTGTACAGGAGCCCGAATCCTCTTTAGCGCCATCTACGGGCCGTCCTCGTCCTCGTCCTCGTCCTCGTCCCCATCCTCCTGCCCTCTGCATTTCTGAGTCACTGTACAACTGCAGCTTGCAGACCCGGTACCAGTACCAGCCCGGGAGGAACTGCAGCAAGGCCTTCCAGGGAAGGGGCAGGGATTGAGGGGCTGACAGTGAATGGAAAGCACATGGGCTCTCCACGCTGACAGACCTGACTCCAAATCTTGGATTTTTCCCTGAATGGCTGTGTGTCCTTCAGTGAGTCCAGTAGCCTTCCTACGTCTCAGATTCTTTATTTGGCCAGACTTCTTAGCCTGATCTCCAAGGCCCTTTATGATCTGATCCCTGTTTACTCACTCCTGCCACTATCTGAGTCAAAACCTGTTCCTCCAATTTGTAAAGTCCCCTTGGGGGACTGGGGAGAAAGGAGGAAGTAGTCAACTTTTCCATCTGAGGAATTCCTGATATTTTCACAAGCAGTGAGGACAACCAATTCAATAGGCCAAGCCCTTGATCTTGGGGTTCGCCCCTCTGAAACTTATTTCTGCAAAGGAGAAGCTAAGCTACTTATAATTATGCCTAAGAGTCATCCCCAGAGAAACCTCTTTTGTTGTTCAGATGTGGCCTCTCTCTCTAAGCCAGTTAGGCAGGTGAACTCACTGCCCTCCCCGCTACATGGGACATGACTCCCAAGGGTGTAAATCTCCCTGGCAATGTGGGACAGGACTCCCAGGATAAGCCAGACCCAGCATCACGGGATTGAGAAAGCCTTCTTGACCAAAAGGGAGAAGAGAGAAACAAGGCAAAATAAAGTGAAGGTGGCTGAGAGATTTCAGATAGAGTCTAGAGGTTATCCTGGAGGTTATTCTTACGCATTATATAGACATCCCCTTTTAGTTTATGGTATATTAGAGTGGCTGGAGGGAAGTACCTGAAACTGTTGAGCTGTGTCCCAGTAACCTTGGTTCTTGAAGATAGATGTATAACTATATAGCTTTCCCAATGTGACTGTGTGATTGTGAAACTCTTGTGGCTGACTTGTCATCTGTGAGAACTCCTATCTGGACTTCTTTAGGACTTACAGACTCGAAAGCATTACACATGTTTAGGAAGGTATGAGTATTTCTAGTGTTATTTTTTTTTTCCTAATGTTATTTTAAGAAGAAACCTGAATAGAGTAGTGGAGACAAGACCAAATCATGGTAAAAATTTAAAGTGTAAAAGTTTTAAACAGCAACACTGTGAGTCCAAGCCAGGTCCCAAAAGCAGCATATAAAGAGCATCAAGGCAAGGGTTTGGACTACAAATGCTGTGGTAGCTGAGGAGCTGGGATGGCTCAGAGGGCTTCACGGAAGAGGGAGCTTTGACTGGGCATGAAAGGAGGACCTGCCAACCTCCAGTTTCAAGCTGGGAAATTCCCTCTGCAAGACTGCTCACGAATAAAATGGACCTTTCTAGCCAGCAGGAAACTTGAACATTGAAGTATGGATTACCCCAGTGAAGAAAAATCCTAGTTCATTACTCATCCAACAGAATATTTAGAAGAAAAATCTAGCTGATGATGCATTTCTCAATTCTGTGGCTTATACCCCCAAATATAAGGTGTTCCTATGGAATTTGGCCAAGTTGTCATACTACTGTTGACTTTCTTAGTGAGATTAAACAGTTAGAGGTCAGAACATCACTCTTAAGCCTTTGTGACTCCCAGTTAGGTTCATTAATGACTAAAAAGGGGGGATGAGACAGAGACTGCAGGGTACAGAGGATTTGGGAACTAATTTTGGCACTGGGATGAAAGCTGTGGTGGGCAGTAGGGAGGTGGAAGTGGGAATCCTGGGCTACACTTCATCTTGCTGCTAGGAGAGACATGGCATTCTGGGATCCCTTCTGAGCGATCCCTGTTCTGTACACACAGAGTATACATTCCTAGAGTGACAGAAGCCCCCCTCCCTTCCTGAAGCTGGGCGGAATCAAGACTTCTCAGTAGGAATTAAGCTTCATGGAGACGCTGCAGCATCCTCCCCAACCCTCCACAGAGAAGGCTCATGGCCAGGACTCAGAGATAATTTCTTTTTTCCCAAATCAGAACTGGGAAATAAGTCCCTGGGCACTCTCACAGTGGGAACTGCTCCAGCTGTGGCTATTTGTCTCAATATCTCCTAATGGCTTCAAAATGAATTAGAAGCGCCAGTTATCTCAGTTAGGCCTGATGAGAAGAATGTAATGCATGGCAGCCTTGCCTGTTCTCCAGGGTGGATGCCCAGAGATAGCAGTGAAAGCAGGAGCCTCTCCTGCAAGCTCCACCTAGACATAGCATGCCCACCCCCCTCTTCTGTGCTTTAGCCCATGCCATTTCCATACCAGAAGTCCCTCCCTCCATCCCTCCTTCCTAGCTACCCATCCTTTAAGGGCCAATTTGGTGTAGAAACTTCTTGAAGCATTCATCATTAACAAACCCTGCCAACTCTACTCTCTTCTTGTCCTCAATTTCTAGGGCAGTGGTCTCAACTGGAGGCAATATTTGTACCCACCACTAGGGGACATTTGGCAACGTCTGGAAACATTTTTGGTTGTCACAACTTGGTGGGGTGGCGGTGTGCAGCATCTAAATACTGCTAAACTTCCTGTAATGCTCAGGACTGCCCCCATGACAAAGGACTCTCCAGCCTAAATGTCAACAGTGCTGAGGTTGGGAAACCCTGGTCCAGAGCAACAGGAGTTGGACAGTCATACACAATTTCAGTCTCTGGTACTGACTTTCCTATACGTCTTTTACTATATCATGCATGAATATCTTATCTCCCCAACAAATTCCGAACTGATCCTTCATTTACATACCCGGAAAAGCCAGCCCTGCAGTGGGCACAATGGCCAAGGGCTCGTGACACTCAGGGCGATTGGTGGAGAGGTAGGACAGGATGTTACCAAGCAATGAATTTGGTCATATCAGCACAGCTTGCAGCAAATTTCAACCCGGCATAAGGGAATGGTTTGGGGGAGAGGACTTGGCTAGTCTAAGATGTTTCTTGAAACTATAATGTCTTGTTCCCCTTAGGCTCTTGAGGCATACCATTATCCACCCCAAACACTAAGTGTTAACTGAGAGCGTACGTGATACAGTCCTAATGGTACGCCTCTGCCCACAGGTGGAGGGCAGCTAGAGCCTCATCCTCTGGGGTAGTTTGAGTACCAGAGGGGTACCAGAGGCTTACGTTACCCAGGTGGCACAGATGGGGCTATCCCTAGGAGACCTAAAGCCATGAAAATTTTGGATAATTGGTGGGGCAATGGGTATTTCTCGACTTACCTGAAGCTTCTCAATCAGAGGCGAACTCTTCACCTTGACTTTAGGAGGGTGGCCTGCATTGGGCAGTGATTTCTATAGAGCAAACAGACCAAAACAACCAAATGATTAAAGCAATGGGAGGTGGGGTTCTGGCTGGAGCCCAGAAGCCACAGACGGAAAAAGAAGAGGAAAAGAAGGTGTGGGTTCCTCTACTTGGTTTCAGCAGCCCCCTTACCTGGCCAGGGCCTGGGGGATGTGTGCCCCCCTTCTCTCCCTCCCCTATCAACCACTAGCAACCCCACTTGAATCTGTAAGTCAGAGAAGTTAGGACAGATGTGCATCACAGAGCGGGAGTCTATCCCTGCAAGAATGTCTTCATGGTCATGTCTTCATGAGGGAACAGGCCACTTCCGAGGGGAGCAAGGTCTTCACTTCATGACGTCCAACAACGGGAACCAACGTTAGGAGGGAATTTGGAAGATAAAGGGCAAAAAGACCATCCATTTTGTTTGTCACAAACAACACAAGAAACCACAGATCACGGGTGAAACCTGATAGAGGTATTATTGTAATTCCCCCTTGAACTAACAGTATTTTGGAAAATCCCACCAATGGCACTGTTTATAAATGATAATTTTCCAAAGTATAAATATCCATGTAACTAAGCAGACATTTATTAAGGATCTAATGCATTCCAGGCATTTTTTTTTTGGTTACATAAAGATGAATATGATTTAGTCTCTACCCTTTAATAGTGGTCTATGCTGCTATATACACACATATATATGCTATATTAGTTGTAGATATGTTTTTGATGAACTTATGTCAAAAATCCTATCTGCCGTAAGATTCTATACTATCTACAAAGTGACGCCTTCGGGAGAGTTGTGGAAAATCCCCAGAATTTGAGTCTCATTTCCAGATGTAAGAATGACGACAGTGATGCTGATGAAAATGATGAAGAAAAAGAAGATAAAGATCCATAATGTCTTTCTTGATGGTAGAAGTTAAGGCAGAGAAGGGACTTTCCTAAAGGTGAGCAATCCAAAGCGTATTACCTGCCCTACCCTACACGCTGATTTACCTGAATCATAAGATGAATAATAGCTAATCTCTTAGAAATATTCTGGGACATTTATTGAATGCTATGGTTGTGTTTTACTGATGGAAAGAGACAGGGTAACTCAACTGAACACCTTGTGACCTTTTTAAGGCCTGGCATTGACTGAGGCCGTCCCACTCTAATTCCGGCTTTGACAGGTGGTTGCCCTGATCTCAGCCTCCCCAACCAAAACACAGAGGGTTGCAATCAGTGGCTCCTAAAGACCCTTCTAGCTCTAAATTCCTTTTGGCTCCATCTTCCTGGAGCCAAAAGGAATTGCTTCCATTGGAGCAAAGCCTTTTGCTCCAATGAGGGGTGAGTAAAAAGAGCTTCTGGCCCAAGCTGGGCTGTCGTTAAGTCCTCTGCTTTGCAGTGCAATTTCATATGGACCAGCGTTTTAGGAAAATGCAGCAACATTCTGACGTTAAAGCTCGCTTTGTATAATACTGTAAGTTCTTTTCTTCCCCACCTGATCACTGCTCTCTGAAGACAGTGGGCATTTAATAAACACTGTCCTCTAGGCCCAGGTCAGCGCTGGAGTCCAAAGCTGATGTTCTAAAACCCTTGTTGATTTTAGTTGAACTGCAAAGCAGGAAGAATCCAGAATCGCTACTAATGCCAGTTCCCAAGAAGGGCAGCAGGGGGCAGCATTTCCTTTAGCGTTTCACAAGTAGCACAAGGCAAGCGGCTGAGGCTAACTCAGTCTGGAGAAAAAACGGCCCTATAGGAGTGGTTTTTTAGCCCTTTTTGGGCAGGTGAGGCAGGATCTGTGGTTACATTAAAGACCCTTTTGGTTAGGTCCTCCAGGGAGGAGAAACTCTTGGGTCCCGTCTATAGGAGAAGCTCTGCAGTAGGCAGGTGCTGCCAGGTGGGCTGACCCTCCGTTCTCAGACCCCGGCAGGCACAGCACCATGCGCTGGGAACAAGGGGTGGCCTGACTGTAATCCTCCCATCAGGTCCCCGTGGTTTCCCACATTGATCCCCTGCAGGCCGGGCCCTGGGAGGACAGAAGGGGGACGGCGGGCAGCAGACAAGGCTGGCTGCTCATTTTATTACTGCGTGAATTTCAAGGTACAGAAAAGCCGGAGACCCTTTGAAGCAATGTCCTTCCTGCATGCAGTGCAGGCAGCAGATTTCACTCCCAAATCCACCCTCTTATTTATCCAGCCCTCGGTCTTATGCTCCCTCTAACTGGTGGGTGGTGTCCCGTGGGATAAAACCTATGCATTTATTTTCCCCAGAACCCCTGAAACAGAGCTGTGTTATCCAATTACCACCAACGTGACTCCCTCTGTATTTATTCCAGGGAAAGACTTTGGTTAATCGGTTCGGTTAGCGTTCTCGTCCCTATTTAAAATAAGGAGACAGGCTCAGTGGCATGCAGGGACTTCTGGGTCGAGCCTGGGATGTCAGGGACACCCTCACATGAAAAATGAAGGACGACCGAGCTTGGGTCAGAAGTTTAGTGGCCTCAGCCTGCTGCATCGCAGAACAGACACAAGACCTGAGGGTAAAGGTGATGAGGGTAAGTTGACCCTCTCTAAGGAGAAGTTGTTGGCATGTATTTGGTCACAGCATTGGCAAATGACCCCATGAAGCCACAGCATCCAACATTTGAGCTTGAAGAGACCTCAGCAAAAACCTTCAGTGTTTTTAAAACGGAATTCCTTGGGGTTCCCACCCCAGAATTCAAGACCCTGGTGGAGGAGAGGGGGGAAAGGAATTCTCAGAAGGGGCTTGATCAGGAGCAATTCTCAATTTATCTGAAGGGCTTCTGCCTATAAGCCTTGGGTCGACAAAAAGTTTGCCAACTATTGCGCTACTTCAACCCTCCCATTTTATAGCTAGAAGATGTGGGTATCAAAAGGCTTGTCCAAATTCACACGGGGTATGGGGGTCCATCATCAGGATGCTGGTCCCCCCAAAAAAGAGGGGCTGGGAAACAGAGGGAGTGAAATGGAAATTGGAACTGGAGTGTCTCTTGGCTTACTTCCCTGTTTTGGGCCAGGCCTCCTAAACTAGATGTCAGAACAAGCAAACTCACCTCTGGGAGGGCCCATGACTGCACTGAAGGTTCATGGACTGCTGGGGTAGGGCGTGGAGAAATCGGTCCTACAGCTGCAGTTAGGGATGAACATGCAGCAGGGAATCTATTACTGGTTATGATCTCTGATTCCAGAGCCTTTATTGTGTCGCTAACATTGACTATTTATATCTGAGGGCAAAGAGCTTCCCGTGTGCTCTGGTTTTCTACCAGTGATTCAGAACAATAGCCAATCTTTACAAAGATACTGTAGAACCACAGAATTCTCTCACATGACAAGTCTGCCTCATGTAAATATAGCCCCTCTTTCCCGGTATGTTCTCCACACAGAAAGAATGAGGTCTATTCCAAGACCAAAGTCAGAACTGGGACTAAAACCCAACTTTCCCGACTGCTGGACCCACTGCGCTAATGACACCTGGGCCATCCTGTCTGCTTCAAGTCCTCAGGCTTGAAAAATACTGTTCTTGTCTTTGACAATTCATAAAGGAAGCTCAATGAGAGTGAGCAGGAAGTAGCCTGGTTTTCAAAGTAAAGGATTCAGGAAGCATTTCTTACGGAGATCCACCCCTGCATGAGAAATGGAGAATTTCCCTGCATGGCTTTTGGGGGCCAAAGGCAGAAATCTTGGGTCCCTTCTTACAAGAAGGAAAAGGCAAACCCACAGCTGGCGTCCTCTGAGCCCCGCGGGCAGCACTTACCTCCTCACCATTCTGGCCCGGCTCTACTTTGGGGGGGAACAAGAGGAGGGAGCAGGGCGGTTTCCTTCTTGTTGGTTTACTGGCTGGTGTCTAGAGGAAGGGGGACAGACAGACACACAGAAAGAAAAAGAGAGAGGGCTAGTCAGGCAACAGGGAGGAAGAGGCAGTGGGACTTGGTTTTAGGAAGATTTAGGGATGTCTGGAGGAGAAAGGAAGGGAGAGAATGAGTTGCATGGCTTTAGGATTGCCCATTTACCACATAAACTAACTCTATTTAACCGGGTGCCCATTTTTGACTCTCAGCCTCTCCTCTCCTATCCCTTTCCTGCTAGAGAAGGGCTTCAGCAACCTGAAACAATATCTCAAAATGATATTCACCTTCAGCTTTCAAGCAGCGCCAGTGCCTTAGGTCGATATTGCCTCCTTCAACCTTATGACATTCCTATGATATCTAGAAATTAAGATCCTGATTTTTCAGATGGGGAAATGAAAGCACAAAATCGTGGCACCTGATAAGAGAGGGTGCCCACTGTGTGCCCTGTGCTCCAAGGGCCAGGAGAGCCCTCCCCTCCCCACCCTGGGGCACCCTCCCCTCAGCTCCCCTCTGATGAGCATCCTCACTCTGTTAGACTAAAGAGAATGTAGCCCCGGTATCCCCAAATGACAACACCCCCTTTCCCACTTTCCTCTCCGGCTGGTCATTGGATTCTTTTCCTTCCTGCCTGCTGGCTTCCTGTCTGAATGTACTTCCCTTTGCGTCCTCTCTTCCTTCTCAATTCTCAATGTGGACTCGGCCCCAGCCTTGCCTGGCTCCTGATTCCCAGGCTGAGGGGCCGGGTGAGGGTACCTCTTTATTCTGAGCCAATCCAGGCCTGGCAGAGCTGTGGGAGATCTAAGTCTATCACAAGGACGAACAAGATGAAAATGAAGTGGACAGCCACCCTTAAAGGAATCCATCTCCGACAGCCAGGGCTTTTAGCTTTCTGCCCAGTTTCCAGTCCCTTCTCTCCAGAGCCTCCACTCTAGAGGGGAAAGATTCTGCAGCAGGCACAGCAGCAGCAGCAGCGACATTCCTCACATTCAGAGGGACCCCTCTCTGGCTTCTCTTCCTAATTTGGTAATTACCAAGTCTCCTCCCTCCCCCTCTTCTGGGCCTGACCCAGACTTGCCTCTCCTCCAGCCCCCGCTCCCAGAAGAGGGGCTCGGAAGCCTCTGCACTCACCTCCTTCGCTGCAGCTGCCTGCTCCCGAAACCGCCCGGCCAGCTGGGCCACCGATGGGGACGCAGAGCTGTCCACATTGGACTTGTTTTCTGCCAGTCCTGGTCTTTCCTGGCAAACCAAGGAGAAGCAAAAAGTTAATCAGCAAATCCTATCTTCCAAGTGTCAGGAAAGGGGCACCATGCAAGGCGTTTGTAATGGGGCCATGAGCAGGAATGAGGTGACAATGAGATATTTTAACAGCACTTTGCAATTCGGTCTAATTGCAATTTTTAAAAAATCATTCAATCAACCCCATTTAGTGACTATTGCTGATGTGCTTGACACTGGGTGTGGCCGTGGGGATCTGCAGGGGGATTATAACTCGGTCCCATCCTGGAGGGGTCCCTGGAGGGACCTCAGTGGGAGTATGAGCCCTGGGGTCCCTATTCCTCAAAGACCCCACCCGAAAAGGGATACATCCGTGACAGGGTAAGAGTCTCCTCCTCTTGTTCAGATAAGACTTTTAAAAATGGGGGGCTGGCAAAATGTGTTTGTAGAGCTCTCTGATTACTTAACCTTTCTTTGCCTTGATAGGGACAATAGTAGCACATCACTCATAAGGTTGTTCTGTGGTTTATATATAATATACATATATAATACATATATATGACTTATATATGTACTATATATTAAATAGTGCTGGGACAAGGCCTGGCACATTGAGCTTTATAAATGTTGTTATTTTTACTAGCAATGAGTGTCCATCAAAGAGCATTTCTGACCATTTAGTTTAATTATTTGCATATATCCATAATACTCTCACTGAGAGAGACTAACTCCTTTACTCCTTCTTTTCCCTTTTATTGAAGGAATTCCCTGAGTTAGGTTTGCCCAAGCTGATTACAAGCACTTCCGCTCCTCTGCTCTACCCTAGCTCAGGCAATGGGTTTATGGTGGCTCCCTTCCAAAAGGTGCTTCCAGACTCCCTGAAGAGGCAAAGTTAATGCCCCTGTAGGTTCTTCGCTCCCATGTACGGATCATCACCAAGGCACACAGGACCAGCCAGCAAATGTTGGGCACCGCTCCCTCTGCTCTGCCTTGTTACGCTCAGTGGACTGGGTAACCACCTGGTCTAATCATCTAAGTGCCCAGTGCCAGAGATATTAGGCTTTGCCTTTTGTCAGCGTAATGATGGCATTTCTTACTCAGACTGCAGAATCTCTTTACCACTCCCCTTTGTCATATCTGCTCTGAAACTGGGAGGATTTGGGCTTCAGTTTTCCTGAGGGAGAGCCCATTTCCGCCTTCCCATGGGGTTTGCAGCCTGCAAAGCTGGAGCAGGCCACCTCCAGCACTACATCACAGCACACACACACACAAACACGCACACCTCTAGGCCCTCCTCTTTGTGCTAAGAGTACCTCCACGCATCTTCATTTGGATGCATTCTGCAGAGTAAATGTCATTGGTCATTTTATGACACTGCCTTTTTGGAGCAGGGAAGGGGCAGACAGCTCTCTCCCCCACCTCCCCCCCTCCTAGGCCATAAAGTTAAGTAAATGGAAACAAAGCTTTGTTGAGGGATGGGATAAAACTGACTGGGACGTGGCCTTCCTTATGTGTAAATGGGCTGGTCTGGAGGAAAAGACATGCCCCTCTTTGCTGTTTCCTGTTAATAATCTAAGCTCATCCCCATTCTAGGCTAAACACCAACTGTCAATTTCACCTGTATTCAAGAACACAGATTTCCCCATAACACAGGGAAAAAGCCATGGAACCAGATGCCCCACTCTGTGGGATTAGTGCAGATCACACTGGGCAGAACACACCCACACCCCCACACCCACACCCCCACACCCACACCCACACCCACACCCCCACACCCACACCTGTTTGACCATCACACTTGCCATGTTTGAGCGGTTAGAGGAGCACCTTGTCCTTCTGGAACAACAGAGAAGCTTTAGGGCGGTGCGTGGTTAATTGAGCCACTCTTGGCAAAGATGCCAGGCTGATCAGTTTGTCCATCTGTCTAACTTCCTGACCACATAACAGGTCCATCTTTCTGCCCCTTGCTATTTATTGCTCGGGTCCTGCTGACAGCGCACTTTACCTCAGCTTCACAGGCGCCAGGCACTGGTGGCGCAGGAAGATACATTCCAGTTAAAAATAGAGCTCACAGGGATCAGAAACTCCTCCCTAACTTCTCTGCCTTGAAACCAGGCTTGGCAAGGGACTGAGAAGAGAGGGAATTATAAGACCTCTGGAAGCATTTAGGACTCAAAAACTGGATTGAAGGAAAGATTATAATACGCCTGTGTTTGTTTTCCTGGAATCCAGTGAATGGACTTTCTTTAGAATATCTAAGGACTCCAGGACACGGTTAAACCTGGCAAAGCCACTCACTGCCAGCCCCTCACCAGACACATGTCATCCGTTGCTGTGGAGGACTGTGATTATTGCCTTCCACCAGATGGGCACAACAGCGCCCAGAGAAGGCAAGCAGCTTTTCTAGAGTCACCCAGCAGATGCAAGGACAGTCAATAATCTGAGAAACACTTGACTCCAACCCCTGATCATCCAGCAATGGGCATCCATCAATTAAACAGCATAATTTGGGAAAGTGCTTTGAAAACAGAGCTCTATAAATAAATAGTGAAATTCTCATCATTCATTGGGTTGCACAGGCACAATGGAAGAAGCATGCTGTTGGGGCTGGACACGGACCAGTGGCTCAACCTTTCTGAGGCTTTGCTTGGATTGTGCTTTGTAACCCTCTGCCCTGGCAGGTGTAACTATCAACTTCCTCTGGTGGGTTGAGTACATTGTCATCTCAGCCTCAGGGTGCAGGATGCTAAGACTCCTCCAGTCGCTCTGTCCTGCCCTGAGGCTGCCTTAGTAAGGCCGTGCCCTTCATTCTGAGAAGGAATTCAGCGTCCCTACTCACTCTCAGACTTTCCTGGGATCCCTTCATCTCCCTGGGACTAAGTGTTCTCTCTTCATTCCTTTGATGTCCATAAAGTCCTTAAAACAGAACCTGCCTGGGAGAAGATGTTCCTCTAAGGGTGGTTTCTTCCCCCCTCACCCAACCCAGCCTGTCACTGTCACATCCTGGCCACCTGCACCCACAAGCACTGATACCCTCAACTCATGATGGCTCTGGGCCACTCTCCATTGCAGCCCCCTCCCCTGCCTGCAGCCACGTGCTGGGACTTGTCACTGCTTGACCCTCAGCCTCTTCTTTCTTCTCGGTCCAATCTCCTTGACTTAATGTTTTTTTTTTGGACTCATTCCCCTTCATGTCCTGCCTTAATTCACACTTCTCTTTGCAGACTGTAGAGCTCCACTCCCTCTTCCTGGGCCCACATCTTGCTTAGCAAGCCCTTCCTGCCTCCATTCCAGCCTAGAGCTGGCAGCCAGTTTTGGAAACCACTCCTGTGGTCACTGTCTGCCTTCGCAGAGGCTAGAAGAAAATCACCTCTGATGTTTACTTTCCATTTCAATGGGACTTTCTTCTGGGAACGGAGGAGTCTGGGTGTCTGGGCTGCATGGAACTTCCCCCACACGGTTGCCATGTTGAGTAAATACAGTTTGGATGCTGCTGGCCATCCACATAGTGGGACCTTTGTGTACAGGCCAGAACTGGGCTCTACCTACCTTCTTGCCTCTGCCCCAGTTTCTCCACCTCCTCCTTGGTCCAAGGTCTACGTGAGGGACTCTGAGCCATGGCTTAGGAAAACAAGGCAGAGGGAAAGCCTCTAGTCTACTGCTTGGGAGGAGAAGCAGAGAGAAGACTCTGCCTGGGGTTCAGGAGTTCTTGCTTTGTGCTGAAAGGAAGGTCCTCTGTTCATCAGAAACAGACCAGAGAACACAGAGCCTTAAAAGTATATATTTGCTTGCTTCTTTGCTCTTTCAGAGCAGAAATGTATCTTAAGACAGTCAGGCAAGGTATCTACCCCTTTCAAATGGGATCAATATACAGTATCTTTGTATCACTTCAAAGGGATCGATATACAGTATCTTTGGGATGCTAAGATGATTCCAGAGTTTTCCTTTACTCTCTAACCTTATCCCTGACTCTTCAATCCATCCTACTGTATAACTGTTAGTATCCTGAGATGATCCGAAAGAGGACTAAACTGGGAACCCAGGAGGTTCATTCGATCCAACTTCCTTCCTACCTACCCACCTACCTAGAACTATGTGGGAAACACTGTCCTTGTAAGCTGATACATTTTCTAAAATTCTCATAACACTTCTTCTAGATGAGGAATCTAGTGCCCAGAGTTGCTAAGTGACTTGCTTATTCAAGTTAATAAGTGCAGAAATCAGAAATTTCTGGATTTTAAAGCTCTAGCTCTTTCCATACCAACCTGGTATACTAACTCTAGTTACAGCTTTATTGGAAGAATTCTTATTCAACTTCTCATCAATAAATCTTTACTATTTTAGGTCCTGGGGAAATAACAGTGAACAAGACAGAGCTCTTGCTTTTAAAGGAGTTGCCATTCCAGCAAGGGGAACAGACAGCAAACATTTAAAAAAAAAAAAAGATAAGTAATTTGTTACATATCATGAAAATTATAAAAGAGGGCATTTTATCTATAGGGAGTATGGAAAATCATCTCTGAACAGACATCTCCTGAGTTGAATCCCAGTTGGAGAAAGATGGGTGAAAACATGTTCTGAGCAGAAGTACAAACAGGAACAAAGATAGAGGGACAGAGAAAGGAAAAGTGGAGTGAGAACACATTGTACACAGGAGAAAGGGGGAGATAGGGAGAGAAGTCTGGTGCCAAGCACACGGGGTCTCGTGGATTTTACTCTGAGAGAATGGATGCCATTTGGAAGATTTTAAGGAGGGATGTGACCTGAGTGTCACATCAAGAAACTGTCTGTGGAGAATGGGCAAGAGTGGAAGCAGGGAGACAAGTAGTAGGTTATGCAGTGGTCCAGCCATGATATGATGGTGGAGCGGACCCGGCAGGTAGGAGGGAGATGATGGGAAGGGGAAGGTAGAACTATAGGAGTTACTGATGCATTGGATATTGAAGTGAGGGAAAGAGGGGAATCAAGGATGACTCCTTGATTTTTGGTTTGGACATAGGATGTACAGGGTATATTTTCTTGGGTTCAGGAAGACATTGAGAGAAAAAGCCAGGCAGGTAGTTTGGAAATGCATAGTTCTTCTTGGTCATGAAAATTTGAAATGTCTACTAGGCCTTCAAGTGGGAATTGAATATATGTACAAGTCTAGAGTTGAGAGGAGAGGTCCAGATGGAAACAAAACTCTGAGAGTCTTGAGAGATGATATTTGAAGTCATGGGGTTGCATAAAAGCAGAGGAGGTGCAAAATAAGGAAGCAAAGAGGTCCGAAGACAGAATTCTGCACTGTCTCCTTGACACTGAGCTGACTTTCTTTCACAAAGGCGAGGGGATGGCTGCTGTAATTCCACGGGGGTCCCTCAAAGTCACTGTGATGCAAGTTACAGATGGAATGGGTGAGGGGCAGAGATTTCTTTGGCTTAGGTGACAGAGGGTAAGATGTCATGGGATGCCACTAGAAATAGAAATATTTGGCCTGCCATCCGTGTTATTGAGACATCTATTCACCAAACGCTTCTTGAGCATCTGTAGTCACTGTGCGATGCATTGGGATAAGAGAGTCAGCCCTCGAGGAGTGAACACACTTGTTTGGGAGTTGGGATGGGGATGGAGAAGAGGGGAAGAAAAGCAATGAGAAAAATAGACGAGGCCAGATGAATAGAAACGGGCATATATAAATGCCGACTTAGTGGTTCGCCTAAGACTAGAAGAATCCCAAATATTCCCTACTTATCCACTTGTGGGCTTTAAGGACTTGAAAATGGCAGGTCCTTGGCCTCTGTGATTCTGTCCCAGGGAAGGAGCAAGGTAAAGTCTGCTGCTCACGTGTCTTTCCTTGGGACCTCCGGGGCCTCCCATTTCCTCTTGGGACTTGGTGCTACAGACCAGTGGCCTGACGGGGCTTAGTAGGCCTCGAAAACTGGGACACTCTCTCTCCACCCCTGAGCTCTCAAATCATCCCTGAGGAACTGACTATACAGTGTCTGGTGATTAAAATAACTAAATACAGCTAAGTTTAATTTTATGGCTTTCAGGGTCGTGACATAGATCACGCACACCCACACATCCAAGCTGCCCAAAGCTCGGTGCCAAATCCAAACAGCTGAATCGAAAGGTCAAGTCCTCACACCCAGTCTGATGGGCCTGTTGGTCTGGAGATGGGGAGAAAGCACCTTTGTTTCCATATTCCTGACTTCTCTTCCCTCCTGCTCAGCAGCCTCTACCCACAGGATTAGTTTTTCCCTTGTCTTCAGCGTGGCTTGCAGCTGGAGACACATCTCAGGAGTCTTCCAACCTCCTGCTGGAGATACTGGTTATAAAATCAGGCACCTGGGAGGTATGTGAGTAAGAAAGAACAAATCGGTATCAAGTACGCAGTGAAGGGCCTGGCATTTAGGAGGCAGCCCAGAGTTGTTCACTTATTCATTCATTCAGTGAATATTCATTGAACATCAACTAAGTATCTGACGCTGGCTAGATATAGGGATATAAAGATGAAAATTCATGGCCCTGGAGCTCACAGAGCTTGTAAATAAAGTATGATAATGCAAAAAAAGATCATTGCTGTAATTGGGAAATGGGTAAAATTGCAATGGAAATGTAGGAGGAGGGACACAATAGGCCTGGGTGAATGGGGAGGGCTTTACAAAGGAAGTGATGCTTAAACAGAGTCTTGAAGGATGCATAAGAGCTGATTAGGAGGGAGAGAGTGGAGGAGGGAAGGATTTGGCATGCTCAAAAGCAGGGAAGACCTTGGTGTGTTTGGGAAATTTCAACTCGATCAATAGGCAAAGCAGAAAGTAAGATGGAAGGGAGGTGGAGAAATAGAAAGATGTGGCTTGTTCAGAGTGAGGGTGACATCCAAGTTTTAAATTAGATTCCAGCATTTGCTGTATTGATGACCTTGGGCAAGTCACTTGATTTCTCTGAGCCTTGGTTTGCTCATCTGGATAGCCAGACGTGACCTTGGTCCGGTCACTTAAGCTCTCGAGGCCTCAGCCTCCTCATCTGTAAAATGAGAATAATACCTGCCTTTCTTTCCTCGTGGGATTGTTATGGGGCTCTGTGATGGTTGAGTTCACATGTCAGCTTGGCCAGGTGATGGTGCCCAGCTCTCTGATCAGGCAAGCACTGGCCTAACCATTACTGCAAGGACAATTCGTGGACTTAAATTATCAGTCAGTTGATTGCATCTGTGGTTGATTACATCTATGATCAACTAAGGGGAGTGTCTTCCGCAATGAGAAAACCCAATCAGCTGGATTTAATCCAATCAGTTAAAGACTTTTAATGGAGAGCTGATGACTTCAGCAGTCAGAAGGGAGAACTTTTGTCTTTACCTCAGGCAGCCAGCCTCACCTGGGAATTCATGGGAAACCTACACAGGTATTGCCAGTTTGCAGCCTGCCCATGAAATCTGGACTCATGCATCACACAGTTGCATGAGACACTTTTATAGAATCTCCTATTTATAAATCTCCCCTGTTGGTTCTGTTTCCCTGGCGAGCCCTGACTAACACTGGCTCTGAGGACCCAATGAATGAAAGCGCACTGGCACCATAAGACACAAAACAACTCATAGGTCACCGGCTAGGGGCCAGCCACAGTGTGACTGCGGGGGACACAGAAGGGTACTGTCTGCACCCCCAGAGTTTATGCACTAATGGGGAACAGATATGATTAAGCCAGTATTTAAACTATGACAGGTCAGTCATTATGGTGAGAAGAATGATGGCCCCCAAAGGTCTCCAGGTTCTAATCCCTGGAATCTATGAGTTCTCATCTTATGTGGCAAAGGAGAATTGAGGTTGCAGATAGACTCAAACCTGCTTACCAGCTGGCTTTAAATAGGAAGATTACCCTGGGTTATATGGGTGGGTTCAATGTGATCACAAGGGTCTTAAAAGTGGAAGAGGGAGGCCGAAGAGGAGGACAAAGTCATGTGATATAAAAAGGACTCGATGTGACAATGCTGGCTTTGCAGACAGAAGGGGGCCCACGAGTCAAGGAATGTGGACAGTGTCCAGAAGCTGGAAAACACAGGGCAATGGAATCTCCCCTAGAGCCCCCAGAATGAACTCAACCCTGTCCACTTCTTGACTTCCTCCCAGTAAGACCCATGTCAGTAAGACTTCTGAGCTCCAGAACTGTAAAGTAATAAACTAGACTTGTTTAAGCCACTAAGTGTGTGGAACTCGTTACAACTGCAATAGGAAATTAATACAGTCAGCCAGTCAACAAGTATTTGTTGAGCACCTACTACGTGCTCTGAGCTCTCAGAAGGTGGTGGTGACAAAGAGGACGTCCCCGTTTTCACTGAAGCTCACGTTCTGGTGGGGAGAGACACACCATAAGCAACAAACCAGTTGAGTGTGTGGTATGGGAGTGGTGATGAGTGTCACGGATGAAGTGAAATGGGTCAGCAGTAGAGAATGACTGGGAAAGAGGGTTAGGCGTTGCTTCTGCAGAGGAGGTCACAGCAGCATCCCCCTCCCCCCTGGGGTGTGTGGAAGTGACATCTAAGCTAAGAGTGCTGTGATGGGGAAAGACCGAGTGAAATGCACAGCAAGAGCACCCCACCTGGTCACAGGCATCCAGGGAGCTTCCAGGAGGAAGCACTCACCTGGCCAAGCTTGAAGGGTGAGCAGGGCAGGTACGTCTACAGCCAAGGAAGACACACGGGGGCCTTAAGAAACTATAAGAAGTTTCTAAGGCTGGTGCAGCGACTTGCAGAGTGGCAAGAAGAGGCCTCAGGGGAAAGCAGAGGCCTGAGCCCAGATGGCCTTCTATTCACAGGGCCATGGACCATTCGGCATGCAGCAGTCTTTCATTTGTAGGTGCTTTGCTACGGGGGCGGGGTGGCGTGAGAATCCAGGGGAAGTGTCGTCTGATCTGCCCACTCGGTAGATATTAAGGAATCCCCCCTCTGTGGCAGCACGGAAAGGCTCAGGGACACGTGGGTGAGAAGAGCAGACCCCCGGGGGTGAGGTCTAGTGGGTCAGAGGAGAAGCAGGAGGCAGAGGCAGACCACGGCGCCCCAAGGTGGCTGCAGCATTCACATGGGATTTGTAGACATAAAGGCGGCCTTAGACATAGGGCTGGAGACAGTGTTCTGCAGATTTGGGGAGTCTGCAGGGTCAGGGAGGACAGCGGCCTGGGGGGAGGCAGGGTCAGGGGGACTGCAGATACCTAAGAAGCCTCAAAAGCGCTTTAGGAGGAAGGACTGCCCAGGGCTGGTGACTGAGGGGGTGAGTGAAGGCAGGAGTCAAATGCTGCTCACACTTCAGGCTCTGGCTGCTGGTGGACACGGTGCCCTTCCAGAGACAGGGAGCCAGGGGTGGGGGGGCGGGGCTGGGAGGAAAGAGGCTAGAGAGGGCCAGGCAAGGGAAGGATGCCCAGAAAGGGTGACCAGACAAAGAAGAGCAGAGCGTCGGGACAGACGCTGAGGCAGCGTGCTGGGGACTTTTGGAGTCGGGTGAAGCCAGGGTTGAAACTTGGCTCCCGTGACAGGGTGATGGCAGAGCCCGAGGACAGGCAGGGTGAGAGGCACTGCAAGGGAGCTGGGGACAGGCTGGCATGAGGGCCAGAAGCCAGTGGCCCTCAGGCAAGGCTCAGACTCACTAGGGACCATCTTTCTGTTCTTTCCCCCCCTCCCACCAGAAGGTATGCAGAGGCAGATCAAATTCAACCTTGTCAGTCTGGCAGCCCCTGGACAGAACTGTTGAATTTTTCACTTTTATGGGGAGGAGATAAACCTCTTCAAAGCTGGGATGGATGACCTGCGTGGATTCACTCACCCAGGCCAACAAATAAATTCATAATTTGTTGCTTTCAAAAACAAAATTCAAATGGGGTGCACGGGTAGTTAGGGGCAGAATTCTCACCTGCTGTATGCGAGACCCGATTCCTGGCCCATGTACCAGCCCCCAACCAGAAAAACAAAATACATTGTGGGAAAAAAAACCCTATGACATACATATCACATATCTGCCTCTGTATGTGTATGTATAGATATAGACACACCTATGATGTGTAGGGAGGCTCATCAACAAAAGCAAAAACACTGCAAGGAGGAGCAAACTCAGAACTCCCTGTCACATGCTACTCTCATGTTATCATCACATGATAAACCTGGCTTCCCCTGAGAGCCCCTCAAGTCTGAGGGGTAGGGGGTGCAAGGGAGAACCTTACAAGGATGGTCCCAAGCCCAGTGGCTGCTGCGGCCACCTGGGGGCCCCACATAAATACTCTCCTCCAGGACCCACCACGGCCACCCGCGCGGGAGTCGGTGACAGCGTGTTGTGTCCTGCGGCCTGGGACATTTGGCCTTCCAGCTGCAGCTGGAGGCAAGGCATACCTTCTAAGATTAGAACGAGTCGCCTGAGGACCCAGCCTGCCTCCCGGGCAGCTGCAGCCTCTCCTGTTACAGCCCCCACCCCACCCCACCCCACCCCCATTCTCTGGGAGCCGGCCACTCAGCTGCAGGTTGGGTCGCCAGGGATAGGACAGGGACAGCCTCCCAGTTTGGGGGGGTAGTTGAGGGTGAGAGGAGAGGACTACAGACTAAGACATGTGGATTCGGGTCACGTGTGATGAATTAGATGATGATAATTTTGATAGCTACAATGTCCTGAGCACCTATCACGTGTGAGGGCCTCTATATGCATTATCTCATCAGTTGTGGTGTGGATGTAACACAACCCGACGCGGGGGCCACTTGATTAGCCCTGCTCGACTGAGGAAACAGAGGCACCGAGAGGTTGAGTAACTTGCCCAAAGTTGTACAGGCTGTTAGTGGCGGCAGGAATGCTTTTTGGGATCTGGGGTACCTGTTCAGAACTATCTAATCTATCTTGAACGTGATAAAAAGTTTTATATAAACTGAAAGGGGGAGGTGGGACCACGGCCCTGTTGGAGATCAAAGGAGGCCTTGGCTCCACGGCCAATAGCAACAATTTCTGAGGGTTCCCAGCTTCCCCCCACCCCCACACTAAGCCCCATGCTCAGAGTTGGCCTGGAGGTGGCAGGACATTGGGTCCGGCTCATCCAGGGCACAGCCCAGTGCTTGTTCTATGGAGGAAACACATGGATACGTATCTTTACAGATGATTTTATAAAACATGATCACTTGATCTATTTGCCAATTATCATTTGACCATGAGCTCCTGAAAATCCCAAATACGAAGTCCTATAACCCATACATCAACGTTTTGAAGTCCCAGGTCATTACATGATTGATAAAGATGAGGACATTTTCTCACGTGCACCATTTCCTTATGGGATCCTTGACTTAGACTTAAGGCACCTCAACGTGTCTAATGTGGAGACTGGGGAAGAAAAAGAACTGGATTCAAAATAGTATCAGAAGAACACAAACCTAAGATTTTTATAAATTATTAAATTCTCAAACCTATTCACAATTGCCAAACACTATGCAAAATGCTGGGAAGAACCTAAAGAACACAATTTGGAAAACCCACACCTAAGCTTCCTTCAAGCACGTGGAGTTCTGGTCACTTCTAGCAAACCCTCTGTTAGGCCCCCCTTGCCCACCACCACCCACTCCTGTTCAGACAGAACTCTTTTGGTTTTACCATATCCTGAACATATCCATTCATTCTTTCTTTCATGTATTCAGTCTTCCTGGACTGCAGGCCCTGTGCCAGGTACTTGGGGTACAGCAATGGACGAGATGAGACAGGTCCTTTTATTAAGGAGATCATAGACTAGTGGAGGAGACACACATTCAACAACCACACTTATTTTAACCTCAGTTTACCGTTTACTAGGGTGCTAAATGCTACCGAGGGAAAAGACTACAGGCACAAGGGACAAGAGGACCTGACTTAAAGCTCGATGTTTAAACTGAGATCTGGAAGGTAAATGGAAGTGAGCAGGCCAAGTGTGTGTGTGTGCAGGGAAAGCATGCCCAAGTAGAAGGCACAGTGCACAAAACCGCCTCGAGGTGAGAAGAAGCCTGGGTTGCTTGAGGAACTGAAAGAAGGGGGGTTTGAGTGGCTGAAAATCAGAGAGCATTTAAAATATCCCTGGCTTTGTAAGGTTTTCTCCTTCACTGTAAGCTCTGAGCTAAGGACTGAGCCCGTTGCCTGTGTCATAGTAGTGGCTCAATAAACACCTGCAAATGAATGAATACATGAACAAGACCTCAGAAAACCAGCACCAATGGAACACACATGATTATGGCTTGGTAAATACAAATCAGGACCTTGAAGTAAAAATGAAACAAAGTGTCAGCCAGGGTTGTCCCTGAGCATACCAGACTTGGATATTTTCATTAATGCTTAGCTACTCCTCCAAGCTCATTGGAACAGAAATTAGAAGGCAAAGAATGAGACCTTCCCCCTGCCTAAGAATTGGAGCCTTGTGTGTCTGTTTGGTATCAAGAAATCCATTGCAATTTCATCTCCCGATCCCTGGGTATCTGTCTGCTCCTGTTTTAACAGCCCAGCATGTCCTAGAGCATGACGCATCTAAACATTATTTAATATGAGTCTATTCTTTATCTGGAGTGGTTGGATCTTTCTGTTGGCTCCTCGATATTCTCAGATTCATTTCATCAAAGAACAAAGTGAGCGGTGGGAGGTACGGGTTTGTCATTCCCATATCAGTGTGTTCACCCCAGGATCTGAAGTCCCACATCTCTGCTCTGGTCTCAGCCACACAGGGGAGGCTCCATGCCCCCGGGCCCCTCCAAGAGCTCTTTTGCTGTCCAGGGATCTTAAAACAAGAACGGACAATCTCTAGTGTAGCAAGGGTGCCCATCCAAGGCACAGGACAGCTCTACCTCCCTTGAGCTCTACTTAGTTGGAACAGGGCCAGAGGTCTTGATGCATTTTTTTTTGTTTTTGTTTTTGTTTTTTTGGTAATCTGAATTAATGTTTTATTTTTTAAATTATTTATTTATTAATTTATTTGGGGGGGTAAAAGGTCTGGGAATCGAACCCAGTCTCCTGCATGGATGGTGAGCATTCTACCACTGAACCACCCATACACCCCTAATGTTTTATTTTAACACTTAAATTTCCCAGTACCATTTTAGAATGGCACATGAGGTGCAATTTGGAATCGAGGCTTTTAGTGTCATGAGTGCCTTCAGGGCTGGGACCAGGACATTTCTGCAGGGACCTTAGTGTGTATGCCCAGGGGTCCCCCGGGAATATCTTCCAGAAAGTCTGTGCACTGCAGAGAGAATGAATGCCAGGAGAGAGAATGCCAGGTTTCTGCTGCAGAAACATTTGTTAGTTTGTTTGCTTCCTAAATGAAGTCTCTCATAACTGTTTTTTTCTCATTCCAAAAGCAACACATGCTTATTACAAGAACATAGCAAAGAATATAGCATTGTAAGACTATTACAAGAATAGAGTTATGTTCAAATAAAGTCCAGAGGCTACTCTGGAGGTTGCTCTTACCTGCCAACCCCCAACCAGGACCATTCCAGCCAATCCTAAAGAACACCTAGGGCAATATATAAGATTCCACAAGGGTTCCAGGCACTAGAACCTACAACCTCCAGATGGGTCCCTGGTCCAGACCAGCCTTGAAACCTAGCCCAGCCTCTCCAGAACATTAGATAGTTCCATCTCCCTACCCCATATTAGTGACACACCCTTCCAATACCAAAAATTTAGAACTGCCATAGCCCAAACAACCCCAATGAGAGGTATGGAAAGATCAAAGGTGATGGTGGAATTATACATAGAAGATATGGACTTAATAAATGAATATGAATGTGGAATCATTAAATTGATATCTCTTTCAGTCTCCAGTATTTTAGAGCAGCTAGAAGTAAAAACCTAAAATTGTGAAATTGTAACCCATGTCAAAGTCTGAAATATGTTCTACAACTAATTGTGGTGTGTGCTTTGAAATTTATAGCTTTTTTAAAAAGATGTTATTGTTGACAAAAAAGAAAGAAAAAAAGTCGAATGTGATGATAAAAAAGTATTTAAGCCCTCTAACCTCCTATATTCTGGAGCAGCTAGAAGGAAAAATACGAGAGGATCGTACGGTAGTCCATGACAAACTCTGGGATCTGTCCCATAACCGCTTTTTGAAGAGTGCTTTGAAATCTATTCCTTTTTTATTTCTTTGCTTTGTATATATGTTATACTATACAATAAAAAAGTTAAAAAAAAGAATATAGCTATATATTACAGAATATAGCAAAAAGAAAAAGAACATTAAAACCACCATGATCTCACCATTACAGACAGATACCCTGGTGTCTTCGTCTTTCTCTTAATTTGTTTCTATGCTAGGCTCTTCAATTTATATATATATTTCAAAAGTGGTGCACAAATTATTAATGATTTTTGTTAAAAGACAAAAAAAATGCTTGTTCATTATCAACTGTAATTGCTTCAACAGTGAGACATTAATTTAGAAAAGACTAAGTTAATTTATTATGCCAGTTCAAACTTTCCCTTTCATCTTAAAATTTTGATTGGAAGATTAGAGATTACATTATCGAGGTGTGACCGGGGCAGAAGAGAGTTTCTGAGCATAAAATAGAGAACGCTTCGGATCCCGTTCATAAAGGGAGTTATCAGAATCAGAATTAGAATCCTTCTTTTGATACCGATTATGATAGTTCAGTTTATATGCTGGGTTCTTACACAAAGCAAGTGAAGGCCGGCTCTCCAGGCCACTTGTCCCAGAGGAGAATCCACCCTGAGCAGGAAGGGCCCCTTCTGGCATCACTGGGACCACTTGAGGACAGTCACAGTTTGCTCATTAACATTTAGTAATGCAAGGCTTTTTTTTTTTTCAGCATGGGCAATGTTTTTATTTGGTATTTCATGTTAATTAAAAAAATGGATCTTCCTAAATACATTTTCCTATTTATTTAAAAATTGTTATTGTGATGACATAAACAACACAAAATTTCCCATTTTAATCACTTTCAAGTACACAGTTCAGAAGTATTAATTACATTTGCAATGTTGTACTACCATCACCACCATCTATTACCAAAGCTTTTCTATCACCCCAAAGAGAAACTCTGTATCCATTAAGCATTAACTCCTCAATCCCTCTCACCCGACCCCTGGTAAATTGTAATCTACTTACTGCCTCTATGAATTTGCATATTCTATTTCATACAAATGAAATCATACAGCATATCACCTTTTATGTCTGGCTCATTTTGCTCAACATGATGCTTTCAAATTCATCCATGTAGTCGCACATACCAAAAACCACTCTTTATGGTGGAAGAATATCCCATTGCATGGATACACCCCAATTTGTGTATCCATTCATCTGTTAGATGGACACTTGGGTTGCTTCTACCTTTTGGCAACTGTGAATAATGCCACTATGAACATCGATGTACAGAAACCTTTTCAAGTCCCTGCTTTCAATTCTTTTGGATATTTAATGAGAAGACGCATGGTTAGATCATGTGGTAATTCTATACTCAACTTTTGGGGAACTGCCAAATTTTTTCACAGCAACTGCACTATTTTACATTCCCGCTAACAATGCACAAGGGTTCCTCACCAACACTTGTGGTTTTCTGTTTTTTTAATACTAGCCTTTCTAGTGAGTGTGAAGTAGTACCTCATCGTGGTTTTGATTTGCATTTCTGTAGGGGCTAATGATGTCAAGCATATTGTCATGTGCTAACCGGCCATTTGTAACTCTTCTTTGGAGAAATGTCTATTCCGGTCCTTGACCTACTTTTTCATTGGGTTGTTTGCCTTTTTGTTTTTGGGCTGTGTGAGTTCTTTTTATATTCTGGATATTAAACCCTTACCAGGTGTATGGAGTCCAAATATTTTCCCTCATTCTTTGGTTGTCTTTTCACTTTCTTGATAATGTTCCTTGATGCATAAAAGTTTTTCATTTTGATGAAGTCCAATTTACCTCTTTTTTTCTTCTTTGCTTATGCTTTTGGTGTAATCCAAGGATCCATTACCTAACACAGGATCCTGAAGATATTTCCCTGTTTTCTTATGAGTTTTATGGTTTTACCTTTTATATTTAGGTCAATGATCCATTTTGAGTTCATTTTTGTACATGCTGTGAGGTAGGGGTCCACCCTCATTCTTCTACATGTGGATATCCAGTGTTCCCTGCACCATTTGTTGAAGAGATACTTAAAAAAAAATCAACCCCCCTATTCGTTCTTGCCATCTCTCTCTTAAAGAAAGAAATAAACAAACATAAAATTGCCCTGACAGAGTTGAGTTGCTTCACCTGAAGTCTCTATTGGGTTTTACAGGAAAGACTGGGAAGGATGAGGTATTTGGCATCCAGCTGGCAGAGGCTCATTGGTGGCCATATCTCCCACCCTGCCCTTGGATGCCCTTTCTAGGCCTGGGACTGATGCATGTTCAGAGTCCTTTCCAGGAGCCATCAGAGAACACCTGAGGGCTGTGGTCCCATGTGAGTCCATCCCTGCGTGCAGTGGGTGCCTCTCAGGCTGCTCAAGTGTCCATCTAACTCCAGCACCACTCCATGCTGAATACTTCTAAATAAACCTACTACCATTGTTCAATTTAAAAAATTAGTAATAGAACTCTTCTGTCAGTATTTCTTCAACCATAGTAAATAGCCAGTTTACTGAGTGCTTACTGTGCCAGGAACTGTGTGAAGATGACCTAATTTGATCCTCACGTAATCTCTGTGACACAGATTATATAATCCACTTTTTTTTTTTTTTTTGCATGGGCAGGCACTGAGAAATGAACCCGGGTCTCCGGCATGGTAGGCAAGAATCTTGCCACAGAGCCACCGTAGCACCACTCATCACCTCTACTTTAATGATGAGAAAACTGAGGCTGAGAGAGCTCAAGGAACTGGTCCAAGATGGCACAGCTACTAATGGTACATCTGGCACACGTGCTCTGCCACCATGTTCCACTGAAGTCTTGGCTCCTAATCGCAACACCGTGCTGTCCACAGCAGCAAAAGCATTTGGGAGTTAACATTTTTAAGGTTAAAAGTGCTCCTCAAGCACAATAATAATAAGACAGACAATCCAATAAAAATGGGTAAATGATTGGAACAGGGTCTTCACAGGAGAAAACGTATGAATGAATGGCTAATAAGCACATGAAAAGATGTGCATCATCATCATTAGGCATTAGGTAAATGCAAATTAAAACTATAAACAGATACCACTAACACCCACTGGGGCAGCTAAAAAAACAAGAAAGAAAAACTGACAATATTGAACGTTGGTGAAGATTTAGCTAGATCAACTTGAACTTTCATACATTGTTGATGAGAACTCTAAATGGTACAGTCACTTTGAAAAATACTTTGGCACCATCTTATCAAGTTAAATATACACCTACCAAATGACCCAGTAATCCAACTTCAAGATATTTATTCAAGAGACCTAAAGACTTGCATGGAAATCTTCAGATCAGTTTTATTATTAATAGCCCCATTATAAAAATTGGGGCCATTATTTACCAACTGGTGAGTGGATAAACAAATTGTGCTAACTGCATACCATGGAATACTCCTCAGGGATAAAAGGGAATGAACTACTGATACACACAACAACATGGATGATTCCCAGGAGCATTAAGCTAAGGGTGAGAAGTCAGTCATAAAAGATTCCTATTGTATGATCCCATTTCCATAACAAATTTATGCAAATGTAACCATAAGGTAAATTATAACGACAGTAAGCAAATCTATGATTTCCTGGATCTGGGGGTAGGAGCACAGAATTGAACGCAAAGGGTACAAAGGGGACTTTGGGGGTGATGGAACTGCTTTACAGCTTAATTGCAGTAGTGATTCCATTACCTTATACTCTGGCAACACTCACAAGTGTACTCTTAATGAGTGAATTTAATGTATGTGAATTTTACCTTGTAATACTGATTAAAAATTTAAAAAATGTATTTATCAAATTAAAAGACAAGGTGCAGTGTACTCAACTTGCATGAAGTCATCTTTCCTTGCCCAAGGGTCTAGGGGACCAGTGGCCCGGGATGCCAGGCCCGAGGTCCCCAGGGTGTGGGGTGGAAAATGATGTGGCTGCAGGAAGTTGGCAGCCTGTCCAGCTTGGGGCTGCTGCCAGGATTTGTGCAGCATGAACAGTGGAGAAAGCGTAGGATTTGGAGCTTCACAAGCCCATGTTTAAATCCCACTCTACAACTTATGGGTTGTGGGATCTTGGGTAATATCTTAAACTGTCCAGTCTCATCAGTAACATGTAGATAATGACACCTCCTACATGGTTGTGGGAATTTAAGAGATATCGTTTGATTAGACAATATGGGTCCAAATGTCAATCTTACTTCTTACTTGGTATGTGATCTCAGGAAAGACACTTAGCCTTAGTGAGGCTTGTCCTAACTTGTAAAATAAGGCTTACAATAGCTCTTATCTCATGGGATTGCTATAAAGCCCCAGCACAGTGCCTAGCTCATAATAAGCATTTCCCCTCATTTAGCTGTAATTATTGTTGTTGTCATCACTATGTCTCCTAGGATACCAATTGGCACACAGTAAGTGTTAGTTAAATGTGGGTTCTCCTGCACTCCTTGGAGGGGTGCCAGGCTGTTGCTAGTTTAGCCCTAAAATATTGCAAGGGAGTGGTAGGGATTGGCTCCAGAGAGTCACTTTCATTTCTACCTTGTAGAACAAGTTGGCATGCGCTGGGGTCATCAAGATGTCTCGAGGATGTGGGGTGGGGTAACGGGGGCGGGGGCAGGGGCCAGCTATCAGAGCGAAGCTTGCTTCTCGCTTAGGTAGGGTGGGAGGTTCTTTCCTTTCACCCAGGGCCCTGTACTATGAAGGGGCCATAAAAGGAAGGTGTGTGGTGCAGCTGGCCCGAGGGGTATGACATTTGAGGGTTGTCACTTTCCCTGCAAGTCCAAGCTGGATCAGGAGACCGTCCCAAACGGCAGCAGGCCCTCGGGGCCATCTGCGGGCGAGCGGCTTGAGGCAGCACACTTCAGGGAACATTCCCGGCCCCAAACAGGGCAGGCAGTGAGAATAAGGGGTTACACTCTGGGAGGACATGCTGTGTCCTGCAGAGTCAAAAGGAATAGACCCAGATGGGTTATTTCAAGGGCTGAGCAGCCAGCGCCAGGGGAGACCACTAACCTGGCAGGCAGGAGAACTGTGTGAACTCACTGCCCCCACGCCCTTCTGTTTCCTCATCTGTGAAATGAGGGGGTTTGCAAAGCACTTTCGGCTCTCTCTCTCTCTCTCTCACTCGCTCCTTTAGAATCACTGTGAAGATAATTACCATTCTCGTGTAGATGAAAATGGAGATAGATGGGCTAAGTGAGTTCGGGCAGAATCAGAAGCAAACCCTGCCAGGAAACCTGAGAGGGAAAAGGCAGGACATTCCCAACTCTGAGTATCTTCATGCACAACTCCTCCAAGGAAAGAATCCCGCTCCTCCCTTTTCTCCTCTCTCAGAAGAAAATCCTAGGAGTGGAACCTACCCTCTTCTTAAACCTGGGGTAAAATAAGCAACAGCGACATAACCCTTTCACTCCCACATTAGCAACGCGGGTCAGCAATTCTTTCAGAAAGAAGGGTTTCAGCAGAGCAGGATGCCATGGCTGCACAGCCCCGGAGAGGGCTGGAAAGCAAACACTGGGGAAAATGGGTGAAAGGCTGGCAAGGAAGAAACGCAACCAAGATGAATCAAGGGATAGAAGGCCAACGGGAGTGTCATAGTAAAGGGGGAGAGTAAACACGACAAGTGGAGAGAGAGCTGGGGCTGTTCCCAGCGAGGGGAAGGAGGACGGGACACCACGTCTTTGGTGCTTTCAGGAAAGTACAAACAATGGTTGGCCATAGGTTGTGTTTTTCTTCATTCACACCTTCCTGGCATGTTACTTTTTTGCAGTCTGCTACAGCGAGGGGACTGGCTCAGCCCTTAGCCAGCTCGAGAGCTTCGTTGTTCTGAAGCTGGAAATGTCCAGGCAGGAACCAGGGGCTCTAAGAATAGAGTGGGTCCTCTAGGGGTTTTTCACTAACTTCCTCGGGCAGCACGACTCTCTGGGACCCGTGGGAGGGCCGGTTTCTGTCTTCTCCCAGCAGCTCCCGGGCTCGGAGCAGAGGTTAACCTTGTAGGCTGGGGCCAACCTGTCCATCTTACCTGCCCCGGGAATATAGTGGGCCTCCAGCCCAGAAGACAACACGGACAAGATCTAAGACTCAGATACACCAACCTCCTCGTGCTACGCTCCTATCACAGGATTTGTGCCGCCCTCCACCACACAATAAATCCCTCCTTGGACACCGGCCAATCTGCTCCTTGTGTAGGTATCTGTACAGATGATTCACAAGATGATTTGCGGTTCTTATCAACCGTGGAGCTGTGGACAGCCTACAGTGGCTCTTTACCCCATCATCTTGGTACCACCTTCTCTGCCCCTGCCCCTTCTCTGCCACCACTTGCGAGCTGCCTTTCATGGAGCCTGGGATGGCCGGCGCAGTGGCTTTTCCAGGAGTGGGAGCTGCCTCTGCAGTCCCTCTCAGCTCCTCTCTTGGTGGCTTCCAGCTCACTCCACAGACAGAGTGGATCTGGGACTGCAACAGGATTTTCTGGATCCCCACAGAAAGCAGGGAGCAGAAACGATGCTCACTTCCACCCCAGGGTTAGTGTGGTGCTGGCAAGGGGGCCAGACTGGCCCATGCTCATCTGTCTGCAATCAATCTGCAGTCCAGGCACGCGCTGGCAGGGTTGCAGTGCGGGGGAAGGATGCGGAGTCCCAAATGCAGGGGTCCTAGGCCCAGATCTGCCCCTCACAGCAGTGAGACCTGGAATAGGCTACTTATCCCCTTTAGCCCTCATTCCTTCTTCTGTTACCTGGGGGTGAGAGTGGCCACATAGAGTCATCATGAAGGTAAAGGGAAACAATGTGCATGGGACGAGCCTTATGAACTAGCGTTCATTGTTCTACTGAAGTTATTCAATAAGGCCAGCGCCTGGCCCACGTTGAGGTTTGCACCTGCTTGGTGGTCAAGTGCTTAAATGAAGTAGAGCATTCTCTAGGTTCATAGTTGCGGGTATTGTAAAGTCGAGTGAGATTTTAGAAGACTCAATATTCTTACAGAAGTTTTGGCTAAACTTTACTTTGGTGGAGGCCAAAGGAAGTTTCTGAAAACTAAAAATCAATCGATCAGCTAAACTGGGGGAGTTATAGAGAACTGAAGTCATATGCTTCCTGCTCTGTTGAAGCTGGGAAAATATGAAGCTGGAGTAGATTAAAACATAAGAGCTAATGAACGAGACAATGAGATAGAAGTTATATCAAAGTGAGATATGATTGACAGCCAAAGGGGCAGCTCAGGCATGGGGCGTGGTGGCCTCTCAGGACGCTCCAAGGAGAAGCACGTGGTGAGGATGAGGTGGTGGGGTGGAATCCGGGGGTGACCACGGATAGTGCACCCCAGACACAGACTGTCTGTGTACATCATATTCCCACTTTGCTCCTTACTGGTTATATGATCTTCAGGTAAATTCACGTCTGTAGGTTTTTAGGGGCCTCCTTTATAAAATGGGGGTAGTAATACATCATAGGTTTACGTAAGGATCAAACGAGAGGGTGCATGCCAAGTGTTAGCACAGAGCCTGGCACATAATAAATGTTCAATAACTGCACGGTATTTTAAACACCAAGCCAAGATATCTAGAACTTATCCCAAAGGAGCAACATAGCTATGCGTTTAAGGGAAAACATTTGTTCTGAATTCATACCACGCAAAACAAGACTGCGTAGGAGAGGCACTTGGGCAGCCCTTGTGAGAGAGGGTTGGATCTGCAGGGAAGGGTGGACCACCCAGCTGAGAGGGCAGGAGAGGGCCCTGTGACCCCAGGAGGCTCTGAAGCAGGGCATGCAGAGTTCAGGAACATTCCACATCTATCCCACTAAAGAGCAGCAACATAATAAAGAAGAGACTTGGGGAAAGGGAAGGAAAACTTCCATATAAGGAGCCAACAGGGGAGGGGGCTGTCAGGGGAGAGAAGAGAAGGCAGAGGCAGGCAGCCGCGATAGAAAAATTCCAGACTGGTATCAGCTTTAGGATCTGGCCAGAGAATGGACACATGGTCTGACGGGGAGGCTGTGGGAGCAGCTCCCAGCATGCTTTGCGGAATTCCCACGCTCGGCTCTGGGGTTCACGGCACTTTGAAAGCAAATTGAGAGTACTTAGCTGAAATGCAAAATGCAATGGCAAGGGAAAGGATAAGAGAAAAGAGTGTTAAAATGAAATGTTTTCCTCTTTAACTAAGACAGAAATTCCAGAAGATATATACATATAAAAAGTCCTTCTAGCTATAAAAAATTTTTAAAAACTTTTTTATGGCAAAATACGATGAAGCAAAGGAAAAAGAAAATATCTTTAGAAAAATATTTGTAATAGATGGGAATGATAACATCTCCATATATAAAGTGATTTCACAAAATGACAAGAACAATACATAGCAAAGGATATAAATAAGCAACCCATAGAAAAGCAAATGCAAAAAACCAATAAGCATAAAAAGATGCTGAAACTTATTTGTGGTCAGGGAAATACAAATTAAATTGAGATTTTTCTTTTTGCTTATCAAGCAGTTAGGGAGAGACAGAGAGAAAACAGCTCTTTATTTTGGAGGAAATGGGGAAAAGGAAGCCTGATATATTCCTGGAGGAAGTGTGTTACAGCCTTTGGAAAAGCAATCTGCCAACATCTGTTAAATGGGATCACACAGACTTTTCAACCCAGCATTCCTGCCCTCAAAATCTGGTCCATAGACATAAAAGCACCAGTAAATAAGGGCATGGAGGGTTAACTGCAGCACTGTTTATAGTAGCAAAATGCTAGAAACAAAGTGAATATCCATAAAAAGGAAAATGTGCACAGAATGGGCTATGGTGAAACCATTTAAAAGAATGAAAGAACGTTCCAAGCTTCTGTGAAAAAAAGTAAGAGTATTGAGATGCAGAGAAGTGTGTATCATAATGATTCCATTTTTATAAAGCAACAACTAAAAAAAATAAACCACCTTCTATATGAATGTACACATATATCTATATATATACATGTGTAAAATGCATTTGTAATTATTTATGTTATATAAAACACAGTTATATATGTGTATATATAACATAATTATAGATATATATCTGAGAGAAAGAGAGAATCCTACAGAAGAGTATATATGAGGTTTCCAAAGTCTGGGTGATGGGGGAAAGCTGATTTGGGGGAGGCAATAGAAAGAAAAAGATGTTGTCTATGAAAACCTAGTGTGTTTGATATGATCTCAGTTATTGCAAAGTTCTATATGTATTTGCATGAGTAAATTAGAACTGATTTAGAAGGCTGCCCATGATATGTATTCAAGAGAAAGAAAGCAAGTTGCCCAGATACATAATATGAAAACTACCAAATATAGACAATTAAAATACTGAGCTGAGAGTTTCAAGAGCTGCTCCCCAAACCCTTTCAGAAGGCCCAGTTTGAGCAACAAAACAGACACCTGAGAAACAATGTTGGAATGAGCTGCCAGTTTCTCAAAATATCAAACCCAGGTCCCGAGTGCCTGGGGAGAGGGGACATGTGCTCAGGGGGAAGAGGAAGTAGAATATAAGGTTGATAATAGTTCCATAGAGAGATTTACCTTGAAGCTAATTTTAGGAACCACCAGGCTTACTAAAATCTAGGCCAATTTGCCCCTTTGCAATAGCCCTCAACACTTTCAAATACATCCGAAATTCTTGACACTCTTATGAAGGAGATATTATTGCATTTTTAATCTCATGAACAGAGATAAAGTGGCTTTAGCATGGTCACATGCAACCATAGTGCAGTAAGGTTCAAAACTTGGCCAGTTTGAATCTTACCACGACACAACCATCCTCCCTTCTATAAAACCTCTTTCTGCTCATCATGGCCACAATGGACAACCGTGAGGAAGTCAAACACCTGGACAGGGGCTACTGTTTCGAGAATGCAGCTGCCACTGGGAACCCTCCCTGCCCCCTTCATAGTGGAGGGGCAGTGGAGCCCTTCCCCAAGGCAAGGCCCATTCTGCTCCTTTGCCCCTGTCCCCTTCACTGCGGCTGGGGTGGCAAACGGAAGTCTTCAGAGGCCAGGCAGGCAATGTAGAGGGGGGCGGGGAGGGGGCTGGGAGAGACCCACGCCCACCCAAAGGAAAGGGGCTGCTGCCACGCAGCTCCAGCGCACCGCCTGCGTGTATCCTGCATGGGGTCATTTTTCAAAGATCATTCAAACCCCAGCACCACCAAATGACCGACTTTTCAAGAGATGTCAAAAATCCAGACTTCAAGTATAACTTATTGATGAAAAAAATGTCAGCTCAATAGAAGAGAAAGAGGAGGAGGAAGGAGGAGGAGAACGGGAACTGAACCAACTCAGTTGGGGGAAAATGTCTGCCTGTTGCCTTTGGGTCAGAGGGTCAGCTGTTTGTCACTTCTGATTTATGGGAATAAGGCTTTTATCATATTTCACCTGTTATTCCTGTGCAAGCCCAGGAGATGTCTTTTGGCTTGATATATTAATTTTTAAAACACTATATATTTACATGACTACATCATTGTTCTCAACATTAACTAATAGCAGCGGTACATTAGCGCTCCATTGACTTCCAAGGCGGTCATGGTATAGATCCCATAGGCAGAGTGAGAAGACCTGGGTTCAAGCCCTGCTTCTGCCCCTCGGCAGCTATGTGAACACAGTCTGATCCCTTAACCGGACCCTGAGCTTCCTAATCAGTAACATGGGTCAGCAAAATGGTTGGGAAGATTTTAAAAGGTAGGCCATGTTAAAAACATATTAAGTAAATATTGATCCCATCCCTTCTAAAAGATAGAAGTGTGGCCCCCCAAATTCTCATATATTTTAAAATATAAATTAGAGGTGATTATGTTGCTTTGCAAATATCTTCTTCATTTTATAGAAGGATTTTCCATAATGGGCTTTTCTAGTGTATGGAAAACATGATGCTTTCCCCAAAGTTTTAGTTTATGCAGGCCTTTTTTTTTTTTTCGAAGGAATGAACAAATATTCTGCCTTTTCAATAACAAAGGCATCCTCACCTGTTGTACAGCGTTGTCATAACTGGCTGGAGATGGGAGGCTAGAACTACATATGAGAAGCAAAGAATATTCTACTGGAGCTACTTAGCAGCTCTGTCAGCAATGCCACGGTAGCTGGATTCTCTACAACCACAAGGCATTGCCGGAAACCAGCAACTTCTTCCTCTCCTCATCTCTTCATCGACACCTCTTACCGGTTGGTGGTAAGGGAGAGTCCAGTTTTGCCCATGAGGTGGATGGTGAAGAGAACAGAGCTGGCTATGGATGGATAATTCCCCTGCTGGCCGCGCGCACATGCACACACACACACACACACACACACACACGTCACAGCAGGGAGATTTTTTGGAAACCTCAGGAACAAAGCCGATTATGTCATGGGCTCTGTCCTTTCTGACAGCTACACCATAGGAAACACCTGTAGACAGCCGGAAACCAGAGGAATTAAAAATATCTGCCTGGCCCCTAAAAAATAAATAAAAGAGGAAAGTAAAATGTTCTCTTTCTTTTGCAGGGAAAACAAACAAAGCCCTATCTGGTTTGAGCCATTTCCTCTCGGCAAAGCACATCCCTCCTGTGGGCCACCCCTCCGCAGGCAGAGATGGGCTTGGACCCTGTACTTTAACAGCCCAAGACATCGGACGTCTGAGGGTGGCTGTCGAGGAGGGTTCTGGGAGCCAGGTTCCAAGCCTCCAAGCTCAAGATTTCTTTTGCAGAAGAGAGGACTGGGGAAGCTGAGCTCATTTCCTTGGGGAGAGGTGTAGCCTTCATTCAGTTTTGGAAACAAGGGGCTCTTGTGCTCTGCCTCTGCAGTCTGGCCGGTCTGAAGAGACAGCCTCTGGGGACCACGAGAACCAGGGATCACAGGGTCATTTGGAAATGATGTGATTGCTGGATTTGCAGGATCCAGCTGAGCTCAGGAGCAGACCTGGGGTGAGTAGAATCTGGAAGCATCAGGGTCTGCTTCTCCTCTGCTTCTCACATCCAGTAGGCCACCATGCTTGGTGACTCAGTCTTCTGTATATCTCCCTGGTCTGGCCTCTTCACACTATGTCCGGCATCAAATCTCCCCTGATAGTGCCGAGAGGTTATGGTCACCTAACTGATCTCTTTGCCTCTGCTCTTTTTCCTCTTGTTCATTCTCCACTGGGCAGTCTGATGAATCTTTCTAGAATGTAAGTCTGAGCATGTCTTTGCTTGATTTACCTACTATATAATACCTTCTGTGTAACTAAAACATCTGAGATAGAATATAAGATTCACCTCTCCTTCCAGAAATGTAATGCTTTCTCAGTAATAATCAATGACACTTGCTGAGTCTGTAGTATGTACGAAGTACTACCTGAATGCTTCCTAGAGATGACCTCATTTGACCCTCACCACCACCTCTGAGCCAGTCAGGCATTACAGCTTCATGTTAAGATGGGGGAATGGGAGCTTAGAGAAGGTGACAAAGTTGTGGTGGGGTTGGGATTCGAACCCTGGAGGTCTGACCCCAGACCCCTGCCCTTCCCACCACGGGCCTCTGTCAGCCCTCTAAACATTCTATGCAGTAACATGCCTCTGTGTCTTTGCACATCCTGTTCCTCTACCTTAAGCACCTCAATTCCTATTCCACCCACCAGAACAGTTAATCTTTGTTGTCCAAGACCCACCTCCTAGCTACCTCCTCCAAGAAACCCTCATGGACTTCTTCCCTGGGTTGTGTCATCAAGCCACCCTCCCCCTCCCCAAACCTCTTTCATAGCATGTACCTCACTGCAAGCTATGTAGTATGGTATTGAACTGCCTGTCTTGCTCTCTAGAGTGTGGCCCCCTTGAAGACAAGAGACTGTAGCCCTGGCTTCCCTATTCCTGATAAAGGGCCCAACACAGAAAGGGAATGTAATGACTATTTCAACATATCAGTCATTGACAGAGTCAGTCTTTGGCTCCTTGACTGGGTCTCTGTACCACTGTGCTGCAAGGTCTCCACTTATGAAAAGAGACCGGCAGGAAACTAGATGGTAATTAATATTTTAAAATTTCAACTTATGTGAGAGACTAAAGCAAAAAATGTTTATTTGGTACAAATTTATATTCTGACTAGTGCATTTCCTAATATAACTTATGTAGATAGTTGGCTGAACACCTTAAGTACATGGAACTTTGGGTAGGACATGAGATTTTGTTGGTTTGTCCAGGTGATGCCCTGATGAATCCCAGAGTGATATGACCAGAGAGTGGAAAAGTATTTGCAAAGTCCCCTTCAGGGAATGGTAAGAATGGGGGAAAACTCAATTTCCCCAAGTTGAATTCTTGATATTCTCACAAGCAGTGTGGACAACCAAAGCTATAGACTGAGCCCCCAGTCTTGGGGTTTGTTCATATGAAACTTAACCCCACAAAGGATAGGTCAAATCTACTTAAAATTATGCCTAAGAGTTCCCCCAAGAGAACCTCTTTTGTTGCTCAGATGTGGCCTCTCCCTCCAGCCAACACAGCAAGCAAACTCACCACCCTCCCCCTGTCTACGTGGGACATGACTCCCAGGGGTGTGGATCTTCCTGGCAACGTGGGACAGAAATCCCAGAATGAGCTGAGACTCAGTATCAAGGGATTGAGAAAACTTTCTAGACCAAAAGCAGGAAGAGTGAAATGAGACAAAGTGTCAATGGCTGAGAGATTCCAAACAGAGTCGAGAGGTTATCCCGGAGGTTATTCTTATGCATTAGGTAGATATCACCTTGTGATTCAAGATGTAATGGAGAGGCTGGAGGGAATGCCTGAAAATGTAGAGCTGTGTTCCAGTAGCCATGTTTCTTGATGATGATTGTATAATGATATAGCTTTCAGAATGTGACTGTGTGATTGTGAAAACCTTGTGTCTGATGCTCCTTTTATTTACCTTGTCGACAGATGAGTAGAACATATGGAATAAAAATAAATAATAGGGGGAACGAATGTTAAAATAAATTTAGTTTGAAATACTAGTGATCAATAAAAGGGAGGGATAAGGGGTATGGTATGTAAAATTTTTTTTCCTGTTTTTGTTTTATTTTTCTGTTGTCTTTTTACTTCTTTTTCTGACTTGATGCAAATGTTCTGGGAAATGATCATGATGATGAATATGCAACTATGTGATGATATTGTGAATTGCTGAGTGTATGTGTTGGGAATGTTTGTATTTCATTCTTGTAATTTTTTCTTTAATTAATAAAAAATTTAAAAAAAAAAAAGAGAGACCAGCAGTCCGCTCAGTTCCTCTCCTTTCTTTCTAGTGGAGTTCAGAATTTTTGTCTGTGTTTGTTTTATCTCAGCCAGTAGCAAGGGCACAAAAGTTATTTTGAATGAGACACATTTTGATTTGTGGACATAGGCGTGTTTTCACCATGGGAAGATTTAGTTCCTACATGCGTCATCACCCTGCCCATATCGATTGACGATGGGCCTGTGGAACTAGGTTTAGGAATTTAAAATACCCCCAAATGATACTCACAGGCATTCAGTGTTCAGAACCACTGCTTTAACTTACAAAGACAGCGGTGGTAAAAGCTGCCAGGGTAGAAGCTTGCTAAGGGGAAATCACGCATGTTTGTACATGTGAAATCAGTCCAAAATAAACACCAGCAAGCAACTAAAGGAGATAAAATTCCACACTAAAGGGAGAAAATAGTGACCCAAAGTTATCGCTTGGGAATCCACATGACATTGATAGTAATTAAGAAAATGCAAATTAATTCTAAGGTATCACTGCATAACTATTAGTCTGGCAAAAATAAGTCACGATAAGAAGCCAAAGCTGTGTTGTGGAGAAACTGCTCTCTTAAAAAACTGCTGTTAGGGCAGCGCAACAGTGGTTCAGTGGCGGAGTTCTCGCCTGTCAAGCCAGAGACCCGGGTTCAATTCCCAGTGCCTGCCCGTGCAAAAAAAAAAAAACTGTTAGCATTATATATTGATTAATTCTTCCTTCTTTCAAGACAATTTGGGACTAAGTAACAAGAACTTGTAATTGCTTTGTTTTATTTTTGGAATTATACTATAACAAAAAAAAAGCAAAACACGCGACATGCGTGGATAGCCATGATAGCACAGAAAGGTGAAAAATTAAAAGTCATCTCAATATATTCAATTTCAGAGAATAGCTAAAATATATAAAGCATAAAGGCAATGGAACATGATGCTCCCATTAAAAATGACAAATATAAACATTTCTAATACAGGGAAATAGTCATGGAACAACAACAGCAAAAATCATTGAAAAATCCACCTTGCTGGTACGTAGCAATGACGTAAAATGTAAACATACATTGATTGACAAAGCTTGGAAGTAAATTTGGAAGTACAGGCAAAGAATTTAACGTTCCTTAGCTTTGGAGTTGTTCACAGTTCCAATCACTAGAAAATCATACTGAGGAATGTTTGTTCCGTGCTGGGAGAGCACTGGTGGGTCTCTCTCCACAGCCCTGGTTTCATTCTGACAATCACTTGTGTCTCCAGCTAGGCTGCTTGGCCGAGAATACACCCAGTATCTGGCAATAGGAGATTTCAACTTTAAAGGGGCCCAGTTCCTTTTAATCGTAAATCATCTCCAGTCCAGGTGACAAGAGAGGAATCGATGGCTCTGCGAGGAATGAAGGGGCAGGAGTGCCAGGGCTGGGGAAGTCTCCCCTACCCGAGGCCTGCTAGCAAGGCCCCAGCCCTCCCTGGAGGAAAGGGGCCGGGCTGTCTTGGTGAGAGGAAACATCTGGAACTTACCACCCAGATAAGGGCAGAGATGGGGGACGTACGGGCCCCTCTCAGGGAAAACTGGGAGAAGCCCTGTCGGAGCCACAGCCTCTTTGTACCTGCCCTTGGTACACTCCAGAGAGAAGGCAGGTAGGGAGCCAGCCACGTCCCCCTGTTGGCTCCCTCTCCATCTTTGTCATGGCTGGGGGTGGGTGTGGGGGTGGAGGGCAGGGCTTCCCAAATGGAGTAAGGACTGGGGAGTAACAGCTCCATAGATACAAAACTACCCGCAGCATGATGGGGAAGAGGGAAGAGGCAGGAAGAGAGTCCCAGGCAGAGTAGCGGGAGGAAAGGCCTGGAAGACATAGGTTGCTGAAAGCAGCTCAGAATGGCCGGGACATGCCTTGGCCCCAGCCCACAGCTCTGCATGTTAGCTACAGGCGATGTAAGTCTGTCTACCCAGACAGAGATGGGAGGCGAGGAGAGCTCGGTGGCAACATCGCTGGCCCTGGCCTGTGCCCTGCTGCCCCCTTCCTAGGATGTGGCCAGGGATGGGTAGGACAGAAGTAGCCAAGCATGGAGTGAAGGTGGGACCTGGGCCACTAGGGTCAAAGGACTCAGGCAGGGATCAGGTGCTCAGAGCCCTTGGCCTCTTGCTACCCCAGTGGTCGAGGTTGGGAGCAGTGACCTTCTCTGTGACCCTTCCATTGTCACCCAGAGCTGGAAGCAGGGCTCTGGGGGAAGGCGCCCTCTGCACCTGGCCTGCCTGACCTGTGAGCTGCCTTTGGCACTGGCCTCTCTCCGTCACCCTACACGCAATCATGCTCACCGCACTGTGGCAGGGCCAATTCCTCACGTCCCTCTCCCCTACTCTACGGAAGCTTCCCATCTTCAGACAAGCAGAGTCATTGGCTGGGCTGGAATCCTGGCCATCTCCTCTCCCACCTCTGTTCTTAATTGGTGCTTTGGTTTCTAAAACTCACAGGGCTTGGCTGCGCAGAGGGAAGTCCCTGCAACTCCAGGACTTGGCTGATTATGCTGAGCAGTGGCCCTTCTGGGGCGCATCGTAAGTCTTTCCTCCTGCTCCAGGGCCTCCTGGTCACCCCGGGTTATCAGGCCAGAGGCCTGGACCCCCAAACAGTCAGGAAGCCCTGCCCACCTTCCCTCCCACTGCCTCGTTGGGCTTCAAACTCTGCCTCTTCCTCTGAGCAGAGCTATCTGGGCCCAACCCAACTGGTCTCTCATCTAATCAGCTTCTCCTTCAGAGCTTCAAAAGGAAGCCACAGAACAGGAGGAAGCAGAGGCCCCAGGGAGGGCCACGGCCCACAGCCGGTCTCTGCTCCCCAGCCCCACACCTCCAGGCTCCAGAGTGCTCTTTGAGGGACTGAGTTATTTTCAGATATTTCCCTATGTTTTCCAAAACAAAGGGTGACCACACCTTGCATCTGTGGAGTCCTTTATACCTTTCCCAAGCCCTTTCATGTATATTATCTCACTTGATCCTCCCCACGAGCCAGGCAGGGATGGAATTATCATCCAGGCGAGGCACTCACATTTCATGCTGTTGGATGAAGATCCCACAGGAACTTAATGGTGGAGTTTGGTCTAGAGCTCTGAACTTGCAGCCACTGTGCCTAGCTTCCTCCAGCTAGAGCTTAACACTCATTTGGCTCTCCTTCAGCACACACACACGGACACACACACAGAGCACATGGACACATGTGAACACACACATGTACAGACAGACATGGACACACAGACACACATGACCACACACGGGCATATAAGACACTCACATGGACGCAGAGACACATAAAGAAGCACTCGTGGACAGATGCACAGTCATGCATGCATACACACATGCACCAGAGAAGTGCAGGTATGTTCCTTTATTTTTTTGCAACAAGAAACCCAGTCCTAGGGCTGTCTATTCTTGAAGCATTCTGAGCACGTTTGGGTATCCCCATGAGAGCACAGGTCCCTTGGAACCATGTTGCCCTTCCCTTTGCCCTCAGGCAGACCTTAGGGAGAAGGTCCTCTTCTCAAACTCCTTCCTAGCCCTCTGCCTTCACGTCCCTTCTGAAGCCCAGCTCAACTTGTCCTTACCCTGATGATTGTACGGCCTCCTAGAGTCTCCTGGGCCATGTTCTCTCCAATCCATTCCCTGAACCAGAGCCAGAGTAAACTTGCTAAAACATAAGTCTGATTACAGAACTCCCTGCCCTTCTCTGTTCTGAAGAATGAAAGAGTGGTGGATTTCAAAGGCTTGAACTTCTCCCATAATCTCATCAGTCACTCTAAATAAATATCCCATTAAGTCAAAAAGTGTGCTTGCTACACAAATGCAGCCTCAAGTCTAGCCCCTTACAGGCTCTCTCTTGCTATCAGACAGCCCCCGAGTACCTTCTGCGCAGAAATCCTCTTTGGAAATATTAGAGGGGCTCATGAGGTTCGGCATGGTCAACCAACTAAATCCAGTCATGGTGCACAAAACTGTCCTCCATCTCCTGCTGCTTTCCCCCATTTCACTCTTCAATCACGCAGCAACTCCTCTCCCTTACTGAGCCCAGGCATCTCTCTTCTGGGACGTCCACCCTCCTGGCAGTCCTCCACATTCCAGAGGACACCCGGTTCCCCCAGCATCCTGGTCCTGAGTCCAACAGAATACTTGACTAAACCGTTACAATTCCCCATTCCTTTTCCCACTCTTCGAGTGCAGTTTTATTTCCTTTTGTGCCCAAAGTTTGTCCAGAACCCAACACATATGGGCGTTCATTAAATATTTCTATAAAAAAAATTATCAAGTGAGCAAGTGAGAGAATGATTGCTTCTCCTCCCTAGCCCAGACCCATGGCTAAGGAATTTTCTAGAAAGACAAGTCTTTAGCTCCAGAGGCTGGCCCAAGCCCCCAGGGTGTTCTACTTCCACCCCTGGCTGGTAGGCATTGCCCCCAGCATCTCCAGGCTCAACCTCCCCTGCCCTGCCTCCCCCAGCTGGTATGCAATTTCCTCCTGTCTATAGCTGTTCCAGCAAGAAGCATCAGATAATTGCTTCATTTCCTAGGGTGTCCACACCCCCTTCCTGCCCTGCCCTATCCCTCCCTGATAGCTGAGCGGGGACCGCAGGACCTGCAGGCAGCAGGGCACCGAGAGGAAAGTACTGCCCTTGGCTCCGAGGTGCTCTCTCACCACACACACTCTTTCCAGCACATCTGGTCGAGCCTGCAACTTGTGCACACCAGGTACAGAGAGCCTTTGCGGAAGGAAGGAAGGCAAGGGCCAATTTGGCAACATTCATAAAGAGCCACAAAAACACTCATATCCTTTGACCTAATAATCCCACTCCTAGAAAATGAGCCCAAAGAAATAATTCAAAAGAACGAAAAAGAGCCTTGTCCTGTTCATAGCTAAGTTATTTATAAGGAGGAGATAGTGGAAGCAGTGTCCCCAAATAGGAAAAGAAGTAAATAAATTATGGCATATTTGAATCATAGAATACCATGTAGACATTTCAAATGAAAACACTACTGCCTAGGATAAAGATATTGTCTTGGAAATAATGTTGCATGAACAAAGAGTGTACAGAGTTGCATATAAACTGATTGCAATTGTATCAGAATGATTTATGTGGTTAAAAAGAATAAATACACCAAACTGGAAATTATGTTAAGCTGAGTTGTTGCTGTTTTTTACAGTCTGAGTACAAACCAACAGTGTGCTTTTACTCATTCATTTACTTATTTATTTGGCACGGGTAGGCTCCAGGAACTGAACCTGGGTCTCTGGCACTGGTGAGAATTCTGCCACTGAGCCACCGTTGTACCACCCCAAGCAAAGTTGTTTTATTCCTCCCAAATTCTTTTCATGATAAAAGGGATAAAATTGAGGATCAAAAGGTAGCAAGTAAAAGAAAATAGTTGTCACACTAGGATGATGAATTCTCACAATTTTACCTTAAAATGTTTAAGATTACCTTAACAATAAATATTTTACAGTAAAGTGACTAAAAACTAAAGAAAGGACTGAACACAAAATTCTAGAATTTTCTACAAGGTTTTTTTTTTTTTTTTTTTTTGCTGTTGGGGTTTCACCATTGTTTACAAAATAACAAGAACATGTCCCAGTCAGACCTTCCCAAACCATGACTGGGGGTCTCCACATGTTCTGGTGGGGGACCCACAGCTGGTTGCTACTAAAGCCATTTAAAAGGCATGTGTCCAAAGGTTCAATGATTCTGCCCGCTTCACCCCCATTCTCACATCTTGGCTTCCACTATCCCAGTTTCCCAGTCACAGTGCAGAGGGACAGAAGACTGTTTCCCTAGAATCCCAAGAAATAAGCTGCTGAGCCCCATTCTCCAGCTTTCAATTGAGTAAGAAAAAAAAAAAAAAGGTTGGTTTATGCTAACTTCATGGTCAGCTAAAATCCCCAAGCCCTTTTCCTATACATCAAAGCACTCAGTCCCCCATTCTCAGTTCTTAGGTGAGGGATCTCCCCGGGGACCCCTTTGGGCAGATGCCACTGAATCAGGTCTCAGTCCAATGCCCTTCCAAGCCCCAGATGGGAATTTCCAGTGAGAAATTGTCCTGCCAATGCCTCAACCAAAACTCAATCTCTCCCCTTCCCGCCTCCAAAATCAGCAAAATTTTCTGTCTCCAGGATTGAAAATGCAGATCACTGTTTCCTCTCACACCCACCTCCATGGCAGCCTCCGACCAAACACCAAATGCTGGGACACTCCCCTGAGTTTATGTCACAGCTTCTTTGCCTTTCCAATCCAAGGCCACTTCTCACTGGTGCTTCAGCCTCTTAAGTGGGGTTTGGGCCTCTAGAATCTCCCCACTCATTCACCCTGGACCCTGGCGCGCCTTCTATACGGCCCTACACAGTTCTGTCCTAGGTGCTCCTTTAGTCTTCTGAGCCCCTCTCCTCCCACTCGGATGTCCCTCTCTGCCAACAGGAGAGGATGTCCTCTTCTCCAGCTGCGTCAAGGTGGAAATGCTCTCTTTCTCTGCTGAATTCTACCAGCCCTGTGGGCTTACTGGTTCCGTGGCACTGCAGCATCCCCTGTGCTCCCTATTCTTTGGAGAGGCATCTTATCATTTCCCACCACCACTACCACATTGGCAGCTTATAGATAGTACCTTTATATTTGCCTCCCTCCGAGAATCCAGATGCATCTTTCATACTGTAGGCCCAATAAACACTTGCGGGATGACGGAATAAATGAATGAATGAATGAATGGACGCATGTGTATTTATTTCTAAGCTGAGTATGCAATTTTCCTAAAGCTAAGCAGAGGACCTTAGATTCATCCCTGTTTAATTTCATTATGTTGGTTTTGGCCCAGCCTTCTTTCCTATATAAATCATTTTGAACTTGAACATGTCATGTATCATATTAACTATCCCAGCTGTGGGTCATCTGGATTCTTTCTATTTTTCATCCAAGTCATTAACAAAAACGTTTAACAAGTTAGGGCTAAGGGCAGAGCCCTGGGGCTTGCCACTGGAGACTTCCCTCAGAAAAGAATGAGAATCCTTAAACAGAACACTTTCAGCAAGGTACCTCAACCTGCTCTGAATTCATCTAACCAGAAAGTCCTTTTGTCTTACAAATAATGTGACTGAGCAATAAGAACACTCGAGTTCACATGTGAAAGCACTCAACTCCCTAAGCCCGGCCAGAAGTTCAAGATCGATGATTTGAATGGTTAGCCTCTCACCCCCCTTCCCCCAATCCCTGCAGCTGTTTCAGCCCTCTCAGAATCCCACCACGCTCAACTCTCCTGCAGGGGCATCTCCGTGGAGGTGAGAAAGGTGAGGGCAGGGCAGGGCAGAGGTAACCCAGCTCAGTGAGATGGAGGAAGGAGGGCGGTCTGCTTCAGTCAACCTACTCTCCTTTCCATTTCCCACCTACCCCGTTTCAGTTCTCCACAGGGTGAACCTGCAAAGAAAATACACTTGGCAGTCCCCACCCCCACCCCCTTTTCTTTGAAATGTATTTATTGAGCCAAGGAGACACCCTTCTTGTAGGCCTTGGCTGCCGAGTGAGCCTGCAGCTTGCATTTGCTATTCCATGCCAGGGGCTCCCCCAGTTTCCCAGGTTCTAGTCTGGACTTATATGGGGAACTGTTCCAGCACTGCTCCAAGGACCAGCTCCGACAGCAGACCAGAGAGTTGGACTAACACAAGTTTGCTTGCAGCATGCACAAACTACTCCTCTGCTCCTCAGCGAGCTCTCAGGGCTGGAGGAGAGCTTCAGGTCTCCCTCTCTTGTCCATCCAGTGTCCTAGTCAGAGCTGCACCAACAGCATGCGAGGCTAGTCTCTGTTAATGATTATTATAGACCACTTATTTATTCATCAAACAATCATGTCACATTTAAGATGTGCCTGGCATTGTTTGAAATACTTTACACAAGTATTAACTTAAAGAACCCTCTTACCAGTCCTATCAGGTGGGTACAATTATTATTTCCATTTAACAGATGGGAAAACCAAGGCATGGAGTGGTCACAAGTTAGGATCCTAACCCAGTCATCTGACTCCCAGGTCTGTACTTTAGCCCCTGTGTTGTACTGCCCCTCCAGGAGGCAATACGAAGCTACAGTCCTGCCTTCATTCATAGAAGGCGTTGAGCACATATTATGCCCACTGTAGGATACCAGGGCTTATAAGGGGAGTTAGCAGATAAAACAACTAGGCACTTACAGAACAGTTCAGGGGATACAGGAGAGTGTTTTGAAAATAAAGAGCAACAGAAATGTATTTTCCTTTTTACCACTGCACAGATCAGAGCCTCTCTATGCATCCTCTTTGGCCTAGAGCAGAAGCAACAGCTTTGTTCATCTTCGCCATTACCCTCTTTGCACTCCTTCCTCCCACATTCCATTAACGACAGGCAAAGAGAATATCAGAACTCACCTACAGAAGATGCATTTAGGGATGTCACAATTTGTTCACAGTGCCAATTTACTAAATATTATTAACAACAACACCATGAATTGTGGGATGTTTTAAGATTTCAAGGATACTTTTATAAATCAGCTCATCACATGCACGACGTGACTTTTCAAAATAGTTGGTAAAGCAGGTATCAGTGTCACAGCTGGAGAAATTGACCAGAACCATGAGGCTAGTTAGATACTGATCCCAGACCCGAAAGTCAGGTTTTGTGGCATATGTCTCTGCACCACAACACCCCTAGCTTAGCACAAATTCAACAAAGACACAAAGGAAATCTAAAGGGAACAGAGCAGAGGAAAGCATGCTGCTGCTATTTCCTTCAAATTCCACTGCCTAATTCCAGTGCTGCTCTCGGGCTGCTTTCACTTAGCCTTCCTTAGGCACGAAGGACAGGGCTTGTGTCCACGGCTTATGTACATGGCTTCTGGAAAAGAGCGGCGATTCTAAGTGTCATGTGCATACGTGAAGAAGGAGGGGCATGGATTCTTGGGTCACCGAGGGGAAGGCTTCCAAGTCAGAAAGGCTTTGCCGACGTGGGGCTCTGCCACCACCTTGCCTTTAGACTTCTGGCCTCCAGAGCTGTGAGAATAAAGTTCTCTTGTCCCAAGCCACTCAGCTTGTGGCAATGTGGTAGAGCAGCCAGGGGAAACCAATCTGCCTTCCACCTCCACTGGGTTTAGAGTCCCCTGAAGGTGGCATGGTGCAGCACCAGGCATCGCTCTGAGCCCCCACTCACCCCCTAGGAAAAACAAGGACTTGGACTCATCCTTATTGTTTTCCTCCTGCTTCAGTTCGAGCCTTTGTTGGGAGCAGGGGGGTGGGGGGACGGTGGGCAGGGATTCAGGCATAACTGGGCAACAAGGCCAAGGGCTTGCTCAGAGGGACCCCTGGAGAGCAGGCAGAAAGCAAGTCTGGTAGAACAGCGTGCAGTACTGCACTGGGCAGAGCTGGGACTTCTTAGCCTTAGCTCTGGATCTCTTGGCACTTGTTGATTGAAACACTGATAATAAAAGCTGTTTCTCTCTCCATCCACTCTACCCCACAGATAACAGTGCTTGAGACTCAGGAAACTGAGCACCTCTGGGTAGAGGATTTAGGAAAGTCAGGAGACAGTACACACACATGGGGAGACAACAAAGTGATATTAAGTCAATTTCACGGTAAATCAAGAGTGCCATGTACAAGGGTCTCTGTGCCAACAGCGAGGAGACCTTTGTCACAGTTCTGGCTTTAATCGTGATCACCAGTAAATCACATATGCTCAGTTTCTTCACCTTTAGAATGACGGGGTTGGGGGGTTCAAGGGTAGCTCAGCGTTAGAATTCTCCCATGCCATGTGGGAAACCTGGGTTCAATTCCTGGGCCCTGTACTTCTACCCCCCCACTCCCCCCAAATTTCAACAAATGATGCTGCAATAATGGGACAGTCACATGGAAAAAGAATGAAATGTGCTCCCCACCATGCCGGATACAAAAAAAAAAAAAATGAGGGGTGTGGGAGAAACGCCTAAGGATCCTTCTTGCTTTCAAAACTAAGCCCTAATGATGGCTTATTTTTTTAAACTTCCCTTTCTGCCTTAAATGTTGGCACTAGTTTTACCCAGAGACATGCTGGAGCATTTCAAAGGTCTTGTAGATGTGTAGATAAGGGCTCAGAGTCTTGAGTCAGACCTTAAAAGGCCCCAGCCTTGAGCCTCCTGACCTTGTCCTAAATCTACCGAACGCTCTTCTTGAGAACTGGACAAGCAACGTGGGGGACGCCATCAGTGCAAGAGAAAGAATAGAAGTGTAGTATCCCACCAGAAGGTGTGTGCAAATGCTGGCTCTTCTGGTAATCATTTTCCAGACCTTGGGCAAGTTATTTCATCATCTCAAAGCCTCAGTATCCTCATCTATAAAAAAGATGCCATAAGACTTTGTTCTAGTTTGCTAGCTGCCAGAATACAACACACCAGAGACGGATTGGCTTTTAATAAAAGGGGATTTATTTTATTGGTTCTTCAGAGGAAAGGCAGCTAACTTTCCACTGAGGTTCTTTCTTACGTGGAAGGCACAAGATCGTCTCTGCTGGTCTTCTCTCCAGGCCCCTGGGTTCCAACAACTTTCCCCGGGGTGACTTCTTTCCGCATTTCCAAAGGCCTAGGCTGAGCTGCAAGTGCTGAGATGAGGAATGCCGAGTTGCTTAGCTTTGCTACATTGCAATCTCTCACTTAAGCACCAGCCAATTAAGTCAAACGTCATTCATTGCAGCAGACACGCCTCCTATCCGACTGCAGATGTAATTAGCAACAGATGAGGTTCACGGACCATTGGCTTATGTTTGCAGCAACAAGACTAGGTATGCTCACCTGGCCAAGTTGACAACTGAATCTAACTAACACAGACTTCATAAGGATTAAAAGCAATAAATTTATGTAAGATGTCTGACATACAGAGGACAGTCAACAAGAGGTAGTAATTATTATTGCTACAAGCTTTAGGTATCTCCCACTCCGCCATCAGCACAGCTGCTCAGAAATCAATTTGCCATTATGCATCAAATGAAATCTGGAAACCCAGACAAGCAAGGAGCCTGGCACCTAGGAACATATTTCAGAAGGCTGAGGCTGGCAAGGCACAGGTGGGGCACCTGTCCATCTACCTGATGTGTTTGGAATGAACACATTGGGGCTGGAGGTCCAGGGGAGGGGAGGCTGGAGGAGGCCTGAAGCCTTCTGTGGCACACCGCGAGGTAGAAATCCGTAGTGACCTCTGGTGTGGGGGTCTGGGCTGTGCAACAGCAACCACAAGGCTCAGCTTGGGGCTTCTGCTGTTTAGCTGATGCGTGTGGTTGGCTGCTCTTCCCTGCTCTGCCTCTGAACGAAGAGGAGAAATGTCGGCTTTTCAGAGTGTGCACAGGGTGGGAAAGCACCGCGAGGGGAGGGCGTGGAGCTGCCGGTGGAGGAGTGAGTGGAAACAGATGGTTTTGCAGTTTATCCCCAGAGAGTTCTTTCTGCTACAGAGGGTAAGAGGGTTTCAGGGATGGATCTGGGTGATCTTTCCCAAAGCCATTCATTCTCCTGGGGCCTGGGGCCTGTTTCAAGTGGCTCTCTTTAGCGGGGGCTTTGGTGCCACCCAGGAGTGTACTCATCATTCAGTTGAAATCCCCTGTCTCTCCTGTACCTCAAGGGCTGCCAGGAGGCCCAGTAAAGGCAGCATTTGTAGGGGAGTCCTCAGCAGAGGAGGTGTTTTCTCTAGCTTCCATTAGAGAAGCTGCCTCCCACATACCTTAGAGATTATCAGTATACTATCTTGTATCTGTTTATGTCATGTCATGTTCTTTTATGGCAGAAACTGTCGTTTTTATTTCTCTATATCTCCCCATCTAGATCCTGCCCACTTCAAATACCTTTATCTTGCTTTAACCTCCAGGAATGAATTGCTGGTAATTCCCCATGACTATCACCTTGCTTCTTAACCCAGTGGTTTTGCTCTTGTTCTTCCCTCTGCTTGGAATACCCTTCCCAGTTCTCTGTGCTTGGTTAACTTCTATTCATTCCTCCAGAGCCAACTCAGAAATCATCTCAGCAGCAAGCCTTCCCTGAACTCCTGGGGCTGGGCAAGTCACCTCTGTGCCTGTGAAGTCGCATCCCTCGTTTTGCAAACATTTGTTTAGGTGCTTGCCTCTACTCCTAGGCCATGAGTTCTTTAAGAACCAGCAGTGTGACTTGTCCAGTTTTGTATCCCAGTGCCTGGTAAGCAGCAGGGGCTCTGTACACGTTTCTTGAACCTAATTAAAGAGCTAGAAGATCTGGCTAAGGGAAGAGTTGTGACTGCTATCCCAAGATCAGGAGGGTGGCATTGATACGGTACAAAAGCAGGTTCAAAACAGAGGACAGCTGATGAGACGCAGACCCACCTTCTTGGCTGGGGAAGACTGTCCGGCTCCAATGTACAGAACTTCTCAGTGTCCCCATTCAAGAGCTTCCTGCCTGGGGACCCTTAATACTGTTTATGGAGGTGGGTTCTGATGGCATCTCAGGGATGCCTCTTACAGACATGAGGAAACCCACCCAGATGGATCCTGTATGCCAACTCTCCTCTCCTAGGGAGCCTCCAAGGCTTGGAATTACAGTGGCTCGAGGGCTTTGTCCCAGCACAGGATTTGACCCATCCAAATACATAACTTTACAGGGTGAGTCTCACAGGCTTGGGAGTCATTTCCCACAATTCCTAGAGAGCTAGGTATTCAGGAAGTCCCAAAGGGAAAAGATGGAAAGCTCACTGCCCCAAAGAGCGAAGTATGAGATCAGGGCCCTCTCTGGTCTGGCTCAGGCAGAGCCATGAAGCTGATGAATTTCTGGAGGGCCCGACAGTGTGAATGTTGACTGTGGCAACTGTCTTTGCACTGTGCCAGCGGTATCATTTTATCTTCTGTTGCACGGAGGGATTAAAATGTCTGCATAGTCCCTGAAGGTCAAACATGAGGTGGATATCGCCTTTAATGAAACTTGCCTGACATGAGAACCAGCCTCTTTACTCTTCAAGGCTTAAACTGACCTACTCCCCAGATGAGAGAAGAATTGCAAGCTGCCGGCTTGCCAAAGATCCAACAGTGTCCAAATCCTCAGGCAGGGTCAGCGTCCCCCGTAGATTCTTGGTTTTCTCTTTTTCAATATGGCATGGAGATACTTAGGGACCCTTGAAATCCACAGAGCTGCAGATTTGACACTTTCGGATTCTAGCGAGTTGAGTGGGGGTGGCCAGGCTGGCTCTGCAAACCTAAAACATTATGATTGGAGAAAGGCAGAGAACTGCCTTCAGATTTTTCTGGAACCGAAATGCTTTCCTTTGCTGCCCTGATAAGATTACTGGTCTGCTGAACCGCTGGCATCCAGGTTTCCCACGGAACCAGTCGCGCCCAGGCTCTGGCACGCCTGGTCGTGAGGCGCCTGCTGTGGGTCAGGCCCTGAAACCTGACTCTGCCCCAGGAATGTGCCCTCGCACCTTCCTGAGATAAGGCCTGGGCCTGGCGGGTTTCGTGTTGGGCCCCTCCAGTCTGATTACCTGGAATTCCCCCTGTCATCGCAGTCCGGCAAATGGAAGGTGTCTGCTGGATGGGAGCATGTTACTGCGGGGGTCTCACAGGGTGAATGGAAGCCAGAGAAAAACCGGGGCTACCCGAGCCAAACTCCTGCTTCCAGAAACCATTTGGTCCCTGATCATGTCCCATGCGCCCTAGCCAGCTGTCAGCGTGGGGCACAGTGAGAGATGGGTTAAAAAAATATTAACACGGATGGTTAGCGCTTTTATCAGCTCTTCACGGTGTAATCCCAAAATGATCTTTTGGAGGCTTGGATTCTGGTTACATTTTTCTCCACTGACTTTTAAACCCATAATTTTAAGTGAACATTTCAAATATAAGATACGATAGGTCATAAATGTTCAATAAATGTGAGTAAATAAATGAATGACAAATAATATCTGAAAAGGACTCGAAGTTGCATCTGAGAAAAGGGCTCTTTAATTCTCTCCATTTAATTTAGGAATCCATGTTACGTTAGATAGCAAGAAAATTTAATTTTCACTGACTAAATTTTTCATTTGTTCAACTACATAGTAAAACCATGGTGTGGGGAGGTGGAGATGTGGGCTCTTTTTTTCTAGCACCCTCAGGCTATTTGGTAGTGCCTATAGCTACCAAATATTTATATTTAAGCAATTAAGAATATTAATTTTATTTTTATTTATTTATTTTTTGGGTGCATGGTCCGGGAATTGAACCCGGGTCTCCTGCATGAAAGGCGGGCATTCTAACCACTGAACTACCTGTGCATCCTATTGATTTTATTTTGATGTCCCAAGATTCCAGCTCTTTCCTTTCCTCTGGATTCCTACCCACAATAACTTGACCTATTGTCTCTTCTAGAGAAGAATCATATTTGTATATAAATTCCAAGCATCATAAAAGGTTTGTATTTCTCCCGGACCACCGGACATTTCTGCTTAGAACAATAAAAACCAACATATCTAAGACCTGCTTTTTTTTTTTTTTTAATCTGCTCTTTTTCCCATCTTCAATCATTTATTCACTCATCCAACAAGCACTTATCCAGCACCCATCATGGCCTCTCTACATGAGATATGGTCCCTGGCCTGGAGGAGCCTTCTAAAGAGAGAGCCAGATGGGCCAATAGTTCCAATTCTGCCTGGCGCTGCAGCAGCAGTGATGCTGTAACAGCATGTGAACAAAGTTCCATAAAGACTCTGAGGGCATCTGAGAAGGCTTCCCGAGGTGGAGAAAGGGAGCTGCAGACTGCGTGGTGGAAAGAGTTCCCCATTTCTGTTAATTCATTAATCAAGCAAGATTTTATTGATAAATTATATGATTATATATTAGGCACTTTGCTAATCTCTGGAGACCTAAAGACCAATAAGGCAGCTCCTGCTACGATAGGCTTATATAATGTGTAAATCTGATACTATTCTTCTCCCTGGCACCTGGGAGAACTCTGCTCTTCTCGGCATCCTGGTGAGCGCAGAAAGTGATTTCTGACTTCTAACGCGTGGTCTTTACTCTCTTTCATCTTTTCATCCTTATTGCTTCTTCAGATCAGAATTCACCTGGACTCTCAGAGACGCTCCCTAACCTGGCTTTCTTGCTCCCTCTGTGAATGGACACGTCTGCCCTGTCCTTCCCGCCACATCATCATCTCCGTCTGACTCAAGACTTTTCAGAGTTTCCCACAGCTCATGGAGCAGACTCCAGGGCCAGCCACAACCTGGCCTTTGAAGGCTGCAGCCGGCCTTTGTTTGAATTAGAAGAAGCTAGAATTTGTCTAGCTTTGGAGCACAGCTAGACAAGAAGTTTCTATATGAGGAAAAAGTAATCCTTTCTGCCCAGGTGGCTTGAATTTCAGCCCCCATGTACCACTTGGCCAGTGGTCTACTGTACTTGGTGGTCCTGCGGCTTTATCTTTTTTTTTTTTTTTGCCCCATGTTTCTTCTCTTACAGCTCCCCTCACTTCCTCTCCAGCCAACATTCCTGAACAAGTTGGCCTGTTGTCCCTGTATCCATTTGCTTATGCTTCAGCTCTTCATCTTTCTTTCAAGGTTTATTTTGAGTCTTGCCTACTCTGAACTCCGATAGAACTTGTGGTCTGCAGCAGTAATTCTTTTGGAACTTACATTTGAAAATGATATACATGACAGGATAAAGTAAGTCTCCTTCCCGCAATGGCAGGATTGTCAGTTTATAAAGGACAGGGATCAGATGGCATCCTTATCTTGCTTATCTTGTTTGTCCCAAAGGGCTTATCGAGGGCTGAAGGTAATGACTGATGTTGTTGACACTGGTAACAGTGGTTTAATTTTTTTCCCCCAAAGACTTTGAGTAGGTAAGTGGGTTCTAGAGAAGGAGTGTTGAGTCAGCCTTGTTGGTCTGGCCTGAAAAACTAATACTGGAAATTAATAAAACTCAGTATCTTCCCAAATACAGTGGTTCTTTTATGACTCAAAAGTAAGGTCTGCCTCTCAAATGAGGTTTTGTGCTAAGATTTTTAGGAATCCTCATATCCCACACCTGCATATCATGTTCTACCGTAAAACATGTACTTCCTGGCTAAGAATCATCACTTTCTCATTCTATTTCTACAGTGCTAGCAGTTGTAATTTTTTGCAAGCATTTTAACAAAGAAACTTCAGAAGGAGTCACTGCCAACCAGCAAATCAATGTCCTTCAGTAGGTATGGGATGATCTGACAGGCTTTCAGGATGCTGAGCAATTCCCCTCCCCTTCCTGTCCCTGGCACAGAGTGATTTTGATCCAGGTTATCAGTTCCTACACATCTTGGTTTAGAGACCAGAGGACCTTCTCTTTTCAAGGCTCCACAAGCTTCACAGGAAGTTGTGCGGGTGATAGTTTCAGGGTCCCTGCCCCACACTGTCCCTTCCTCAAGACAGGAAGAAGAAAGGGCCTAGGAGGAAGGACTCCCTCTGTGTCTTAGAACGAAGTCCGCATTTGCAACCTGTTTGTAAGCCTAAAACTAGCTTTCCTCTTACCTCCTACTCAATTCTGCAAGAGGTTAGACAGGTCATAAAGCACATCGAACCTCCAGGCTGGGGCTGGAAGCACCTTGCACTCTCCCAGGCACAGAACCAACCTGAAAGCAACTTCTTCAGAAGCCTTCACTAGCTCTACAAATTGGGCGGCCCCTAAGCCATCCCTCTCCTCCACCCTGAGCTGTAGCTAGAGAGAATCCCATTGCTTTGCGCTTAGACTATCTCTGTGAGACCTCCCGGATTTGGGAGCGCAACTTCCCGAGCTTTGCTGTGTGTACCCCTCCCCCTGCCACCCCCTCCCCCCGTCCCCAAGCCCTAACGTGCCCCAGTTTCTCTGCCTTGTAAATGCTCTAGAGAGGGTCCATCGCACTCTGGCAGATCTCATGGTCCCTTCCACTGTTACAAAGCCTTCCCAAGGCGATTCCTGTTCCTTGAAGTCCACTGGGTGAGCCGGGTGCCTGAATGCAGCCCGGCAGAGACGTCACGGGCCTTCCCAGAGTGAGCCGAGCTTAGATTAGTTTAGAGGATCAGGGCTCAGGGTGCAGAGCCAGGAGCTGGGAGGAGATAGCAGAGCTGCCTGTGAGTTCTGATTGCTGCTGACAGCCTAGTGAGGAGCTTTGGTTTCCCTTTGAACAGGGGTGGGAATCACCAGAGAAGCTGCATAAAGTTTGCGTCTTCTTTTTTCTTCCCAAAAGCCCAGGTCCCGTTAAGATTGGCAGAGCTAAATGTCAGGTCTCAGTGTCAAGGCAGAAGGCTATGGAAGCCTCAAGATGCAGAGAAGAGAGTGAAGTGGGGAATACACCCAGTTTCCCCCAGTGGTTGCCCAGGACTGCTGAGGTTGGAACGGTTCCAGAAAAGTCCCCAGGACCCTACTCGGCAGGTAGAGAGCAGGCTGGCCTTACCCTGCTGCACCCTGCAAATGTGGCCAGACACCCCAAAACCCACAGTCTCAGGGGGCAGGAGCATCGAGGGGAAGTTTTATCAGAAATAGTGTCATCCAGCTGCCCAGGAAAGGGGAACGCTTCAGAAAAAAAGTGACTGACAGAGGAGGGGCTTCAGAGCAAGCGCCACTGTAAAAGGCCAGACTGCAAGCAAAACGGAAAGCGCGAAGACCCACAAAGAACTGCAAGCCTCAGTTTGCCGATTGTTTCTCTTTCAATACCCATCTCTTCACATTCAGGGGCATCTGCTTTCTTGCAGTTCCTGCTCACACGTTTGCCCATTTAAAGACCTTGGCTGCTCCTAACCTTTTTCCTGAAACGCTTTAGGTCCCTAACCAAAATACCTGGGCCTGGATCCCTACAGAGGCCCCTTTTTTCTTCCTCTAAGGTGTTTCCCTGTCCAGCCGCTGCCTGCCCAGAGGGGTCTCCCAGGTAGGGAACGAGAGATGATCCTCCGGCGTCGGCAAAGGAGGTGTCGGAGCAGAAGGAATCCGCCCCTCTCGTCGGCCGCGGCCAGGAGCGGCGCGCGCCCTCCTCGGAGCAGGGGCAGCCGCTGCCTGGGGAGGGGGCGCCCGTGACTCGGTGTCCCGATCCCGCGCCCGCCCCCGCGCCCGGCGCGCCCGGCCAGGCTCCGTTACCTCCATGCCCTCCGGGTGCCGACTCCCCGCGAAGGCGCACGCTCGCTCGGGGCGGGTGCTCGCGGACCCCTGATGTCGCCTCTCTTCCCGGCCCCGGCCAGGTTCGGGCTGCGGCGGCCACAGGGCAGGTGGCGCCCGGCTGCGCTCCGCTGCGGGACTGCGGGGGCCGCGGGGGCCCTGCCGGAGAGAACGAGGAAGGAGGAGGGGCGGGGAGGGGAGAGGGAGGAGGGCGGGGGGGAGGGGAGGGAGGCAAGCGATCAGGGTTTAAATTTAGACACAAATCTAAACAGATACTGTCTCTCCCGGGGCAGGAAGCAAGAGAGGGAGTCACGACTCCATTAATCGGCCCAAACATGGGGATGGGACAGCAGCCTTGCCTCTCTTTTTTCGCTAAGTTTCTCCAGGATCCCGGTCATTGCCCCAGTTTCACTTCTTCTCAACTTCTCTCCCTTTCAATATGCCTCCTTTCTTTTCCTTGCCCTGAAAATTAGAGCTGCTCTTTCATTCGTTTTTATTTCTGCCCCTCGTTTCTGTTTCCTCCTTTTATGGATGTCTTTACCGCTTACCTTCCTCCTTTAACCAATTATGTTAATGCCATACCTGGTTTTCCAAGAGCTCTTTGGTGGAAAGTTAGAGGACACGGTGGCCCAACGTGTCTGTGAAAGAAGAGCTCAGAGGGGGCTCTCCTGCTCAGGAAAAGTTGACACGACCAACTTTCCCTTTTGCATCCTTTTCCTCTATACTTCGCATCTCACGTTTGCAAGAAATCACTATCTGTCAATCTATCCAACTATCAACACTGTATCTGGTGGGGAAGGAGGAGGAAAACCAGGAATTCAAGCAAAGTCTTTCAAGCTTCCTGTTGCAGTAAATCTTTTCCTCTCCTCCCATTTGATTGAAGCATTTGATTTCGTGGGAATTCAGCTCCCAGAAACTGCTTACTAAAGTGCCTTTTCTCCATTCCTCTTAAATATAGTAAAGGGCAAGAACTTGAACATCCGATTCCCATAAAGCCCAGCAACAGCAACCCTCCCCCCAGGGCTGTCCCGGCCCCCTGGGCAGCAAAGAGGCTGAAGAAGAGGAGGCGGCATGGGAGAGATGCGCGGGCTGGAATCTGGACCAAGTGATTTTACTGCTAGCGGTTCTACTCGCCGCCAGCCCACGGCGCCCCTTCTGGACCACCCCTCTCCCCCCCCCCCCCTCCCGCCCCTTTAGGCAGAGAGGAAGAGGGAGAAATGTTTCAGAGCCTTGTGAGTTGTATGGGGCCTGGCAGGAATGCCTCTGTGTCAGTCTGCAGGATTCTCATGCCCTCCCCATCACCTCCCCCCACTCCCCCAATTCCACTTCAACTAAGGAACAGAAGAGCCATTGCAGAGGTGGACAGTGGAACAAGTGAGGGTGAACGCAATGGATGCAGAAAGATGGAGAAATGAGGCAAAGGAAACAAGCTGAGAGTTTACCCTAAGAAGAACTGCCCTGATTCTTTCCTGCATCCCAACACCGTCTGTGGACTTCTGGGCACTTAGATTGCCGCTCTGGATACTGGTCTTGGAAACACGGCCACCTCTTGTCATAGAACCTTCTAAGGTCCAACCCTGTAAAATACTAATAGCCCTAACGCCAGAGCAGTTTCTAGTTCATTTAGCTCAGCTGAGCGTAGGGACAAGATCCCCCTGATTTCAGAATCAGACAGATTGAGGGTTGAATTCTAGTTCTGCCACTTTCTAGCTGTGTTTTCTTAAGACAAGTGTCAACCTCTTTCCTTACCTATACAGTGTAGAAGGCAGTCTGGGCAAACTAGCTATTTTTATAATGCTTAGCCACATGCATAAGCTTCAAATGGCTAAAAGCTCCGTATTTCTTTTATTTAGAGGTTAACACTCTAGGACCCAGTGAAATCCTCTAACCCCGGGGATTAACGGTGAGTCCCCTTCCATTCCAGCCACAGAGCTACAGGCATAAGGATGTTAGGGCAGAATTAGCATCAGGAAAGGAAATTTCCAGGCACCCTACAATGCATACTTGTGCCTGTGATTTTTTTTCTTTCTTCTCTTTACTGGTGCAGGAGTGAGTTGACAAGGGGAGCATCATCTAATTATCATGTCTTACAATCCTGCTCCTGGGAGCCTTTTCCTTTCTCCCCTTCACCTAGTCCTCCTTTCTGCTCAAAAAGTTGCTGCCCCAGCAGAGGTTTATAACTTCACAAACAGGAGGGCGGAAGCGCCTACCCAGAGGAAACCGTTAGGCCCTGATTGCAACGCAGTCACCCAAGGTAACTTGCAGCTGCTCCCCACGCCCTGCTCAGGCCCTTCCTTCAGCCAGAGAACGGATGGCCCGCAGAGCAAGCAAACTCTGCCTCTGCCATGCTCCTGGGCCCAGAGCCACAAGCTGTTGGCACTCACGCAAGATTTAGAGGTTGCTCCAGAGCTCTCTGAGCCCAGGCAGAGCCCTTCCCCAGGAGGAAGGGGTGGGAAAAGGAGGGAAGGGTGGACAGCGCAGAGCTCAGTTTCAGCAGTCATGAGTAGGTTTGAGGTATGTGCTCACCTTACCTTCTCCTCCTGACCTTCCAGAAGATCCCTAGAAGCCAAGAAGTGACAGCCCAGCTGGTAAACACCCTGTTATAGGGATTATGACTTGCTCTTCTGTGGCTTGGGAGGAGCTGAGAGCCCAAGGGGAAGGGAAAGTGGCTCAGAGGGGTTGGTTCCTCTCCCGCTCTGGGGGACCAGCTGGCCCATGAGCACCGACTTCCTTTACTCTCCCTCTGGGCCTCCCCTTTCTACCTCCTGGTAATCTCAAGCAGCCAAGCAATAAATAGAGGCCAGCGCCGAGCTAAGAACAAGGAAGACCAGGGATGCAGCCCTGACAAGGACAGGGGCGTGTGGAGAAATCCATGTTACCAAGCACATAGTAGGCCCTCAATAAATATTTGGTGAGTGAATGATTGGATGATTGATTCGTTCATTCAAAATAATGACTCTATTTTGACGAAGCAAATTAGTAGGGCCTCTGCCTTTAAATCAAAGGTTGTTTTCCGTGGAAGGGCCATTGATGCAACAGGCGAAAAGACTCAGTGGGAGAAAAGACCATCAGAGGCTACAAGAACTTGAGCCATAACTTGATTAGTTTTTAAGAGAACTACAAAGAGCTCCTATCAGTCAGTTCTTAGCAAGGGGCAGAACCGGGCTGCCGATCATCCATTTTTAAAAGTATGAACCAGAACCATTCTTTCATGATTATAAATACTATTTTTTTTAATTTAAGAAGATACTCATATTTATTATCTGATTTACATTTGACAGAGCAAACCTAGGTGTACAAAAAACTATTTGACAAAGTCCAGAGTCCAAGTATCAGACAACATTGTTTCCCTGGCTTCCCCACGCACAGGGCACCTATGCCACGCCTTGAGGCCGTGCTTGGCAGTGCACCCACGGAATGTGCATTTTGCTGCTGTTGTGTTGCACGTGGAGTACAGGTGTGTGTGCATCCGACATCTAAGAGGTGGGCCAGCAACCATAAGAGCCTTAGTTCCTGATGTCAAAAGTCAACATTCTATGTGATGATATTAAGAATTACTGATTGTATATGTAGAATGGAATGATATCTTAATGTTTTGTTTGTTAATTTTTTTTAATTAATAAAAAAAGTTTAAAAAAGTCAACATTAATGACTCTCATGTACTAATCATGTATTAGAATGGTCAGAAAGAATAGCAGGCTATGAATACTGGGTGAAGTACATTTTTTGTAAAAATACTGTGAGCTATTTCTAACTCATTCCTCCCTTTGCCAAAGCCAATGTTTCTCATGTCAAATTGAGGACATCCAGCAGTTTTTTAAAAAACTACTGTAACAACGGTCTTCCTAAGACCTGTGCCTAAGGCTGTTTACATGTGCTTTGGAATCATATATAATTCAGGAAAACTTTTAATTCTAAGCTCACAAAGATATCCTTTATGCTAGATAACAGGATACCCAGAAATACCTGAGGTATAATCACTGAAAACCTTCTTGAGGGGGGAAAAAAAAAGATTGGAGTTTCCTCTACTGGCATAAAAACTACATATACAGTTGATATTACAGGGGAAAAAAAGCCTAAATGTGGACAATACCAAAGTATAAAAGAGAATTCGAAGAGAAACTTTCTGAGTTCTTTTCTCTTACTCTATGTTGTAGACAATTGTGTTAAAGTAGAGTCTAAGGCTACATCAAAAATGATTTTAGGTGGAATCTTCAAAAATCAGCAAAACTCAATTTTTAAGTAAGGATTCACTTCTAGAAGCAAGCATACACCAATACTCAATTATTCTGTTTCTAGTGGAACATCAGCATTAATCTAGTTTCAAAAACCTAGGTCTGTCCTCTTTAATCAGATGTAGTTTTTGAATGCTAATATACTCCCTGTCACCCAAAATAATGATCTGAAGTAATCAATAAATACTAATTTTTAAATATATGTACTTCAGCCTTAAATCCTGGGGATGTGGTAAAAAAAAAAAACCAACTCATTCTGCCATAAGTGACTGTCATTGAGGAGTGGGTTGAATGCACTGAAATGAAAACACAAAGACTTAAGTGTTTTTGTGTGCTTAAAGAACAGCAATGTGTGTTTTCCAGAGGAAGATGGCAGCTATCTTTAGCAAGTGAAAAGTAAAGTGACGAGGAAGGCCACAGGGCAGTAGCAGAGCCACACGAGGAGTGTGTTGGAGTGCTAGAAGGCAGCTCAGCAGGTTGGGGACCTCGTGTGGAGGATTTTCCCCTGGGCCTGTGGGAAGAGGTCTTGTGGCATCAGGAGACTGGCTAAGCAGAGAAACGGAGGAAGGAAGTAGATACATTAAGGACAATGGAAGCCATGTTTCTCACTGTTGGAGAAGGGAGGCACAAATGAGCAAGGGAGGAGGTGGACTGCACTGGTGTGGATGCAAGACCTTGCAATTTCCTTGGCTGCTGGAGCAAATGCCTTGCAATGGGTTGGTTTAATCAATGGCACTTTATTGGCTCATGGATTTGATTTTAAGTCCAAAACCAAGGTGTCATCAAGGCGATGCCTTCCCCCAGAAGACTGTGGACTTCTGGGGCTGGCTGCTGGCGATCCTTGGTGCTTGGCCGTTCTGTCACATGACACTGCACATGGTGCCTCTCCTGGCTTTCCTCCCCCATTGACTTTCAGCTTCTGGCTGCTCCCTGTGGCTTTTTCTCTGCCTGACTTTCGCTCTGCTGATAAAGGACTCCAGAAATTCGGATTAAAGCCCAACACGATCCATTCGGGCCACACCTTAACTGAAGTAGCATCTTGAAGAGATCCTATTTACAATGGACCCACATCCATAGGGATGGATCAAGTTTAAGAACACGTTTTGCTGGGGTACCTAACTCCAAACCAGCACACGTTGTTTTCAATATACATAGATAGATATAGAAATGAAAGTAGATATAAATGTGTGTTACATACATATATATATATGCTTCCTAGTTTGATCCGCTGAGAGAGGCTGGGAACAGTGACATTCTGGTAGCAAAGAGTATACACAGAACCCAGGTCTTGGTTTCTAAATACCGTTCTCCTCTAAAGGATCAGGGGTGCTTGGAGAACATGACTGATTACAGGGGCAGGGCAGGTAAAGAATAAAATAAGCCTGGAGCACCTCGTGCCAGAAAAGAAGGAAGCGCTCAGTGAATGACGGGGAGTTGTTAAAAGGCCATCTTGGAGGAGCACCCACTGGCAACATTGGGATAATTTTAATCATCAAAGTAAATAAGGATAACAATGGATTATAACTCATTAAATAAAATAAAAGATTATGAGTCCACACTGATATAAACAAATAAGTGAATATGTAAATGGGAGAGAAGAAAATGCTCTACCTTACAGCAGAATGCCAACTAACAACTGCGCAAAGAATAATAAAGTTAGAAATTCACCCTCTGGCAACCATCAGATTTATAATCAATTCAGGGTAAAAACATCATTGGAGGCTAAGTCTAGTGGGTGAAAGTGGGATGAGGAATGGGATTATACGTCATTTCAAAGCATCTCCCCACAGCACCTTATTAATTGCGAAGGGGGGTGGAGTAACTTTTTAGTGGAGAAACCTGACACCCCCCAAATTAATCAAGTGATCAAAGCAAACACCACTAGTAATGGAACAAATTGACATTGTATACCACGTAATAGGATGCGGTGAGGACACCACCACTTCTGTGATATTCTGGCTAAAAAGGCATGACCTGTATCTAATCAGGACAAACCCAAATACGGAGACACTCCTCGAAATGACTGGTCTGTGATCCTGACAGATCAAGGAGCGGCTGAAGAAGTGTTTCAGATTTCATGAGACTGGAGAGATGTGACATTGGGTTCACTGAGTGATTCTGGATTGGAACCTTTTACTATAAGGTATATTAAAGGGATGCTATTCATATAATTGGCAAAACCTTAATGAACTCCTGGGTGAAGGGTATATGGGAGTTCTTTGTACTCATCCTGTAACTTTCCTCAAAGTTTAAAATTAATTCAAACTAAAAAGTTAAGAAGAGGAGAAGGAGTGGACTGTCACATGCTTTGATTCTGAACTGATTCCCCACCTGGTCCCTTCATCACCCATTCCCCAACCCTGAGATCTATGGGATGGTCCAGGGGCCTGATGGCATTGGTAATGGAGAGACTCTGCGGACACAGAGAGAGCCAGTCTTCGGGAAAGTTAGAGGATGGAGAGGGGAAGGAAAAATTCTTCAAGTCTTTCTTTGTAAAAATATCCTTTTGTTATTTCAGAGGTTGTAGTGACTGAATTTTGTAACTTTAGAGGAGGAATTTAATTTTAAAACGAAGAAAACAAGAGGCAAGTTGGGCTGAGGAAAAGCTGGACATGGTGGTGGAGATTGCACTCAGCTCAGAGAAGCTGAGGTGTCAGTATCGGAGAGAGGAGCCAAGCAGAGGTTCCTGGGGTAGGGTTGGGGGAAAGCTGGGTGAGGACACTGGTCTAATCACCAAGACTGAAGAATCACGTTGTCATAAAACCCAAGGGGATGGCCTGGAGGGGCTAGTAGAATGATCCTTCTTCTGAGATAGGTTCCAGGTTCATGAGTGAAATTAGGCAGGTCTAGAAGGAAATTCAAACCTTTTCAAGCCCGAAGAGTGTATCGTGCAGAGAACCTGGGAGTAACTATTTATAGCATTGGTCTCAAGTCTGCAAGTTAGAATGATCCAGGGAGCTTTGAAAAAATCTATGCCTAGAACCTGCGCCAGACCGACAGGGAGTGGGGCCTGGGATCAGTATTTTTTAGCTTCAGTGTAGAAGTAAATCTTCAATAGTTTTTAAGTCAGTTGTGGAAATACCATTCCCCTTGCCAAAAATTGGTTTAGGGAGGGCAATGTAAAGAAATTTTTGGCCAATAAGACAAAACGGGAAAATTTTACCCTTTCTGATGCCCCCCCCCCCCCCCCCCCCCCACACACACACAGGAAGAGATTTCCTGTTAGGTATGGAATGTTTGCTCCATAATGCATTTACCTTTTCAACCTTGGTAAAGTTCCCATTTGATCACGAGAAAATTTTTCTAACCAGGGGCAGTTCTAGGCCAAAAAAGTGTGATTCCTTTATAGTGTGATTCCATGTTCATCACTCAATTCCAAGCTTCCCGCTTATAATTTTCTGTGAATATCTCTGCTTGGCTACAGCCAAACCTTGAAGGGAAGACTCACCATTGTCTTCTCTCTTCTCATCTGCTCTTTACCTGACATATCTCGAATAGTTTAAGTCCAGATGTACTTCTGCATCTTAAGTTTTCACATGTCCCTCTCCCCCCAAACAAGATTTTTAGGATTCAATCCCTGAAAAATCACTAATCTTGAATAGCGTTTCTTCATTTCCAAACCAGCTTTAAGCTACTCTGAATTAAGCAATACATAAATAAATGTCTGAGTTTTTCTGGCATTGTCAAGGATTTGACCTTCTTTCCTAAATACTACCACATATCAAATAGTTTACTTGCCCTCATCCCTTTGTATAATCTCACAACTCCTGTGCCAAATCCGTTTCCATAATTTTGATATTTTGGGGTATGGCATTATTTCATTACCTAAATGCAGACATATTCATTCACTTTTTCTGCTTCCTGACCTGTGTCAGTATTGGAGGCTTTTTTAGATTTTGCACATCTTTGAGGCACCCCATATGGTTCTAGAGCCTGTGTGGCAAGCACAGGGACCCTATCTTCTTAGAGAGCCATTTATCTGAGATGGCTATAATTGACTGTGGACGTTTGAATCAAAATGCAAAATAAATACTGAATTTCCTAAGGCAGCCTAGGGCTGTATGCTATGGGGTTCTCAAGGTCAGGTGGACACAGGATGGAGTGGTGATGGAAAACTTCTGAGCAAAAGGGAGAGGAAGTGGAACTAGGCCTGGTAGGTGGAGAGGAGGGAGGTGGGGCTCTGGGTGGGAGCACCCTTTGAGCAAAGGGCCCCAGGAGGCGGAGGACAGGGTAGAAAAGGAAGCTAGGGTTTGCCAGAGACCAGTTTCCGGCCCCCGCAGGTTTTGCAATGCCTGCTCCAACAGGGCTTGCAATAGTCCTTGGAGGAGCAGTGGTTTGGGAATCCCTCCTGACCTTGTTCTGGAAAGCTGGCTGCTCCCAGAGTGCTGTTCAGGGGTGTTTTATGCTTGGCATTTGCTTCTAAAAATAGGTGATATTTGCATTTTGAAGATTATTGAAATTGAGCAGAGCAGATTTTGGTTTATACTCTGTTTCCATTATTGTATAGGGAGGGGATTTTAGGAAAGGACGAAAGAGAACAAGATGGGGTGAGAGTGAGCAAGGGAAAGAGAAGCACGGGGCAATCACTTACCAACAGGAAACTCATATGCAAAGCGACCGCCCTGAGACCTGGGCACTCCAGGACCCTACCACATATTTGCTCTTTAAAGGGCAAGTTCTTAACCACGCACATTTCCTTATTTGATGATGATTCTCATCAGGGGCTCAAGGATGTGGGGAGGAACTCCTAATCAAAATGACCATAAATCTAAAATCATAATGAAATGTCTTATGTCCTAAAGCTGACCCCAAACAGCCCGGCTGGCAATGAAGCATGGGACTCAAACAGTCCTTGATGGAAGTCACCAGGGAGCCAAATGCATTTCTGCTGCAGAAAGGGGAATGGTGTGGGTGGCAGGGGTGGGGGAGTTGGGTGGGAGTGGGGGTGGGTGTGGGGTGGGGAAGGAATTTGCATGGTGCCTAATCAGATCTGAAAGCTAACATCCTGTTTTTCTGTAGGTTGGGCACATCGGTAGCTGAGAGCCTCCTCTGACTAGGCCAGTCTCAGGAAGTGAGTGCCAACAGCTTTGCAGATTCGTGCCCAACTCCCGAGTGACCATATCTGACATAGCCTGCTCCCTCACCCCCACCCCCACATCCGACCAGACCTGCCACCCTCCCTCTCCCCAAATTCTAGAACTTTAGACCTCACCCCGCCTCCCCAGAGACTTATCAACAGGAAGTTAAGTCAACTGGAACACTCTGTTCCCCTGACATTTTTGTTTTAATTCTGCAGCTGTGTTTAAGCCTTCATGAATTATCTCTCTGGCTCTATGTCTGTCTGTTTGTCCACTTGGCTCTTTTGCGCTCACACACCCAGTCATGGTTCCCCTAGGCCGGTAGACCAGAACGAGAACTAAGGGTTGATAGGAAGGAAGTGGGAAGGTAAGAAAGCACATTCGGGACTAATTATAGCTGTTGATGAGCTAAGGATGGAGGGCATTCACTCAGGGGACACTACTGAGGAGAAATGGTAAATACTGAGGAGGAATTCCTAAATCACTAACTGTGCACTCGCCCGTAGCCCTCTTTCCTCAACTTCTCCTGGTGTTTATCTCCTCCTCCTATCCCACTGACGTGTGGGCAAGTCTTCCTTCCTCACCATTTCACAGTGCCTACTCAGCAGATGTTTTATCCACATGAAGTGTTCAGGAAGCGCTTGGCAAATGCATGAGAGAAGCTTCTCTCTTTCCTCCACTTATCCCAAGTCAGCCTCTCACTTAGAAAAACTGGACCCTGCTCCCAAATGCAGTTTGGTCCTTCTCTAGGTGACACCTCTGAATCTCTTAGCAGCAGCAATTCATAGTTCCATCTCCTTACCTACTGAATGTTTGGTTTTCGTATCTACCACGCATTGTTCGGAGACTCATCTGGGCACCAATTTGTTCTGTCTTTTTTCTTCTCCTGCCTCTCATTTGAGTCTAGAGGGGAAAGACCCCCAAACTTAGAGACCTTGAGTCTCTAAAGCTACGAAGTGGCTAGAAGAAAAGTGGTGATTATTCTCTCTTCAGGTTCTGCTTCTAGTCACCTCAGCAGATCCAAGAAGAGGGGCTGTGAACCACTGATTTTATACTTTGGATGATTATATGGTATGTGAATGGTCCACTGAACTCATGCATACAAACCTGTGGCAGATAGCTTATTGTTGGTTAAATAGGTTGCATCTCCTTTGTCAATCACTCTCCTTGAAACCTAAGTCCAAGAGACATAGCTGATAAGGCAGGTATAGCCCTATACATTTTCTGTAAAAACATATCTAGAAACACCACATGCAGGTTATCTGTTGCCCATTGATAAATCCTGGGCTATCATTTCTGATGCGTGACTAGAGTTTTACCTTCTCCTTATGAAGGGCTGTGGTCCCCAGGACTGGAGATCAAAAGCAAATTTCAGACAATCACTTATGGGGAGTTCTAGAAGCACCCATGTTCTGACATTAAGGTGGTTTCCAAGGTTGAGATTCTGTGATTTTAAGCAACAAAATTGGGCTGAGATGTATAATAGGTGAAGGGAGCTGGTCACTGGGGGAGGTTCCCAATAAAGCAGGAAAGCAAGGAAAGCCCTGGGAGAGAGCAAGGAAGATGGCAGCTTAAGAGGGGCCAGCCCTGATTAGTCTTAACATCTTTCAAAGTGGAACAGGACAATACAAGCCTCTGATATGATGCGAGAAGCATACAGTGCTTCTCTGGTATATTATTTACAGAAAAAAATATTAAGACTGAGTCTAATCAAGTCTCTGGCTCTAGCTCCCCTTTTAATAAAAAGGAGAAATAAGACACATGGTAGATGGAAGAACTTATAAAATAACTCATAAGATTTAATTAGCAAAACCCAGAATGTGGGAAATTTCTATAGATTAAACAAATTGGTTTTTTCGACAAACAAATAATAATAATAATAAAGAGGGAGAAGGAACTGTTATAAATTTAAAGAGACAAGGAAAATAGCAACAAAATACAATGTGATAGGACCCTGGTTCAAGCAGACTGATGTTTTTGAGACAATTGGGCAAATTTGAACACAGATGGGATATTAGATGATATGAAGAAAAATGACAAAGAAAATATTTGTTGTTTTCCCTAGGTGTGATGGGGATGTGTGGTTATGTTTTTTTTTAAAGTCCTAATCTGTCAGAGGAACATGCGGAAATATTCATGGTTAAAAGTATATGAGGTCTATAGGATTTGCTATATGATATTCCAGAAAAAAAAATTTGCTTGGGGGATAGGTGAGCCAGGATTGAGGAGGTAATGATTGCTATTGAGACAGAGGATGGGGAGTCTTTTTTTTTTTTTCTTGGTATTTCTTTTTCTGGAGTGATGTATATGGGAATTCTTAACACTATTCTCTTTGGGTTTGTGTCTCCTTTATAAATTTTCACAATAATAAAAATCAATCAGCAGACCCGGTAACTAACAGGGTATCCAGTACAGGTTCTTCTTCTTCTTTTTTTTCAATATGCTGTATGATGGGGTCACATTCATTATTTTTCCATGTGAGTATCTCATTATTGCGGCACCATTTGTTGAATTTTTTTGTTTGTTTGATTTTCCTGTTTGTTTGCTTTTCTTTCTTTTTTTTTGGGAGGAGGGGGAAGTGCATGGACTGGGAATTGAACCTGGGTCTTCCGCATGGCAGACGAGAATTCTACCACTGAATTACCCTTGCACCCCACCGGCACAGGGTCTTGGTGTAGGAGAGGGAGGGGCACTGAGCCCTGAGTTCAATAAATACATCTTTCTCTACTTTAGAGATGTGTTTCAAGGCAGTCTCCTTCGTAAGGCTTTTGTGAGAGTCAATTCATTTCCTTAAACATCTGAGAGCCTGCTCCATAACCCAGCAATTGCATATCTACAAATATTTTCAAGAGAAATCAGTGCACGATTTCTATCAAACAATACATTCGTATCAGCTGTATCCATGATGGTACAAAACTGGGGCCCACCCAAACGTCAGAGAACAGACAAACAAGTCATGGAATATTCACACAATAAAATGTTACTCAGCAATAAAAAAGAACACATTATTGGCACACGGATGGATCCGGAAAACATGATGCTGAGCAGAGGAAGGTGGGCACAGGAGAGTAGGGTACATGCTGGGGAGTTTCAGGAGAGGCACGGCTACCTGAGGCTGCCAGAGTACTTAGCCATGGACCATGGGGTGGCTGGAAAGGGACCAAAGAACTCTTCTGAGCTGATAGAAGGGTTCCAAGTCTTGAACCGAATGCTGGTGTGTACATGTGTAAGAATTCACTGAGCTGGATTTATGATCAGTGCACTTTATGTACTGTATGCAAAATATGCTATAATTCAATATAATAATAATAATAATAATAGAAACAACCAAAATAACTGGAAAAGAAAAAATAAAAACCTGAAATGTTTGGGTTTCCAAAGAAGATCCAAGCAATGATGAAATTTAAGATAATCTTTTTAGGTTTTAAGAAAAGCTTTCTGAAGTTCTGACTCAGAAAGCAAAAGTCACTTCCTTGGAAAATGCTGCCCAGAATGTGCTGTAGTACAGGAGTCAAAGAGAGGGTTCTAGCCCTCGGACCTTCATTCTGCCCATCCCTTTTGCCACATGCCTCAGCCTCCTTTAACCAGCTGTTTGCTCCAATAGCAATGAAAGAATCCATTATTTTTCTATTTCTAAAAACATCCATGGCATAATCTTAATCACCACCAATTCAATACACAAAGTCAAATGGAACTGTGATGGAGAAAAGAATGAGCATGCAGCCTGCACAGAAGAGATGGCTTGTTTTCCAGAACCGAACCTTCTTCCGGAGAGTAATGGGGGAGGGCAGGGGTGGTGTCCGGGTGGAGAGGAGTGAGGGCTGAATTTGGACATGCAAAGGCATTTGGACTTTATCCAGTGGGAGAAGGGGAGAGAGCTCAGGGACTTAAGCAGGGCAGATCTGCATTTTTGGAAGGTGATTCTGACAGCAGAAGAAGTCAGAGGCAATAAGTTTACAGACAGGAAAACCAGTCAGGAGATTATTGCTGTATCAGCTAAAACACTCTGCCAGCCTACACCGGGGAGGCGGAAAGGGGGTTGAAAGATTACAAGGTTGAATTGCCAAGACTGGGATGTGGGGACAGTAGCCGGGGCTGAGAATAACTCAAAGTTTTCAGAATAGGGCTGCCAGATTTATCAAATAAAAATACAGGACGCCCAGTTCAATTGGAATTTCAGATCAGTAATGAATAAGTTTTTAGTATATGTCTCATACAATAATTAATCTGAAATCCAAATTTCATTGGCTGTCCTTGAATTTTACCTGGCAACCCTCTTTCAAGCCATCTCTCTAAAATGCAAAATCTGACCTGCTTAAGCCACTGCTATTTTAATTTGTACCCACCCTCCCTGTTCCACCCCCCTCCCCCACTCCCAAGAAGTATTCCAACTGGAAGAAACTGCACTTGTTAGCTGGAAGGGGTATTTGGGTCAACTGAGCAATTGTATTTCTCACTTCCAATTGGAGAATCAGCATAGTGAAGAGTTCTTTTCCAGCATCGTCTTTATTTCGATGTCCGGGCCTTGTGCATCATCATTTATGCAATATTTTTCTTTGATATACATTAAACATACTCACTTTTTAAATTTAGCCTTGTCCTGAGCAACAATATTCGTGAAATCACCCAATGGATGGGTTGGTTATTTTCTTGTCCACCTATTAAAATAAGCACGTAGCTCTAAAGTAAAAGTTTATGTCTCCACAGTTCCTAAATGTGCTTGCCATGCTTTGGGAAATACTGGTGGAGCTGGGAGACCTGGGCCTGGGCCTAAGACGGGTGGGTCCTCGCCCGACTCAGACCCCACCAGCCTGGCTCCTCAATTGCTGCCCAGATCGGGAGGAGAAAGCGCCAGCTCATCTGCAATCCCTGCGTTTGGCTGCACTGGATTTGGAGGAGAGGAACAGTTAGGGGACAGACAAGGGCGGTGGGGACTGGAGCTCAACCTTCGGGCATCCAGCAGGTCCCAAAGGGGAAGGGTCCTTCCTCCTTGGGGCCATAGCCTGAGGGCAGCCAGGGGACCAGTGAGGGTAGAGAACCCAGCTGGGGTTGTGGCTGAGGAGTTCAGGTCTCAAGGGGAACACCTGTGCCCAGGGCTGTAAAAGGAAACTTAACAAAGCAGATGCCATAATCTCATAATGCCCAATTGTTCTTAATTTGTTAGGTTGGGTTCAGGTTGAAGTCAGCCCCTGGGCTTGTCCGGCGGGGATGTTTTCCCAGGTTTTCGGTACAGACTGGAGCCACCAGAATTGTGACACCCTAAACTCAACTCAACCAGCCTTTCTTGTCCAGGCACCTCTGACCCCAAAGGCTCTAGCCAAAGCCCAGAGTCTCTGATCACCGTCTCAGTGCTCCATCCCATAATCATCTCCTCTGTCATGTTTCTCAAATGCCACAAGGCTCTCCTCCCCTGAAGTCTCACTGATCTACCCCTGCTTGTAATAAGACTCCTGGATGATGCCAATGATACTTGAGACCCTCTCTCTCCTAATCAACGTCCAGCCTCCTTGGTGTGAGCCGATGGCTCTCTGAATACTTTTCCTCTGAGCTCTTTCTTGGTGGGCTGGTGAGACAAGGAGGGGTGGAGGTAGGGCTGGCACTCTGTTCAACTACTCATGCATCACAAGCCTGTTCTGCGTAGGACAAGGCAGAGGGGCTGGACAGGAGATGGAGAATTAAGTATCAAGGAGTGTTATGTGCCAAGCATTGTGCCAAGCCAACCCTCACAAGGATCCTGGAAGCAGGTGCCAACACATTCATTTTACAGATGAACAAACCTAGACTCACAGAGATTAGCGAAGTTGCACAAGCCAGAAAGAGTAGAAATGAAATTAGACCTCAAGCCTTCTGAAGTCTGGTGCTCTTTGAATTATGCTACTTGAAATGACTTTGAGGGGGAGGGCGATTGCTGGCTCAATTTCAGTGGGCTAAAAATTTGGTGGAGTTGGAGGAGCCCCTTCTATAGGCCTAAGGATAAGGGCGCAGCCTGGTCAATTTGATTTAGGTGATTCTGCATTAGGCAGAACATACTGTAACATGTCTTCTAGAATGTTCTTCTCTAACTCCCATCCTTTCTTTATCATCCCCAGTCTTCTTTCCTTACAAATATTTTCAGATACATATACTCACATTAGTTAGGGAAAATATTCGGCTGCTGTAACAAAGAGACTCAAAGCACAATGGCTTAAGCTTCAGTTTACTTCTCTGTCACAAATTTCCAAATGAGTTATTCAGAGCTGGTATGGCACAAAATGGCTTCCTTAGCTCCTGCCATCACATTTTCCATCCTTGTCAGCAAGAAGAGCACATGCTTTCTTTAAAGAGTTTGACTTGGAATACTGCATATAACATTTCCATTTATATACAAGTTGGCCCAAACATAAAAGCACACAGACACTTACAGCTGCAAGGCCGAGAAATGTCATCTTTAGCTGAGTTGCCACGTGCTGAGTAAAAACTTCTATTCCTGTGTAAGAAGGGTATTGGGGGACAGACAACAGCCATTACCAAAATAATTTAAGGAGATTTCTGCATGAGTTGATAGGCCATGTGTATTTTCTTTAAAAAGTCTGAATTTAGAATCAGATTACCTGTCTGAGTCACAGCAGACCTCTTAGGTGTGACTTTGACAGGTTGCATAACCTCACTGGATGTCAGTTACTCCGTTGTACAATGGGGTAATGATTTCAAGATCACAGAAAAAGTAAAGTGCCATTACATTGGGAAGCAAAGAAGCTTTTATTCTTTCATTGTAAACTTGGTGTTGCCTCCCCAGCTCTTGGTTTAGGGTGAAACTACATATCTGAAATGTTTTTTCTATTATTAGCCCTCCCTGCTGTGACTGAGCACCTCTCCTCAGAGCAAGGCCGCTCTCCTGGGCTCCCATCCCTCCCTCGGGTGAGGTTCCTTGGCAACCCTCCCACACTGACTCTTTCTGAGCTCTAAACACATGCAGCTGATGGAGCCCCCAGGAAACACACTCCTCACAAGAGGGATTTGGGTGGAGAGCCCAGGAACAGAACTGGCAGGAGTAAACCAGCCAACAGCCCCCAGCGATGCCCGTCTGAGCCCGTTTCTCCCCAGCTTCTGTGCAAAAAAGGGCAACCTCGCATGCCTTAGCTTTGATTGCCATCTACAATCTGTGGTGGTTGTAGCAGAACCTGTTTATTAGCCTCTAAGCTCCTCAAGGAAGGAAGGAAGGAAACCTTTTCTCAGCATCTATTATGTTGCAGGCACATAAATAACCTGCCAGCATTTATCCCTCACCCAACCACACTGCCAGTGGGTATATTACTTCCTTATTTATAGACGAGAAGTGGGGGGTTGATAGAGTGCTTTGCTGGGCACCTCACAGCCATCAACGGTGGAGCCAGGGCTTGAGCTCAGGTCTTCTGACAGCAAGCCTAACTTTCTTTCCATGATACGATGATTATTTTTACTACAGCAGAATGTGAAAGGGTGGAAACCCTGTGTTAAGACTTTGCGTCCTTCTTGAGCACTAGCACAATTGCATGCCCACCAGAAGGGCTCAAAAGAATTAGAACAAATGGCATCTTGCAACATTCTATCTCTGGCATGCACTGCACAGCACCTGACATTCAAAACAGGTTGGTATAGGATTTATTGGAAATACTTAAGCTGCTGGATTGATCTTTTAAAAAAGAAACATAGCAGCATTCCCATAGTTGAAGGTGAAAGCTCCTTGCAAAGCGCACAGATCTCCGGAGAAGGGTTCATGTAGGATAAAACAACGTGAGTGAAATCAGGGAAAGACGCCTGCTTCCTGGCAGAACCAGAGCAGGAAGAAAGCAATGGCGTATTGTGATTGGTGTGCACGGTGCTTATGGCCATGAACCTGTGGCAACAGCAGATGGGACTTTCAATAGGCCTCCCCCAGGGGAGAGAATTTCCCATGAGGCATGCGCATGGCAACCATGCAGCCTGGGTTTCCCGGCATGGTGCAGTTTCACTTCTTGCGTCTCCAAGTCCCTAGAAGGGCATGCATCCCGGTTGGGTAATGAGTCCTGCCTTTAAACTTGAAAAATATGGTCACAGCAGGCGTGTGGAAAGTGCTTTTATTATTTCCTGTTGGTAGATCAAAGGCAGAGAGGCTGGCCCACCCCCTGGACTGCTCGCTTTACCCAGGGAAAGGGAGGGCCACCAGGGCTCCTGAGCTGCTTTGTGACTTTCAGATCAGGAAGCCTGGGGGAAGCTTCTAGCAGAGAAAGCTAACCAGGGCTGGAGCAAGAGTGCAGGGACTGTGATTGGGTCCAGAAAAACGCAAAGAAGAAGAAGTGGAGGCACAAGCTGCTTTTTTTCATCTCATTGCACAAAGGAAGGAGGTGACGCAAGACGCCTTGCAACACGTGGATTAGCATATTTGGGGAAGTGAGAGCTCTCCCTGCTGAGCCCTTCAGATTAGAGGCCAGCCCATGGGTGGCCTCTTTGTGGTCACCTCCCACACCCCGTGGGGCCACGGCTGGGTAACCGTTTTTTCCCTGACGAGCATGGGGGAAACCAGGCCTATTTGTTTTTTAGGATCAGTCTGTTCAGACCTGTCCCCATTCCTCTCACCCTGCATCCCCTGGCCCCCGGTCAGTCAGTCTCTGTGGGTTAAGCTTTGTGCTGGGTCTCACCAGAAGGGTGTTCTTATCCTGATTCAGAAATCAGCCCTGGGTACATCGCCTTATCCCTCTGCCCTCTCTTTTCTCACTGGTCAAATGAGGAGTAGACTTGCAGAGTTGCAGAGTGCTTATACGGATAGAACTGGTTATTTTGCACCGAGGTCATTCGACGAACAGATGCCACACTTTGTAAGAACTTGAAAATGTTAGTTTTCCTAAACCCACTAAAATATTTGCATTTGGGCACACCCCATTCATTCATTCATTCATTCATTCACTTAACAAACATGTAATGTACAGCACTATGTGTCAGTACTGCTAACTAGCAAGAAGTATTAGTATCCAATTATTGAGTCCCTAATAGGGGTCAGATGCTGTGCTAGCTGCCTTAGATAGGTCACCCCACTTAATCATCTCTGCTGCTCTATGAGATGATGAGTATTTAGATTTTTATACTAGAATGAGGTTGAGCAACTTGTCCCAGATCACCTATCTTTGATTCTAGGTCTTTCTGACTCCAAAGCAGGTGTTTTAATACTTCTGTCCTGCACAGATAAATGAAACACCATCAAGTTCTGATCTCAGAGAGGCTGCAACCCACAGCCCCATAGCCAGAATGCCAGCTGGCCGGCCCTGGAGCCCTTGGCATTGTTTGTCCCATACGTTAGCAACATATCCCACCACGTCAGACAAACTGGTGAGCCTGGAACACGTGGAAAAATCTCCTTTCTCTTCCTATTTCAGTCGCAAATTCCACAGACCCAGTTTTCCACAAGAACTCCTTACCGTGAATATTACAAACTGTAGAAATAGTGCCCTCATGTGTCAGGAGTTCAGTGCACATTTGAACTCAGGAAGAAGATGTTTTTAAAAAATCTTTAACTGTGGAACTTTGTGTGTGTGGTTTTTTTTGTTTTGTTTTTGTTTGTTTGCTTTATTTATCTATGAAACATGCTGGGGAGAAATGATTAAAAAAAAATCTCTAAACCAGCAGAATTCCACCCAGAGGCAAGTTACTATGCCCTAGAACCAGCAAGATAGAATTAAGGCAAATAAATCTTGAAATATTCCCTGGTTGACATGATCTAATGTACTATCCCAGGCTGGAAAGCCAGAATTCAGATTGTTTCAACCTGAAAATGATGCTTACTTCTTCATGTTTCCTTAAGCCCCTTGTACTTTAAAACATTATTATTCCTTTATTTGTTCTCTTATTTTTTCCTTCCTTTGCTTATTTTTTATTCTTTTCTCCCTATCCACCTCTAGAAATATTTATTTATAAATCATAGCATTTTAATTTCTCTCACAGAATTTTCTTTCTTTCTTTCTTTTTTTTTTTTAATGGGCAGGCACCAGAAAACGAACCCGAGTCTCTGGCATGGTGAAAATTCTGCCACCGAGCCACCGTCACACCCACCTCTCTCATGGGATTTTAAAAAATAAATTACCTCTTCATTTTTGAGTGTGCGGGGGTGGGCAGGTGAGGAGGTGCAGAGATGTAAATGCTGTGACATGACAAGGGGAAAACCAAACCTGGATTTAGAAGATCTGAATTTGTCTCCATTTATCTGTCCATCTACTGTGTTCTTTCCCCAAATGATTAGCAGTTGTTTATAAAATCACCAGCAATGACGATGATACAATTCACAGTTTAGGGGGTCTAGTGAAGGAAACAATAGATGTGATATTTTTAAAATCAGAGGTAAGATCATCACAAAGTAACACACATCAGGGTCCTAAGCATTCGCTCATTGTAAGTCACAGAATATTTCATTGTGAAGCTTCTCAGAAACCAAGGTAAAGATAAAAAAAGAAATTAGTAGTTATATTTATCATATCCATTAGATTAAAGCAAACCAGTTGTTCTTTGGAAAAATTGTGCTTTCTGATACAGAGACTTGAGAGAATTTCTCTTCATAAAGAGAGCATTCTGTTATGGTGGGAAATACCCTCAATAACAGCCCGACAAAAGCTACAGTAACGAATTTCTAATTCCTGTTTCTTATAACAATGTTCAAAGTAAGGCTGATAGTGTAATTCCAGAGTACTTTTCGGTAAAAACAAATCCCAAAGGAGCCAAAATAATATGATCCAAGTAAGCAGTTCTCTGATACTCTGACATATTTCAAGGTTAAAACGGAGACTATCTAAAGAAATGAATGCATTACCTGTCCTTAGGAAATCCTCCCCAGATATTATTTTCCTGGCTGGGATTTTGATAAAACTGAACATGGTGTAACGTGAGGTTGTATTCTCTGGCAAGAACCTGTGCTTTTGGTTAAAGGAAGATCTTCATGCTTTTAAAAATATAAAAAGAAAAAAAAAAGACAATTCTCAGTCTTTGTGAGAGAATTAAGAATTCTACTCAGATTGATTGATGATCAATCATTTTAGGAGATGATGGATTAAGGGAATAACTTGGAATCTGAAGGCAGAACCATCTAAGAAAACAGTTTGGGGTCCATTCCAGCTTATGGGTAAGGGGTGGGGAAGATAGAAGCCTCAAAGAGATTCTCAAATTTTAGAGTGTATAGAGATTTACTAGGATATTTGTTTAAAAATGCAGAGTCCCTGGACCCACCTCCATAGATTTTGATTCCATTATTCTTGAGTGGCCCTACAAATTTGAAATTTGCACAATTACTCAAGAAGTTCTAATATAGGGACACAGCATTCACACAGGGCTACTCTAATTCTAACTGGGAAAAGGAACAAAAATGCAAAGCAGATGCTAGTTATTTGTTGCTTGGGCAATACTCTCTCTATATAACACCTTGACTTACATTAATTTAAAGTTATAGCTTCTTAGCAAATCCTCTGAGATGACTTCATTTAGAATCGTGCCCCCAAATAAATGGATGTTTTGACCTGCTGTGTAGAATTGCTATAAGCCAATTTTATGTTGGAGGATACCTGCCCAAATTGATTTGATTTTAGAGTAGATAAACTCAAGCCATTAGATCCATTAGGATTAGGTTTGGCTGCATGTGACAGAAAAATCACAGTGGCTTCAACAACGTAGAGGCTTATCTCACTCACATATGAATGAGGTTTCAGAGCCTGAAGATTCTAAGCAGGTATTGCGCCCTATAATAGCAAGGACACAGGCCCCTTGCATGCCTCTGCAGCTTCAGCATGTGGCTTCTACTTCATGCACAAGATGGCTGCTGGAGCGCCTGCCATCAGTCTACATTGCAGACAGTAAGAAAGAAGAAGGGTAAAGACAAATGCACTCCTCCTTTAAGAACATTTTCTAGAAGTCGTACCCAGTATGTCTGCTTACATTTTGTTAGCCAGAACTTAGCCTCATGACCATATACCTAGCTGCAATGGGGGGCTGGAGTAAAAAGTAAAGAATGCAAACCCCTCATTGCCAATTCTACCTCAAGGGCAGTCTTGGTTAACATTTTGGGGTGTTTCAAACAAGATTTATGTCTCCCACTCAAAATTTGCACCCTGACTTTTAAATCAAGGTGTCATATTGACATTGCTTTCATTCCTCTGCCTCAATTCCATTTGTTAAAACTTTTTTTATTGTATAGTATAAGATATATACAAAGCAAAGAAATAAAAACAGCAATAGTTTTCAAAGCACTCTTCAACAAATGGTTACAGGACAGATCCCAGAGTTTGTCATGGGCTACCATACGATCCTCTCATATTTTCCCTTCTAGCTACTCAGAATATAGGAGGCTAGAGGGCTTAAATATTTTCTTATCATCACGTTTGACTTTTTTCCTTCTTTTTTTTTGTGAAAAATAACATGTACAAAAAAACTATAAATTTCCAAGCATAGCACCACAATTAGTTGTTGAACCTATTTCAGAGTTTGACATGGATTATAATTTCACAAATTTAGGTTTTTACTTCCAGCTGCTCTACAATACTGGAGACTAAAAGAGATATCAATTTAATGATTCAGCATTCATATTCATTTGTTAAATCCTATCTTCTGTGTATAACTCCACCATCACCTTTGATCTTTCCATCTCTCTCTTAAGAGGTGTTTAGGCTATGGCAATTCTAAATTTTTCACATTGGAAGGGTCTGTCACTAATATGGGGTAGGGAGATGGAACTATCTGATGTTCTGGAGAGGCTGGGCTAGGTTTCAGGACTTATCTGGACCAGGGACCCATCTGGAGGTTGTAGGTTTCTGGCAAGTTACTCTAGTGCATGGAAACCTTGTGATATCTTATATATTGCCCTAGGTGTTCTTTAGGATTGGCTGGAACGGTCCTGGTTGGGGGTTGGTAGGTTACAATAGGTAGCAAGGTCTACCTGAAGCTTGCATAAGAGCAACCTCCAGAGTAGCTTCTGGACTCTGTTTGAACTCTCTCTGCCACTGATACTTTATTAATTATACTTCTTTCCCCCCCTTTTGGTCAGGATGGCATTGTTGATCCCACAGTGCCAGGTTTGAATTCATCCCTGTGAGTCATCTCCCACATCGCCAGGGAGACTTTCACCCCTGGGTGTCATGTCCCACATTGGGGGGAGGGCAATGATTTCACTTGCAGAGTTGGGTTTACAGAGACTGTGCCTCAACTCCTTTTTGTCCTCACTCTTGCTGCCTAGAGATTCGCAATAAAGATGTGGCATGTGAGGTTTGCCTCTGGCTTTGTTTTCTAGGAGCACAGGCTAAGAGAGCAACTGACAATATTTGTTCATGAACATATTGAGATGCTCCCTGGAGGTAGTGTTGCCAGATTTGGCAAAAAGAAACACAGGATACCCAGTTAAAGCTGAATGTCAGATGAACAACGAATAACCCACATATTGCATGGGACATACTTATACAAAAAAGTTAGTCATTGTTTAATCTGAAATTCAGCTTCAACTGGGTGCCCTGTACTTGACCTGACAACTCTACCTGAAGATGCTCAGAACTACCTGGGGGAGAAAGAGGGTGTTGCCCTTGAGGCAAGGGAACAGTACAGGTAGAACATTGTGCAATGAAACAATGTGGTTAAAGTGCCATGTCCTGGGGGCGGGAGGGGGAGCAGGGGGGCTGCACTCTGCATTGCTACAGGAACCGGGCAGACGGAGCAGTCACCATCTGGTACATTGGTAGAGGGCAGAGATGAGCCGTCTGGAAATTCTTACACCAGCAAGGAAGTGATACGTGTCATTTCCACTTATGTCTCATTGGCCGTGATGAGTCCTATGTTGCCACCCAACCCCAACCCTGAAGTCCTCCTTTGTGCCAGGAAAGCAGCCAGCCCCAAACATTGAGTGGATGGCGAAATGCCGACTGCTGCCAGCATACGTGACAATCTCGGCACGAGTGCACACTCAAATGTATCTTTCCTCCCGTTAAAGGTGTGGGAGAATAAGACGACTTCAACCAATATACTTGAAATTTATTTTGTCAGTATATACTGAGTTACTGTTTAAAGTTTCCCTTTATAATTTTTTAAGTGTGAAGGAGGGAGAAAACACACAAACTACTGGTTTTAAATGGGCCCCAGAGTTTCTATAGAAAAAGAGGTGGAATCCATTTAATAAAATACCTAGAAAGCGATTTTGTGGTGGACAAACAGCCCCAGATGCTGGTGGCTGGGCTAGAAAAAAGCCACCGAGTTGGGTCACTGTGCACATGACAGAGGGAAGCATGTAAAGTTTCTGGAGGCTTGGGAGACTTTCTAGAATGGGGCTTCTAATATTTAATTTTAAATAATTTGCCATGGTATGCAGCAGTGTAACTCCATCCCCAGTTCTTCAATAAAAAGTAAATGGGGTGGAATTAAGGGAAAATTTTTGTTGGGTTAATTCAGTACAAAGAGAAGAAAAAGCTTCAAACAAGATTCAGAATTTAGCAGAAAACTATTACGGGACTCCTCAGTTGGATTATGGGGAAATGCTGGACTTCCCATATCAGCATCTGAGATATTTTTACTTAAATATTAAAGAGGAAAGTGACCTTATAAGCTGATGGAAATGGGGTTCTCCAGGTGGCCACAAACTGGTTGTTAAAGAAAAAAAAAAAGGTAAGCTCTCTGATAGTGGGGGTTTCTTTGGAAGTGTAGTTGGTAGGCATTTTAAAAAGTACAACTGAAATGGATCTGAGAAGCGTCAGTATTTCATTAAGAAAGAAGCAGCAGACAAGGCATTTAACTGGGTTCCCTGCAGTTGTCCCTATTGTGTGGCTTCATATTATACAAGGCAGATGCACCCTTCCCTCGGCTGTGGTGGCTGGACCCCAGTCTGGTGGGTGTCTTCTCGGGACAGTTGAGCTCCCAAGATGAAAGGGGGTTAATTTTACCTCAATCCTCCGTGTATCTGCTTCCTGTCAAACAGAAAATAACATTAAAAAAAAAATTCCAAGTGGAAATTTGGATCATAATAAGCTTAATGTGGGATGGACGTGGGTGGCTTCGATTGTTTGCAGAACAAAACTAGGTCCTGTGACCAGATTGCAGTGGAATAAAGAAAATGGATGGAGAGTCTCCTAAGACACCCCCTCCCCTAAACTTCTGTAACACATCACTCTTTGAAACTGTCCACCCGCGTCTAACCGTGAAGTACTGCGAGGGTGGGTGAGAGGTGGGGAGGGCCGTGCGTGGGGGCTCTCACCTCCAAGGTGCATGAGCCAGAGGCACCCCTGGAGGACCCCTGTCCAGTCCCTCCTGTGAGACCTCGAAGGCCTGGCCAGAGGAGTTCGGCCTCTTTAAGCACTTTTCTTTTTTACTTTCAATAAAGTGCCGTTCCGGCTTTTTACATATACTACATAATAATCCTTTAAACATATGCACATGCAAACCCTGAAATTATTCTCCATGGGCAGGAAAGTCTGTCAAGAGAGGAAAACAACCACAGGCTCCCTCCTCAGCTCTGGGTGGTGGAGAGAGAGGCGAAAAATCTTGGAAAGTCAGGATGGGCTTTCTCCCTGCTCATCCTTGGCCTGGGGCAGGGCTGCAGAGGTCCCGAGGGAGGACGAGCCCTTCCTGCACAACCAGTAACTGCTGCAGCCACTCGGGCATCTGGGCACGTCTACTCATCTTCTCACTAAAATGCTAGACCTTGAGCGTCTTCCTTAAACCCTAAGGGTCTCAAGTTTCTTCAGGAGTAAGATGGGGGCTGGAAGAGCCTACAATCCCTTAGCCAAGACCGCTGGAGCCGGAGGTGTCTCAGAATCCAGAGTCTTTCCAGATCTGATGAAGGTAGTGCCGTGCCCATAGTGCCGTTTTATGTGTCCTGCAGTACTTCCACAGCAGGTTCTGGGCCCGCACCCCACAACCAAATACGCCGTGAGGGACACCGAAGGGCCTGAGCATTTTCCACAGAAGCCCTCCCATGTCCTGTTCCCCCGAGCCTGCTCCTCTTCACTCCTTCTTGCACAGGACTTCAGCCCCTAATCTCCTCCCTACCCTTCTTGATAAAATCCAAATTGCCCAAGCAATGGCTGCTGATCTGCCAGAGAATTCTTCTCTCTTCCAAGATCCATCCTTGATCAACTCCTTTTGAAATTTAGGTGATGTGCTGGTCTGAATCTGTGGTGGACCCCAGAAAAGTCATGCCCTTTAATCCTCATTCAGTATTGCTGGGTGGGAGCATTTTGATTCCATGAAGATGTGACCCACCCAATTGTGGGTGGTAACTTTTTTTTTTCTAAATTTATTTTACCATTTGTTCCCCCTATTATTTATTTTTATTCCATATATTCTACTCATCTGTTGACAAGGTAGGTAAAAGGAGCATCAGACACAAGGTTTTCACAATCACACAGTCACACTGTGAAAGCTATATCATTATACAATCATCATCAAGAAACATGGCTACTGGAACACAGCTCTACATTTTCAGGCAGTTCCCTCCAGCCTCTCCATTACATCTTGAATAGCAAGATGATATCTACTTGATGCATAAGAATAACCTCCAGGATAACCTCTCGACTCTGTTTGGAATCTCTCAGCCATTGACTCTTTGTCTCATTTCCCTCTTTCCCCTTTTGGTAGAGAAGGTTTTCTCAATCCCTTGATGCTGGGTCTCAGCTCATTCTAGGGTTTTTCTCAATCCCTTGATGCTGAATCTCCGCTCATTCCAAGATCTCTGTCCCACGTTGCCAGGAAGGTCCTGGGTGGTAACTTTTGATTAGATGATTTCCATGGAGGTGTGTCTCCACCCACTGAAGGTGGAGCTGCTTGCTGGAATCCTTTAAAAGAGGAAATATTTTGGAGAGAGTCCCTTTTGGTAGAGCCATGAGAAAGCCAGCAGACGCCACTATGTTCACCACGTGCCCTTCCAGCTGAGAGAGAAACGTTGAACGCCATTGGCCTTCTTGAACCAAGGTATCTTTCCTGGATGCCTTAAATTGGACATGTCTATGGACTTGTTTTAATTGGGACATTTTCTCGGCCTTGGAACTGTAAACTAGCAACTCATTAAATTCCCCCTTATAAAAGCCATTCCGTTTCTGGTATATTGCATTCCGGCAGCTAGCAAACCAGAACAGTTGATTTGGGATCAACTTCCCTAATGAAACCCTACACAAAAATCCTTCCCCAAAGCAGATCCCTCCTTCCAGGGACTTGTCATGCTGGCATTCTAAAGCAAAGGCTTATGCTGACCATGCTTTCCTTCTATATCATTAATATTTCTACAGCAACCAAAAGGAATACTCACAATAAGAAGGCTAGATAAAAACCATAAAGAGCCTCATAAAGAGATAAGGTTTGCTGCCAAATAACTTAAGAAAATTGTCTGTTTTTAGAGCTTTTTGGACTTTGGAAAAGAGGATACGGTATTGAGGGCCTGGAGTACTATTGTAAAGGGTTGGCATGAAGATTAAATGAGATAGTGTGAAAGGTGTTTAGAACACTGCCTGGCACACAGAGCTTCATAGCTATCTGTCACCGTTATTAAACTGAAAGGACTGGGTATCTGAAGCAATGCCACGTTAGGAGCTCAGATCCACAGGGCCATGGAGGGACCCCAGCTTAGGGGAGCACTGTGGAAGAGGCATCCCCTCATCCCGACATACAGAGAAGTTCCTGGGTGAGAGTGAGGTTCCAGTCACATCTGAACTCCAGCCTCAAGAGCTGCAAATAAAGCTTATTTATAATAAATACATAGGCAGGCACTGGGAAATGGCAAGCAAGAACTCTGAGCCACCATAACCCAAGCTTATTTATTTTTAAGCTTTTAAATAAAGTTGAATGCAGCCTGTGAGCAGAGAGCTCTGGTTTCCCAATTGTTAAAGTAGTTATTTTTGCACAAGTAATAACAAGATTGACTTTGAAACCTGAATAGTAGCCCAAGAATTGTGGGCTTCTCATCAAGGGAAGGAGAGCAAAAGATGGGTGGAATAGGTTTTTTGATAAAGGCACGGGGATGCAGAATGCTATGATATTATATTGGACTCCAAGTTACACAAACTATAGAAGTAAACACAGCCAAGCATATTTCAAACATTAGATTCAATCATCATTTATTAATTCATTCAACAGCCAGTGCTTGAGCCCCTGCTATGGACCCAACATTGTTGAATGCCCCAGGGATTCAGGGCTGAACAAAACAGATGAGGTCCTCCTCTTGTGCAGTTTCAATTCTAATGAAGAGAGCGGACAAATAACTATGCAATCTACTTACTGACTGTGGTAAGTGCTAGCAAGAAAATAAAGCAGGGAGATGGAGCTGGGAGAGACTGGAAGGGGCCATTTGGATGGGGTGGTCAGGGCAGGTCCCTCTGAAGTTATCTTTAGCAGTTGAGAAGGTTGAAAAGAAGCCAGCTGTGGCAAGAGCTCAGGTAAGAAAGTTCCTGGAAGAAGGAAGAGCTAGTATAATGCTCCTAGGGTGGGAAAGGTCTGGAATGTTTGGGGAGGCAAGGAGGCTGGAGCAGGGTGAGTGCACTGAAGGCGATGCTGGGAAAGCAGCAGTCAGCACAGGCTCCTTCTCAGGTTCTACAGAGCAGTGCACATATCAAGTATAATGAGTAGCATTAGAGGGTTAAAGCAAATCAAAAATACAATCTGATATATAATTACTTAAAGAACATGAAAATTGTTTGTTGTGTGTTCTTGTCTGTAATTTTTCACACATCCTTAATAGAACTGGTAAGGCAAAGCCTTTTTACAGGACTCTCAATTCATAACTGTTCCTGCTATTCCTATAGCTACAAAGTTGCTAACAGTGCCTTTGATTGCAACATAACTTCCAAAATTAAATCATTCCTGGTATGAGAACCTAGGATTATTGTTTTTTTTTCTAGTTTTTTTTTTATTAATTAACGGAAAAAAGAAATTAACGCAACATTTAGAAATCATACCATTCTACATATGCAATCCGTAATTCTTAACATCATCACACAGATGCATGATCATCATTTCTTGGTACATTTGCATCGGTTTAGAAGAACTAGCAACACAACAGAAAAAGATATAGAATGTTAATATAGAGAAAAAAATAAAAGTAATAATAATAGTAAAAAAAAACAAAAAACCTATAGCTCAGATGCAGCTTCATTCAGTGTTTTAACATGATTACTTTACAATTAGGTATTATTGTGCTGTCCATTTTTGAGTTTTTGTATCTAGTCCTGTTGCACAGTCTGTATCCCTTCAACTCCAATTACCCATTATCTTACCCTGTTTCTAACTCCTGCTGGACTCTGTTACCAATGATATATTCCAAGTTTATTCTCGAATGTCGGTTCACATCAGTGGGACCATACAGTATTTGTCTTTTAGCTTTTGGCTAGACTCACTCAGCATAATGTTCTCTAGGTCCATCCATGTTATTACATGGTTCATAAGCTTATTCTGTCTTAGAGTTGCATAATATTCCATCGTATGTATATACCACAGTTTGTTTAGCCACTCGTCTGTTGATGGAGGTTTCGGCTGTTTCCATCTCTTTGCAATTGTAAATAACGCTGCTATAAACATTGGTGTGCAAATGTCCGTTTGTGTCTTTGCCCTTAAGTCCTTTGAGTAGATACCTAGCAATGGTATTGCTGGGTCGTATGGCAATTCTATATTCAGCTTTTTGAGGAACCGCCAAACTGCCTTCCACAGTGGTTGCACCCTTTGACATTCCCACCAACAGTGGATAAGTGTGCCTCTTTCTCCGCATCCTCTCCAGCAATTGTCATTTTCTGTTTTGTTGATAATGGCCATTCTGGTGGGTGTGAGATGATATCTCATTGTGGTTTTGATTTGCATTTCTCTAATGGCCAGGGACATTGAGCATCTCTTCATGTGCCTTTCGGCCATTTGTATTTCCTCTTCTGAGAGGTGTCTGTTCAAGTCTTTTTCCCATTTTGTAATTGGGTTGGCTGTCTTTTTGTTGTTGAGTTGGACAATCTCTTTATAAATTCTGGATACTAGACCTTTATCTGATATGTTGTTTCCAAATATTGTCTCCCATTGTGTAGGCTGTCTTTCTACTTTCTTGATGAAGTTCTTTGATGCACAAAAGTGTTTAATTTTGAGGAGCTCCCATTTATTTATTTCCTTCTTCAGTGCTCTTGCTTTAGGTTTAAGGTCCATAAAACCGCCTCCAACTGTAAGTTTCATAAGATATCTCCCGACATTTTCCTCTAACTGTTTTATGGTCTTAGACCTAATGTTTAGATCTTTGATCCATTTTGAGTTAACTTTTGTATAGGGTGTGAGAGATGGGTCTTCTTTCATTCTTTTGCATATGGATATCCAGTTCTCTAGGCACCATTTATTGAAGAGACTGTTCTGTCCCAGGTGAGTTGGCTTGACTGCCTTATCAAAGATCAAATGTCCACAGATGAGAGGGTCTATATCTGAGCACTCTATTTGATTCCATTGGTCGATATATCTATCTTTATGCCAATACCATGCTGTTTTGACCGCTGTGGCTTCATAATATGCCTTAAAGTCCGGCAGCGCGAGTCCTCCAGCTTCGTTTTTTTTCCTCAAGATGTTTTTAGCAATTTGGGGCACCCTGCCCTTCCCGATAAATTTGCTTATTGGTTTTTCTATTTCTGAGAAATAAGTTGTTGGGATTTTGATTGGTATTGCATTGAATCTGTAAATCAATTTAGGTGGGATTGACATCTTAACTATATTTAGTCTTCCAATCCATGAACACGGTATGCCCTTCCATCTATTTAGGTCTTCTGTGATTTCTTTTAACAGTTTTTTGTAGTTTTCTTTATATAGGTTTTTTGTCTCTTTAGTTAAATTTATTCATAGGTATTTTATTCTTTTAGTTACAATTGTAAATGGGATTCGTTTCTTGATTTCCCCCTCAGCTTGTTCATTACTAGTGTATAGAAATGCTACAGATTTTTGAATGTTGATCTTGTAAACTGCTACTTTGCTGTACTCATTTATTAGCTCTAGTAGTTTTGTTGTGGATTTTTCCGGGTTTTCAACCTATAGTGTCATATCGTCTGCAAACAGTGATAGTTTTACTTCTTCCTTTCCAATTTTGATGCCTTGTATTTCTTTTTCTTGTCTAATTGCTCTGGCTAGAACCTCCAACACAATGTTGAATAATAGTGGTGATAGTGGACATCCTTGTCTTGTTCCTGATCTTCGGGGGAAAGTTTTCAATTTTTCCCCATTGAGGATGATATTAGCTGTGGGTTTTTCATATATTCCCCCTATCATTTTAAGGAAGTTCCCTTGTATTCCTATCTTTTGAAGTGTTTTCAACAGGAAAGGATGTTGAATCTTGTCAAATGCCTTCTCTGCATCAATTGAGATGATCATGTGATTTTTCTGCTTTGATTTGTTGATATGGTGTATTACATTAATTGATTTTCTTATGTTGAACCATCCTTGCATACCTGGGATGAATCCTACTTGGTCATGATGTATAATTCTTTTAATGTGTTGTTGGATATGATTTGCTAGAATTTTATTGAGGATTTTTGCATCTATATTCATTAGAGAGATTGGTCTGTAGTTTTCTTTTTTTGTAATATCTTTGCCTGGTTTTGGTATGAGGGTGATGTTGGCTTCATAGAATGAATTAGGTAGTTTTCCCTCCACTTCGATTTTTTTGAAGAGTTTGAGGAGAGTTGGTACTAATTCTTTCTGGAATGTTTGATAGAATTCACATGTGAAGCCATCTGGTCCTGGACTTTTCTTTTTAGGGAGCTTTTGAATGACTAATTCAATTTCTTTACTTGTGATTGGTTTGTTGAGGTCATCTATTTCTTCTTGAGTCAAAGTTGGTTGTTCATGTCTTTCCAGGAACCCGTCCATTTCCTCTAAATTGTTGTATTTATTAGCGTAAAGTTGTTCATAGTATCCTTTTATTACCTCCTTTATTTCTGTGAGGTCAGTAGTTATGTCTCCTCTTCCATTTCTGATCTTATTTATTTGCATCCTCTTCTTCTTTTTGTCAATCTTGATAAGGGCCCATCAATCTTATTGATTTTCTCATAGAACCAACTTCTGGTCTTATTGATTTTCTCTATTGTTTTCATGTTTTCAATTTCATTTATTTCTGCTCTAATCTTTGTTATTTCTTTCCTTTTGCTTGCTTTGGGCTTAGTTTGCTGTTCTTTCTCCAGTTCTTCCAAGTGGACAGTTAATTCCTGCATTTTGCCTTTTCTTCTTTTCTGATATAGGCATTTAGGGCAATAAATTTCCCTCTTAGCACTGCCTTTGCTGCGTCCCATAAGTTTTGATATGTTGTGTTTTCATTTTCATTCGCCTCTAGGTATTTACTAATTTCTCTTGCAATTTCTTCTTTGACCCACTCGTTGTTTAAGAGTGTGTTGTTGAGCCTCCAGGTATTTGTTAATTTTCTGGCACTCTGCCTATTATTGATTTCCAACTTCATTCCTTTATGATCCGAGAAAGTGTTGTGTATGATTTCAATCTTTTTAAATTTGTTAAGACTTGCTTTGTGACCCAGCATATGGTCTATCTTTGAGAATGATCCATGAGCACTTGAGAAAAAGGTGTATCCTGCTGTTGTGGGATGTAATGTCCTATAAATGTCTGTTAAGTCTAGCTCCTTTATAGTAATATTCAGATTCTCTATTTCTTTATTGATCCTCTGTCTAGATGTTCTGTCCATTGATGAGAGTGGGGAATTGAAGTCTCCAACTATTATGGTATTTGTGTCTATTTCCCTTTTCAGTGTTTGCAGTGTATTCCTCATGTATTTTGGGGCATTCTGGTTCGGTGCGTAAATATTTATGATTGTTATGTCTTCTTGTTTAATTGTTCCTTTTATTAGTATATAGTGTCCTTCTTTGTCTCTTTTAACTGCTTTACATTTGAAGTCTAACTTGTTGGATATTAGTATAGCCACTCCTGCTATTTTCTGGTTGTTATTTGCATGAAATATCTTTTCCCAACCTTTCACTTTCAACCTATGTTTATCTTTGGGTCTAAGATGTGTTTCCTGTAGACAGCATATAGAAGGATCCTGTTTTTTAATCCATTCTGCCAATCTATGTCTTTTGATTGGGGAATTCAGTCCATTAACATTTAGAGTTATTACTGTTTGGATAATATTTTCCTCTACCTTTTGGCTTTTGTATTATATATATCATCTGATTTTCCTTCTTTCTACACTCTTCTCCATACCTCTCTCTTCTGTCTTCTCGGTTCTGACTCTAGTGCTCCCTTTAGTATTTCTTGCTGAGCTGGTCTCTTGGTCACAAATTCTCTCAGTGACTTTTTGTCTGAGAATGTTTTAATTTCTCCCTCATTTTTGAAGGACAATTTTGCTGGATATAGGAGTCTTGGTTGGCAGTTTTTCTCTTTTAGTAATTTAAATATATCATCCCACTGTCTTCTAGCCTCCATGGTTTCTGCTGAGAAATCTACACATAGTCTTATTGGGTTTCCCTTGTATGTGATGGATTGTTTTTCTCTTGCTGCTTTCAAGATCCTCTCTTTCTCTTTGACCTCTGACATTCTAACTAGTAAGTGTCTTGGAGAACGCCTATTTGGGTCTAATCTCTTTGGGGTGCACTGCACTTCTTGGATCTGTAATTTTAGGTCTTTCATAAGAGTTGGGAAATTTTCAGTGAAAATTTCTTCCATTAGTTTTTCTCCTCCTTTTCCCTTCTCTTCTCCTTCTGGGACACCCACAACACGTATATTTGTGCGGTTCATATTGTCCTTGAGTTCCCTGATACCCTGTTCAAGTTTTTCCATTCTTTTCCCGATAGTTTCTGTTTCTTTTTGGAATTCAGATGTTCCATCCTCCAAATCACTAATTCTATCTTCTGTCTCTTTGAATCTATCATTGTAGGTATCCATTGTTTTTTCTATCTTTTCTACTTTGTCCTTCACTTCCATAAGTTCTGTGATTTGTTTTTTCAGTTTTTCTATTTCTTCTTTATGTTCAGCCCATGTCTTCTTCATGTCCTCCCTCAATTTATCGATTTCGTTTTTGAAGAGGTTTTCCATTTCTGTTCGTATATTTAGCATTAGTTGTCTCAGCTCCTGTATCTCATTTGAACTATTGGTTTGTTCCTTTGACTGGGCCATATTTTCAATTTTTTTAGCGTGATCCGTTATCTTCTGTTGGCGTCTGCGCATTTAGACAGATTTCCCTGGGTATTGGATCCAAAGGTTTGGAAGATTTTTCTGTGAAATCTCTGGGTTCTGTTTTTCTTATCCTGCCCAGTAGGTGGCGCTCGTGGCACACGTTTGTCTGCGGGTCCCACCAGTAAAAGGTGCTGTGGGACCTTAAACTTTGGAAAACTCTCGCCGTCCTGGGGGTTCGCTAGCCGAAGCGGCTTGTGCCGGCCCGGGGTCCGAACGCAGGGAGGGTTGCTGGTCGCCGCAGCCAGGGAAAGAGCCCGTCCGAATTTCCTAGTCAGCCCTGGGCAACAAGCGTGGCGGGAGGGGGCCAGCGGCAGCGGCCCGCCCGAGAGAGTGCACGTTCCCCGGGAGTCACGGGTTTGGAAGGGGCCGCCCCCACCCGTCACTGTTCTCCGCGGCCTGGGGGTTTCCGATCCAATTCTCTCAGTTGGTCCGGGGGCTGCGCGTGGTGTGGGCGCCAGCCGTCTTTGTTTCAGGGGACCGCCTCTCCAATTCTCCCAGCCGGCCCGGGAAGGGGGAAGGGAGTAACTCCGGCCGCTTGCCACCCCGCCCGGTAAGGCCCGCGCGCCTCGGCGATCTCACCCGAGCTGCTTCTCTCAGCCAGCCAGCCGTTCCAGGATGGGGTACGCTGTCTTTTTTATCTCTGTTGTGGCTTTGGGCGCTTTCTGTATCGTTTCTACTCCCCTAGTAGGTGTCCTGGAGAAGAAACTAAGATCCGCGCGTCTTACTAAGCCGCCATCTTCCAGGAAGTCCTGATTCCATTATTCTTGAGTGGCCCTATAAATTTGAAATTTGCACAATTACTCAAGAAGTTCTAATATAGGGACACAGCATTCACACAGGGCTACTCTAATTCTAACTGGGAAAAGGAACAAAAATGCAAAGCAGATGCTAGTTATTTGTTGCTTGGGCAATACTCTCTCTATATAACACCTTGACTTACATTAATTTAAAGTTATAGCTTCCTAGTAAATCCTCTGAGATGACTTCATTTAGAATCGTGCCCCCAAATAAATGGATGTTTTGACCTGCTGTGTAGAATTGCTATAAGCCAATTTTATGTTGGAGGATACCTGCCCAAATTGATTTGATTTTAGAGTAGATAAACTCAAGCCATTAGATCCATTAGGATTAGGTTTGGCTGCATGTGACAGAAAAATCACAGTGGCTTCAACAACGTAGAGGCTTATCTCACTCACATATGAATGAGGTTTCAGAGCCTGAAGATTCTAAGCAGGTATTGCGCCCTATAATAGCAAGGACACAGGCCCCTTGCATGCCTCTGCAGCTTCAGCATGTGGCTTCTACTTCATGCACAAGATGGCTGCTGGAGCGCCTGCCATCAGTCTACATTGCAGACAGCAAGAAAGAAGAAGGGTAAAGACAAATGCACTCCTCCTTTAAGAACATTTTCTAGAAGTCGTACCCAGTATGTCTGCTTACATTTTGTTAGCCAGAACTTAGCCTCATGACCATATACCTAGCTGCAATGGGGGGCTGGAGTAAAAAGTAAAGAATGCAAACCCCTCATTGCCAATTCTACCTCAAGGGCAGTCTTGGTTAACATTTTGGGGTGTTTCAAACAAGATTTATGTCTCCCACTCAAAATTTGCACCCTGACTTTTAAATCAAGGTGTCATATTGACGTTGCTTTCATTCCTCTGCCTCAATTCCATTTGTTAAAACTTTTTTTATTGTATAGTATAAGATATATACAAAGCAAAGAAATAAAAACAGCAATAGTTTTCAAAGCACTCTTCAACAAATGGTTACAGGACAGATCCCAGAGTTTGTCATGGGCTACCATATGATCCTCTCATATTTTTCCTTCTAGCTACTCAGAATATAGGAGGCTAGAGGGCTTAAATATTTTCTTATCATCACGTTTGACTTTTTTCCTTCTTTTTTTTTTGTGAAAAATAACATGTACAAAAAAGCTATAAATTTCCAAGCATAGCACCACAATTAGTTGTCGAACCTATTTCAGAGTTTGACATGGATTATAATTTCACAAATTTAGGTTTTTACTTCCAGCTGCTCTACAATACTGGAGACTAAAAGAGATATCAATTTAATGATTCAGCATTCATATTCATTTGTTAAATCCTATCTTCTGTGTATAACTCCACCATCACCTTTGATCTTTCCATCTCTCTCTTAAGAGGTGTTTAAGCTATGGCAATTCTAAATTTTTCACATTGGAAGGGTCTGTCACTAATATGGGGTAGGGAGATGGAACTATCTGATGTTCTGGAGAGGCTGGGCTAGGTTTCAGGACTTATCTGGACCAGGGACCCATCTGGAGGTTGTAGGTTTCTGGCAAGTTACTCTAGTGCATGGAAACCTTGTGATATCTTATATATTGCCCTAGGTGTTCTTTAGGATTGGCTGGAACGGTCCTGGTTGGGGGTTGGTAGGTTACAATAGGTAGCAAGGTCTACCTGAAGCTTGCATAAGAGCAACCTCCAGAGTAGCTTCTGGACTCTATTTGAACTCTCTCTGCCACTGATACTTTATTAATTATACTTCTTTCCCCCCCTTTTGGTCAGGATGGCATTGTTTATCCCACAGTGCCAGGTTTGAATTCATCCCTGTGAGTCATCTCCCACATCGCCAGGGAGACTTTCACCCCTGGGTGTCATGTCCCACGTTGGGGGGAGGGCAATGATTTCACTTGCAGAGTTGGGTTTACAGAGACTGTGCCTCAACTCCTTTTTGTCCTCACTCTTGCTGCCTAGAGATTCGCAATAAAGATGTGGCATGTGAGGTTTGCCTCTGGCTTTGTTTTCTAGGAGCACAGGCTAAGAGAGCAACTGACAATATTTGTTCATGAACATATTGAGATGCTCCCTGGAGGTAGTGTTGCCAGATTTGGCAAAAAGAAACACAGGATACCCAGTTAAAGCTGAATGTCAGATGAACAACGAATAACCCACATATTGCATGGGACATACTTATACTAAAAAGGTTAGTCATTGTTTAATCTGAAATTCAACTTCAACTGGGTGCCCTGTACTTGACCTGACAACTCTATCTGAAGATGCTCAGAACTACCTGGGGGAGAAAGAGGGTGTTGCCCTTGAGGCAAGGGAACAGTACAGGTAGAACATTGTGCAATGAAACAATGTGGTTAAAGTGCCATGTCCTGGGGGCGGGAGGGGGAGCAGGGGGGCTGCACTCTGCATTGCTACAGGAACTGGGCAGACGGAGCAGTCACCATCTGGTACATTGGTAGAGGGCAGAGATGAGCCGTCTGGAAATTCTTACACCAGCAAGGAAGTGATATGTGTCATTTCCACTTATGTCTCATTGGCCGTGATGAGTCCTATGTTGCCACCCAACCCCAACCCTGAAGTCCTCCTTTGTGCCAGGAAAGCAGTCAGCCCCAAACATTGTGTGGATGGCAAAATGCCTACTGCTGCCAGCATACGTGACAATCTCGGCACAAGTGCACACTCAAATGTATCTTTCCTCCTGTTAAAGGTGTGGGAGAATAAGACGACTTCAACCAATATACTTGAAATTTATTTTGTCAGTATATACTGAGTTACTGTTTAAAGCTTCCCTTTATAATTTTTTAAGTGTGAAGGAGGGAGAAAACACACAAACTACTGGTTTTAAATGGGCCCCAGAGTTTCTATAGAAAAAGAGGTGGAATCCATTTAATAAAATACCTAGAAAGCGATTTTGTGGTGGACAAACAGCCCCAGATGCTGGTGGCTGGGCTAGAAAAAAGCCACCGAGTTGGGTCACTGTGCACATGACAGAGGGAAGCATGTAAAGTTTCTGGAGGCTTGGGAGACTTTCTAGAATGGGGCTTCTAATATTTAATTTTAAATAATTTGCCATGGTATGCAGCAGTGTAACTCCATCCCCAGTTCTTCAATAAAAAGTAAATGGGGTGGAATTAAGGGAACATTTTTGTTGGGTTAATTCAGTACAAAGAGAAGAAAAAGCTTCAAACAAGATTCAGAATTTAGCAGAAAACTATTACGGGACTCCTCAGTTGGATTATGGGGAAATGCTGGACTTCCCGTATCAGCATCTGAGATATTTTTACTTAAATATTAAAGAGGAAAGTGACCTTATAAGCTGATGGAAATGGGGTTCTCCAGGTGGCCACAAACTGGTTATTAAAGAAAAAAAAAAAGGTAAGCTCTCCGATAGTGGGGGTTTCTTTGGAAGTGTAGTTGGTAGGCATTTTAAAAATTACAACTGAAATGGATCTGAGAAGCGTCAGTATTTCATTAAGAAAGAAGCGGCAGACAAGGCATTTAACTGGGTTCCCTGCAGTTGTCCCTATTGTGTGGCTTCATATTATACAAGGCAGATGCACCCTTCCCTCGGCTGTGGTGGCTGGACCCCAGTCTGGTGGGTGTCTTCTCGGGACAGTTGAGCTCCCAAGATGAAAGGGGGTTAATTTTACCTCAATCCTCCGTGTGTCTGCTTCCTGTCAAACAGAAAATAACATTAAAAAAAAAAATTCCAAGTGGAAATTTGGATCATAATAAGCTTAATGTGGGATGGACGTGGGTGGCTTCGATTGTTTGCAGAACAAAACTAGGTCCTGTGACCAGATTGCAGTGGAATAAAGAAAATGGATGGAGAGTCTCCTGAGACACCCCCTCCCCTAAACTTCTGTAACACATCACTCTTTGAAACTGTCCACCCGCGTCTAACCGTGAAGTACTGCGAGGGTGGGTGAGAGGTGGGGAGGGCCGTGCGTGGGGGCTCTCACCTCCAAGGTGCATGAGCCAGAGGCACCCCTGGAGGACCCCTGCCCAGTCCCTCCTGTGAGACCTCGAAGGCCTGGCCAGAGGAGTTCGGCCTCTTTAAGCACTTTTCTTTTTTACTTTCAATAAAGTGCCGTTCCGGCTTTTTACACATACTACATAATAATCCTTTAAACATATGCACATGCAAACTCTGAAATTATTCTCCATGGGCAGGAAAGTCTGTCAAGAGAGGAAAACAACCACAGGCTCCCTCCTCAGCTCTGGGTGGTGGAGAGAGAGGCGAAAAATCTTGGAAAGTCAGGACGGGCTTTCTCCCTGCTCATCCTTGTCCTGGGGCAGGGCTGCAGAGGTCCCAAGGGAGGACGAGCCCTTCCTGCACAACCAGTAACTGCTGCAGCCACTCGGGCATCTGGGCACGTCTACTCATCTTCTCACTAAAATGCTAGACCTTGAGCGTCTTCCTTAAACCCCAAGGGTCTCAAGTTTCTTCAGGAGTAAAATGGGGGCTGGAAGAGCCTACAATCCCTTAGCCAAGACCACTGGAGCCGGAGGTGTCTCAGAATCCAGAGTCTTTCCAGATCTGATGAAGGTAGTGCCGTGCCCATAGTGCCATTTTATGTGTCCTGCAGTACTTCCACAGCAGGTTCTGGGCCTGCACCCCACAACCAAATACGCCGTGAGGGACACCGAAGGGCCTGAGCATTTTCCACAGAAGCCCTCCCATGTCCTGTTCCCCCGAGCCTGCTCCTCTCCACTCCTTCTTGCACAGGACTTTAGCCCCCTAATCTCCTCCCTACCCTTCTTGATAAAATCCAAATTGCCCAAGCAATGGCTGCTGATCTGCCAGAGAAATTCTTCTCTCTTCCAAGATCCATCCTTGATCAACTCCTTTTGAAATTTAGGTGATGTGCTGGTTTGAATCTGTGGCAGACCCCAGAAAAGTCATGCCCTTTAATCCTCATTCAGTATTGCTGGGTGGGAGCATTTTGATTCCATGATGTGACCCACCCAATTGTGGGTGGTAACTTTTTTTTTTCTAAATTTATTTTACCATTTGTTCCCCCTATTATTTATTTTTATTCCATATATTCTACTCATCTGTTGACAAGGTAGGTAAAAGGAGCATCAGACACAAGGTTTTCACAATCACACAGTCACACTGTGAAAGCTATATCATTATACAATCATCAAGAAACATGGCTACTGGAACACAGCTCTACATTTTCAGGCAGTTCCCTCCAGCCTCTCCATTACATCTTGAATAGCAAGATGATATCTACTTGATGCATAAGAATAACCTCCAGGATAACCTCTCGACTCTGTTTGGAATCTCTCAGCCATTGACTCTTTGTCTCATTTCCCTCTTTCCCCTTTTGGTAGAGAAGGTTTTCTCAATCCCTTGATGCTGGGTCTCAGCTCATTCTAGGGTTTTTCTCAATCCCTTGATGCTGAATCTCCGCTCATTCCAAGATCTCTGTCCCACGTTGCCAGGAAGGTCCTGGGTGGTAACTTTTGATTAGATGATTTCCATGGAGGTGTGTCTCCACCCACTGAAGGTGGAGCTGCTTGCTGGAATCCTTTAAAAGAGGAAATATTTTGGAGAGAGTCCCTTTTGGTAGAGCCATGAGAAAGCCAGCAGACGCCGCTATGTTCACCACGTGCCCTTCCAGCTGAGAGAGAAACATTGAACGCCATTGGCCTTCTTGAACCAAGGTATCTTTCCTGGATGCCTTAAATTGGACATGTCTATGGACTTGTTTTAATTGGGACATTTTCTCGGCCTTGGAACTGTAAACTAGCAACTCATTAAATTCCCCCTTATAAAAGCCATTCCGTTTCTGGTATATTGCATTCCAGCAGCTAGCAAACCAGAACAGTTGACTTAGGATCAACTTCCCTAATGAAACCCTACACAAAAATCCTTCCCCAAAGCAGATCCCTCCTTCCAGGGACTTGTCATGCTGGCATTCTAAAGCAAAGGCTTATGCTGACCATGCTTTCCTTCTATATCATTAATATTTCTACAGCAACCAAAAGGAATACTCACAATAAGAAGGCTAGATAAAAACCATAAAAAGCCTCATAAAGAGATAAGGTTTGCTGCCAAATAACTTAAGAAAATTGTCTGTTTTTAGAGCTTTTTGGACTTTGGAAAAGAGGATACAGTATTGAGGGCCTGGAGTACTATTGTAAAGGGTTGGCATGAAGATTAAATGAGATAGTGTGAAAGGTGTTTAGAACAGTGCCTGGCACACAGAGCTTCATAGCTATCTGTCACCGTTATTAAACTGAAAGGACTGGGTATCTGAAGCAATGCCACGTTAGGAGCTCAGATCCACAGGGCCATGGAGGGACCCCAGCTTAGGGGAGCACTGTGGAAGAGGCATCCCCTCATCCCGACATACAGAGAAGTTCCTGGGTGAGAGTGAGGTTCCAGTCACATCTGAACTCCAGCCTCAAGAGCTGCAAATAAAGCTTATTTATAATAAATACATAGGCAGGCACTGGGAAATGGCAAGCAAGAACTCTGAGCCACCATAACCCAAGCTTATTTATTTTTAAGCTTTTAAATAAAGTTGAATGCAGCCTGTGAGCAGAGAGCTCTGGTTTCCCAATTGTTAAAGTAGTTATTTTTGCACAAGTAATAACAAGATTGACTTTGAAACCTGAATAGTAGCCCAAGAATTGTGGGCTTCTCATCAAGGGAAGGAGAGCAAAAGATGGGTGGAATAGGTTTTTTGATAAAGGCACGGGGATGCAGAATGCTATGCTATTATATTGGACTCCAAGTTACACAAACTATAGAAGTAAACACAGCCAAGCATATTTCAAACATTTGATTCAGTCATCATTTATTAATTCATTCAACAGCCAGTGCTTGAGCCCCTGCTATGGACCCAACATTGTTGAATGCCCCAGGGATTCAGGGCTGAACAAAACAGATGAGGTCCTCCTCTTGTGCAGTTTCAATTCTAATGCAGAGAGCGGACAAATAACTAGGCAATCTACTTACTGACTGTGGTAAGTGCTAGCAAGAAAATAAAGCAGGGAGATGGAGCTGGGAGAGACTGGAAGGGGCCATTTGGATGGGGTGGTCAGGGCAGGTCCCTCTGAAGTTATCTTTAGCAGTTGAGAAGGTTGAAAAGAAGCCAGCAGTGGCAAGAGCTCAGGGAAAAAAGTTCCTGGAAGAAGGAAGAGCTAGTATAATGCTCCTAGGGTGGGAAAGGTCTGGAATGTTTGGGGAGGCAAGGAGGCCACGTGGCTGGAGCAGGGTGAGTGCACTGAAGGCGATGCTGGGAAAGCAGCAGTCAGCACAGGCTCCTCCTTCGGTTCTACAGAGCAGTGCAGATATCAAGTATAATGAGTAGCATTAGAGGGTTAAAGCAAATCAAAAATACAATCTGATATATAATTACTTAAAGAACATGAAAATTGTTTGTTGTGTGTTCTTGTCTGTAATTTTTCACACATCCTTAATAGAACTGGTAAGGCAAAGCCTTTTTACAGGACTCTTAATTCATAACTGTTCCTGCTATTCCTACAGCTACAAAGTTGCTAACAGTGCCTTTGATTGCAACATAATTTCCAAATATAATCATTCCTGGTATGAGAACCTAGGATTATTGTGTTTTTTCTAGTTTTTATTTTTATTAATTAACGGAAAAAAGAAATTAACGCAACATTTAGAAATCATACCATTCTACAAATGCACTCAGTAATTCTTAACATCATCACATAGATGCATGATCATCGTTTCTTGGTACATTTGCATCGGTTTAGAAGAACTAGCAACACAACAGAAAAAGATATAGAATGTTAATATAGAGAAAAAAATAAAAGTAATAATAATAGTAAAAAAAAAACAAAAAACCTATAGCTCAGATGCAGCTTCATTCAGTGTTTTAACATGATTACTTTACAATTAGGTATTATTGTGCTGTCCATTTTTGAGTTTTTGTATCTAGTCCTGTTGCACAGTCTGTATCCCTTCAGCTCCAATTACCCATTATCTTATCCTGTTTCTAATTCCTGCTGGACTCTGTTACCAATGACATATTCCAAGTTTATTCTTGAATGTCGGTTCACATCAGTGGGACCATAAAGTATTTGTCCTTTAGTTTTTGGCTAGACTCACTCAGCATAATGTTTTCTAGGTCCATCCATGTTGTTACATACTTCATAAGTTTATTCTGTCTTAGAGCTGCATAATATTCCATTGTATGTATATACCACAGTTTGTTTAGCCACTCATCTGTTGATGGACATTTTGGCTGTTTCCATCTCTTTGCAATTGTAAATAATGCTGCTATAAACATTGGTGTGCAAATGTCCGTTTGTGTCTTTGCCCTTAAGTCCTTTGAGTAGATACCCAACAATGGTATTGCTGGGTTGTATGGCAATTCTATATTCAGCTTTTTGAGGAACCGCCAAACTGCCTTCCACAGTGGTTGCACCATTTGACATTCCCACCAACAGTGGATAGTGTGCCTCTTTCTCCGCATCCTCTCCAGCACTTGTCATTTTCTGTTTTGTTGATAATGGCCATTCTGGTGGGTGTGAGATGATATCTCATTGTGGTTTTGATTTGCATTTCTCTAATGGCCAGGGACATTGAGCATCTCTTCATGTGCCTTTCGGTCATTTGTATTTCCTCTTCTGAGAGGTGTCTGTTCAAGTCTTTTTCCCATTTTGTAATTGGGTTGGCTGTCTTTTTGTTGTTGTTGAGTTGAACAATCTCTTCATAAATTCTGGATACTAGACCTTTATCTGATATGTCATTTCCAAATATTGTCTCCCATTGTGTAGGCTGTCTTTCTACTTTCTTGATGAAGTTCTTTGATGCACAAAAGTGTTTAATTTTGAGGGGCTCCCATTTATTTATTTCCTTCTTCAGTGCTCTTGCTTTAGGTTTAAGGTCCATAAAACCGCCTCCAATTGTAAGTTTCATAAGATATCTCCCAACATTTTCCTCTAACTGTTTTATAGTCTTAGACCTAATGTTTAGATCTTTGATCCATTTTGAGTTAACTTTTGTATAGGGTGTGAGATATGGGTCTTCTTTCATTCTTTGCATATGGATATCTAGTTCTCTAGGCACCATTTGTTGAAGAGACTGTTCTGTCCCAGGTGAGTTGGCTTGACTGCCTTATCAAAGATCAAATGTCCATAGATGAGAGGGTCTATATCTGAGCACTCTATTCGATTCCATTGGTCGATATATCTATCTTTATGCCAATACCATGCTGTTTTGACCACTGTGGCTTCATAATATGCCTTAAAGTCAGGCAGCGTGACCTCCAGCTTTGTTTTTTTTCCTCAGGATGTTTTTAGCAATTCGGGGCACCCTGCCCTTCCAGATAAATTTGCTTATTGGTTTTTCTATTTCTGAGAAATAAGTTGTTGGGATTTTGATTGGTATTGCATTGAATCTGTAAATCAATTTAGGTAGGATTGACATCTTAACTATATTTAGTCTTCCAGTCCATGAACACAGTATGCCCTTCCATCTATTTAGGTATCTGTGATTTCTTTTAACAGTTTTTTGTAGTTTTCTTTATATAGGTTTTTTGTCTCTTTAGTTAAATTTATTCCTAGGTATTTTATTCTTTTAGTTGCAATTGTAAATGGGATTCGTTTCTTGATTTCCCCCTCAGCTTGTTCATTACTAGTGTATAGAAATGCTACAGATTTTTGAATGTTGATCTTGTAACCTGCTACTTTGCTGTACTCATTTATTAGCTCTAGTAGTTTTGTTGTGGATTTTTCCGGGTTTTCGACGTATAGTATCATATCGTCTGCAAACAGTGATAGTTTTACTTCTTCCTTTCCAATTTTGATGCCTTGTATTTCTTTTTCTTGTCTAATTGCTCTGGCTAGAACCTCCAACACAATGTTGAATAATAGTGGTGATAGTGAACATCCTTGTCTTGTTCCTGATCTTAGGGGGAAAGTTTTCAATTTTTCCCCATTGAGGATGATATTAGCTGTGGGTTTTTCATATATTCCCTCTATCATTTTACGGAAGTTCCCTTGTATTCCTATCTTTTGAAGTGCTTTCAACAGGAAAGGATGTTGAATCTTGTCAAATGCCTTCTCTGCATCAATTGAGATGATCATGTGATTTTTCTGCTTTGATCTGTTGATATGGTGTATTACATTAATTGATTTTCTTATGTTGAACCATCCTTGCATACCTGGGATGAATCCTACTTGGTCATGATGTATAATTCTTTTAATGTGTTGTTGGATATGATTTGCTAGAATTTTATTGAGGATTTTTGCATCTATATTCATTAGAGAGATTGGTCTGTAGTTTTCTTTTTTTGTAATATCTTTGCCTGGTTTTGGTATGAGGGTTATGTTGGCTTCATAGAATGAATTAGGTAGTTTTCCCTCCACTTCGATTTTTTTGAAGAGTTTGAGGAGAATTGGTACTAATTCTTTCTGGAATGTTTGATAGAATTCACATGTGAAGCCGTCTGGTCCTGGACTTTTCTTTTTAGGAAGCTTTTGAATGACTAATTCAATTTCCTTACTTGTGATTGGTTTGTTGAGGTCATCTATTTCTTCTTGAGTCAAAGTTGGTTGTTCATTTCTTTCCAGGAACCCGTCCATTTCATCTAAATTGTTGTATTTATTAGCGTAAACTTGTTCATAGTATCTGTTATTACCTCCTTTATTTCTGTGAGGTCAGTAGTTATGTCTCCTCTTCCATTTCGGATCTTATTTATTTGCATCCTCTCTCTTCTTCTTTTTGTCAATCTTGATAAGGGCCCATCAATCTTATTGATTTTCTCATAGAATCAACTTCTGGTCTTATTGATTTTCTCTATTGTTTTCATGTTTTCAATTTCATTTATTTCTGCTCTAATCTTTGTTATTTCTTTCCTTTTGCTTGCTTTGGGCTTAGTTTGCTGTTCTTTCTCCAGTTCTTCCAAGTGGACAGTTAATTCCTGCATTTTTGCCTTTTCTTCTTTTCTGATACAGGCATTTTAGGGCAATAAATTTCCCTCTTAGCACTGCCTTTGCTGCGTCCCATAAGTTTTGATATGTTGTGTTTTCATTTTCATTCGCCTCGAGGTATTTACTAATTTCTCTTGCAATTTCTTCTTTGACCCACTCGTTGTTTAAGAGTGTGTTGTTGAGCCTCCACGTATTTGTGAATTTTCTGGCACTCCGCCTATTATTGATTTCCAACTTCATTCCTTTATGATCCGAGAAAGTGTTGTGTATGATTTCAATCTTTTTAAATTTGTTAAGACTTGCTTTGTGACCCAGCATGTGGTCTATCTTTGAGAATGATCCATGAGCACTTGCGAAAAAGGTGTATCCTGCTGTTGTGGGATGTAATGTCCTATAAATGTCTGTTAAGTCTAGCTCCTTTATAGTAATATTCAGATTCTCTATTTCTTTATTGATCCTCTGTCTAGATGTTCTGTCCATTGATGAGAGTGGGGAATTGAAGTCTCCAACTATTATGGTATATGTGTCTATTTCCCTTTACAGTGTTTGCAGTGTATTCCTCATGTATTTTGGGGCATTCTGGTTCGGTGCGTAAATATTTATGATTGTTATGTCTTCTTGTTTAATTGTTCCTTTTATTAGTATATAGTGTCCTTCTTTGTCTCTTTTAACTGTTTTACATTTGAAGTCTAATTTGTTGGATATTAGTATAGCCATTCCTGCTCTTTTCTGGTTGTTATTTGCATGAAATATCTTTTCCCAACCTTTCACTTTCAACCTATATTTATCTTTGGGTCTAAGATGTGTTTCCTGTAGACAGCATATAGAAGGATCCTGTTTTTTAATCCATTCTGCCAGTCTATGTCTTTTGATTGGGGAATTCAGTCCATTAACATTTAGTGTTATTACTGTTTGGATAATATTTTCCTCTAACATTTTGCCTTTTGTATTATATATATCATATCTGACTTTCCTTCTTTCTACACTCTTCTCCATACCTCTCTCTTCTGTCTTTTTGTATCTGACTCTAGTGTTCCCTTTAGTATTTCTTGCAGAGCTGGTCTCTTGGTCAAAAATTCTCTCAGTGACTTTTTGTCTGAGAATGTTTTAATTTCTCCCTCATTTTTGAAGGACAATTTTTCTGGATATAGAAGTCTTGGTTGGCAATTTTTGTCTTTTAGTAATTTAAATATATCATCCCACTGTCTTCTAGCTTCCATGGTTTCTGCTGAGAAATCTACACATAGTCTTATTGGGTTTCCCTTGTATGTGATGGATTGTTTTTCTCTTGCTGCTTTCAAGATCCTCTCTTTCTCTTTGACCTCTGACATTCTAACTAGTAAGTGTCTTGGAGAACGCCTATTTGGGTCTAATCTCTTTGGGGTGCGCTGCACTTCTTGGATCTGTAATTTTAGGTCTTTCATAAGAGTTGGGAAATTTTCAGTGATAATTTCTTCCATTAGTTTTTCTCCTCCTTTTCCCTTCTCTTCTCCTTCTGGGACACCCACAACACGTATATTTGTGCGGTTCATATTGTCCTTGAGTTCCTTGATACCCTGTTCAAATTTTTCCATTCTTTTCCCAATAGTTTCTGTTTCCTTTTGGAATTCAGATGTTCCATCCTCCAAATCACTAATTCTATCTTCTGTCTCTTTAAATCTATTATTGTAGGTATCCATTGTTTTTTCCATCTTTTCTACTTTATCCTTCACTTCCATAAGTTCTGTGATTTGTTTGTTCAGTTTTTCTATTTCTTCTTTTTGTTCAGCCCATGTCTTCTTCACGTCCTCCCTCAATTTATCGATTTCGTTTTTGAAGAGGTTTTCCATTTCTGTTCGTATATTCAGCATTAGTTGTCTCAGCTCCTGTATCTCATTTGAACTATTGGTTTGTTCCTTTGACTGGGCCATATTTTCAATTTTTTTAGCGTGATCCGTTATCTTCTGCTGGCGTCTGGGCATTTAGTCAGATTTCCCTGGGTGTTGGACCCAGCAGGTTGAAAGATTTTTCTGTGAAATCTCTATGTTCTGTTTTTCTTATCCTGCCCAGTAGGTGGCGCTCGTGGCACACGTTTGTCTGTGGGTCCCACCAGTAAAAGGTGCTGTGGGTCCTTTAACTTTGGAAAACTCTCGCCGTGGGGGGGGTTTGCCAGCCGAAGTGGCTTGGAAGAGTGCCAGCTGGCCCGGGGGTCTGAACGCGGGGAGGGTCGCCGGCCGCCGCAGCCCGTGAGAGCGCCCGTCCGAATTTCCTAGTCGTCCCGGTTCGCCAAGCATGGTGGGAGGGCACCAGCCGCCGCGGCCCGGGAGAGTGCACCGTTCCCAGCCAGACCGGGGAGTCACGTGTTTGGAAGGGACCCCCCCGGTCACCGTTCTCCGCGGCCTGGGGATTTCCGATCCAATCCTCTCAGTTGGTCTGGGGGGTTGCGCGTGGTGGGGCGCCAGCCGCCGCGGCTTGAGGAGACCGCCTGCCCAATTCAGCCAGCTGGCCCGGGAAGGAGGAAGGGAGGGACTCCGGCCGCTTGCCGCCCCGCCCGGGCAACCCCGCGCCCCTTGGCGATCTCACCAGAGTGGGTTCTCTCAGCCAGTCAGCTGTTCCAGGATGGGGTACGCTGTCTTTTTTATCTCTGTCGTGGCTCCGGGAGCTGTTCTGTATCGTTTCTACTCCCCTAGTAGCTGCTCTGGAGGAGGAACTAAGATCCGCGCGTCTTACTAAGTCGCCATCTTCTCCGGAAGTCTCTCTATTGTTTTTTGTATTAAAAAAATTTTTATTAATAAAACCAACCAACATACAACACGAACATTCTTAGCATGTGAACATTCCATACTTGGTGTGCAATCAATGTCTCATAATATCATCACATAGTTGTATATTTATCACCATGATCATTTCTCTGAACATTTTCACTCCAGAAAAAGAAATAAAAAGAAAAAAGAAAAAATTCATACATACCATATCCCTTACACCTCGCTCTCATTCACCACTAATATTTCCCTCTATCCAATTTATTTTAATATTTGTTCCCCCTATTATTTATTTATTTTTTACTTATCTGTCCATACCACAGATAAAGGAAGCATCAGAACAAGGTTTTCACAATCACACAGTCACTTTGCAAAAGCTGTATCATTACAATCATCTTCAAGAAACATGGCTAGTGGAGCACAGTTCTACAGTTTCAGGCACTTCCCTCCAGCCTCTCTAATACACCTTAAACTAAAATAGGGGTTACCTATATAATGCATAAGAATAACCTCTCGACTCGATTTGAAATCTCTCAGTCACTGACACTTTATTTTGTCTCATAGAGAACCTATGATTATTGAGAATAAAACACACAATCTAGTTAATGTGGCTTTTTCGTTGTGCAAAATCCCTTTATATTAAACATATAAATAGTTATCAAACATGGGTTTAAGTGGCCAATGTATTTGGAGCAAGATTTAAATGACATAAGCATCCTATACACCAACCACATAGTATCTTGTAATTCAACTCCAGCAGTCACTACTTAGCTTTAGTTTTCCTTGCTTTCAGGAAAAACTACTAACAGCCCAACCACTCCCTATTCCCTGCTGTCTCGCCATGTCACAGCCATCTTTTGATAGATAAAGGTTTTGACCCTGACCCTTAGCCTCTGGGAGGTTGTAGGTAAGCACCAGTGGGGAATACAAGCAATGCCCATTCTGAACTCAGTCTAGTGGCGACCAGTTTAAGACTTTTGCCCAATGCCAGCTACTCCTTATTCTTAAAGTTCCTATTTATCCATTGCATGGCTTTTCATTCTTTCCAACTAAAACATTACCTATACATCTAGCCTCTGTTTCCTTCAGAGTGGGTTCATAGCAATAGTAGCGTTATGTTTATCACACTTACCTTCACTCTTTTTTTTTTAACTTTTTTTATTAATTAAAAAAATTAACACACAAAACATTAAGATATCATTCCACTCTACATATACAATCAGTAATTCTTAATATCATCCTGTAGTTGCATATTCATCATTTCTTAGAACATTTGCATCAATTTAGAAAAAGAAATAAAAAAACAACAGAAAAAGAAATAAAACGATGACAGAGAAAAAAAAGATTATACATACCATACCCCTTACCCCTCGCTTTCATTTACCACTAGCATTTCAAACTAAATTTATTTTAACATTTGTTCCCCCTATTATTTATTTTTATTCCATATGTTCTACTCTTCTGTTGATATAGTAGCTAAAAGGAGCATCAGACACAAGGTTTTCACATTCACAGAGTCTCATTGTGAAAACTATATCATTGTTCAATCATCATCAAGAAACATGGCTACTGGAACACAGCTCCACATTTTCAGGCAGTTCCCTCCAGCCTTTCCGCTACATCTTGAACAACAAGGTGATATCTACTTAATGCCTAAGAATAACCTCCAGGATAACCTCTCAACTCCGTTTGGAATCTCTCAGCCATTGGCACTTAGTCTTATTTCACTCTTCCCCCTTTGGTCGAGAAGTTTCTCTCAATCCCTTGATGTTACTTCTCAGCTCATTCTAGGGTTTTTCTCAGTCCCTTGATGCTGAGTCCCAGCTCCTTCCAGGATCTCTGTCCCACATTGCCAGGAAGGTCCACACCCCTGGGAGTCATATCCCATGCAGAGAGGGGGAGGGTGGTGAGACTGCTCATCATGTTGGCTGGAGAGAGAGGCCACATCTGAGCAACAAAAGAGGCTCTCTTGGGGGTGACTCTTAGGCCTAAATTTTAAGTAGACTTGACCTATTCTTTGCGGGGTCAAGTTTCATATGAACAAACCCCAAGACTGGAGGCTCAGCCTACAGCCCTGGTTGTCCACACTGCTTGTGAGAATATCAGGAATTCAACTTGGGGAAGTTGAATTTCTCCCACTCTCACCATTCCCCGAAGGGGGCTTGCAAATACTTTTCCAATCACTGATCAAATCACTCTGGGATTCATCGGGGCATCACTCTGGACAAACCAACAAAATCTCATGTGCTACCTGAGATTCCAAGTACTTATGACATTCAATCAAACTATCTACATGAGTTATATTAGGAAATGCTCTAGTCAAAATCTAAATTTTGTAACAAAACATTTTTTGCTTTAGTCTCACACATAAGGTAACATTTTAAAGTATTAATTATCATCTATTTTCAGCACCCTGCAATAATGACATTCCTTTGTTCTTCCTCATGCAAAAACATTTTAAAAATTTGTACATTGTACATTTCACTATTATTATACACGCTAGGCATTCCTAGATTATACCATCTTGATCTTTACCATCTATCTTTCTTTCTGATTTCATTTATGTCCCCAGCCCTCCTCCCTCTATCATTCTCACATGCAGCTTCATTCAGTGTTTTAACATAATTGCATTACAGTTAGGTAGTATTGTGCTGTCCATTTCTCAGTTTTTATATTCAGTCCTGTTGCACAATCTGTATCCCTTCAGCTTCAATTACCCAATATCTCACCCTATTTCTATCTCCTGATGGTCTCTGTTACCAAGGAAATATTCCAAGTTTATTCACTAATGTCAGTTCATATCAGTGAGTCCATACAGTATTTGTCCTTTTGTTTCTGGCTAATCACACTCAGCATAATGTCCTTAAGGTCGATTCATGTTGTTACATACTTCATAACTTTATTCTGTCTTACAGCTGCATAATATTCCATCTTATGCAAATGTCACAGTTTGTTTAGTCAACTGTCTGTTGATGGACATTTTGGCTGTTTCCATCTCTTGGCAATTTTTAATAATGCTGCTATAAACATTGGTGTGTAAATGTCCATTTGTGTCCTTGGCCTCATGTCCTTTGAGTAGAGACAGCATATAGATGGGTCCTGTTTTTTAATCCATTCTGCCAGACTATGTCTTTTGATTGGAGAGTTTAATTCATTAACATTCAGTGTTATTACTGCATGGGTAGTACTTTCTTCTACTATTTTGCCTTCTGGATTTTATATGTCATATCTAATTTTCCCTCTTTTTACCTTTACTCATAGTCTTCCTTTCTACACTCTTCTCCACACCTCTCTCTTCTGTCTTCATATCTGTCTCTAGTGTTCCCTTTAGTATTTCTTGCAGAGCTGGTCTCTTGGTCAAAAATTCTCTCAGTGATTTTTTTGTCTGAAAATGTTTTAATTTCTCCCTCATTTTTGAAGGACAGTTTTGCTGGATATAGAATTCTTGGTTGACAGTTTTTCTCTTTTAATAATTTAAATATATTATCCCACTGTCTTCTCGCCTCCATGGTTTCTGCTGAGAGATCTGCACATAGTCTTATTGGGCTTCCCTTGTATGTGATGGATTGCTTTTCTCTTTCTGCTTTCAAGATCCTCTCTTTCTCTCTGACCTCTGACATTCTGATTATTAAATGTCTTGGAGTATGTCTATTTGGATCTATTCTCTTTGGGGTATGCTGCACTTCTTGGATTTGTAATTTTAAGTCTTTCATAAGAGTTGGGAAATTTTCAGTGATAATTTCCTCCATTAGTTTTTCTCCTCCTTTTCCCTTCTCTTCTCCTTCTGGGACACCCACAACATGTATATTCGTGTGCTTCATATTGTCTTTCAATTCCCTGAGTCTCTGTTCATATTTTTCCATTTTTTCCCTATAGTTTCTGTTTCTTGTCGGATTTCAGATGTTCCATCCTCCAGTTTTGAAATCCTAATGTTCTGTCTCTCGAAATCTACCCTTGTAGGTTTCCATTGTTTTTTTCATCTCTACTACTGTGTCTTTCATTCCCATAAGTTCTGTGATTTGTTTTTTCAGACTTTCAGTTTCTTCTTTTTGTACTTTCCTTGCCTTCTTTATATCCTCCCTCAATTCATTGATTTGGTTTTTGATGAGGTTTCCCATGTCTGTTCGTACATTCTGAATTAATTGTTTCAGCTCCTGTATGTCATTTGAATCGTTGGTTTGTTCCTTTGACTGGGCCATACCGTCAATTTTCCTAGTGTGATTTGTTATTTTTTGCTGGTGTCTAGGCATTTAATTACCTTAATTAGTTTATTCTGGAGGTTGCTTTCACTTCTTTTATCTAGGGTTTTCTTGCTGGATGAATTTGTTGTCTATCTGTTCTTTGACATTCCGTTCAGCTTTACCTGGACCTTTAGCTTAAGTTTTGTTTAACAGAGGAGAATTTTTCAGTTCTTGTTTTCTTGTTTCTTGCCCTGCTTGTGTGGTGCCTTCCCCACCCCCACACTTAGGAGGGTCTACTTAGATATTATAAACCCCAGCCAGATTTTCCCAGACCAAACTGGCCTCCTATCAGGAGGAAAGAGTCACCTGCATCAGTTTTCCCTGAGGGTGAGACCCAGCAGGTTGAAAGACTTTCCTGTGAAGTCTCTGGACTCTGTTTTTCTTATCCTGCCCTGTGTGTGGCGCTTGTCTGACTGCAGGTCCCACCAGCATAAGATGATGTGGTACCTTTAACTTTGGCAGACTCTCCCTGCTGGGGGCGTGGTGGAGACAGAGGAGAGGTTGTAGGCTGGTTTTAATGGCTTCAAATTACCAAGTCATGGTGTCTGAATTCCTTGATGAAGGGATTCCACCTGAGTTGGGCTTCACCCCTCCCCTGGGGAAGGCACAGACTCCAGACAAGCCCCCAAAAGAGCTCACTTCTGCCTATGCCTGGGGCAGTTGCAGCCTGAAAAGTCCTGCTGCTGTATCCAGAGGCAGTCAAGCCTTTGTAGATACCCAGCCACAAAAACCTCTGTTTCCTTCTTTTTTTTCCCCCCCTTTTTCTGTCAGTCCTGCCCCCTTGGCACCGGGGCAAAAATGAGCAACCTCCGCTTTGATCAGGTTCACCTAAGCTGGGGGCCTATTTTTAGTAGTCAGAATTTGTTAATTAGTTCCACAATTGGCATTTGATTGCACCCAGTCCCTGCTGCTGGTAAAGTCCTTTCCTTTCCCCTCTAGGAAGTGGCCTGTTGGGGAGGGGCGCTGGCCACCACAGCTTTGGGAACTCACAGTTCAGGGGGGTGCTTGCAGCTGGTCCAGCTGGTCCAGACTGCGGTATGCTGTGTGTCTGGTCACTGACATGGCCCCAGGAGCTGTTCTGTACTGTTTCTAGTTATTTAGTAGTTGTTCTGGAAGACGAACTAAAATGCGCACGTTGTTAAGCCGCCATCTTGACCCGGAAGTCACTCACCTTCACTCTTGATGGGGTGGGGGGGCCTCTAGCACCCCTCCAACTCTCTCTCATTACTGGTGGTGTCTCACATGGGCTCACAGACAAAGGGGCTCAATACCCTCTGCCTGCTGAGGCCACCACTGCCCATGTAGCTGCATGGGGGCACCGCAGTTGTCAAAGTCCTTGGATGAGCCTCTCTCAGTGGCGCTATTGTGCCAGATGCTGCTGATCTGTGTGCTAACCCCCAGCCGCCAGGCAACTTGTGAGCTGGGACCCTCTCCTGCCGAGCAGTATTGCCACCATATGCACTTTCAGTTTCATATGGTGGCAATACTGAAAGTTTGGTTGATTTTTGTTAGCCCCTCCTTCCTCTTTCCATCATGTTCCATTTCTAGACTCAGACAGGAGACCAGGGCAGAGCAGGGGGTTAGACTGGAGGATAAATATAAGTTGTAGACACTCTACTGTACCCATAATGACCCCTCTTCTCAGAACACTAAAGCAGAGTTAATTGCATCAATCCCGCATGCTTGCATTTCTTGTTTGTTTGTTTTATTGTTGTTTTCAGTTTTTAATTGCAATGAGTTCTCTCCAAAAGGCTTCTTCTGGCAGACCCATCCCCACGGGTTTCCCAGATATTGCCAAATACACTGAAATTCCAACACCAAATATAGATTAGGATCAAACCAAGATCCTGACTGCAACATAAGAGGAGATCTCTTTAATCAAATTATGTATCATACAACATAATCCATTTCTGGAGTTTTTAAGGAAACATTTCATTGAGGTATAATGTTGTAATGGGCATCATCTGAAAAGGCCTACAGTGGTTCCCTCCTCCTGGAATTCATGACTTCATGGAACTCCACCACTTGGCGGATGGGATGTCACTCCGAGGCATGAAAAGCTTCTGGCTCCCACCTCGCTGGCCCCCTCCTGCTCGTTTGCTCTGAAGAAAGCCAGCTGCCATGCTGTGAGCTGCCCTACGGAAAGGCCCCAAAGCAAGGAATGGAGGGAGGCCCCCGCTGGCAGCCCACAAGGAACCGAGGCCCTTAGTCCCACAGTCGCAATCCTACAAAAACCACGTGCATCTGGAAGCTTGGAGTTGGATCCCACCCAGCAGAGCCTCTGGGGGACAGCAGCCCCAGCCGACAGCTTGACTGCAATTTCACCAGACAACTTGGACCGGCACCACTTAGCTCAGCCACTCCTGGGTTTCTGACCTGCAGAAATGGTAGGATAATACATGCTTGTTGTTTTAAGTCACTGTGTTTCGAGGGAACTTGTTCTGCAGCAACAGATAACTTATACAAACACACATACAGAAAAGTACACAATTCAAGCGTAGAGGTTAATGATTGTTTTTATTTATAAAGTGAATCCACTCAAAACAGAACATTGTTAACAGCCCAGAAGCCCCTCTCTGGGCATAACCCTTCCAAAGAGTTGTTCATCTCATGTTTATCGCCTTAGAATGATTTATCTCCTTAAGAACTTTATATAGGTAGAATTATACAATGTGCCCTTTCTGTGTGTTTGGCTTCTTTTGGTCAATATTGCATTTGTGTGATGCAACCATGTTGTTTCATGTAGCAGGTCATTCATTTTCATTGTTGTAATGTATTCCATTATATGAATATACCCACAACTTATTTTCCACTTTACTGTTGATGGGCATTTGGGGGGCTATTACAAATACTGCTGCTATGAAAATATCTGAATACTTCTACATATTTTTTTGGTAAATATATTTATATATATAGATTTAGCCAGGTATACACGTAGGAGTAAAATCAGAATTTTAGGGTCATATACTTAGCTCAGTAAACGCTGCTAAACAATTTTCCAAAGTGAATCTGACCACATTGCACCAGTGATATATGAAGGCTTCCATGGCTTCACAGTCACACCAGCACTTGGTATTGTCAGTCTTTCGCATTTTTTCTTTTCTGGCCGGTATGTAGTAGTAGCTCAGGGTTGTTTTAATTTGCATTTCCCTGATGGCCTTGATGATGGAGCGCATACACCTCGAAACTCCTTGTGGGCGGGACCTCCCTCTTACGGCGTTTCTTTTGCAAGCATTTCTTCACTACTCCTATGCCATTACAATTCCAGATGAATTTCATAATGAGAGCTTGTCCAGTTCCATAAAATATTCTGTAGGGATGTTAGCTGGAAGCTCATTAAATTAATAGATTGCTTTGGGGAGAACCTGTTTCTTTATACCGTTTCATCTTTCTATCCAACAATAAAGCATGCCTTTTTTTATGTAATCTTGAAAATCTTCTTGCGAATTACGTATGTTTCACACATTTTCAAATAAGTTATTGCTAGTGCGTAGCAAAGCAACTGTTTATTACGTATTCGTTTCCAGCCATTTTATGGAATTCTCCTTCAGTTGACTCACTTGGGTTTTCCAATCAGATCATCAGAATATAAGGCAGCTTTGTCTCTACCTTTCAAATATTTATGCTTCATTTCCTTTTCTTATTTTATTATATAGTATGATATTCCTAACATATGAATTGACTCTATCTCCTCACATGGAAATTCTCCCACAATTTCCCAAGGTCACTATCTCTTCTCCTCAACACGATACGTTTCCCTACCCAGTTAATCACGCTCATCTTCCTTCATTGGTTTCCCCTTACCCATAGCCTAGCTTTTCCCACACACCATGTGCTCTCATGTCTCTTCGGTGTGTACATTCTCTTTTTTCTGTGTGAATTCTTGCCCCACTTATCTTTACCCCATCTTCTCAATATCTGCCAAGCTTCCATTTATCCTTCATGTTTTAATTCAATGATTACCTCCCAGAAGTAGCCTTCTCTCAAGGTAAGCCGAAATTCCTTTTTCCATACTTCCTTTGCCCCTTATATAGCTTCTCCACATAGCACTGACATTGAATTATAATTTTTTTTTTGCTTATTATAATTTTTTTGTTTGCTTATTTGTGGATTACTTACTTAGGCAGAAATTTTTCTGTAGCGCAAGGACAATGTCTATTATTATTATTTGATTTTTCAGCACCTATCACCGTGCCCAGTGCTTAGTTTGAAGTCAATACATACTATACATTCAGTGCATAAATGCACAAATTTTGGAAATCTCGGTATCTGCCAGGCAAAGTGGACATATCTTGTTAGACACTCTTTCATTTGCACTCTTTAAATTTCCATGATCATGTGAAAGGCTGGCTTTTAGCAAATTCTAACTTAATCATTCCTTCTGACTCACAGATAACTTTCTTTTTTTGTTGTTTAATATCACTGAACCATTGAAATATTTGGAAGACTACTCTTCTAAAGCTTAGTTGATGTGTTTTTTATTAAATATATTTAAGCTAAAAGATATTACCAGCATGTTTATTATGTACGAAGTACAGTCTAGGCATTTGGAATTTTCTCTAGAGAGTTAAAAAATTGCTCCCAAAATGTCTGGAGAATAATAAGAGAGAGAGCATCCTTGTTAGCCAAATATAAATGTACCTGAAAGAATAAAATACAAAATTCAAGGTAGTCAACAAAAAGGCAAATTTTCATTACTACTGTTTTAATTCTGGGAACATTGATCAAAATGAGGGGGGATGATAAGGCACTTGGAGGAAAGGGTGTATGTTTAATGAAAAAATAATATGTGTAAAGCATTTTTACCCCCAAAGCAGCTTGGGTTATGAAATTTCTTCAATAGCTGCCTAGGGAATTTCCAATTAGTAAATTTTTTTTCTGCAGAGGACACAGGGAAAAACTATTAACTCTCAAAAAGAGATTAAATGTTGCAATGTACAGCTCTGTACAGTAGAAAGGGGGAAAAATAGTGGAACAAAAGAAATCACAATAGTAAACAATTGATGAGTATTTACTATGCTCCAGACACTATGCAGAGTATTTAAAATGCTTTATCTCATTTAATTCCCATAAAAATTAATGTTAGGAGCCATTATTTCCCCCTTTTAAAGTTGAGGAAATCGAGGTTCAGTAGCACCTTACCTAAAGTCATGTAGCCAGTAAGTAGCTGACCCTTTTCACCACTTCACTCAGCTGCCATGATTTGAAGCTTGCATACTTGCAAAGCAGAAAGCTCCTGTTCTTTAAGGGCTCAACTCTGAGCAATTGCAGAGAACTCCAGGCCCCTCTACAATTAGTATTGCTATCTTGGTACAATTTGTTTTGTCAATAACATGTAATGAGTATCAGCTGGGTACCTGGCACTGAGCTCAGTGCTGGGACAAGGAGGTGACTAAGCCACTGCTCCTGTTGGCGAAGCAACTAGAGCTGGGGGTGACCTAGAAAAATAAACAAGGGTAACAACCAGGAAAGAGGGCCCACGAGGGGCAGGATTGGACCCATACCTAATGACAAGATCACTAATTATGTTGGTCCAGTGAGGGATGGGATCAGTGGGGCTCTTCAAATGGAGACCTCAAGACCCAGGCAGCTGGCACGCTCTGCATGCTTCCTGCAGGTCTTCCTGGCGAAGGGATTTTCCCCAGTGCTGCAACCAGGTGCAGGTGCCAATTAAGACCTGAAGTAGCCCATTGTTACACCTGAGTATCTTTATAGAGCTACTTTCCTATTGTTGATTTTGTTCAGCACGACGTGCACAGAATTCCACCAAAGATTATTCCTTGCCAAACCACCAGACAATAAATATTTACTGAGCGCTTACTCTGAGCATCGGAGATACAGAGGAGGACAAGAGAGATAGCATTTTTTTTTATTCTAGCAGGGGAGATAATTAACAAGCAACTAAATAAATAGACTTGTTACAGTAAGATAATTGCTATGAAAGAAATGAACAGGGCTGTTTGATGGAGAGTAACAGGGGAAGACCTCTTAGAAAAGTGGTCCAGGCAGCAGCACCTCTGAGCAGAGACATCTGAGCGCTGACTTGGGTGGGGAGAAAGCAGCCCTGCCAGAAGCTGAGGGAAGAGCATTTCAGCTATAGGGAACAGTGAGAGCAGTCAGATATTGCGGAGAGGTGGTTAAAGCTAGAGGGCTTGTAGATCTAATTTTCGTCTCTCATGTGTGAGACCAAGTATGAGGCATCTGTTTTGCAGTGAAGCTGTGAGAGGGTATACCAGTACTTCTGTATGCCAACAAAAATAAATAAAGTAAGAACATTTTTTCTTTGACTTACAAAAAAATCAGTCACATTTTGAAACTTACTGAAGGCCGCTCTTTTGCATGTCAGTGGAAAAATAGAACATAGAGTGAGAAAGGGCCTTGAAGATCATCTAACCTCTTTTTTTCTTTAACTTTTTTTTATTGTATAATATAACATATATACAAAGCAAAAAAAAGAAAAAAGCAATAGTTTCCAAAGTACTCTTCAACAAGTTGTTTCAGGACAGATTCCAGTGTTTGTCATGGGCTACCGTACCATCCTCTCAGATTTTTCCTTCTAGGTGCCCCAGAATATAGGAGGCTAGAAGGAATAAATATCTTTTCATCATCATAATCGACTTTTTTTTTCTTTTTTGTGAAAAATACCCTACATACAAAAAAGCAATACATTTCAAAGCTCAGCACAACAATTTGTTGTAGAACAGATTTCAGAGTTTGGTATGGGTTACAATTTGACAACTTCAGGTTTTTACTTCTAGCTGGTATGAGTTACAAGTTGACAACTTTAGGTTTTTACTTCTAGCTGCTCTGAGATACTGGAGACTAAAAGAAATATCAGTTTACTGATTCAGCAATCATATTCATTTGTTAAACCCTAACTTCTCTGTATAACACCACCATCACCTGTGATCTTTCTGTCTCACTCTTTAGGAGTAATTGAGCTGTGGCCATTCTAACTTTTTCAGGTTGGAAGGGCTGTCACTAACATGGGGTAGGGAGATGGAACTAGCTGACATTCTGGAGGACGTATCTTGCCCAGGGACCCGTCTGGAGGTTACAGCATCTAACCTCATTTTAGATGAGAATACTGAGGCCCAAAAAAGGTAGATGAGTGGCTCGCAGTCACATGACTCAATAGCGGCAGAGCTGAGATTAGAACCCTAAATTTGAAATTATACATGCTTTTTCTCTAACAGCTTAAGGGTGAGATATTTGTAAATGGCATGCAAATTATTTGTATTTTGTTTTGAAATGAGGAACCTGATTTTCCTCGTCTAAAATATCTCCTGTCTACTTTTCCATCTAGCTTCAAGCCCTTCCAAATTTGGTTGTTAAAAAGCAAACAACTGGAGTGAGGCATGTTCGCACTCCTCTTACCGCAAATGGAAACCAGCTTGTTGTAACATCCTTTGGCCACCAGAGGGAACTGAAGACCCCTATTCAGAGTCGGTGGTCTTGCTACTGATAAACGAGTTCGGATCGAGTAGCCTGAGAATCCTCGCTGCTGAATATAGACGGGCTGGGTTTGAGATAAGAAGTGGAGGCGGGGCTTTTGCTCACACGCCCATTGCCCACACCTGCTCACATGCCTGGCCCACAGCAGCTGAGGGAAATTATTTCACCTCTGTGAACACAGCCTCAGAGAGCCGGGGCTCAACCAGAGGAGATCCACAACCCACACACTCCTGTCCCAGCAGCCCCAGGCAGCCTTTGGACCACTGGTTAAAGTGGAGATGTGAGACCAGGCTTACAAAGCTTACGGCTCACTGTGGAAATGTGACCAAAGCTTAACATGTTAAAGGATGTAGGCCAGGTGGTACAAGCTTATTTACCAGTTCCCAGAAGATGAGAATCAAGAGGCACCCATGAAAGAGTGGAAGAAATCATCTTAAGAGCAAAAGGAAATGCCATGTCCGGCGTGAGGAGGGTCAGCTAGAAAATAAATTGCTAAAAACCACTGACCCCAAGCCTGAAGAGTTAACAAGCCTAAGACTGGTTTGGGTGAGTTCGAATTCATGCCTGAGAAACCGAAAGGAGACTAGCAATACCTCAGTGACTCCATCTGGGACTCCCGGGCCAGAAGTAATTGTAAGTTTTTCAGCTCGGGGGCTCTGCCCTCTACTAAGTGGGCCCTTGTTTGTCTGTGTGGCCCCATCCCTCCCTACCCAGTGCCTTAAGGAAGGAGGGCAGCTGAGGGTGAAATAAACAGCAAAGGGGCACCTATGAAGAAAATGCAGCCAGGTACCCAGATTTAATGCCGGATATCCAAAGGCGGTAAGAGAAGGTGTGTGTGTGTGTAAAGAGTCAGGATCACTTAGGTTCTGCCATTTTCTAGCTGTATAACTTAGATAAGTTGCTTATTTTTTCTAAGCTTCCGTTTTCCCATCAAACAAAACAAACATCCCAATTAGGCCAAATTCGCATTCTTAAAGAACCGCGGGGTGGCGCTATGGATAGAAAGTGGTTGACACATCTGATCTTCGCTGGGCAGCCTGAAGGATCCCGCCCCCTCCACCCTGCCCCCCTCTGATTGGCCCTTCTCGGGAGGGGCGGGGCCAGGGCGCGCCAGGTCCCCGGACCCCGGACTCTCCCGCCGGAGTCGCTGCCATGGCCGGCTGTGCCCGCGGGTCCGCGCGCGCCCTCCTCGCCCCGCTTCTGGCGCTGGCGGGGTTGGCACTGTTGGCGCCGCCGGCCCGGGGTCGGGGCGGCCAGGACCACGGGGACTGGGACGCGGCCGCTCGGGTGCCGCCGCTGCCGCCCCGCGAGGACGCGGCGCGCGTGGCCCGCTTCGTGACGCACGTCTGCGACTGGGGCGCGCTGGGCACCGTCTCCACGGTGCCGGCGGTGCGCGGCCGGCCCTTCGCCAACGTCTTCTCGCTCAGCGACGGGCCCCCGGGCGCGGGCACCGGCGTGCCCTACTTCTACCTGAGCCCGCTGCAGCTCTCCGTGGCTGACCTGCAGGTGAGCGGGACGGGCCGTGCGGCTCCCCGGCCTCGGCAGGAGTCGGGCACCGCGGAGCTCGTGGGCGCCGGTGCCCGTGCTGCCCAAAGAGCCAGCCTTCCGCCCCTCGTCCAAAGCAAGGAGAGCGCGGCTCGTAGAGACGAGCATTTAATTAAACCCGGTCTAGATTGCTCCTTCTACCCTGCACTGGCCAGGTCGCAGGTGGGCAGGTACTTGCGGCGTCCAAGTTATTGCACAACTGAGGACCAGGAATTGCACACACGCCCCCTCTCCTGGGCGACGCGCTTGTGAGTTCTTTGCCAGCACCGGGAGGACTTCTGTCCCCCTAGTCGTTACGAGTCCTGCCCGTCTTGGGGCACGAAGTCTGGATTGACTGGGCTTTTCCTATTAAAGGTTTTACAGGGTATGGAGATTGTTAGGTAGTTGAGTACTTTCCATTCGGAGCCTTTCTTTTTCCTCCATTTGAATTAAAAGATTTCCCCTTCAGTAGCCAGAAGCTAATATACAACATAGTGGTTTATTAGACTCTTTAGACCTTCTTTTGCAGAGTGGCTCCTTTTAGAGGTCTTCCTTCTCAGCCCTACACTTTGCTGGCTTTCTGGGGCCGGGGAGAGGCTGAGGTCATATGGAGTCCTGGAAATGGAGCCTGATTTGGTGGAGGGTTTTATTGACAAAGATCCCAGATTTGAGATCATCTGGGGAAATATCAACATTGTTATAAAGATAAAATGAAAGAAATTGATATTTGATTAAGCACCCACTGTGTGCCAGGTTGACCTTCACTTTCCATTGCCTTTTAATAACTCTTTGAGGTAGGTATTATCTCCATTCTGAAGAGCGAGAACTTGAGGCTTAGCTAGGTTAGGTATCTTTGCCCAAAGCAAGCGGCCAAACCAGTTTAAGCCAGGCCCATCTGCCTTCAGATTACAGATCACAGACCATGTGCTGAATATGCCCTACAGATCACTGTTCTGTGGCCCATACAGAGTTCTGTTTTGTTTTTAATACATTTAAAATTAGTTACCAACAATTAAAAGTTGTTATTACTTAATCTAAATTTCTAACTTCTCTTGAAAAATGGAGAGATCTCACAGAAACTGAGAAGCAGCTTCCGGCATGAGCCAAGTCCCATGCCCTCCAGTCCCCCGTTTTCCTGTTGCCAGCCTACTCCTTTAGGCATTTGCTCAGAGCAGACTCATTCCACCCACCAGTGGCTGTCCCCCCTGGCTGCACATCACAGTCATGTGGGAAGACGTTCTTGAATATGACGCCAAGGCATTTTATTAAAAATGTTTTACTTAAAGACAACAACAATCCCTTCTCACTCCAGAATCTTCCAAAAGATGATGCTAATGGGGCTGGGGATTGAGAACCACTGCTATATGTGGTCATAGTCAAACTTGTGAGGTGACAAGGGAAGTGCTGGTGTTATCCCATTATAAGAATGAGGAAACTTGACTCAGAGGTGCAAGGACCCACCTGTTGGTCAGGACACTGGCTCTGGCATCTCCAGAGATAGTGGTGAGGAGTGATTCACAGAGAAACCTATGCAGGATTTCCGGTTTTCATGATGGCAATGAAAAAAAAAATGACAGCATCAGAATTACCAGTTGGTTTATGCTGTCAGCTTTTCCTCCTTCCTGCATTTCTCTGACTTCTCCAGGAGTTGCTTCATAACTTCTCTCTGACGGGTAAAATAATTTGGAAGGAGTAAGAAGACCCAGGTTTGAGGCCACTTCTTATGTGTAAAATGCCTGTCTTCTGTGACTCAGAGGTGGATTGTAAGGGGCAAATGTAGTTGCCACCAGGATGCTTCTTTTATATTGTTTTTCCTTTGTGGCATTTTTGTATAGTAAATGTTTGCAGGAAGATGTTGCCACAGGGTTAAGGTTGGGCTGCAGAGCCAGTGAGACACCTGCAGTCTTTGTCCCAAGGCCTCCATAGAGGCTGTGTAAGCCCTTTCACTACTGGACTCCTTTTCTTCTTGACCCTCTTCATTGGCGTTGTGATATGACTCGTTACTTTTTTCTTTCTTTTAGTCACTTCTGCTGCTTCTCTGACCCACTAGAAGTGAGTGTTCCCCTAAATCCATTTCTTATCCCACAGTTCTATTGGAATGGGCTTGGAAAGAGTACATGCCCACTCATCATTTTGTTCCCAGTTATTAAAATTCACCTTCAAATTTGTGTCCATTTTTGGTTCTCTTCCAAGTTCTCTATTTCTAATTGCTGGATGTTCATTTTTAAAATGCGATCCGTTGTAGTTTTACGGGAAAATCATGCAGAAAGCAGAGTTCCAATATAGCCTCCTCTTGCACGCAGTTTTCCCTTTTGTTAACATTTTGCATTAGTGTTGTACTTTTGTTATACTTAATGAAACAATATTATTATAATTATGCTATTAACTTTGGCTCACTGTTTACATTAGGGTTTTCTCTGTGTTGTGCAATTCTATGGTCTTCCTTTTTTCCCCTTGTGGTAACTTACATGCAACTAAAATGCCCCTTTTTCTCTCTTTTCAGATATACAGTTCAGTGCAGTTAATTATATTCACAAGTTGTGCCTTCTTGCTGGTCATTTTTACCTCCTTTAATTCAGTGTTTAAGACCAATCCTTCATCTTCCTCAAATCAGCTCCTCTTGATCTTCTGCATTTGTTTGTAGAATTATTGTTTTCTCAGGAAACACAATTGGAATTCTTGCCTCCTCCAAATCCCTCAGTTCCCAAGTCCTGCCAGTTTTTCTTTTGCTTTCTTTGTTACCATCCCAATCCCTTCTTCATTCCCACCTTCTTCTCCATAGTCCTTCAAACTTCATAACTAAAAGTACTAGAAGATCTCTTAAACATCATCTCCCTGTCTGCTCCTTCCCAGCACACCCACAAGATTTAGGTTAATAGAGTACACTCACAGCGTTGCTCTCTGCTCAGGAACCTTTAACCACATCAGCTGCCTATAGTTGCATAATCACCTGGGATGTCTCTTTACTGCAGGCGGGAACCAGTGCTTTAACAAGCTCTCTGGGCAGGTGGCCTGAGAAATCACTGACAAATGCTACAGTCTAGACTCCTTAGCTTGGGTTCAGCTTCCGCATTCCTTTCTCCCCTTTCCTTCTGAAAGCTTCTCTTTTGTGTTAATTGAGCTTCCCCCAACTCCCAATCGTGTCTTATATTTTCCCACTTCTGCGTTTTGGCAGTCACTGTTTTCCTTTACTATGTTTTCTCTCTTTTATTATAATGCTGACTAGCTCATAAAGTTCCTTATATTTTCTAGATCTCACCACCTATGTTTTTCTCCTTTTACACTGAACTTTGAATGACTCTGTATCATTCATTTGGCAATTAATTATGTATTGCCTTTTGAGCCCATCTCTATCATTGCTTTACATTATTTAAAGTTTTGTTTATGTCTGACTTTCCAACCAGATTATAAGCTCACAGAAAGGAAAGCCTTAGACTTTTTTGTTTGTTTGTTTCCTATAATGCCTTGTGTAATAGTTTATAGACAGCAATTATTTGACTAAAGGATTTCAAAATCTCTTTGTGACTAGCACAGTTTTGATGGGTAGCTGTGAAAAAGCAAAGTTCACACAAGAGTTTAGTGATTAAGGAGCTCAATTGTCTGAAACACAATGTGTGAATTTTGCTATAATCTGTCAACAATGCCTCTTATGAAGCTGGTTTCTGAATAGAAGGAATTAGGGATTTTGCTTGTCCCTTTTTGAATCTGAGATAGAATTCTTCTCTGGTCACTAGTTTAGGAATGAGCAGCTTCTCCAGTTTTGAAATCACATGACAATTTCTGCTAGCATAAGATAACCAAGCAGCATGATTCAGCTACTTTTCTTATTTAAATTTATAATCAGCTAATTGAGCAATTGTGGTATTTCCATCCACTAGTGTCATGCTAGAGTTTAACCGTTTAGGTCTATCAGTGAAGGCTGTGGAAATTCAAGAAAAATTGAGTTGGGATGGTCACTTTGAAGAAAATGGAAAAAATGGAAAAAAATCCCTTTGATGAAAACAGAAAAAATTCAGAGTTTAAGAAAAAGAGTATTGATTCCTACTGGAATCAGTTTATAAATATGAAAACTTTTTTCTTGGGGAGGGGCTCAGTATTCATAGAAAAACTCAATCTTTTATCCAACTAATATTTTTCCCCTGAGTGGAAAGTGACTTTTGTACAAGTTGTTGTTTCATGGAAGAATGATGATGCGGGACATTATGTATGCAACTTGTGAAGTTTATTAGCTCTCCAGAGACCATATTTCACATGAGAGGGTCTCCGTTTTCTCTCTACAGGAGAATCCAAATGCTACGCTGACAATGTCTCTGGCACAGACTGACTTCTGCAGGAAACATGGATTTGATCCCCAGAGTCCCCTTTGTGCTCATACAATACTCTCAGGAACTGTTACCACGGTAAATATTTAGCCTATACAAACAAGGATGGGTTTGAAAAGAGCATCATCTTATTAACAATGAAGAAAGGTATCTTTTGAGAACAGAATAAAATTGATGTGTTTGAGGTATAATGCTAGAATATGTTATGATATGTACACTCATCCCTTGAAAACTAAAGGTTTTTTTCCATATATGTGTTCAATAAGCTTTTATGAAGAAAATGAGCTATTTTCTGAAGCCAGAAACTACAGTGACAACTACAGATCTCTTATTTAAAATTCCTCTTGCTGAGAAACATCTGCTCAACCAAAGCTCACCTCCTCAGCCATGCCTTACCTTGTACCATGTTGCCCTTCTCTGGGCTCCTTGTCTCCATATTTTAACAGTGGCTTAGAGCAGAGAGAGTACTAAGTAGGCCAACAAGTGGAGTGCCTGTTGTTAAGTAGTGGGACTGAATTCAGACAGTTCTGGGTAAGTGCTGGGGGAAAAAGGTTAAAATTGTGGGGAGGGCGGCAGGCAAGGCGTCAGCAGCACTGGTCTGATTGCTGAGCCGGCACTTGCTTTCTGACCTTGCCACTCATGAATATCTCAGATGACTTTCACTTACGGTCTGGAAATTCTGTGCAGCCATCTCTCAGCATTTGAGTGTCCTTCACTGGCAAGAGAAAGAAGCTGGAGATACTCCTGGGTTCCATTGTGCTTCTTCTTAAGGTCTTTATCCTTTGCATATGCTCATCAAAGGCTCAACAGCTACACATGAAACGCTCCTGTGATGGAGTAAATGTGCTCAAGGCATAGGCCACAGGCTCCAGTGACAATTTATTACACTGCATTGAGCCAGTTACTCTGATAGCTCAAAATTGTTTTGCAATGACATTGGTACTCAGGATGGTTTCCCGGTTCGTTAGACCTATTATCACCAACATTTGAAATCTTTATCTTTTATCTGCTTTTCTTCAAACTTCCTTTATTTTCTCTTTCCCTTAGTTCCTTAAGTTTAAAATTAGGAACTGCGCCTAAATAAACTCTTAGGACTTGTAGAATGCGGAAACACACATTCCTAACAAATGAGAAAATACAATGTCACCACCATAAATACGTTTATTTCACATATGTCCTTTAGGTAAATGAAACAGAAATGGAGTTTGCAAAGAATTCATTATTCACTCGACACCCTGAGATGAAAACGTGGCCTTCCAGCCATAACTGGTTCTTTGCTAAATTGGATATAACCAACATCTGGGTCCTGGACTACTTTGGTGGAGCAAAAATAGTGACACCTGAAGAATATTATAATGTTACTTTTCAGTAAGTACTTGCACATCGTTTCCTTTTCTGATAATGTAGCCCTTCTGAGTTGTGCTTCACCTCTAAGGTAGGGGATCTTAACCTTTTCCTGGACCCCCTTGACAGACCAGAAAAGCCTGTGACCTCTTCTCAGAATAGCATTTTAGATGTGTAAAGTACATGCACTTACATAGGAGACCTACCACATTGAACTGTATTTATAAAAATAGATTTTTTAAATGTGTGACGTGGTAATGTGCTTGCTTCATTCAATAAAAAAAATCTAGCAGTGAGTCTCAGATTTCACTGTGCTTTCGAAGTAGTGAGGACCATAAAAAAATACTTTAAGATATCTTCAACAGCTGTAATATGATATGAGAGTATCTGTGATTTCTGTATTTATGTTGGTGAGAGTCATAGATGCACTGACGCAATATGGTTTATTGCCTGCATTCATCTAAAGAAGTGATAAAATTTTAGTAGAGCTTAATGAAAATGGAAAACAAATTTCCATTCAAGTTCACGGGCCCCCTGAGCTCTACCCACGTCGGGACCCTCGGCTTTCAGGCAGTTTCTTACTCTCTGGGCAGAGTCCGGTTATGACCCACAGTACACTGACTCATGAGAATTGGACCTGGGCTCGGAGCTTCTGGACTGTGAATGGTCAACATCCAGGTCTGAGCAAGTGACCCGTCGCCGCCAGGACAGTGGGTGCCTGGGGGAGTCCAGCTGATCCCACCAGGCAGCGGGCAGTCAGGCAGAGGGGCGAGCCGGAAGTGCCCATGGGAGAGAGGAAAGGGGAACACGGTCTGAAGATGGAAAAAGGACAAGAAGGAAGGTTTAGCGTCAGATTCTTTGGAACTAGTCCAGGGTTCGAATGAAGGCACATGGGACTGGTGCTTTTCCCAGGTGGAGGGAAGGTGGTAACGATAACCACAGCAAAAGCAGGAGCTGTACTGGTTAGTTGACGTGGATCAACTTGTTTAATTCCCACCAAACCCTGCGAAGGCAGAGACGGTTGTTCTGCCTTTTCTGTAAATGGAGAGGTACGCATCCATCAGAAGGGAGAGACTTGCCTAAGGTCACAGCCTGGCATCCTAGCTCCGGCCATGGCTATTAAGCATGACGCTACACTGCATTACCTCCACTGCGGCTGGCCAGGCTCTCAGTCCCGCTTAATTCACAGCACTTAATTTATGCTGTTAGGGGAATTGATGGTAAAGGTCCTAAGTTATGTTTGTGGGTTGTCATCATTTGGGGGCTTTAATTCTTAGCATTTGTTTGTTCTGTGTCTTATTCTATGGTAGAACAGTTCCATATTGAACTAATGACTCTCCACATAATTGTAAATTTTTTGGCAGCAAAGCTCAGATTAGAATGTCTTCTTTTAGGGTGGGCCACAGTGGCTCAGCAGGTAGAATGCTCACCTGCCATGCTGGAGACCCAGGTTTGATTCCCGGTGCTTGCCCATGCAAAAGAAAAAAATTAGAATGTCTTTTTTTTTAAGTCCCAAACAGGGCTTAGGACAGTGTGTGGCTCAAAGCAGGCCTGTTTAGTTAGCACTAGCTGATTGTCAGGCTGGCGGTTTAAATGAGACAACGCTCTCAAATTCTTGATTTGAATAAATCCAGGAATCCTGGCATTCATTTCACTGCCATGCATGCAGGGGAAGGGGGCGGCTGTGATCCCCTCCTGGAGTGGCGGAGCCATCTGCCCCCTGGGAATGTAGAGATAGCAATTGCAGCATTATTCTCCCAGGAGCAAATTATTGAGGACTCTCAGGGCCCTCTCTTCCAGTTAAAGGTCGCTTTCAAAAGACCTAACCTCTGAAGGATAGTTATCTCTGCACAGAGGGCAGGGTTTGCTCTAATAACAAATACAATTATGTGTTTTTGCACAGTCTCACCCTGAATAAGTGAATAAATTAGATAGTTTTGAGGGCCTTCTCAGTTCTTGCTTTATTATGCACAAGAAAGCACTTTTCTGCAGCTCTGAAATAAGAGAATATTTTCTCCTTGTCCTGAGAGGCAGACCCCAGGCTGGTTCAGGGTATGACCCTTTCCAAGGTCATTGCCCAGAGCCATAGGGACGGGCGGTGCCTTCAGGCTGGCCCACGTGAGCAGGTGCCTCTGACTGTTAATTGCCCATCCCACCACCCCAGCTTCCACCAGAAGTTTGAATAGCCGAGGAAGAGGACAGTAATAGCTGTGAAAGCTGAGGGCCCGCACTTCTTGGGGAACCCCTCACAGGGGCCTTATAAGCATTCTGGAGGTGCTCCAAGTGGACGGCCACCTAGCTGGTTTGCCCACTTCGGTTAGGAGGCTGTCTCTTCTCCAGAAATGGCAACCCCGTCTGCATCTGCATTCTGTCTCACGCAGATGGAGTCTTGACAGAAAGCAGCTGCCGATCCGGGGCTCACTGAACACAGCGGGCCTCGCTGGAATGCTGGGTCAGGACTCCCTGTGCAGATGTGCATATCAAAAAACTCCGCAAGATTTTGTTTAACATACAATATTGGCTGCCATCCTGGACTAAGCAGTTCTCCTAAGTATAAACATCCACCTCTTCTCACTGCCAAGTCTGGGGAGCAGATGTTTTGTGCTTGGCCGCATTTTATCTCCTGTGGTGAATCCAGGTCTGGCTATTCCCTGGCAAAGCCAGCGATGATGGAAGCTCCTGGATTAGACATGCCCAGTGCCCACCCTGGGGAATCTGGAAGTAGATTTCTGATGGGTCCGGGGGAAGCTGCAGAGGGAACGTGGGATAAGGCCACCCCACCCCCCACCACCCCACGCCAGCAGGCTTGGGGTCTGTAGGCACTGGCTGGTCACTGCTCCTTGTGCTCCTTTTCAGGACCCCTTCTGTTCACAACTGTTTTTGTTTTTTAAACCATGAGATGTTGTTTTTGATGACATGAACCTCAATAGCCCCAGCGAGTCCTGGCGAGTGCTCTCCCCATGCAGCCTTTACGAAGTGTGAGGTCGCAGGCTCTCTGGCTCACAGGGGAGCTGTGCCTGCAAGAAGGAAGGTTCCTGGGCCCCATTCTAAGCCTGCTGCAGTTGGGGCTCAGGAATCTGCTTTTTTATTTTTTGCATGGGCAGGCACTGGGAATCGAACTCGGGTCTCTGGGATGACAGGAGAGAACTTTGCCTGCTGAGCCACCGTGGCCCGCCCAGGAATCTGCATTTTAACAAACTCAGGTGGCTCTTCAGGTCACCAAAGTAGCTAAAATTAGCTCAAAATCTTAAACTTTTAGATAAGAAATTTCTTCCCTAGAATAAATTAACTTTTAAGTTCTGTCGACTCCTTTTAATGAAGTGATTCTTCTTCCTTTCTCTTCCCCTTTCTAGGTGAAGCAGATATGGCAAATTTAACCACCTGTGAAGTTTCTTAAGATGGCTCTTACGGATTTAAAGGGCTTGAAGTTTCTGTATTGAAAGTTTTCCAGAAGATTAGCCACGTTCCTTCCACATGCTGGTTTGCTTGCTTGCTTGCTTGTTTACAGATAGAGCTGCACTGTTACTGATTTCTTGGAGGACGTAATTGCTAGTATTTTTTTTTTTTTTAAGTATTTCAAAGCCATTTTCTTAGAGAAATCTTTCATTGTGATTAGAGATTTTGGTTCCCTCAATTCCAATGATTTCTCCAACACTGCTCCTTGGACAGGAGTCAGTACCAGATTAAGATTGCCCATTGGCATTTGACAGTACCCGAGTGTGTGTTCTTTATTCCTGGAAGCATCACCCACCCTCAGCTGCCTTGGGCAAGAGCCTGAGCCTGGCGCCCAGGGGTTGGCCCCTGTCACACGGTGCCTGGATAAATCTTGCCAAAGACAGACAACAATGAAACACAAAGCTCCCTCCTCAGGTCCATTTATATCTAATTATCCTGAGGGTTGTTGAGCCAACACAGGGAGTAAACCCTATGTATACATATATATATATGTATATGTTTTTTTTTTTTTTTTTACATGGGCAGGCACTGGGAATCGAACCCGGGTCCTCTGGCATTGCCTGCTGAGCCACCGTGGCCCACCCAAAACCCTATATTTTTGATAAAGAACTTTTTAAAAAACATTTTAAAAAACAAGATGATATTCCCTAGAACAGGGGAAGTTCATAAAACTTTCCCTGAATTTGGTTTCCCCAACTAAGGGTGTCTTTTCCTTTGTTATCAGTCTCTTCCACACACACACACACACACACACACACACACACACACACACACACGCATATTGTTATTGTTATTTTTTAGCTCCCAGTTGGGATTGTGAAAGAAAAAAAGGAAACGAATTCTTTCGTTTTCTTTTATTGGTAGGGACCAGCTGCATCAGGGCCAAAAATCACCCCGAAACTTTCCTCCCGCAGCTGCTCGCAGGATCCTTTGTGCTCCCACTGCTCTAAGCTCTGAATGGCTACTCTGCTGCTACCACTGAAATCAAACCTTCAGACGATAATATGGCATTTAAAAATCAGCTTTCTTTGGGAAAGAAGCCTATATTTTATTCCCTATTAACATGATTTCAGAAGATGACACAAGGTTTCTTAAAGAAGAGTATAAGCGATCAGACCACTGGTCCTTAAAGGGCCAAAAGAAAGGAAGTTAAGAATGGTTGTTACGTTTGTACAAAACGGACTGAACTGAAACCCAGCAAACTGCTTCTGTTCACGAAAAATGATTTATATTAAATTTGGTAAGATGGGGTTCTTATTCAAGTCATCAAAAATTAAAGGCATTATTTTGATGAACTGTGTTGGATTTATTTTTTTTAACATAGATCTTAATATTTACTACACTTTGTTTCATTGTCCACTGTTAAAACCCTTATTATTTTTATTTTAATATGCCTTTAAGAATGTAGTCCCTGGCTGTTTCAATATTTGGAGTAATAAATATTCTTCTTTCTCTTTGTCAAAAGCTCATGGTGCCCTAAAATTTGGGGGATGGCTAGAATCCTGCCTTTGTCATGGCTCTTCTCAGGGCCACGGATGCCAGGGTACCTAAGGTTAAGGGCAACTTGTCTCCCTTTACCTGCTTACCGTGAGTTTTGTCTTCAGCTTTCGGCACCTTTTTAATTCAACACTCAGGATGCGTCATACACTGGTTACCACCAGAGGGCACTGTAGACTACCTTTTGGCAGCTGCTGCCGTCTTGTACAGCAGAACTCATCGGGCCCCTAGATGATAACCTGGTAAAACACGGTAAACTGAACAGGGGGTGGGTGGTCTGGAGGAGGTGGCCCGGCAGGGGCCAGGGGACAAGTAGAGGCCTGGTCTCATGCTGTTGCTCCTGGGCTGTCATGGATGCATCCCACTCCCCCATCCACACACCATGTACTTTCCACTAGGCTTCTGCTCCCCCAGCACCCACCCCTGCTGCAGAAGAGACAGGCAGGGTCTTAACCAGATAAGGGTGAGCATCTTATACTGGGGCTGGTCTTGCTCCAGAGAGCCTGTCAGGCCCGGTCAAGAAAAGATAAAGGTAGAGAGAGGGAGTGGCCGAGGTCGCCGCCTCTACTGAGGCGCACTGCGTGTGGCAGATACTGACTTCCCCCTGGATCTCTGCTCGGCTGGCCAAGGCCGTTCATCTTTGCCAAACCATGGCCAATAATCATAGTTGATTCTGTTTTCTCATCCAAGTTCAAATTCCTGGCAGGTCTGTAGCGGAGTGGGGAAAAACCCTTTATGAAATGCGGCAGGGTTCAATGAACTAATCCGTAAATACTCTGACCGGAGGTTGTTATGGCACATTCCCTTCTCTGTAATATTCAAACTGGAGATCACAAAGCAATTAAAAGGGAAAATATACTTCCTTGTGCTGGGGCATTTTTTTCAGTTCTAGAACGGAGAAGATGATGCTCTACTTTGTATAAAGCTGGTGGGTGGGTAATTTTTAGGCAAATTCTAGACTGATTCTATAAATTCTCAGCTGAGAAGTTTTTTCTTTTAATTAAAGAGGGCATTTATCAAAACTTTCATCTTTTTCTTAGTGTTTTTCTTAGAGTTTATTGCAAGACTAACACATGATAATTGTGTCAAAATTTTGGAAGATAACTTAAAATTTTCGTTAACTCACAGCCCATATGCTAATATTTTGGTGTATTTTCTCCCAATCTTTTCTTCCATGAAAGTTTTGAACATAATTGTGATCATCCTATATATTGGTTGTATATTATGCTGCTTTTACTTTATGATAAACCTGTTATGTTACTAGGATGGCTTAGAATGGCTGCACAATATTTCATTAGACAGATGTACCCATACTATCAAATAATGTTCTCTATCAGAACTCTAGGTGCTTGTGTCAGAAACCCAATTCAAAGTAGTTTAAGCAAAAAAAAAAAAAAAGAGCTCAAAATATTCCTTTAGAACTTGGTCTTCATTTTCTAGCGCCTCTTTTTGCTAGGTTGGTTTTAATACTTAGTCCTTGCAGCCAGCAACCTCCGAGCATCTTTCCCCTTAGCCTAGCGGAAGTCCCAAGGCTGACTCGCCCGAGGGCAGCCAGTCTAGCCTTTCCTGACGGTCGCTGTGGCGTGGGGAGCGCTCCTCATTGACTGAGCCCGGGCAATGTGCCTTCCCTTGGAGTTAGGGGTTCAGCCCAGCACCGTAGGATCACAGGGACTGGGAGAATTTTGAAAGGAGGGGGCGCACCCGAAAAGAAAAGATTGGCTATATTAACCACGTTCATATACCGAGAACTGTTAAGACGTTTCCCTGTTTGTGTGCTTTAACAACTTGAGTGAGATACAATCCACGTACCCCCTAATTCACCCATTTGGTACACTCACAGATATATGCAGCTTTCACCACAGTCAACTTTAGAGCATTTTCATCACCTTAACAAGAAACCCTTACACTTTAGCAATCACCTCCCTATCTGTTCCCCTACACACACACACACACACACACACACGCACACACACACATCCCCGCCCTGTCATAAGCAACCATAATTAGTTTCTGGCTCTATAGATTTACCTATCTTGGACATTTCATCTGAATGGAATCATAATAGCGCATGCTCTCTTGTAACTGCCTTCATTCACTTAGCATGTTCTTTTCAAGATTCAATCATGTTGTAGCATGTATCAGTTCTTCATTCCTCTTTTTTTTTCTTTGCATGGGCAGGCACTGGGAATCGAACCTGGGTCTCTGGGTTCTCCGGCATGATGTGCGAGAATTCTACCTACTGAGCCACGGTGGCCCACCCTCTTCATTCCTTTTTTTTTTCTTAGTTCCTTTTTATGGTGGAATGATATTCCATTGTATGGATATACCATCTTTTGTTTATCCATTTGTCCGTTGATGGACATTTGGGTTGTTTCCAGTTTTTGGTATCATGGATAATGCTGCTATAATCACTCATGTACAAGTTCTATGTGAGCAAATGTTTTGATTTCTATTGAGGATATCCTACAAGTGGCATGGCTGGCTCATCTGGTAACCCTACACTTAACTTTTTGAGAAACTGCCAAACCGCTTTCCACAGTGGCTGCCCCACTTTACACTCCTACCTGCAGTGTTTAAGGGTTCCAGTTTCTACACATCCTCTTCAACACTTAGTGTCATCTGTCTGACTTTTTAAATTTTAGCTATCTTAATGTGTGGAGCTATCTCATTGTGGTTTTAATTTACATTTCTCTAATGACTAATCATGTTGAGCATCTTTTGGTTGCTTATTAGCCATTTGTGTATATTTTTTGAGGAATTTGTATATCCAAATTTTTGCCCATTTAAAATTTTGGTTTTTTTTTTATTGAATTGTCAGAGCTTTTAATATATTCTAGATAAAAAATCCCTTATATGTATTTTCTCCCATTCTGGGGGTTGTCTTTTCACTTTCTGGAGGGTGTCGTTTGAAGCACAAAAGATTTTAATTTTGATGACATTCAGTTTATCAGTTTTTTCTTTTGTTGCGCCTGCTTTCGTCATCATATCTAAGAAAAAATTCACCCATTTGGTATACTCTCCTTTGCCAGATCCAAGGCCAAGAATATTTACCTCCTCTATGTTTTCTTCTAAATGCTGTTCTGTTTTTGAACCTTTAGGTTACTTCCAGTTTTTCCCTGTTATAAGATGAAAGTCTTGGGGCAAAAAGTATTTTCTGAATTTCTGCTTATTTCTTTAGAGAGATTCCCAGCAGGGAAATTCCCAAGCCCAAGAAGTTTGGTACATGTTACAAGTTGCTTTTAAGAAGTTGCAACTTTATAAGCAGTGAGTGTATGGAGGTGCTTATTTCGTGCACTAAATTTGTTAGGGAAGTATGGTATTGTCTTTTTTTAATTGGCAATTCTTAGGTTACTGGTAACACTGAATATATAAAACATATTTCATTAGCTGTTTGTTTTTCCTCTTTAGTGAAATGTCAGTTTATGTTCTTTTGTCAATTTATCTCTTGGAGATCATTGGATTTTTAAAAATTGATCTGAGTTTTCTATATATTAAATTTATGAAGTCCATGTATCTATTAAATTTGTGCTCCTATCACCCAGTTTGTTGTTTTCTCTTTAATTTATTTTGTGGTTTTACAGTCTATAGAAATTTTAAATCTTAACATAGTGTAATATTTTCTTTAAACTTCTTTGAGATCCTTTAATTCTCCCTATCCCTCTACCCTCCTCACCAGGTTCAAAAACAGAACAGCATTTAGAAGAAAACATAGAGGAGGTAAATATTCTTGGCCCTTGGATCTGGCAAAGGAGAGTATACCGAATGGGTGAATTTTTTCTTAGATATGATGACAAAAGCAGGAGCAACAAAAGAAAAAACTGATAAACCGAACGTCATCAAAATTAAAATCTTTTGTGCTTCAAAAGATTTAAAAGAAAGAAAAGCTCTTTCTCTTTGAGAAACTTGACAAATATCAGTTCAGATTTTCTTCCATTTTTGTGGTTTAATTTTTTTAGTTTTAACTCTTTAATCCACATAGAATGCATTTTTTTTAAAGCTTTTTTTTTTTTTTTTGTATGCTATATTCCCAGGGTCACATTCATTTGTTGAATTTTTCTGTTTGTTTTTTCTTTGTTTGTTTGCTTGTTTGTTTTGGGGAAGTGCATGGGCCAGGAATTGAACTCGGGTCTCCTCATGGCAGGTAAGAAGTCTACCATTTAACTACCCTTGCACCCCCTCAAATGCATTTTAGTGTTCAGTGTTCATCTCACTGTTAGTGACAAACCCAAATTGTACTTAGCTTCTTTAATCTAGACATGAACCCAAATTTAAGCATAGCTTTCTCACCAGTGGGGACAAAAGTTGAATTAGCTCCAGTTGGTCAGCAGGCATTTGGCAAATCTGCTGCACAATCCACCCTAGAGATACTCCGTCCCTTAGCTCGGGCTCTAGGCAAAGATCTTTTGCAAGGAATCATGGCTCTGATAATAGTCTCAAAACCTTTGGAGGTGGGCTAAGGACCACTAGAATGCACGCACATGCTCTAGCTATGTTCTCAGGTCCTGCCACAACAAAACCTCTGCCGGCTTCCTCAACATTATCTGCCATGCCTCAGAGTGTATTTTATGCTGCGACCAATCTGGACTCGTTATTCCCAAACCATTGCCTTTGCTTTCCTGCCTTTGCACATGTTCCTTCCTTGGCCAGAAATCTCCCTATCCCTCTACCCTCCTCACCAGCCACTTAACAAAAGCCTGCAGTTCTCGAAGGCAGAGTCTGTGTCAGATTGTCTGATTTAGTGCTGTAGCACCGTAACTCCACGTATCATTAGTTCATTACTTGGAATAGCCCCTCAGTAAAAGTTTTCTAAATGTTTCACTTGCAGATTTCTATTTAAAAGTTTTATGAATAAAGGGGAAAATGGAGGCTGAACCGCTAACTTGCTCTGTGACTTAATGTATTTTGGCAAAGATACATTTAAACCCAACCTTAGCAAATTTCAGTGAGGCTTTGCTTGGCAGCCCAGACACCAGACTTAATTAAAGAACAAACTACCACATGACAGGCTTGGACGGAAGTGTCTGTCTGCCAAGTGTGCTGAATGGCTCTGCTACATAGTCCATAAAGGAGCAAAAGGTTTTGAATTCAGTGAATTACCATTTCTTTGATTTTCAGATTTGGGGTGGGGGGACTATATTTATGTCTTTCTGTTCCCGGAATCCTGGTGCATGATTGGAGCTCAGAAATGTTTGATGAATGAGGGAAGAGCCACTTCCCCAAAGCACACTCTCCTTCCTTTACAGCTACGCTGAAAATGGGAATTAAGCACATTATACATATAACCGGAATCAGTGTACACACTCTCTCTTTTTTTTAAATGCAATTTTATTGAAATATATTCACATACCCTATAATCATCCAAAGCACACACTTGCTTTTGCATGCCAAGGATTGTCTGTTAGTGGTCTGTGGCCCTTGATTTTGGAAGAAAATAAACGATCAGGGCCAGTCCTCTTTGTTCATCCCAAACCTCTGCTTCTCTGTTCACTTCCATGCCCACTAACGGAAGGGGATTCATCCTCAGTTCCCAGTCAGCTCTTGCCCTAGACGCTTCTCTTCCTGGCAGGACCGTTCAGGTGTGTCCTGCAGAAAGGTCCTCGGCTGAGAGGCAAATAGGGGCTGAAACCCTGCCCAGCTCCTCCCTGGGCGCTGGCGTGGGCTGCAGTTACCTGGAGCGACGTCCTTTTCCAAATCTCACAAAGACACCTGAGGAGTTACAAGGAGCCTGGATGCCTGGGCCACTTCTTATTTAGGGTTTTTTTCCTCCAGCTCACAGACTCCCAGAGAGGACAGAGAGAAAGTGCACAGAGCCTCAGAGAGCCCTGGACAGACCGCGGGGAAGGGCAGCAGCTGAGGCCAGACGCCGCGGGGCTGTGAGTGCTGGGTTCAGACCCAGATGTGCACTTCCCGGTGTGGTCTCAGGCCAGCCGGTTCCCCTCTCTCAGCCTGGGACCTCTTCTGCCAAGCAAGAATGATAAAACCTCAAAGGATGGAAAAATGTTCACAAATCTCTTAGCACAGTGCCCGACTTGGCTGAGTTCACTATTGTCAAGGCCAGGAAAGGACAAATCCCACAATTCCCGTGGTCCAAATAGCATCTTCTAGGTGAGACATTGGAACGTACCCTTGCTGACCGCCAGAGTTGGTGCTGAAATTCAGCGCACCAGCTCTGCCATCCACTGCATAGTTTCAAATCGATGAAACTGGCTGTTTCATTCTTGGACAAGTGGCTCACCCTCTGTGTGCTGCAGAGTTTCATCAGTAAGATAGAGAATGTGATTAACAGAACCTGCCTCTCCGGGGATACAAATAACCCAGTTAAATAAGTCAATACGCAAAAAGATCATAGAACAGTGTTGAGGTACCAAGCATTTGATAAATATTCATAGCTTTTCTTTTCTTTGCTTCAAATATCAGTTGGTAACTGTTTTAGTTTGTTAAAGCTGCCCAAATGCAATATACTAGAAATAGAACAGCTTTTAAAAGGGGAATTTATTAAGTTGCAGTTCTAAGGCCATGAAAATGTCCACATTAAGGCATCCAGGGAAAAATACCTAGATTTAAGAAAGGCCGATAGGTCCAGAACAGCTCTGTTAGCTGGGAAGGCACATGGTGAAGTCTGCTAGCTTTCTCTCCTGGCTCCTTCATGTGGCTTCCCTGAGGGCATTTTCTTTCTGCATCTCCAAGGGTCTCTGGCTATGTGGACTATGAAGCTCTCTCCAAATTGGTTCCCTCTTAAAGGACTCCCATAAGCCACCCCACCTTGAATGGGAGGAGACACGTCTCCATGGAAGCCACCTAATCAAAAGGTCCCACCCACAGTTGGGTGGGCCACATCTTCATGGAAACAACTTAATCAAAAGATCCCACCCAGCAATATTGAATGAGAGTTAAAGAACATGCCTTTTCTGGGGTTCACAACAATTTCAAACCAGCACATTCCACCCCCTGGGCCCCACAAAGACATGTTCTTTCCAAATGCAAAATACATTCATGTATACAAAATACAATACTAAAATATCATAAAGCCTTAAACCATTTCAGTAACAATACAAATGCAATACCCAGTCAGAAACAGTACAATATCTCGTCAAAGTCAGCTGCAGGCATGGTCTGTTCTAAGACAAAAATTATCCTGTCTGTGGACCTGTGAAAGTCAGAACAAGTTATCTGCTGCTAATATACAAAAGAGGGACAGTCATAGGATACATGTTTCCATTGCCACAGGGAGAAATCGAAAGGTAAACCAGGATCAATGACCTAAACACTTCCTAAAATTTACAGGGCAAATTCCATTGGATTTCAAAGTTGAGTCGTCTATCCTTGGGTTTTAGAAAGCAGCAGTCCCACCCTTTCCAAGAGCCTATGCAGGAGCCTTGCTCTCTTTCCAAATGCTGAGGTGAATTGCAAAACTGAGGTGCTTTGGTGGGACCACTTTTCTCTCAGGTCCACACTTTCTAAGCCTCAGGGTGGTACCCAGGATCTCTACCATCTCCAGGGTACACATTCAACCCCTCCAGAACTATGGGGTGGCAGCCAGGCTCCCCCAATCCCCTTCTCTGAGGCCTGGGGCGGCACAACTCTTCCTGAGCAATGAAACAGAAAACACCCTCTCCACATGTGTAGATGAGTCTTGTCTTCTGGCCCAAGTTATCCTGGTTCCAGACCTTAGCTTCCCTGGTTCAGCCTCTGAAGCCATTTTTCCTCCAATGTGTCCCTTTTCTGTCCCTTTTAGTCTAGACTTGCAGTGGGTCTGTTCATACAGATCTCACAAAAAAAAAATCGTTGATTTTCCATGTAGTACACAAGGATCAAAGCCATCAGACAATAGGACTTCCCACAAATCCTTCCTGGATAACTCCATCTCCAATCCTCCCTTGTCCTGTAATGGCTGGCTGCTTCCATGTTTGGTTAAATCCTCATGTGGGGCCCTATTCACTGGAGTCTCACTTTATGGCATCCCAGAATTTTCCAGACCATAAATTTCTGGTTTCTTTGTACCCAAGAATTGAGTTCTCAACTTACTTCTTTCCTGTTGCATTTTACTACAAGTCTGCCTGCAAAGAGCAAACTAAATGTGGAAATGCAACCAGACTGCATTTTGCACATTTAGTTTGGAAATTTTTTCTGCTAAATATCCAAGTTCATCCCAGTTTGCAATGACACTTCCAAATCCTTATCAGAAGTATCCTTAGAGTCCACATTTCTACTAACAGTCTCTTCAAAGCATTCTAGGTCTTCTCCATCAAGGTCCTCATAACTTGTCCAGAATCTTCCTCTTACCCATTTAAAAAGCTGTTCCAACTTGCTTGGTATTTGCAAACTGTAGCAGAACCCCACTTCTCTAGTACTAAGATCTGTATTAGTTTGTTAGTTGCCGGAATGCAATATGCTAGAAATAGAACGATTTTTTAAAAGGGGATTTAATAAGTTGCAAATTTACAGTTCTAAGGCCATAGGAATGTCCAAATTAAGGCACCAACAAGAGGTTACCTTCACTCAAGAAAGGCTGATGCTATCCAGAACCCCTCTGTCAGCTGGGAAGGCATGTGGTTGGCATCTGCTGGGTTCTTTGGCCTCTCATTTCAAACCGCTTCACTGGGGCATTTTCTTTCTTCATCTCCAAAGGTCTCTGGCTATGTGGACTCCTTTCTCCAATTATCTGCAACTCCAAGCATCTCTATCATTTCTGAGGTTTCTCCAAAATGCTTCCCCTTTTAAAGAACTCTAATAAACTAATCAAGACCACCTTGAATGGGTGGAGACACATCTCCACGGAAACCACTTAATCAAATGTCCCACCCACAATTGGGTAGGTCTCATCTCCATGGAAACAACTTAGTCAAAAAGATCACACCCAGCAATACTGAATGAGGATTAAAGAACATGGCTTTTCTGGGGTACACAACAGTTTCAAACCAGCGCAGCAACCTATAGGTTGAATTTTCTCAAAAAAGTGATGGCACTTAAATTTAAAAAATATGTTCATATACCACATTTTATCTAATCCTTGCAACAAGCCCAGGGGGTTGGTAGGGCAACATTATTTTGCTTATTTCATGAAAGAGGTTGTAGTCCCCAAAGATGTAGCTTGGGGGACTTTACATCATTATGTCTCAACCCAGGACAAAAACCTAGTTCTGTCTCCAAGAGTCCTGATGACCCCTCAGCTGCTGGAGACCTATAGGTCCTTTGAAGAAATGTCTTGCCACTTGTTCAAAGGTGTGCAGCCAAGAAATGGCAATTGTCACGTGTTCGAAAACTCCAGGTTTTCGTGAGTAATACCCTGACTTCTTTGCAGAGTGTGGGGAAGAGTGTGAGCTCCGAAGCCAGAGAGTCCCTCTCCCATCCCAGCTTAGCCGTGCAGCCTTGGGTAAGTGCTCCCCAAGGGCTTCCCTTCTGCGAATCCGGGATAGTGCCTAGGATGGATGGTGGTTATTAGTATTATTTAGCAGCCATTGAGTGTGGAGCGTCCTGAGGCCATAACATGGAGCCCCTGGTGAGACTGTAGTAGACGAGCAAAGGGTGTCAGCCATTTTCTGGGTAATAATGCAACGGGAAGGTCACATCTGTCATGTGTCACTGGTTTCCACGGTGCAGGGAGGGACACCGTCCCTCATCGGGTGGCCGGTGCATGCTATGTGAGAGCAGAGCAGAGGGGGGGCACTCTCTGCAATTCTGAAGTAGAACCTGCTGATGGAGGCCAGGAGCAGGAGAAGCCTAGGAATCCACAGCTTGACAACACAGCTGCTAGAGATCCCCTGGAGCACACTCAAAGGCCAACTGGAAGGCTGTGCCCAGAACAGGAGACTTCTGCTTAATGCCCCAATTCTGCAAGCAGAACTGCTACACCCCTGGAATGTGGGGGCTCTTTCATCCTTATAACTTACCCTTATAAGCCAGTGATCGTCCTAAGGGGTGGTGAAGGTCTAATGCTGGGACCCACCTGCCCCTGTCCGACAGGGCCTGCGAGTAGACCCCCTTCAGACTTTTAAAAAAAAATTATTGTCAGACTTGTTTTGGGGGCAAGAGGCGGCAGGCCTGTTGGGGAGGGTCCCCAGGGGCCAGCTGGGCTCAGAGAAGACTTCAGAGCCCCACCTGCTGCCTACACTGCGGGCACGCTCAGGCTACCCTATTTGTCCTTCCCTCTTGCAAATGGCAGAAACTCAATTAGCAGGAAGGCAGAGCTTCACCAGCACAACCAGATCCGGCAGAACCCTGCAGACCCAGAACGGGAGCCGCTGTGTGGAAGCCTGGACATGGGCTGGCCCCGCGCCCTGCTCCCTCCTGCAGTGTGGCTGTGGCACAAGACAGGTTGCCTGGGACACCACCCAGAGGCAGCCCACAGCACGACGCTGGGCCTCATCTGGAGGGGCAGGAGCAATCATACTTACATATAATTTGGGGCTAGAAAACACCTCGTGGAGGCATCTACTTTAACTCCACATCTCATAGCGGAGAATACTAAGACCTAGAGAGGGAAAGTGATTTGGTCAAGGTCACACAGCAAGTTAAGGGAAAAACCAAGACTCAAACCCAGGTTTGTGGGTTTCCTCAGCAGCAGCTCCCCATCTCACCACGCTGAGGGGCAGACCATTTGGTAGTCAGAGATGGATTAATTAACTGCAGCAGTGCCGAGGAACTTGTTAAGAATATACTTGTTTATCATGTTGTCGTAAACCAATCTCTCACATGCCCTGGGGTATGACGCTTGCTCGGTCCAGAGGATGCTTTTTGTTTTGCTCAGCTGCCCAGGAGCTGACCTCATAAGCCTTCTGCCCTCCATCAGCTGCAGGATCCGAAACTCTCCGTTCATAATGAATACGTGGCAGAGGCATGAAGTTTTGACCCAGTGCTCAAGAACTGAGGGGCATTAAAGAGAAGACGCATACAGGATCCCTAATCTGGGGGACTTGGGCTCTCCCCTCCCCATTGGAGACCTTGTCCATGACACCCCCTCGTCAGCTCCTCTTCATCTTCCATCCTTTCCATAGTAACTGGGACGCCCTGCTGCCTCCCCCACCTTCACCCCCATTTCAGGCCCCCACCATTCTTGGTAAGATTCTGCCCAGAGCATCTGCCCCCAATCATGTAACCACCCCGTGGGGTCCTTTCTGCAGGCAGCAATGCTGAGTCACCGCATTGGAGTAAAGGGAATCAATATTGATTGGGGGCCTGCTGTATACCAGACGCAGAACCTATGTCATTTCATTCATTCTGCCAACAATCCGATGAAGAGGCATTGCTAGCCAATCTGGGGCAAGGGATTTCAGACATTTACCAACTTGTCTAAGAACATATTGCAGCTAGTAAATGGTAGGGCTGGAATTTTTCTTGGGCTGGGCTAGCACCCGAAGACTGAGTTCTAGTTATGAGTCAGCCACTTACCAGCTGTGTGACCCTGGGAAAATTAATATTCCTTAGTTTTCTTAACTATAACTGTATAACAATGGAAACTGTACACCGAGGCTGATAACCTCACTGAGTCATCAAGTGGATTAAATGTGGCAAAATATGTGAATATGCAAATGTAATAGCCCCTTTAAAGCAGAAAGGATTCTTTTTCTGATGGAAAGTGGTTGCTGTTAACAACAATATTTAGTAAATGATAATTCAGCTCATCTCTTGACAGAATCTCTTTAATTTTATTCACACCCCAGCTTATTCTTGCTGTTTTATTATCTTTGTGCAGTTTTTACTTTCATTGAACACTCTCTTCTGATGTATGTGAAATCAGGCTTGAATTTCTGCCCTAATATCCTATTAAAGAAATAAAATTTTGTGTCTTAATTTTCTTAAGGGTAACTGGTATTTGAGGGGCAGGGTCTTTTAGGAAAGTCTTCCACCCAACTGGACCCGACAAAATTACGAAGTTTGCAAACATGTCTTTAACAGTTGTGCATTTCTCAACATCCGTACTTTTCAAGACAGTTTCAATAGCAAGTTGCAGAATCAAACTCGAATAGCCAAAAAATAAAAAGTTACTGGTTCATGAAATGAAAAGCCCACAGAGCAGGCCTTTGAGTATGGAGGACCCAGGTTCTCGTCTGGTGAGTAACTGCTCTGTCTTTATGCATCACTTGCTCTGCTCTCCTCTAAATTGGTTTCATTCCCAGGCAAGCTTCCTCTATCTGGTAAGAAAGATGGATATGAAGCATACCTCATTCTCGCTTTTCCAATAGCACTTCTGTTGTAAGCAGGATCCTAAGAGGGCTCACCCACCCCTGCCAAGATTTTCACTCCCTGGTGCATTTGTTGTATAAAATTTCTTTGAGTATGGGCACAACCTGTGACTATGATGAGCTACCACTCCTGTAATTATGATACATTATTTGGCAAAAGGGACACTCTCCTGGGTGGGCCCGACCTCATCAGCTGATTCCTTAAAAAGCAAAGAGTAATCCCCTATGATATACAGTTCACATATCTGCCTCTGTGTGTGTGTATGTATAGCTATAGAAATACATATATGTAGGGAGGGCGGGCCGCGGTGGCTCAGCGGGCAAAGTGCTTGCCTGCTATGCCGGAGGACCTCGGTTCGATTCCCGGCCCCAGCCCATGTAACAAAAACGGAGAAACAGAATACAATAAAGCAAGAAAATGTTTAAAGATGTTTCCCTTTCTTCCTTCCTTCCTTCCTTCTATCCTTCCTTCCTTCTCTCTCTCTGTCTTTCCTTAAAAAAGAAAAAAAAAAAAAAAAAAAAAAAAAAAAAAATAAATACATATATGTAGGGAGATACATTAAAAAAAATTAAAGCAGAGCGTTTTCTCTGCCTGGTCACAGCAGAAGCCAGAGAGAGATGCACTCCAGCTGGCCTGCAGAAAGACATCATGTTGTGAGCTGCCTGTGGGTGTCAAGTGTCTGCTAGGAGCCCAGAGCAGTCCCGGGCCCACAACTAGCAGGAAAGCAGGAACCTCAATCATACAACTGTAAATGATATGAATCTTGCCAATAACCGGAGAGCTTGGAAGAGGAGACTGACCCCTAGATGAGAGCTTCAGCCAAAGCCAACACCTTGACTTCAGCTGTCTCTGAACCTGAGCCGAGAACCCAACCACACCTGCCTACAGAACTGTGAAGTAATTAGTTCTTTTAAGCCACAAAGTTTGCGGTGATTTGTTATGCAGTAAGAGAAAACATCCAATTTCCAAAAGTATTTATGTATTAGTAAGGACCCTTTGGTTGCAAGAAACAGAAACCAACTCCGGGTAACTTAGGCCAAAAAAGGGAATTTACTGGAACAATATTTATGCAGCTACAGGTTCTGAGCAGAACCCGGGATGGATCCAAGCATTAGTAGTAAACAGAAGGTATTTCCAGATGTTGTTGCCACTCTTTTAAGATTTAAATTCCAGGAGAAGTCAGCTGACTGTCTGTACTTTACAGCCCCACCAGGAACATAATCCACAGAGTATAACTGGAATACTCGTGAGAGAGTGAAGAGGGTGTGTTTTAGGGACCAGAAATTATTTTTGACACCACCCAAATCACGTTCGGTTGGCAGTTAGTCCTTGGGCCACACCTAGGACAGCCAAATCCAGCCCCGGGGCAGGGTCTGCCGGTTACCGGTCTGTTTCCTCTGAGTTTGTCCCAGCTGGGGAAGGGGATCCCTTTAGGCTTTGCCCCCTCAGGGCCCTAAGACATGGATCTGAGTGGCGGAGGCAGAGAGCTCGAGTTGGCCCTGATTTATAGCACCTGGGGCAAAGAAACGCTGGGCTCTTTCTCCAAACCCAGCCTCCCCAACAGTATTTCAGGTCACACCCTTCATTCATCTTCTCAACAAAATTTGGGCAAGCGCCTTTTATGTGCCCGGCGCTCAGTCCAGTGCTGGGCGGTCACGTGGTCTAAGACGTGGTCTCTCCGTTGGGAGGTGAGGGTTGTGTCCTCTCTCTATTCCTCCTGATCCGACTTATGGGGCAGGAATAGCTCAGCCTCTCTCTCTCTCTCATCAGACATCAAGTACGTACGGGACCTTGTCAATTATAAAACAAGTAAGACCCTATCTGTGTCCCTGAAGAGCTTGAAGTACCATGTGAGGTCCATGTAATCAAATAATGAAAACAGAAATTTAAAAAAAATTGTTTTCAGAGGAAGCACTAAGGGCATGAAACGGACACAGCTGACTCGGCTTGGTGGGCTCGGGTGTGGCTCCACAGTCACGGGGGTCTTTGTACCATGCGTGAGATGAGTTCCTCGGGGGGCATGGAGGAGAGAAAGACATTCCAGGTAAGGGCTCCATGGAAGCAGAGGCAGGCGTCACAAAAGGAGGGGCTGGCACGCAGAACACGATGGGGTCATCGCAGTGGAAGGTAAGAGATGTCCCGGTGGGAACCTGCAGGGGCTGGTGGCGCCCCCGCCCTGATGGAGACCCCTCAGGAAAAGGGCTTTGTAAGCGAAACACCAACGTGCTGGCCCTCTAGCTGCTTGCCAGTCCCAGCTCAGTCAGATCAGCCAGCTGGAGAGGGGCCGGATAGGGACCTGAGTCCTCAAGGGCTGGGAAAGCGCTACCCCATCAGAGGGGTCTGGGAAGGAGTTGCCTCTGGAAATCACAAAGGACAGATGCCCTCTTTTGGCTTCTTTGTCTGGTGATCAGGAGCCAGGGATCGCAAGGCTGCACCCCCCAATCCCTGTTGCCTGCAAAGGGGCTGCGTGAGAATGGAGAACTCAGAGGGAAGTTAAAGGCCTGAGACGAGCCCTCAAGGGAAAGCAGTTATAGGAACCCCTGAGGAACGTGCAGCCCTGCAGAGCAACCTTTCATCTGGTTGTGGGCAAAGTTTTCCTACAGATTTTTGATGATGGCCTCCACAGCTCCAGGCTTGCACTGCAGACGGCAGAATGTGATGCTCGGATGGGCTGGTGCTGGCTGCCATGCTGTTCCTGGGGCCACGTGGTGGCGTCACCTCCACTCAGAGCACGGGGGTAAGGTATGGGGGTGCTGCGGTCCCCTCCTTCCCTAAGGGAAATGATGCTGCAGTTTCTAAAATAAGGAGGAATACTGGTCAAGTCAAAACAATTGTTTCTACAAGAACTACTCATATGAAGAATTATGAGACTTTATTTAAACTCAAGGTCATTGCTCATCTTCCTTATGTGTTTTTTAGACTTCTACCAGCATGAAAATTCCAGGAGGGTGAGGGCTGTTGGTTTTATTCCTCGTTATAGCTTCAGCATCTAGAACGGCACTTGGCACAAGGTAGGAACTCAAAAAGTTTTTGTTGCAAGGTGATGGTAGAGTTATACAGAGAGGTAGGGTTTAACAAACGAGTATGATTGCTGAATCTTTATATTGATATTTCTTTTAGTCTCCAGTATCTTAAAGCAGCTAAAAGTAAAAACCTAAAGTTGTGGAATTATAACCCATACCAAACTCTGAAATCTGTTCTACAACTAATTGTTTTGCCGTGCTTTGAAATTTATTGCTTTTTTGAATATACGCTATTTTTCACAAGGAAGGAAAAAAAAAGTCGATTGTGATGATAAAAAAAATATTTATTCCTTCTAGCCTCCAATGTTCTGGAGGAGCTAGAAGGAAAAATCTGAGATGATAGTATGGTAGCTCATGACAAACTCTGGGATCTTTTCTGCAACTACTTGTTGAATTCTGCTTTGAAAACTATTGCTTTTTTTCTTTCTATGCTTTGTATATATGTTACATTATACAATAAAAAAGTGTAAAAAATGTATTTATTGTAATTGAATCATTTTTAGGTGCTGTGTATACATTAAGGCACTTGTTACAGTGGGCCTTTGTAGTTTGTCTTCGAAATGTGTCGCTACTGATTAGTTTACATTTTCTACAATTTTGAATAATTGCAATCATTCAGTATGTTCATTTTTGCTCAGCTTTTTTCACAAAGTATGTTCCTGAGATTCAACCATGTGTTGTGTTTATTGGTAGTTTGTTCCTTTTTATTGTTCAGTAAAATTCTGTTGTCTGAATATACCACAATTTGTTTATCCATTTATCTGTTAATGGACATTAGGGTTGTTTCAAGTTTTTGATTATTGCATATAAAACTGCTGTGAATATTCATGTGCAATTCTTTGTAGGGGCATATATTTCTCTCGGGTAAATGTGTAGGAGTGAAAGAATTGGATCATAAGCAATATGTGTGTTGAACTTTTTAAGAAACTGCCAAATTGTTCTCCAAAATGTTTGTACCGTTCTTTGTTCCATCACCACTGTCTGAGAGCTCCAGGCCCCTGTGTCCTCACCAACGCTTTGTATCTTCAGTCTTTCTATTTTAGCCATACTGATAGCTGTGTAATGGTACCTCACTGTAGTTTTAACTTTTATGTCCCTGGGGACGAATGATGTTTAGCACCTTTTCATCTGCTTCTTGGACATTCATGGATCTTCTTTGGGGAATTGTTTGTTCAACTCTTTTGCCCATTATTTTATTATCTTACTGTTGAGCTGAAAGAGTTCTTCATATATTCTAGATAACTCCATTGTCTACTATATGTGTTTGTAAATTATCTCTCCAGTCTGCATCTTGCTTTTCATTTTCTTAATGGCATTTTTTGATCAAAGAGAGTTATTTTATTTTGATGAAGTCTGTTATGGTTTGCGCTTCTTGCATTCAATCACAAATATTTTTCTCATATGTTTTATTACAGACGTTTTATAGTTTCAGGTTTTACATTTAGGTGAGTTGGGGATTGACTCAAAAGACACATTCAAGTCTCAATGAGTGTTCCTGTGGGTGTGACCCCATTTGAAAATAGGACCTTTGCAGATACTATTGTTGGTTAAGGTGAGGCCAAACTGAGTGAGGGCAGCCCTAACTTAATATGGCTGAAGTCCGCAGAAGCAAAAAAAAAAAAAAACATGGACAAGGAAGTAGAAGCCAGTAGCTGGAAGCCAGCAGAAACCAGAAGAGCCGATACCAGGAGAAAGAGATTGACATGTGATGGAGGATTGCCGGGACTGCTCTAGGCACCAGGAGAAAGCCAGCCCTGACAATACCTCAATGTTGGACTTCTAAACTCTAAAATCATGAAACAATAAATTGCTGCTGCTAAGCTAACCAGTTCGTGGTATTTGTCATAGCATCCCTGGTAAACTAAGACAAAGGCAATGATCTATTTTTGTATATACATTTTTATACATGTATACATGACCCTATACATTTTTGTATAGGGTATGAAATAAGGTTAATTTTTTTCTCTATGAAGATACCCAATTGATCCAGCACTGTTTGTTGAAGAGACTATCATTTCCCTATTGAATTACTCTTGCTCTTTTGTCAAAAATCAATTGAAGGGTGTGCGAGGGTAGTTCAGTGGTAGAATTCTCTCCTGCCATGCGGGAGACCCAGGTTCGATTCCCGGCCCATGCACTTCCCCAACAAACAAACACAAAACCAAACAAGCAAAAAAAAAAAAAAATTTAGCAAATGGTGCTGCAATAATGGGACACACACGGAAAAAGAATGAAATGTGACCCCCACCGTACAGCATCCAAAAAAAACCAATTGACCATATATGTTTGACTTCTATAGGACTCTAAAGAGTATGTGGTCATTATAAAACTTTGTAATATTTGTTATCTGGTAGGTCTATTTCAGTCTCCTGACTCTTCTTTGGCAGAATTTTCCAGGATATTCTTGAACATTACTGTGTGTTCATAGACTTTGGAATCAGTTTATCTTGATCTAAAACTTCTGATAGTATTACTTTTAGTGGAATAGACTAGTTGATTTAGTGACAATTGTTATCTTCTTAAATGGGAGCTTGCCATCCGAGACTAGGATAAGCCTTTCTATTTAATCAACTCCTTTTGTGTCCTTCAGTAATGTTTTAAAGGTTTTTTCTTATAGCTCTTCAGCTTTCTTATTATGTTTATTTCTAAGTATTTATCTTCTTGGTTGGAATTAAAAATTCCTCTAATGTTTCAGTGTTGATCAAAACTGTTTGAAATACTATGTGAACCATAGACTTTTGAACTCTCCTATGATCCAGATTCAGGCCAAGTTCAGATCTTCCCCATCACATGTACTCTGGCTCTTTGCTCTCTAGAAAAGGAAGCTGAAGTCCAGAGATGTTCAGTGACTTACTCTAGGCGACACAGCAAATGGGTGGCAGAGCCGGCACTAAAGGCCCAGGAGCCTGCCTCTACGTTGAGCCTGCCTCTGAATCCAGAGCTCTGCCATTTTACCATCCTCTGTAACTATTTGAGGGTCTAGGAAAATAAAAAATGTTCTCAAAGGCCTTGGGAACTTGTACTTGCTTAGGGACTGAGTTCAGTCGAATTAGAAATTAGATAAAAATTAGACAGGAATTAGAAAAGAGAAAACAATGGATACATGAGAGAAAATGGAAAACGGACAGGCACACACACACATACACACTCACCCCAACCCTCAAACCTCCAGAGCTTCCTGTCTGTGAACTGAGAGGGGGAGTGTAAGTCTCTTGGCCCTGGGGCAGGTACTTTCTCAAAGGCCCCACAGTCCTCCAACTTCCTGAGGAGGCAGCAGCCGAACAGAGCCGGCAGAGACGCCTTTTCTCTTCGCTGTCCCAGCCGCTGTGGCCACAGCCCCTCCGGGCGCCATCCTGGGGGAGAGGACAAGATGAGGTGGAAGGTGCTAGTTATGGCTGCGGTCCTGCACTCACAGTCTCCAGTGACAGGTAAGCCAGCCGGCCGGTGGGGAGGACCTTTCAGAAACTGTGTGCGTGTGTGCGTGTGTGCATGTGTGTGTGTGTGTGTGTGTGTGTGAGGCACACGGTAAAAGGGCTGCTGAGGACCTGGTGTCTCCATCGACTCCTGGACTCCCCAGACCGAGGGGCGACCGAGCAGAGAGGGCCCCAGACCCCTGCTGGCCGCCGCGTCATCACAGCCACACTGGGCAGCAGTGGACCGTGTGCTTGAAAACACAACTGCCTGAAGCAAAGATTTTTCCCGTGGCGGAAGCAGAGAGAAGAGCCTGTGCAGGGGAAGGATGAGGAGGAAGGAAGCAGAACAGCTGGGGCAGGCCGAGTCCGGAGAAAAGGAGTGGGAGTATTTAACAGAGGCTGGTTGGGGTCAGAAAATGTCAACCGGGCTGCGTGTCTCTGCGTCGTGTCCCTCGTCTCTCTGGCTTTTTCGTTCACCCCTTTGCTTGCTCTGTCATTGACCTTTCCCCCTTCCTTTGCCAACATAGAACATTTCATTGGTCCCCCAGGCAGGGTCACGGCCCGAGGCCCCGGAAGGGCGGAGGAGTAAGTGCAGGGAGCTGGGGAGGTGGCAAGGCCTGGGGCGCGGCTCTGTGCCGTCGGGGGGCACTTGGCCGGCTCAGGGCCCAGACGGTCCGTGCGTAGACTCAGGCCTGTCATGGCCGCCCCGCGGTACGCCCAGCCCAGGCTCTGTGACTCACCCCCGCCCCTCCACAGCTTTCTACCTGGACCCGAAAGGCCAGAGCTGCTGGCAGGCTTGGGGGACAGACAAGAGGATGGGACGAGTTAAGTCACCACCATGAGCAACAACCGACAGCGCTTGCCTCATGCCAGCTCACGGGCACCTGACTTTCCTACAATCCTTTTATCTTCTGCCGTGTGTTTTAGCCAGATCAGGAGGAGCAAAACAGACGAAAAGAAACCAAAATGGGTGGTTTCGGAGGATTGGTGGGGGAGCAGTTTACAAGAAATGGAGACAAGGAGTATTGGACTCTAAGGAAACAGGGAAGGTGGTCATGGACGAATTTCCTTCTTTCCCCTCCACGTCACAGCTCACCTCGGAGTGGGAGGGCATGGGTGATGATGTTGGGAGAGCAGGAGAAGCCATCGGCACTTCTGTTCCTACCAGGGAACGTGGCACTGCCGCGCCTAGTGCACCAGCACTCCGAGGACTGGGTTTTCTGTAAGGCCACAGCTCTCTTCTAAGAAAGCCTTTGTTGGCCAAGAGTCACGGGGTGTCCCAGGCTAAGGGCAGTGGAGTCTAGAGTAGCATATTGTCGTGTGCAGGTGGCAAGAGGATCCAGAACACAGTAGCAGCCTGTGAATACAGTGGTTTTGGGGGAAGCAGCAGCTTTAGATGCTGGGGTAAGCTGAGTACCTCAGACTGAACTTGGAAGATGTTTGCCTCTAGTTTGCTCACTGGTGGGTTCCTCAATCTCCCATTGTGTTCGGCTTTGGGGCAAGGGGAGTGAGAAGAGAAAATGAAAGGCAGCTGGGCCAGTGGCTCCAGGAGTAGTAAACTTAACCCTGCCCGCCAACAAGATGGGGGGCATGCCCCATTTCCATAACTAGTGCACGCAGGAGAAAGCCAACTTTAGATTGGCAGGATGTTTCATCTTTCAATCCCACTTGCTTTGCATTGTGGAGATTGAAATTTCAGCTAGTTTTAGACAAAGCTCTGAAAGGAAAGTTTTTCAAATTGTGCTGGCCCCAAAACAAGTGGAAATGAAGACAAGAAGAGACTCGGAGAGGCCTCCAACCCAAAGGCCACGCACGGCACCTACGCCACCCCCGAGCAGAGACTCTTTACGGTTTCCCTGCAGGAAGGGCTGCAAGCGGAGTTGAGTTGAGTCTTCTCTCTTTTCTTGCCCGATTAAGTCACCTGTCCCCCAGACCCTCTTAAAACATCTCCTTTTTTACTAAGACTTTTCCGTGCGTGTTTCTTTGGAGCAGAAAAACCCAGATGATTAGGATCAAAACAAATAATAACCCAATCTCCACACAAGGGTGTCTCCCTGGGTGAGAAACTGCCGGAAGAAACCAAGATGACGTGCCAAATGGCACGGGCACAGTTTTGCCACAGAGACTGCAGTGCCTCCAACTTCTTACCCTACTGTGGCCGAGGACCTGCCCGGCAGTCAGTACGGCCTGTGTCCTTTTTCAGGTGAGGAGAGGCAGCTCTGAACACAGAGGGAATGCAGGTTCCCAGGGCTGTGAGCCAGCTCTGCTGTTAAGTAGGTGACTACTCATGGTGGAATCAGGCTACCACGGATGGACCCGCCCCCCGCAAGGCCACTTCCTAGCTATGTGACCTTGGGCAAGTTACTTAACCTCTCTGGGCTTCAGTTTTCTCATGTGTAAAGTAAGGATAAGAATTCCTCCCTTGCAGTGTTATGAAGATGAGACATGAATGGAAAGCACCAGATACTTAGAAGACCACCATGAAATAGAAGTTGTATTAATTATTACCGTTATTACATCCTGGCCTGGTTTCTTGTACTCAAAACCCAAGAAAAAGGAGATGGAAACCCATAGTTGGGGTTCTTACTTTGCTCTCGGTTGTTTTGTAAAGCAACAGTGGGCATTTTCTCCAACTGCTGAAATACAAGTCTTCTCTTCTGATTTACGAGCACGCCCCATAATAGCACAAAAACGCAAGAGTGACCAATAACAACCATCAACACTTGACTGGTCACAGGACGAGCATTGCAGCTGCCGTTTTTACTTATTTTTAGTTTTTTGAGTGCATTGTCCGGGAATCAAACCCGGGTCTCCCACATGGAAGGCGAGCATTCTACCACTGAACCACCTGTGCACCCCATCTTTATTTCCTACATTTACTCTGTAGGGGAGCATTCCCCTCAAATGAAAGCATGTCTGAAATATATATAATATGAATAGTTGCAGGGCGGAGGAAATTAGAAACAAAGTCTGCCTCATCGTAACCGGTCGGGGTGGCCACCCAGACTCTGAGGCTGCTGCAGTGGGTGCTCCGTGGCTGGGATTTAAACGCGAACTTCTGGAACATCAAATCCTCGCTGCAGTTGCCTGGAGCTGGAGTTGAGGGGAACTTTCCAAGCAATGCCAGTATGAGTTTTTCATCGATAGCATTTTACCAGTGATTTGTTTCAATCTCCAGTCACTAGTCCCTGCTCATCTAGATTAGCTAATTGATTTTTCTCTCTTGGCATTTCTCAGACTTTCTGGCCGACAGACAATGTCTGTTGCTGCTAAATATCCCCCAGATGCAGTCCTGGGGTGCTCTCACTTGGATGAATAACCAGTGCTGTCTTGATTCAAAAAAACTTTTTATTTATTTTTTTTGCTTTTGTTCTTTAAAAAATTAGATTTAATTTTTATTGGATATACACTTTTGCTTTAAAGAATCCCAGCATTGTGGCATTTGATTTTATTTAGAAGAGTCCTGGTACTATTAGGGAGCTGTCTTCGATGAGAGTTGTCCAAACACACTCTTGGATGATCCTTTTTCTACTGAGCCTTATCTATAAATAATGTCATTGATGATTGTAAATTCCAGGGATAGTTCAAAATGATTTCCTTAGCTCTGCTTGGTTCAAAGCTAGTTCTTATGAGCCTTAAAGTGACAGTAGATTTAATCCATTTGCGCAAACATTTAGCCAAGTTGGTTAAAAAAGACATTAAAGCAGCCATTCACCTTGTTAGCTGAGGTGAAATGATTAACTTTGTCACTGCACATGCAGAGCTATGTCCTCTGACCTAAAGGACCCACGTTCCCTGAGGGAAGACAAGCCTCTGTCTTGGTCCCTGTGGACCCCCCATGTTGCGCTGGGCTGGGAAGGGTGACGCTCAATAGGTATTTGTTGAATAAAGTAAGAAATGAGTGAATGAAGGAAATCCAGATACTTTTAAATGACTAAAATAACACTAATGATTTAATTTAAGCATATATGGGCTCATATTATTTTGGACCTTTCTTCTAGAATATTTAGTTTTAGATAAAATGCCTTAAAAAGAAAACAAACAAAAAATCAACACGGGCCAATATGAGTGAAAGGGGCAAAGACTGCTCACGATAACGTCCTGCCGTTATTAAAATTTTCTGGTTGAGCCACATGAAATTTCTGATGTTTGATCATGTTGGACCTACAAAAATGGTACTTTCCTAGGATTTAACTAATATTATGTCTTAAAAATAAACGAATGAAATAAGCTCATTTTTCTGACTTGGCTTTTATACTACAGAAAAGCAGATAATAAGGTTATCACAGTTGGGGATTGTTAACTAAATGAATTAATAAACTAATGAAAGGCATCAGGGAGAAAAAGGAAAGTTTCTTGGTTGCAGCATCTATCACAGTATCCGATCGCCAGATAATCTCATAATATAGAAAGAAGAAAAAAGGCAGGATATCTAAACATTGTAGTCTAATTTACTAGACAGATGCTCCAAGTATTACACATTTTCCCCTCCCTTAATTTTATACTTAACAAAAATATTACAAAATCTTTGAAAGAAGTTAAAAAAATTTTAAAAATCCATAATTTTTTAAACCATGCCAGTCCATAACCTCTTTGTTTTTACTTCTTTGCCTCCCATCCCAACATTTTTTACTATTGCATATATATTTTACATAGCTGATTATTTTTAACATGTTTCATATGCTTTCTTTCTCCTTAATATTTTATTGTAAGCATTTTTTGTCGTGCTTAACCTCCATGATTGCTTTGAACTGCCATGTAACCTCCCTTAAAGCAACTGCTTTGCATTTTCTTCACTATTTCAATCGTTGGACATTTGAACTGTTTCAATTTTTGCTGTTATAGCTCACCCTACAAGAAAATCTTCAGAAATGTAATTTCCTCCTTTAGCTAATTTTCTCAGGGCTGACAGTTAAACAATAGGTTAAAGTAAAAGGACATTTCACAGGATCCTCTAGATTTCGGTTGGGAGCAATCCCCTCCAGGAAAGGAGATCTTTTTTTTTGTAATTTTCTGTGACTGTTGGCAAGTGTTGCTGGGTTTTCTGGGGCAGGCGACGTGTGGAGGGAACGGGGGGCTGTGGGGCCAGGAAGACCTGGGTCTGAGTGTGGGCATGCCCCCCCCCCCCCCAGGGCCCCTTCTTCCTCTGTAAGATGGCGGCAGCAGCCTCTGCCTCACACAGGGTGCTGTGGGTTGGAGAGACTATTAAGAAATTGCTTGCACACGAAAGGTGCTTGAAAAGTAGTAGCCTTTATCATGCAGGCCTCAATTTTCCAGTCTGCAAGACAGAACAAATATCATTTTCCCAATATGACAAAGTAGAAACTCCGGTAGTAAAAATCCTTTTTTCCCCCCTTCCTCTGCCATTAAATTGCCATATAAACTTGGGCAAGAGACCTCTCTCTGCGCTCTAGTTTTCTCGTTTGTAAAATGAGAGGGTCAACACCCCTTTCAGATACAAAATGACTTGTGTATGATCTTGAAATCACAAAAATTTTAAGAACATTTAGTTACTTTGCATCCCACCCCACCATACCCCCGGTGGTATCAACTTAAAGAACTAGGGGCCTGCAGGAAAGTTCGCAGGACTTTTTAGATCTGTACATAATATTTTTAACTCCCCAGTGGGAACCTCTGTGGTGAAAAATCCAAGGACAAAGACCGACATTTGCTGGCTTCTCCTTTATGCTTGGGTATGGGCTTCTGATTTATTAGAGGCCATTAGAGTGTTTTGTTGGTGAGAACTGACTTGAAGAGAAAGCAAATTGCTGCTCGAGCAGCCAAATTGCAGCGGCAGAAATGTTAGGAGCGTCTGCTCTCCACTTTGCTTGCCTCCTATGATTTGTGCTGCTCAGCAACTAATTTTCAGGCTCAAGGGGAAAAGATAAGTAGAAGGCATTCGAACAGGGACAGGCAGGCTCCTTGCCCATTCTAGACCTCCGTTCTCACCATCAGAGCAGTTTCCCCTTTAGATTTACAAAGCGCTTCCCAATTCCTTCACTTAGTTGGTCCTAACAATAATCCTGTGGCAAGGGGCAGAAAAGGTGGTAGGAAGCTCCTTTTACAAATGCTGACTCGCTCAAGAGTGGGACCAAGCCCCAAACAAAATGGCTCTCATCCCTACTCGGAGCGCACTCTCGAAAGTTCTATGTGACTTTTCCTCCTTGTTTATCAATTTGCAATATCATAAGCCCGGTGACTGGACTCTGAAGCTGCCTTTTAAACGTATCCCCCTTAGTAAGAACTTATTCCTATTTTCCTCTCTATATTTGGAATGAGAAAAATTATTTGGATGCTGAAATCCTCATTTAATGTACATTTTTCGGTGCAGCATGAAATACTGGTTGTTAATGTAGAGCTGTGTTTTTTCTGACACATCACCGAAGTACTGACCTCATATTTCCTCCAAATCTGATAATCTATTTTATTCTGAAAAAATACACCTATTTTGGAGATTGTCTTGAGGAGAACCGACCACGGTCTGCCATTCAGCGGCTCACTGCTCATGCTGGCATCTCCCACCTTATACACAGTTACAAATTAAATCAGATTTGAGAGTCTCTGACCCTGAATCTGTTTGGCGAGAATGAATCTTCGTGTGGTGTGTAAGGTTTTGAGTGTGCAAGATTTTCTAAAAGAATAGCCTCTCATTACACATGGATTCTGAGTTGAGATTTGGCCTTTTACTAAATCCCCAAGGGATGGGAGAACTGTCTTTAAATGATGAATGTCTATAATCAATTCTCAAGTATTTAGGACAGATTTTAGCGTTGGGTTCTCTTGCAGCTGGCCGAGCTGGGCTCAGGGAGAGCAAACTGTTTTGCTGTGGGCAAAGCAAACCATGATAAGAGATTTGATGCTCAGAGAGCAATATGGGAAGCCTTAAAGAGCCAAATATCTGCGGTTCTTAGATGTGGATATGCTCAAAGCTGATCCTGGGAGGAGAGTTGGGCAAAGAAAAAGTGTTTGGGAGTTTCGGCAGGACATTTTTAGAGGTAGTGGGCTGGGGGAGAGGGTCAGAATGTAAATTGACACTACCATTTAGGGTTCAACAAATCCCTGATCCTCTCTGTTGTGTAGATACTAGAAAGCCGACTGCATGCTCCTCTATTTTACCCCATCATGCAATGTTGTTCTAGCTCTAGTACATGATGTGAGTGACAGCCTTGAGCTAGAACATCTCATGCATCATCTGGGCTGGAAGAAATGATGGAGAATTGGAGAGAAGAGATGTTATGAGAGAAAGAATGGAAAAGACAACCTGGTGATGGTGGTGGGGGTGGGGGTTTGCAGCCTGTTGTCTCAGGAAACAGACTGGCCAGAGGAGTGTGCTCCAAGGAGAGGGCACAGGGCCAGGTGAAGACATCATGGGAATAGCTGAGCCCCCAGCTGCAGTTTATGGGTTGCAGCTGCAGTGGGGTGCTGGCGAGTATGTGGGCCAGCGAATGAACCCGTGCTCAGGCGAGAGGGTACAGGCGTCTGTGTCCCAATGTGCATGTGCTGCTGTGTGTGCTGCATTTATATGTCATCTGTGGGCTGACAGATGTGTGCCAGTGTCTGCAGGTGTGTGTTTTTTGCATGCAACAATGAGTGATTTTGTGTGTAGGGTGTACTTTTGGGAGAAGGTTGGTGGTGGCAGGACAGCTCTGCAGAAGGAAGGCAAGTAAGGGTTGCTTGGACTTAAAAATGGTGATCTGGGTAGGTGAACAGCAGGGCCGAGAGGTTGCTGAGCACCTCTCCGGGATTTTGTAGAGAAGGGAGACAAGAAAACTTCTGCCCAAACTAGGGTCTTCAGGAAAACATGGAGAGGTGGGGTCTTGTTCACAGAGGCAGTGACTTCCCAGGTTGGGAGGCCCAGCACCCCTCAACACTCTCCTGTCTCCCGTGTGAGCCTGGTTCCCCTCCTTCTTTGCACATCCCTTCCTCCCAGTTCCCTCTTCCTCCAATGCTGACTCTATCCCACCCCCATACAAGGTAACTCCATTCCACCTCCTAAGTTGAAGCCCAGATGTGTGGGGACCTCCTGGGACCCATCATTGGCATCACTGACGTCATCACCAGCTAAGATGACGAGAGAAGGTGGAAAATTGTTCTCAGAGCTCAGAGTTGAAGGCCAAACAGGAATAGTTCCCTGTGGTGAGCGGTTCTCATAGGGGAGGCCCAGCACACAGATAGTTTCAGGAACACTTAGTATCAGCAGAACACATTACCAGCTCCCCACATTTTCATCAGCTCTTTCCACAGTGGTCAAACTGTGTGGTTCGGCAAAAATTGTCAAAATGTGTTGAACGTTTTTCTCTCTTTCTGCCCTCAGATTAGATTGGCAAGTGATCCAATAAGGTGGCTGCTGGTGGCATAATTTGGCCATTAGGATAGTAGATATAACCAGACTCTTGGTTGCTTTTAATATCCAATTATTCAGACCATTTGGTCAGACACTCAACTATCAATGAGTAAAAATGTGCCAAGTTTTCTGGTGCTCCACATGTCAAGAACAGTCCCACGAGTCGTTGGCCCAGTAAGTCATGGTTGGCCCTGGTCAACCATTCCATTGACCAGGATAGTGTCCTAGAGATGCACTGAGTAATTGAGAGTCCAGTAAGTAAATTTAGCTTCCCTTTGCTTATAAGTTATGTTCTCAGTTTTTACAAAAAGTTTTAATTTGCCTACAAGCCAGCTTCTTTATGATCTGGTCTAATTTTCATCATTTTGTGACCTGTTCTAATTTCTGTAGGAGGCAGGCAGGTATCAGGGGATACCACCCAGGACAGGTTTGGTTTAGACTAGAAGCTTCAGAAATTCCTCTTTTGATTTCCTCATAATAGAGAGGGATTTGTCTTTTATCCCACTTAACTATCAACACTTCAAAACACAGACCTATATAAAATACACAAATGCTTTCTGGACAAAATGAATCTTGTCCGTTTTCTTTGGGTTTCAGTGAGAACAATAAAGATCGAGCTACAAAAGACTGGTAAAGGGGAATATATATATTTTTTCTTTCTATTAAGCGTATGGAGGCTTCAAAGAACAGCTCTGAAAGTCAAATAATTGTATCCACTGCAGATCACCCATCCATCTCCCTGCTGGCCTAGCCTGTGAAATCTCCTTTAAAAACTTGCTCAGTGCTCACCTGTCCAGGGCAAGTGCTGTCCTGTTAAATGTTCTCATCCATAATTCCAAGAGGGAGGTTGCTGTAAAGCAAACTGCTTGATTTCGACAGAGGACCTCATCAGGGAATAACTCTTCGGAAGGGGGGCAGTAGATTTTCAAAGCTTTGTCATTTCTTCTTGGAGAAGGAGCTGTTTGGACACCAGAAATGGATTGTGAAGAGAGTCATGTTCACAAGCTCTTGCAATCCAAAGGGGCCAGTGGGTTGGACACAGAGGGGAACATTTAGGAAGCGACTTCCTGATTTTGCCGATTTGGAAAACACATCTGTGAGTTTCTAGTGATGGCTCTGAACACAAGTCTCAGATCTGAAGCTCCTCTAATTTCCTGGTTTAGACTAGAAGCTTCAGAAATTCCTCTGAAAAAAAACTTGGCACATTTTTACTCATTGATAGTTGAGTGTCTGACCAGATGGTCTGAATAATTGGATATTAAAAGCAACCAAGAGTCTGGTTATATCTACTATCCTAATGGCCAAATTATGCCACCAGCAGCCACCTTATTGGATCACTTGCCAATCTAATCTGAGGGCAGAAAGAGAGAAAAACGTTCAACACTACCTTTCAGCATCTCTGAGAATTCCTGTCAGCCATTTTGAAGTGCAGAAAATGGCTTCTGTAGACCAGAGGAGAAGGAGGGAATTGGGCTATTTAAGGATTTTTAAATTTGGGTTTAATGTTTTCTGGTATCATTCAAACCTGGAATAATTTCTATTAAGAAAATAAAGAAAGAAATCTAAGTCCCTAATTGGCCGATCATCTAAAATCAAATGCAGAATGATTATCCAAGGAAGTTGATATAGAGCTGCTGGGTCTTCTCTATGGAGCCAGAAAAGAGGCTCTTAGTTTACGGGGCTCTGGCCGCTCTCCCTATAAACCCAGGCTTCATTTCTGCCATGTCTTTCTCCACCAAGTGTCATCACCTCTCCCTCCACTCACCTCCATTCCCTCTCTCTGGAGGGTTTAAAAAAATATATTAATCTTCTGAGAGGGAATATACAACTCGCACACAGTTAGCGGGATTTTGAATTAGGCAAATTTGAAATAGTGCAGCACAAAACATTAATAAAATCTCCCTTTATGAGCAATAGTCAAAGTAATGCGACTCATGGTACATTTATTCTTATGAGAAATTAATTTGAATTTCTGTGAAGTCTTCAGGAACGTTCCTCTCACATAAAGCGTATCTGCCCTTAAATCAGCAGTAGCTTGTGGTACCGATGAGGCTGGGGTGGGGGCGGGGCGCCAATGGTGAGTTTTTACCTTCCATGATTAGAATGTCTCTCTGGAGAGATCCTGTGATCAGAGCAGGGCTGGGCCGCACGCCGAGAATCCTGGGATCCTCCAGCTGGAAGGGCCTGTAGACATGGTCAGGACCCACTTCCCGAACTGACCAGAGAAGAGACTGTGGCTCAAGAGATGAAAAACCCAGCTAACTACATGTCCTTACCGGGAGCACGTGGCAGAGCCAGCACTCAAACCCGGGACTTTTTAATTTTTTTTTTTAACTTTTTTTATTGTATAATATAACATATTTACAAAGCAAAGAAAGAAAACAGCAATGGTTTTCAAAGCACTCTTCAATAAATAGAAGAGACTGTCCAGGGCCACAGTGGCCTAATGACCCATCTGGAGGTTGTAGGTTTCTGGAAAGTTACCCTAGTACATGGAACCTTTGTAGAACCTTATATATTGCCCTAGCTGTTCGTTTTAGAATTGGCTGGAATGGTTTTGTTTGTCAGACCCAGGACTTTTGACTCTCGCTTGGGCCATCTGTCCTCTGGCCACCCGGCTGCCCCCCTGTAAGGTAATGGTGCTTCCCAAGCCGGCCCCTTGGGTCTCAGGAGGGTGGGCACATGGCCTCGTCGCCACTACGGGAGATTAGCTCCGCCGGATGCCGCCAGGCCCTGGGGGCGGCAGACCCAGCACACCCCCGGGGCCTCCCTGGAGGATGCAGCAGCAGTGCTGCTGAGGAGCCTCCACTGGTCTCCTCCACTCCAGCTCCCACAGGCCGAGAGCCCCCAGTCGTTAGGTGGCCCCGTAGTGCGACCAGCCCTGAGCCGCCAGCACCTGGCTCCAAAGGTCCGCTCTCCTCAGCCTCTCTGAGGACATCAGTCCACAAGACTCCTTTCAGGAACGAGGCAGCCGGGAGGATAAGCAGAGAGCGAGAGAGAAGCACACATGTCAATAAACATAGCAGTCAGAGACCTTAGTACCGATATAGGTGTTCAATCAATGTTTGATGAATGAACAATTGACCCAAACCCCTTATACAATCAATATACCTAGGTTTAGAAAATGTCTTTTGGTATGTAGAGTATAACTCCATAAAGGTTTTTTTTAAAAAGAAAAAGACGGTCGCGAAAAGGGGCCCTTCCCTACTATATGTGACCCTTGGAAAATTTTGTGCAAAAGAAATGTATAAGAAACTTTAAAATATACCTGGGAGAGTGTTATTTAAAGAGAAGCTGTGGTGAATTCTTAAGCAATTTCTCATTTGTTTATTTCCATGTCTACAGATTCTGAATTAATGAATTTTTGCAGACGGGACACTTTAAGTGGGCTCAAATTTCCCTGTCAGCTGTCACCAAAGGATGAGATCCCCTGGGGGGTTGGGCTTGATGCCTAGATCTTGGAAGGATTTCTTTTGGAGGGTTTTTAGTGAAGCTGACCCTACCTGAGACTCCCACCTCTCGCTGTTGGCGACAAAGGGGACAGATGAAGACCTCTTCACGCCGATGATTCAGTGGCATCTCTGGCCTTGCTGAGACTGTCCATGACCACAGTGGCATAATAACAGCAACCCTCTCCTGGGAGGTTAGTCTAGTTGGGGTGAGAATACAAAAACCATGTGGAGAACAGCAGGTAATTTTCCTCTTAGTGGAGAGGATGTGTTTTAATAATACATTTTATTGTCGCAAATATTGTCAGACATTGAGATAAAATAGAAAGAATAGCCATGCATTAGTTCATCCTAAATGTATTTTCTGAGCAAGTCCTACTCTATGCCAGGTGCTGTGTTGTGATAAGTCACAGTGGCTGCTCTCCAAAAACACACACCTTTCGAGGGGGAGAAAGGTATGTCGAGTGTATCCTGGCAAAATGTGCTATGAGCCGCCACGCGATTAACATTTGTTGAGAGAGGTTTGTTTCATGGGACGTTCAGTCATATTAGCTCTTCTAATCCTGTTTCTTGGAGGCCCCATTTTATTGGTGACCTCATTTTCCAGTAGCAGGAACCAGAACTGGGCTTTGACCCAGGCAGCCTGGCAGCCTGGATTGCCTCTTGATGGGGTGTGAATACAACCCCCTAATTGCCCAGAGCAGAGAGCTGCAAGTAGGCTGCCTGATATTTGCTGTGGCCTTTAAGGGAGGTCTTGGGGTTTGTCTGCCATGCAGAGAAGGGGATTAAAACAGCAGATCCGGTGGGGGAAAGAGGATGGTCTGCTCCAGGAAGCCAGGAAGCCCCAGCTACGGCGCTCGGTAGCAGGAGGGTTTGGGGGTGATCATGCTGGGGGCACCTCCCACTCATGGCCTTTGGTACCCCAAATCGCAGCCATTTTCTCCCCCAGGCCTGTTTCAGATCTCTCGGTGGAGACTGCGGCGAGGCAAGCCCTGTTACCCCGTGCTTAGGAGCCTCCCCGTTCCTTGTTCAAGGAGCTGACTCCTACAGGACTTGTTCACTGAATTTATAACAAAGAAACTGTTTCCCAAACTGTGTTCCGCAAGATGTGAGGGCTGGAAGAGGATATTCTAAGAAGGCTGGGCTGGAGCAGTAAATGGACACATCTTGGGGAGGTAGTATTTGAAAGAATAGGATTTATTTATTTAATTAATTAAAAAAATTTTTTAAACATGACAATGTACAAACACCATATGATCATTCCATTCTTGGTATATAATCAATAACTCACAATATCATCACATAGCTGTGTATTCATCACCATGATAATTTCTTAGAACATTTGCATCAATTCAGAAAAAAAGATAAAAGAAATAAAAAGGAAAGAGAAAAAACTCATACATACCATACCCCTTACCCCCCCCCATTGATTCTAGTATTTCCATTTACCCAATATATTTTAGCCTTAGTTTCCCTATTTTTTTTATACCCCCAGAAAAAATTGATCATTGATCACTAGTATTTCAATTTACTAAATTTATTTTAACATTTTTTCTCCCTATTATTTATTTTTTACTCATCTGTCCATACCATAGATAAAAGGAACATCAGACAAGGTTTTCACAATCACTCAGTCACACTGCAAAAGTTTTATCGTTATGCAATCATCTTCAAGAAATGTGGCTACTGGAGCACAGCTCTACATTTTCAGGCAATTCTCTCCAGCCTCTCCAATATACCTTAACCAACAAGGTGATATCTATATAATGTGTAAGAACAACCTCCAGGATAACTTCTCGACTCTGTCTGAAATCTCTCAGCCATTGACACTTTATTTCGTATTATTTCTCTCTTGCCCCTTTCGGTCGAGAAGGTTTTCTCAATCCCTTGATGCTGAGTCCCAGCTCATTCTAGGATTTCTGTCCCACATTACCAGGGAGGTTTACACCCCTGGGAGTCATGTCCCACGTAGAGAGGAGGAGGGTGGTGAGTTTGCTTGCTGTGTTGGCTGGAGAGAGAGGCCACATCTGAGCAACAAAAGAGGTTCTCTGGGGGGTGACTCTTAGGCCTAATTTTAAGTAGGCTTAGCCTATCCTTTGTGGGGATAAGTTTCATATGAACAACCCCCAAATTGGGGGCTCAGCCTGTTGCTTTGTTTGTCCCCACTGCTTGTGAGAATATCAAGAATTCTCCACATGGGGAAGTTGGATATTCCTCCTTTCTTACCATTCCCCCAAGAGGACTTTGCTGAAATGTTAGGATTTAGATGCAAAGAGGAGGTGAAAGGGACACTCCAGGGAGGGGATGAGGGGCTCTAAGCAAAGGCATGGTGGCAGCATGAGTATGTTATGCTCCAGGTAAGGGCCCCTAAGCCCGATTCCTTTGGAGCAGCTCTCACACCCTCCCCAGTGGCATTCAGAACAGGCAAATGACTGGGAAAACCTTTAGGGGCACTGACCAACAGGATTAGTCCCAAATATAAAAAGAAGCCAATAATTCTTTATCCTCCTTAAATACCTGGGCCCAAAGATCACGGACAATGTCAAGTCCTGCAGCCGGAGGATGTTTGCACATGCCATTTGTAATGGATGCCGTGAATGCCCGTCCAGCCCCGTTTGCCCCTTCCCCTCCAGGCCAGCACCTGCACTCTTGGCTAAGGGCTCTCTCTGGCTGTGGGAGCTGGGGCTGACCCTGTGCACCTGGCAGCTGCAAGTGCCCTCTAGGAGCAGCCTCAGGCATGGGAACCCCCGAGTACCTGTTCCACACCGTTTCCCAGAACATGCCAGCATGATTAAGCTCTGGCTGCAGACAGCATTAACCTGCCTGATGGTGCACCCTTTATGGTTTTCCATTCCTTTCCTGCTCACTTCCCCACACGCCTACCAGTGTTTCCTGGGATCATCTCCCAAAGAAACCATCTGCCGTTCAACTTTGCCTCAGGGTCTGCTTTGGAAGAACCCAATCTAAGACACCCTTTGAAAGATGTACGGAGAGACATACTCAGAGGTACAGAGATATGGTGAAACTTTCTTAGCACCACATAATGAGTCCCTTGTGGAAACAGTGATTTGAGTCACCATTTTTGATCTCTTACCTAAAAACACAAAAACAAACTTCCCAACTTCCCCTAAGATGATCCAGCAACATTGTTTCTGCGTTGGCTCAATTTGTTTGTTTTGCTCGCCAGTTGCTGTCCACCATGCCGGGGCTCGATGGGTAAAGGAAGAGGCATGCTAACATGCAATACGTGCCCAGGGGCCGGCACCATGGGGCACCACTAAGAGGACACTCCCAATGTAAGGCATAGATTTTCTTTTCCAGCCTGGTTGCTGCTGAAAGGGCTGGTGCGCATGCAAATCGTGGGGTTGCTGAGCCAATTCTGACTCCTCCTCCCTCCCCCTGTAGGTGGAATAAATGCATCTCAGAAGCATTGGGGTTGCCCTTCAGAAAAATGTTGCCAGCGCATTCTGCAATCTCGAAATGAATCTGATAACTCAAACAGTGATGCTTTTTCTGGATTTTAGCCGTTCTGCTCCCGACACACCTTTCTCTGCTTCTGACACCTCTGTTCCACCTAGCAGTGGTCTGAACTGGCAGAGGCCCTTCCAGGAAGAGAAGCAAAGGTGGCAGCATTTCTACCATCGCAGACAGATGAGGTGCCTGTGTGTGTGTTGGAAGGCAGGGCAGGGACAAGAAGACGGTTAAAAAGATCTTCATGGGAAAAAATATACATTTTATTATTCCTTTTATCTTTTCGTTTGTAACCAGCATTTCAGGTGAGCCTTGGACCCATGGGGTAAGGGAGGTTGTGAGAGAAGAGTGTGTTCACTGGAATCAGCACTGTTTTTATTCTACTGCTAGAAAATGGCCATCTCCTTGTTATGGGAGACAGCCATTCTGTGACATCCTTGTTTTTGGCGTGGAGCCCCCATTTGCTCAGCCAGTTTGGGAGAAAAGAACCACATTCTCTGAGGGAATGGCCTTCATTGATTCCGGATTGCATCTCCTGTTGCCAACTTTCCATTATCTTTAGCTTCCTTCTCTAATGACGTTTTCACATGTCCAGGACACACCTGGTATTGTCATATACGTTCCCAGCCTATAGCTCATTTAATCATATAAAATCCTCTGAGGTCAGTGTTGGTATTCCAGTTTAAGGATGAGGAGATCAAAGCTCGGAGACCAAGAGGTTAGTCTAAAGACTTGTAGCCAGTAAGGGATGTACCCCGGCCTGCACCCAGAGTCCCTGAGGCCTGCCCCTCCCAGGGCCCTCGGTGCAGAGTCCTCTCGTCTTGCCTGTGGGGAATGCCCTCCACCTGTCTTCTCCCCAAAGGGCTTAATGGGCCTGCCTTATGCCCCTCCCAGGGGCACCATGAACCCCACCGAGCCGGTTGCAGCAGCACCTCCCCCCAGGGCCGGATGCGACCACTTGCAGGCACTCAGGGCCCAGTGCGTATGGTGACTGCAGGTTGGACACAAGCACACTCTCTGTGAACGCCCTGAGTGGGAACTGGGAGCTCCGCCCCGGGTAAGACCTCTTCTCTGGCCAAGCCTCCTACCCCAGAGCTGGCTGATCGTGGTTGCTGTGTAGGCCGGGCTTCCCTCACGTGGTGAGGATTCTCAGAACCTTCTCCAGCCCTTTGGCAGTGCTCAGATCCCTCCTCTGCTTCAGAATCTTTGCAGCCCAGCCCCAGCCCGTAAGAATCCCTCCCTTCACTGAACTGAAGTATTCGCCGTCTGCCGTGCTCAAATGGTGGTGAGGAGCTTGGGTTCTGGGGTCACATTCAGTGCGTTCACATGCCACCTGCAGGACTTGGGAGCTCTGTGTCCTTGGGGGCAAATAAATGCTCTCCAGATCTGGGGTTCTTTGTCTGTAGAATGTGTGGGTAATAATACGTACATTAAAGAGGTTTTGTAAGGGACAGACTATGTAATGCGTGAAAAGTATCTGGCTTGGTGTCTAGCACACAAGATATGTATGTATATACATGCATATGCTGGCTAGAGATCTCTGCACTGCAATATCGTTGAATGTGGACTCATTTCATCTCTAACTTTTGTACTAGTAATTAACTTTTCCTGGAGCTACACTGAAAGACTCTTGAAGCAGTGACTCTGACATTTATTTTTTGGTGCCCCTTTGTATGCTAAAAGTATTTGACACCGGATGCCCTTAAATGATAATACAGAGGTTAAGAGAAGTCAGTAGGCTTTTCCTACAACGGGCCAGATGGTAAATATTTTAGGTTTTGTGAGCCTCCAGGTCCCTATTACAACTTCTCAGCTCTGCTGTTGTAGTACAAAAGTGGCCATGGGCAGTATGTAAAATAATGAGCATGACCATGTTCCAATAAAACTTTATTCACAAAGGCAGGGAATAGGCCAGGTTGGACCTGCGAGCCATGCTAACCGACCCCTAGTTAAGAGCCATAGGATCAGAAGTCAGATCCCTGGGTCCATATCTGCTTCGACCATTACTTATGCTCCAGCTTTCTTTCCATCTCTGCATTTGAGAGGAGGCATCTGCCCATCACTGCCTCTTCCCATCCCATAGTACCAGAGAGACGCATTGAAATGGCCTCCTTCAGCAGCCACCTAAGGAGTGGATAGTTGACTTCATGGAGTGCTGAGATAAAGCAGGGGCCGAGCTTAAAACAAAAATGACATGTATTTCCTAGGGAAGCATCCTCAAGACCAATAAGCTGAAGTGAAATGGAAAACCAAATGTGATTCAGCTGGCCTGATTGAGAAATCATTATTTTTATTCTCTGATTTACTCTGTTCATGGAGAGTTTAGTCACAGGAGTTTCTGTTCTCAGGAACTCCCAGCACATCACAACACATAGCTCATTCGTCCTCAGAATAATTCTGCTGTGCATAACAAGCCTTTACAGGCAAGGAGCGAGGAGTGCAGTTATGAGAAACCAGATGTGTCAAAGCTAAGAGTGCGTTGAGATCGTCAGATAAAAACTAATAAACAAGATCTACACACTCACGGTTCATCTATTATATACCAGAAGCTCTGCTTGTAAGCAAAGCATGGCATAGTATATTTTCAGTCTTGATGAATCCTTGAAATTGTGTTGGTTCTGAAAATAAAAATCCAGCGTCCTGTTATGTTAGAGAAGGACAAACACAGATGAGAGTTCAACGGGCACTATCAGCCTGCATCACTGTGGCGAGAAATACTGCAGGACCAGACAGCACTGGATGATGTCCAGATTTTCATCCCTGGGAAAATGAAAAGCTGCATCATCAATGCTGTCTGCCTAATCAGCCTGAGCTTTCTCTTTGCAATGGGATGTATTGTCCTATCAGAAGCAATAATCTGCTTTGGGTCATGAGTAGAGTAAATCGGGTTCAATGTTTCGGTTTCATCGTATAGAGAATATTTCTCAATGCAGCATAAGAACCAGACCATCAACCAGGAGCAGCTTTACACTGGCACTGATAATGTGAAAAAAAAAAAATGTAATAAAGAGAACCTACATGTCCCACGGAGGAGAACCCCTCTGTGCTTGCAGTCAGCACCAGAATGCAGTTATGGTGTACTTTGTAGTTTTGACAAGTGCTTTTATACAAATTACTTTTTGAAAACCCCACAGCCCTGTGGGTCATGCAAGTATAGCCCCACCTTTACTGATGGAGAAACTAAAGTTCAAAGAAGGTAAATGATTCACTCAGGGTTCCCACGTCTAGTTAGATCCAAATCCCAGCTTTCCTGCGAATCAGTTACCTGTGGGATGGTATGGGTATACCCATGCCTTGGAGGAGAGGGATGCAGCAATGGGGTAAACTTATAGAAAAGAATTTATGCTTCACTAAAATTTGCACATGAACTTCCATTATTACACATACTTTTCATATTCTGCTGTTTTCCTTTCAGAGGTTAAATTTTCCATTTCTGATTTTAACCCAAAATAAATTCCAAGGGCCATCATGAATAGGACAAACTGAAAACACACACAGTGCCTACTGACTAGCCTAACAAGATGTGGATGGCTAGATTTATTACAGTTCAACCCTAGCAACAATTTCCCAGGAATAAAATAATTGTTCTTTCTGATGTTTGGTTAGTCTTTGGTTGGGTTGAGAAATTCTAGATAGCAGGGCTTCTCAGCCTCTGCATTACTGACATTTTAGGCCAGATAATCCTTTGTTGTGCATACTATTTTATGTATTGTAGGATGTTTAGCAGCATCTCTGACCTCTGCTCAATAGCTGTAAGTGGCACCCTCTCCCTAGTTAAGATAACTCAAAATGTCTCTAGACTTTGCCAAATGTACCATAGTGGGGTAGTGGGTGGGGTAAAATTGGCCCCACTTGAGAAATACTGGCTTGAAGCCATCCTTTTCATCGGTCACCCACTGAGTTGACCATGACAGACCGTCCTGTCCAGCACAGGAAGCTACCAACTGATCCATTGCTAAGTACTTTCCCCCAACAGCTGAACTCGTGGCTTCAGGGTTCCCTGTGAGCATGGCTTTGGGAATGGCTCTTCCCAAGGGGTCAGCCATAAACCATGGAAAGCAACCACTTGAGTACTGGGGATCCTAGCTGGCAAGTGTTTCATTCTGTTTTCACCTTCCAGAGGGTGGGCATGACAGGGGTTAGTTTTAGCAGGAAGTGGAAAAAGCATAAATTTATGAGGCCATCAGACCTAATTTAAATTCTGGCTTTATCTCTATTTAACTTCGTGAACTTTTGGGCAAGGTACTTGTCCTCTCTGAAGCTGTCTTCTCACTTATAAAATGAGGATAACGATACCTACCTTGAAGGTATAGTTAAAGAAAACCATGTTAAGGGCCTAGGTGGAGCCAAGCATATAATAATGCTTTTAAATAAATGATTTCTATCGTTACAAATGAAGAGAGGAAAACGAAACAAAACAAACAAGTGACTGAACAGATAAGGGGAAAGGTCAAATGAAAATACAGTGGCCACGCCTGTCTGTGGCTGATCTCGGGGTCTTCTGATGATCCCCGCAGTGTGTGATCTCCTCCTGGCCTGCCCCAGTGCCCCTGCTCCATGAAGGACCTGAGAGTTGTGGAACACGAGGTCAGGAAGAGGTGGTTTCATGAGGAAATGCGCCAAGGCATTGTTGGCTCCAGCAGCTGATCTGACTTGGAATACGGAGAACAGCCCCTTGCTGAGCCACAGAGTGAGAGAAAGGTGAACAGATGGGCTGATACGAAGGCAGCTCTCCTACAGGGCAGCATGGCAGAAGCCACTGGCTTTGGGAAGGGCTGGAGAAGACATTAAAGGGTAGGAGGGCTGGCAGAAGGAATCCCCAACCAGGATACTCAAGACCAAGCGACCGGCACCCATCACAGGTCAGCCACAGACTCTAGCATAGGCATCAGGAGAAAGAGCCAGATTCTCAGCAAAATATCTGGCCTGGACAGTCCAGACTGAAATTGTGAAGGAAGCCTTTTTGGCACTGCCACCCTTACCCCTTCTTCATCATGGAATTTGTGCTTGGTAAAGGACCTTGCATATCTCCTTTGTCCCAATTCCCTTATTTCACTGGCCTTAAGGTAGCAGAATTGCCGCGCTCTCAGCTGGTGGCTGTGCCAGAAAGGAGCTGTGTAGAATTCTGGTCATTGATGGGATGGGGTGTCACTTACATAGAGAGCTTTGAGTTTTTTCCTATTCAGAGTGTGATTTTAAATCTGCGACCAGGACTGACTCTTTCCCAGGGCTCTTTCTACTATCTGGGCTACCTCTTTCATTCCCATATCTTATTTTCATCCTAATTTCTAGGTCAATAGGTATTCAGAGAGACCAGTACTGTTTCAAATCAAATACCAACAACATTTAACATCTTTATGTCTTTATTTATGGAAAGCTTCCCTTACAAGCATTATTTATTCACCATTGAGAAAGGATCCCCCTGCCTTAGAATACTGAAGTAAATCATGAAAAAGCAACAGATGACCTGGAAATTAGTAACTCAACTGCATCCTATTTAAAGTTGATTAAACGTTAATTTCTGCATTTAGAACCCCAAAAACACATGCTTAAAAAGATAATAGTTACCATTTTAATGATTACAAGATCAAAGTTTATTGTGAGGAATTTGGAAAATATAGAAAAGAACACAGAGGAAACAAAAACCGTGTTTAAAAAATTTTACTGCCAAGATTCATTGGTATGTTAGTGGCACTCCCTCTAGGCTTGAATATGTTCATTTTGTAATTTTTCCACTGAATATTTCATGGGCATCTTTTCATGTCATTACATATTTTCCTACATCGATTTCTAGTGCCTATAGTGTGCCGTAATTCATTTTACTACTATCTATTGTTGGACATTTACATGACTTTGCATTATGAAGGCATTATGTAAAGGACTGCTGCAGACATTCCTGTTCGTACATCTGTGGCCAAATATGTGGTCACTTCCTTGGGATCAATTCCTGGCAGCGGAGTCACTTGCTCCCCAGGGCCTGTCCCTGGTGCCTTTGTGGGCCCAAGCATCACCCAGCCTCCCTCCTGAAGTTTCCTAAACTCCAGGCCTATCTCCATCTAATGGAGATCCGTGTGTGACGGGGTCTCCATCCCATCTTCCCTGGCTTGCTCTCCAAAGGACACAACCATGGTGGTGGAGACCAAGAATCGTGTCTTGTACCATTCCTCCCTTGCATTTAGCATAGTGAGAGACAACCACAGTTCACACCATGCTCTCATCCAAAGGCATCTTGCACGAAATGCTGGCAGGTCTCTTAGGAGCTGTCCCCAAAGCTCAAACTTCTAACCAGCTCAGCCCTGCTTAGCCTTGCCTTGCCTCGCCTGGCAGCGTTCCTGGTTGTGTTCCTTCTTCCTTCCACCTTTCCCCCATTATGCGGCCTCACCCGGAGACCCTGCTTGGCAGTTGGCCTTGCTAATTTCTCTGAGATCTGACTGTGTTCTCCTAGGATTTCTTTCTTCCTGCTCTCTGTCCCTGTGCTGTAGAGAGACTCAGACCCTCTGCAGGCTGGAGTAGGCTTCAAGGCCAGGGTAATGCAAGTTCATGTCCTGTCAGAATTTGGTGGCAAATTATGGCTTTGGGTAGACGTCTAGCCAGGCAGGCCTGAGTATTGATCAGGAGAGAGGGATGGGCGCAGGGGGGAGGCCATGTCCCCACTGTGTCTTCTGGGACATCTGGGCTCCAGTGGTCCTACAGTCCAGGCAGACCCCACCTAAGAGCAGAGTCAGAAAGTTGGAACTACCTTCAAGATTCTCTGATCCATACTCTCTTCCAATGTAGCTATCACTCAACAGCGTCTCTGATGGATGGAAAGCCAGGCCTTTTGGAACAGTTCTTTGATGGACAACTCAATACCTCCAGAGTCACTCTCTGCATTATTCAATTTTTGCCATGCAGGAAACCCCACCACTGCTATTTATTTATTTATCCAACAATTACTTAATGAACACCTACTACATGCCAAGAACCACTGTAGGTACTTTGGAAACAACAGTGAACATTTTAGACATCTTCTCCCCCACCAAAACATGATCCCAACTCATAGAGTTAACATTTTAAAGATGGAGATAGGTGATAGACAAGGTGAATAAATAAAATATGTAGTATGATCTTGATAAGTACTAGGAACAAAAGCAAAGTAGAAAAAGTACGGAGGCGGGAGATGCAATTTCATGTAGGGCATGCAAGGTGATCTGTGCTTAGAAGGTGACTGTGAGCTCAGAACAGAGTGAGTGAGGAAGCCAAGTGGAAATTTGGGAGAAAGCTGAAGGACAACAGTTCAGAGACTGATGTGTTCATGGAACTGCAAGGAGGTGGCCACAGTGTCCAGAGTGTCATGAGTGATGGGAAGCGAGTAGGAGGGAAGGTCAGAGGTACCGAGTTCCATGACTGTAGATGAAGACAGTAACAACCACGCTTGGGCTTGAAGGACGTTTTATTCTGAGCGAGTTGGAAATGATTGCGAATTGAATCATGCCCCCCACAAAAGGCATGTTCAGATCCCAACACCTGGTCTTGTGGTATTGATCCATTTGTAAGTAGGACCTTTGAAGATCTATTAGTTACGGAGTGCCCAGACAGAATGAGGGTGGGCCTTAATCCAACATGGCTGAAGTCCTTATAATCGAAGGAAACTGGACACAGAAAGAGAGAAGCCACAGGGAGCAGTCAGCAGCTGGAAATTAATGGAACCCCAAAGAGAAAGAAGTTGCTGCCATGTGCGTTGCCATGTGAGGGAAAAGCCAAGGATGCCGGCCAGCCAGAAGAGACCTCTCCCAGGATGAAATGAGCCTTTTAGCCTCTGAAACTGTGAGCCAATGAATGCCTGTAGTTCAGCCAACCCATTGCATGGCATTTGCTGTAGCAGCTGAGAAGTTGAAGCAGAAGCCAAATTCTTGAGCAGGAAAGAAACACAATCCTGTATTTTAGCTGGATCACTCTGGCTGCTGGGTTGAGAATTTGTGGAGGGAGAGTAAGGGCAGAAATAAGTATTATATTGATAGGTATTTGTTTACACCTTTATTGCTTGCCTATGTGCCAGCATTGTACTAGGTTCTAAGGATAAAATGGGGAGCTAAACCAACTCTGCAAGTAAAATCATTACCTATGCCCCCTACATGGGACATGATATCCAGGGGTAAAAGTCTCCCTGGCAACGTGGGATATGACTCCCAGGGATGAGCCTGGCACTGGTACCATGGAATCAGCAATGTCTTCCTGACCAAATGGGGGCAAAGAATTGTAGCAAAGTAAGGTATCAGTGGCTGAGAGTTCAAATAGAGTCAGAGGTTATTCTGGAGATTATTCTTGTGCAAGTTTCAGCTAGATATTGGTATTTACCATGCTTTGCTAAACCCCAACCGAAACTATTTCTGCTAACCCTAAAAAACACCTAGGGCTTTATCTGAGAGTCTACAAATGTTCCGTGCACTATAATTACTTTAGAAACCTTCAACCTCCAGATTGGTTCCTAGGCCTGATAAGTCCTAAAACCCAGAGGGGCCAGCCTCTCCAGAACATCCGCAAGTTCCATCTCCCATCCCATGTTATTGACAGCCTTTTCCAACATGAAAAAGTTAGAATGGGCATAGCCCAAATACCCCTAAAGAATGAGAGAAAGACCAAAGGAGAAGGTGGAGTTGTAGCAGTGATGACAGGATTTAATAAATGACTGTGACTACTGAATCATTATACTGATTTTTCTTTTAGTTTCCAGTGTCTTGGAGCAGCTAAAATTGTAGAACCATAACCCATAACAAACTCTGAAATCTGTTCTATAACTAATTGTTGCAGTGTGCTTTGAAATTTATTGCTTTTTGGTACATATGTTATTTTACACAACAACAAAAAAGGGGGGGTAGGGAGCAAAATCTCTTCCCTCTGGTAGAACAGGGTGATGACAGCTACGCCCCCACTACCACCTTGTGAGCTCTTACCCAATGCCTGGCTCGGCATTGAGCATTCTGTGTCTCTTATTGCATTTATTCCTTTCAACCCCATGATAGTGCCATTTTACAGATAAAGAAACTTGGGCACAGAGAAGTTAGGCAACAAATCCAGGTCACACAACTAGTAAATAGCCAACGAGGATCCATACCCAAGACTGTACCATTTCAAAGCTGGTGATCCCAGTCACTATGTCATTGTTGTAAACCTTTTCCTTATAATGGACTTTGAAGGTCCTCTAAGATGGCATGAGAAGTGTGCTGAAATCTCTCAGGCTGGGCCACCAGTTCCCCTGTCCTTGGGACCTGCCCTCCCTCTGTGTCTGAATAGAAGGCCTCGGCTCTGTTCCAGGGAGCAAGGCCTGAGTCGAGAGCGGACTGAGTCCCAGTCCTGAACTGGGTGTCACTTGAGCTATTTGCACCCAGATTTACTTGCTACAGAATAAAGTCTGGGAGGCCATCTCTAAATCTCTCTCCAGTTCTAAAACTGATCATAATCATTGCCTTGCTCTTCAAATTCAACATTCATTGCTTTAATACATATACCTTGGGCATCTACTCTGTATCTGGGAATTGTGAGAGAGGCAGAATGCAAGCAAAGTTCCTGCTTTCCGACGTGCACAAGACTTGTGATCTTATTTGGTCTATATAGTAGCCCAGTGATGTGGGCAGTGTAAAGCCACAGTACAAACTAAAACTAAAACTAAGAAAATGCAACAACAAACTCACCATATCTTTGCATAGTGTTTTTCATTAATTATTACCTCTCCATCTATTTTCTCTTCTGACACTCCCAGCAGCTCTATGAGGTCGACAAGGTGAGAAAATGACCCCTATACATCAAGGGGGAACTGTGGCCCAGACAGCAGCTATGTGACTTCTCCTGAGAGCCGCCCATACTGTGTAGAGGAGACACTCTATTTATTGACCCCCCAAATCCTCAACCAATCCAATGCAGTCCCTAGAACATTCCAATACTCGGCTACCGCCTATGTAGAACCGCTGCTTCTTTCCGAAAGGATGAAATAAATCCCTAACCCATCGGCAGAGGCTTTGCTGAACTGGCTCCCGGAATTCCCACTTGATTATGGCCATCAACACAGACAACCAATAACTCTTCGGAGAGCACATTTTATTTACCAGTCACACCACCCCCTTCCGCATCCTCCGCAGACCCCTCCTGACCCATTTATAGCCCCCTCTTGTCTTCTTCTCCTAATAACCCTGGGGGGACTTATCCCAGACCTCCCTGTTATGGCCCCGAGATTTGTCCTCATTTCCGGGACCCCTAGGGCCCCCACAGCTCAGCCCTGGGAATAAAGTCCGGGGCCACTTATTCTCACACACACCAGACTCAGCAAAAGTAAGGACGTAACTGGGCATTGTAGGCTTCTGGTGGGGCTTTAGCTGATGCTAGGGTAAGTGCTTCCTGGGGGAGTTAATGGTCCCGGATAGTAAACCGAGCAGAGATCCAGCTCTGGAAAAGGCCCGATCCGGGAGGAGCCTCAGAATCAGGAGGTTGCTTTCAGGTTCCGGGCTCTGCCGCTAGCTAGTGGGGCGGCCTCGGGCCTGCTTTCTTCCATCCATCATGAAGGGTTTGATCAGAGGTGATCCGTGAGGTCCCTCCTAGCCCTGAAACGCAGCCGTTCTGGAAAAGGCAGACAAGAAATCCACACCAAGGTCTGCCTTAGTACCATGACCGCTGTTTTGAGGCGTATGAGGCTGGCTGCTGTCTTTTTATCCTCAGGCCTCCTGCCTTAGAAAAGGAAAGGGAAGAGAAAGCCATGGAAGGGGAGGAGAGAGAAAGGAGGGAGGAGAATTAGCAGAAAAACACAGCGACACACTGACGAGCCTGGACTCTGAGGCCAGGCACCCGAGGTTCCATTTTCTAGCTGTGTGGCCTCGAGCAAGTTACCTAACGTCTGGGAGACACGGCATCTCCGTCTCACGGTTGGCCCCATCTCATAGGGCTGCCATGAGGATCCAAAGGTGTAGAACCTCGGCCCTTAACACACCGTCCAGTGCCGAGAAAGCCCTCCGCTCCGTAACAATTCTTTCCAGTGTGCTGATGCTTGCTCTGCGAAGCAGGAGGAGGAAAGATCGAGAAGGAAAGGGGACAATGGAAGGAAAGAGAGAAGAAAACTGAAGGAAAAGGGACCAAAGGAGTGGGAGAGAAAGATGGGAAAGATTCGAGAGCGGCTTCGGAATCATTTCCTCTTGCCGGAAGGGAAATGATCTGAGTGGGCCCCCAAACACACCGGACCCATGTCCCTCTGTCACCTTCCTCTCGGCCCCCTCCAGGCCCCGTGGTTCTCCCCGGGCGAGGCCTTTCTTCCCGGCGGGGCGCGTTCCTGCAGACTGCCCGGACCAGGCCCCCAGTCCAGCCTCCCTCCCATGGGCCCCCGCACCCCACGAACCCCTTTGAGATGGTTTCCTTCCTCCTTCTGGGTCACAGGGTGGGGGTGAGCTGTCAATTGAAGAAGAAGGTTTTTGTTTTTATTTTGGGGGTGGGGACAGGGGAGGCTTTAGGGGGTGTGGAGTCCCCCACGTGGGGCTAACCCTGCCCGGGGCAACTGTTTGTGATTCACAGCTGAAGCCACTCTGACCTGGATGAAAATTCCCCTCCTTGCTAGGGTTTCACAGAAACTCACCAGCCTTGTTGTTTTCTTGGGTGTTTTTTGTTTTTCGTTTTGCTTTGTGTGCACTTACGTGTCTACATTTTACAAGCTATTGCCTACCTTTATTCCCCAAGGCAGTGGAAAATGCTGGACTCACAAAAGTAAGTTATGGCCAGTGAGAGAATAAATAGAGAGGCGACCCCAGTGTGTTCACCCCTCACAGCCTCGCCTTCCACTTCCGTCCTTCCTGGGCCCTCCCACACCCACAGGCGAGCATGTTATAATACCGACAAGATGGTTACAGTGGCTAAGAACATTTTAAGAGGATATGTGTTTGTTTGTTTTTTTTTTTGAAAAAAAGTTTTGAAAGAAATGCCAAAACCAGGATTTCAAAAAGTACCGTATGCTTTAAATGCTTGCATTTAACAAATTAATGCTTTGACACACATAAAAATGTGTTCACGTCCATCCCTTCCGAGTTGATGTCAGAAGGAGGAAAGATGGAGACAGAGAGGAGAGGATGGAAAGAAAGGGAGAAGAAAAACGAAGGAAGACAGGGCAGGTGGGAAACACAGACGAGCCGGCTTGAGGGCAGCATCTGAAACAATTTTATTTTTGGAAAACTGAGGCCAGGCCTGTTGGCCCCCCTCCTGCCCCATGGCTCGCCCTGTGTGGCTGTATTTACTAGGGCGACGCTGCTTCGTATTCGTAGTGGGTCTCTGTGCTGGCGGAGGCACGAGGATGAGCTGCTTGTGGATGCCAGGAGGTCAAAGAAGGGGGGTCGGGGGCACCTGGCAGCTACCTGCTCAGGTCCCCGGGCCTGGCTGTCCCAATCCCCAGCCCAGGCACGGAGCAGGGTGGGCTGTGGACTTGTGTTTCATGCATTTTTAAAACCACTTTTGAAGAAGCAAATGTATCACATTTTTTCCACTTCAGGGAAACAGCCTGTGAGAAAAGGCGAGGTGGGGAAATGCAGAGCCCAGAGGGGGTGGCCCCTGGCTTTTGTCCAAACAGAGCCAGGGCTCCACTGGCTGTGGTGCTTTGAAAGCGAATCTGCATGGGACTCCTTGGGCTGTTCTCAAAAAAGGGGACTCAGGTGCCTGCCCTCGGGCGCTCTGTCTGTCCCTGTGTCTCTGATGCCCTGTTTTTTCCTGGGCAGTCACAGCCACCAGGTAAACAGCAACGTTGGCTTCTCCCTTCCCTGAATGGGGTCAACCCCCCGTGGAATCCCACTAGCAAACCAGACCATTAGAATGAAAACTGAGCAGACCCCGAACTGCCGAGGCATGGCTGGTACCTAAATGGAAGTGTCACCTACCCACAAAGCGGGCAGGAAATCTTTCATATATATATTTTAAACTGCCATACGAGAGCACGAAATCCCTACCTGTGGACACAGTAAGGGGGGAAATTCCTTCTAGGAACTCTCCCTTATCTCTTTCATTTTTATTCTGCAGTGACACATCCCTCTTGGGAGAATCCTGCCCTGGATTATCATTAGTCTTTTGCAGACAGTGGGGTATTAAAATCTCACAAATTCATTGTGCCTTTCAAGTTGCCCCTCCACGAGGTGTGAACTAATGAAGCGGCCCCGGGTAAGCAGGCGAACGAATGAAGTAGCCCTGGAGAAGCAGCCGCAGACACCTGTGGCCTCTCAGCAGAGGCCTGTCCAGGCTCCAGAGAAACCCTCCTGCAGGCTTGGCTACCTCTCCAGTGCTCAGCATACTCCTCCTGCTTGAGTTTTTATTCGGAGCTTCTTGCACTACAAGAATATGTGCATAGTTAAGTATGCTGTGAAAGGAAACAGGAATGCACACGCAGGGAGGGTAATATTTGCTTTGCTCTATCAGAAAATATTTGCTTTTCTTTTTTTTCCTCAAAATTTTCTCAATATTACCATTGCATCATCTTAGCCATAAAATTATTTTCAAGATGGTATTAGAATGTGGGGGCACAGGTGGCTCAGTGGTAGAAAACATGCATTCCACGTGGGAGACCCGGGTTCGATTCCCGGACCCTGAACCACGTCCCCACTGCAAAAATGGTATGAGAATGTATAACAATGTTAATCCTTTACAGCCATACCTGATTTCCACTTTACAAAGCGCTCCATGCTATTATCTCATTTATGTCTCATGACAAACCCTCAAGATAGTGATTGTCGTTCCCATTTGACAGATGATGAAACTGAGATTCTGGGAGGCAGAGTGACTTCCTCAAGGGAACGCAGGTCAAAAGTACTATCGTATTATGAAATTCAATCCCACGTCTTCCGACTCCCAGTCCAGGGCCGGTTCAGTTGGCCATGTTGCCTTGACACAAAAAGCACTGTTGGATGAATGGCATGTCGGCCCCCTTTACACAGTAGGATTAGTGATCACGCTGGTCAGTACCTCCAAGTATAGTCGTTCAGGTTGAGCACTGCACAAAGACACTGAGCCTGGAATTTTCCCAGGCTCCCTCACAGTGCAGGCCCAGGAGCAGGGGCCTGGAGGAAGGAGAATTTGACTTGCCTGGGCCTACTGGCCAGGAGGTCTCCTTCCCCTAATCACACAAAGGCATCGGAGCAGCACACAGAAGCCCAGCTAAGAGGGGTCAGAGCTCTTTGACAAGGGTGGAAGAAGGGTCAGAGAGAAAGGACCAGCCTTTCTCTCTGGTCCTGAGCTGAGACCAGCCCTTGCAGTGAGGGAAACAAATCTGCAAGTTGTAGGGGACCCCCCCCCACCACCACAAGTCACCCGATCTGCCTGCTGAGTGCATGTGTGGGACTGGCCAGGAGGAAGGGGGGTGCCTGGGGAGACCTGGGTTCTAGTCCCTGTTCCGCCACTGACGCCTTCCATTTTTTTTTGTTTTTAATTTTATTCTTCAGTCTACAAAATGTTTTCCCATAAGCAATCTCAGCGGATGCTCACAAATCCCCCTGGTGTTCAGACCCCACCCCCGGTTCTGCCCTGATCCTCAGAGAGGCTGAGGGACTTGCCTGGGCCACACAGCAGCTTCTCTGTCCCTAGGACTAGGGCCCTTTCACCTCCTCGAGTCACCGCTCTCGAGCTGCGGCGATTCGGGCAGGTCCTGTGTCCCCTCTCGATTTGGTTTCTCATTTGAAAAAGGAGGGGGTTGGTGCAAGAACCAAGTCAGGTTCTTGATCTTGCTGTGACAAAAACATGTTTTCTTTCCACTGACTTTTCCGTGTTGCGCGATTCTTTAGCCTGGCAGTGTTGCTCCTCTTGCCACATCTTGGCAGCAGCAGAGCCGAGGCCACCTGTCCCTCAGAGCGTGGGTGGGGGAAGGTGTCCTCGGAGGGCTCAGAGGGGGCGTTGTGGACAGGGATGGTGGGGGAAGGGAATGTCTGCATGGCAGCTGACAAGAGCCCTCTAGTCATTTTCTTTTTTGTTAAGGACACCTGGTTGTTCAGCCTTCTTGTCAGCACCGTGACACAGACTTTCTCTCCCCTACCCCTACTCCGAAGTTGTGCTGGCCTCCTCGGGAGCCTAGCCAGAAGGAAGCAGAAAGCAAAATTCATATTGTTCTCAGGAAATAGTTAAAATGAGCCATGTCCGCCAAAAGGGTCTGTTGGGATGTGGGACTGGAGACAAGACTGAGAGGAGACATTTTCATTTCAGCTCACTCCTGCCCCAGTTTTAACCATCCACTAAGCCAGGTCAGTCAGTGGCTGTGTTGAAGCAGCCCCTCCCCACCATGAGTCTGGCCCCTGAATCCTACAGTGCTGAGCTCTGCACATGCAAACAGGAGTTGGGCCCGGGTCTCGGGGAGCCCCCAGGGTTTCAGGAAAGGCAGATGTAACACACATCCTTTCCTGGGGCTCTATCAATCCATGGCCCAGTATGAATTTCTCTTGCCACTGCCGGAGCAAAGGCGAGAGCTGCCCCCAGAACCAAAACTCCAGCCTCACCTCCCTCTCCACTTTCTCCTTGTCCTTCACTGATGCCCTGTGGTGGGGCAGCCCCATCTGTTCATTTATTCAACAAATGCTTCCTGCCCATCCCGGCACAGTTCTCGGTGGTGATGCAGCAGATACTGCAGCCAACGGGCAAACAGGGGCTTTCTGCCCTTTGATGGGCTGAGTTGGCTGCTCCTTGCAGATGCCGCCTTTCATTTTCAAATGACACCCCTGAGAACCATCATAGCGACCCCCCAGGAGCAGAAAAGACCCCGGGTGCCTCCAAGCTGTAATTGAATCGGAGGGACCCCACGCGTTGGTGTGTTCGGAGGGGTGCGACACGTCTCGCTGCCCCTCTCAGGGGTGCATCTGGAGCCGCAAACTTGCGGAGAGGTCTGGAGTTGGCTTTGATTGCTAGTTCTCTAAACACCAGCCCTCGGTGTTCTGCCAACTTGAGGTTTGCACACGTCAAGGCTGGCGGGGGAGCTGCAGGGAAAGAGCCTCCCGTTGGCCAGCTGAGGGGCTCGGGCAGCGCCCCGGTTTCTCTGTCTCCTCACCTGAAGAGGGAACACTGCCCCACTTGGTCTTACCTCGGAGGGTTGAGCGTCCGGTGAATGTCTGACAGCTTTTCTTACAGTGAAAAGTGTTCTGCTAGATATAGGCCTCCCCTGGGAAGTGGGGTGGGGGGTGGCGGGCAGGCTAGCCCAGCACCTGCCCTGCACGCCTCCCCTCCCCGTGCCCAGCGCTCTTGGCCGCGCCCTCAGTCCCCAGGCCCCAGCCAGCTGCTCTTTTCACAATGGCAAAGGTCGCGGCCTCAGTGGAGGACGCGGCAATTAGAACCTCTGGCCAGAGGGCTGCAGCTGTCGCCTCATCCTCCAGATAAGGGGACCGTGGCAGGCAGGACCTCGATCCTGCTCTGTGCTCGCTGAGGGCCGGGACCGTCCGGGCAGCCCTGGGGCCAAGCCATGCCCCCCATTCCCCACCCTCCACCCCCCCATGCCCCACCCCCATTCCCCCACCCCCATTCCCCCACCCCCCCACCTCCCGCCGCAGGGGTGGGTAAGACAGGTGGAGGAACCGGCAGTGCGCACAGGTGGTGTCTGTTCACCAGGTGGAAGTAAAGAAATTAACCTCTAAAAGACCAAGTCCATCCCATAAAATAAGAACAAAACAAAGGGGCGGTAACTGACCGCTGTCCAGCCCAGAGCACAAGGACTATAGCTTCAGCCCCCACCCCACCCCCGAGCTGGGTCTGGCCTCCAGGTCCCACTTATCATCCTAAACCCTGGTTCCAGATCTCACACCCCCAGCCTGGCTGGCATTCAGGCAGAAGCAGAACCAAATGCCCTTCTTCCCGGGCATCCCTTCAGCTCCCAGCCCCGGCCTGGGGCGAACCCGGGGGCAGCACACACACGGTCCCGTGGTGGCCGCGCTGCTGGACACTTGTCGTGGGAGCTCTGGGCAGCCCCTGCTGGGGAGCCCACTTCCCGCCCACCACTAGCCCTGCTGCCAGCCTGATGGGCAAATGACTCCTCACGTCCCTCAGGAAGTGGCCACGGTGTCCTGGGTGGGGGGAGGGGAGCCCCCAGTTCCGAGCTGGGGAGCGCGGCTGCCATGAGCTGTGCAAACGTCAAATGCTTTGGTGGTTGCCGTGGCCCTCCCTGGGCACGCGTCCGGGGCAGGGGTGGCAGCAGGCGGCAGGGGCCTCTCCCTGCGAGCTGGGTGACTTGGACAGGAACCTGGTTTCCCTGAGCTCTGCCTCCGGGTCCGCAAAGTGGAGAGAACGTGACCCGCCCCCTGAGCAGCTGTCAGGATCAGGTGAGGAGGAGACCTATAACCAGCGCTGGGCACACGGAGATGGGAATAAATGCCAGCTTCCTGGTGGGAAAGCCTAGCATGAGATTTAAAAGGGTGTAAGGACATTCGGAGTTCGTGGAAAAGCAGGGCAGAGGGAAGGGCGGCTACTTTTAGGGCCCAGGCCCCGAATCCCTGAGTGGACACCCAACGTTCTCCAACTGCACACTATAATTCATCTGCTGAATGTACTGGAACATTGGTTAGCACCTCTGTGGCACAGCGTTTGGGTTATCAGGTCACATTAGACATCCCTCAAATGGCCTATACTGAGAGCCAAACAGGCACTCACCCCAGGCCTTTCCCCCCCTACACCCCGGCTTTTAGCTGCACAACCACCCTTGAGGCAAACTCAGGGTCTGTCCTAAAGGGCTGTAGTAGCTTGTGCAGGACAAGCCACCCCCACCTCCTCCTTCCCAGCTCAAGAGAAGGGACACAGGCCCTTTGGATGCATGTTCAGGGGGATTCCTCAGGACCGCTCAGCCTCCACGGTGCTTGGAGATCTGAGGCCGGGCTTCCCGAGGGCTGTTGCTTCTATTCCCCTGCTGTCAGGTCAGGGCCTCACGCTTTTAAAGGTCAGCACCTCGCTCTTGCCAACAGGGGCTTGGCTTCTGGAAAGGGCAAGGGGTGGGAAAGGGATGTGAGCAGAAGGGGAAAGGAAGGGAACACCAACGCATGGCTGGGAAATGTTTGGGGAGACCCTGCTCAGAGAGGAGGTTCCCTCCGCTCAACCCCACCTGCTTGGACGTCCCCCAAGCAGTGTAAGTCGTCTTCACTTACATCCCCCAAGCAGTGTAAGTGGTCTTCAGTGGGGAGGACAGGGTGGGAGAGGTCTCGCCTTCTTTCTTTATCATCAGCACTTTCAGGAGCTCAACATTTTGTGAGCACTGAGAAGAATTTATGAGCCTGGAGGCTTCAGGTTTTGAAAGGTGATACAGAGAGGGAGAGAAAAGGAGAAGTGATCTTGACCTCTTCATTCCAGAGTGGTGGTGGGAGGTGCTGTCCCCAGTGGGGCCAGGAGTGAGGCTGAAACCATTTGTGGCTCACAATCATCATGAGGTCTTTCCCTAGGGCTCAGAGAAGGCCTCTCATTCCTACTCGCACAGTTCAGGGCCACTTTGTAAGCATTGTCCAGAGGGCATCAGGTCCCAGGAGGTGTTGGTTGAGAGGCAGGGAAGGAAAGGGGGATGCTTGAGCAAGAGTTACCCCCAGCGGCCATGCTGCTGCAAAAGACCCCACGTCAACTTCGACAGAGACCTGGGGTCCTTCTTGGCACCCACATTGGATCCCATCCCTGTGTGCCCTGTGCCCCAGTGTGACCCCTGCAAATAAGGGCTAAACAGGAATTCCTACCGAGTCTCACAGGACTGAGTGGAGTGATGCATACAATCCTTATGATCCCATCACTTTTCCCGGAAAAAGTTGGTCCTCTAAGACGGTGTGAGAAGTTGGGACAGTGGTGCCATTTGCAGCATGGCTCCGCCTAGAGGGTATTGTGCCAATCAAGACAAGAACTATTTCTTAAAGCCCTTGTGTTCAACACTGTATTGCCCCATGAAGTCACTGCATCTCTCCTCAAGAATCTTACGATTTAGACACATTTCACCCAAGTTGATCAGAGCAATGATTCTGAACTTTTCTTTCAACTCCCCCCCCACCTTTATGGGTGACACCAATGTGTGTGTTTCTATGTGCTTGCCAAAATCCCACCCTCACGCTACCCCAAACTCTCTCCCCCTCATCAAGAAAGCTATCAGAAAGCAAATGAGTGAGAATGATTTTAATATACGTATAGTTTGGCTCCACTTAAAGATATTTTATAAAAGTAAATTGTTTCCAAGCTTTAGTATTTTAACTGTCTTAAACAACAATTTTCTTGTAATACCTGCTAATGGATAATGATTGAGAGCCAATATACCAGGAACTTAGTGTGAGGCAATACTATAATTGTGCTCTGTCAGCCTTATTGTTGAGTTAAATACTCAAATAAATCTGGTTATATTTTAAGACAAGGTGTAGGCTAGATTTTTTTCACATCCCAAAAATGCACAATAAAAGCCAAAAAGGTGTAAACAATCATAAATTAAATGAATTACTCATAACCAAATAATTTCACAAGAAAAATTATAAAAATACTTTTGAATCTTTCTATAGCAAAATCACTATATTTTATGTGTAATGCATGAGCAACTTAGTATTTTTGATGCGATGCAGAATGGGTCCATGAGTTAAAAGGTTTAAAAAGAAAAGTTCCTGCTTAAAATCTCCCAAAATAACTCCTCCATTTTCTTTAAAATCACCTGAGAAGGATATTCCACAGTTGCCCTCGAGTACATACTTTAGAGTCTACAATTTCAGGTATAAAAAGTTCCTTTGCTTTTCCTTTGGAAATAATTCATTAAACTATGAAGGTTTAGAGCTGGAAGGGACCTTGAGTTGGCTCATTGGCTGCTCGGGCAGGAAGGAGCCACTGAGGTGTCCAATCCCAAACTTCCTTCTTGGTGAACATGAGGGAATGCTCTGGAAGGTACAGTAGCATGGCTGCGACGCTTTTCCTTTGTGTATTAGAGACGCGCGTGTGGGCATATCTCAATTCTTTTTCCAGCAAAATTCACTCCTGTTCTCTTTCTTTTGTATCCCCCATTTTCATGACTTCAGTGAGGTGTCTCTAGTTCTCTTTTTGGCACTAGGAAAAGTTCTGAACCAAGCACCAAATGCTCAGGGTAGCGAGTGAAAAAACTGGTTCTTCGACTCTGAGGCAGAATTGGGTTTTAATTGTAGGGCTACCTCGACAGATCATCTTTAACTTGTAGGTCTACTATCTTTTCACCTCCGTATCATTTCTGCCTGTGTGGTTGCTTGGTCTATTCGTTTACTTCTTTGTTGGGGCTGGGGGCATAAGACCATATGCGTTGGCCATCAGATGAGTGAAGTGATCCATCGGTGCTTGTTTTGGGGTTCTGAGTGCAAGCTCAGCCTTGTGGACATTCTGGCACGAGGCATGGGAGACAAATGAGAAGTAGATGATGATGTGGCTCCACAGCTGGGAAGCTCACACCCAGATGTGAAAGGTATGTCTCAGTGTCGCGAGGCAATAAAGAATGTGGGTGATGCTAAACTGGTTGGGTGCCAGTGAAGAACTGGCCATCAGTGGAGGAGTTCAGTGTGCCTGGAGGGGCCAGGGAGGACCTTGTGGAAAGGTGCCCTTGATCAATTGACATGCAGAATGTAGATTCGTGGAAGGGAGGAGGGATTCCAGGTGAGGGATCAGCAGCATTGCAGGTATGGAAAGGGCAGGTATTAGGGAGGCCCCAAGGAGGGGCTGGCTGGGGAAAGGCACACTGGGAAAGGGACAGGGTGGAAAGTGGGGTGGCCAGAATATGAGGCCCTGAAAGCCACATAGGGGTGATGATTGTGGGTTGTGATGTGATGTATAAACAAACATGAGCTCCTGGAGGCTGGGAGCTGTGGGAGGTCTGGGTCTCATCGGGTTGCAGAGTGCTCTGACCAAGGCAGACGTGTCGTGTCATCACCAGCATCTTATGGCCACAGAATCGTGGTGATGGAAACTCGGTTGGGGTCCATGGGGGGCCTTGAGCTAACCCAGACTGACCTCCCTTTCTTTGATTTCTGTTTGGTTTAGTTTTTGTTTCCAGTTAACCCCACACCACACCACCCCCATTTTCGAAGTAGTGCACATTTAATTTAGGAAATTCCGAAAGCGCAGAAAAGAAGAAACAAAGTCTGATCATCACCCACCTTTCCAGATTAATCACTGTTCCCAGTATTATTTCTTTATTTTTGTGCACTAGTTTCTTTACATGGTTGGGATTAAACAGTATGAATAACCCGACTGCCCATTAGCCAAATAGGTTTAAATACTTTTAGTGACCCAGTGGTTTAAGCCCTTTTAGTGACTTGGAGCTCAATTTTTGAGCAGACTATGCTTTGTTAAAGCATAAAAAAAACGTTTTTCTGTTTACGAAGTAATACGTACTCTCCTAGAAAATATGCAATATTAAAAATGTAAAGGTTTAAGTTGCTCATAACCCTATTGTCCAGAAACGACCATTGTAGATATTTTCAGGGTTTTTCCTTCCCGTGTTCTTCCAAAATAATGTACATTTTAAAAACAAAATTGAAATCACACTGTATACAATTTCGATCTTGCTTTCTTCATTTTACCATGTAATTGGAGTTTCCATTTTCTGACAGTCATGAATATTATGTTAGCCTCGCTTTATTGAGTACTTACCATGAACCAGGCCATTCAAAGCATTTTACCTATATTAACTCATTTACTCCTTTGAAATAGGTAATGTTACCACCCCCATCTCACAGAGGTAACGGGCTGAGAAAGGGATTTAAAGTCAGACTTTCGACCCCAAAGCCTGCTCTCCTATCCACTAGACTGCCTCTCCACTCTGTTCTTAGTGAGGTTTCCTTCTACTGCTCTGAATTCTGCTCTTGGTCCTTATTCATTCCTGGGAACCGTGCCCCCAACACACCCCCCCTATATAGGCAAGTCTAATCTATTTTCCATGAGACAGTCTTTCAAAGATTGAACACATCTTTGAGGTCCCCGAACCTTGCTTTCCGGACTTAACATCCTTACGTCTTTGGCCGTCTTTTGTGGCTCAAAGGTTCTTCCCTAGGCTGGCACTCGGGAAGCTCTGGTTCCTCTCTGACCCTTTAACTGGATGGCTAGAAACAAATGCATGGCTGTGGTGTCACCTGCCCAAGGAAGGTTGGAACCAGGCTCTCCACCTGTGTGTGAGAAACCAGACACCTGTCAGAGCAGGGGGAGGGGCACTGGCATTTATGTAGAGCCCCTGAGCTGCCATAAAGTGCGTGCAATTTCTCTAAACCCCTCAGGCCCCCACAGCTCTGTGACTTGGCTTGTCGCAGCAGAGCACAGCTCCAAAGAAGAGGAGTTAGGAGTTGGTAGGGGCCTCAACCGGGCTGGGATGAGAACTTCATGACATCTTGGTAGACACCAAAATGGCAGCATCTGGCCTGCCTGGGTCACTGGGGCATGAGGAAGGCACAGAGACGTAGCTGCTCCAGCAGCAAAAGAGCTCCCCAGGCGGCTTCCAAATTCTGTCCCAAGATATCCTAAGAAGTCACCAGAAGTCAGGAGAGTCCGTGTCTACAAGAGTCTGAGCAGGTCGTGAGGGGTCAGTGAGGAAGGAATCTTCTGGAGGCCCAAAACCTTGGTTGGTGGTTGATTGCCCAGAACCTCCAGGAGAGGTCCTCTCCCGTCCCTGGACTGGTTTGGGGTAAAGAAAGGGCAGCATTGTTTGCCTTTCATCTGGCACAGATGACCTGAAGTTGGCGTCAGGCAGGCTCCACTTAAGATTGCCACAGCTTTGGACTTTGTCCATAATGCCATCCTCCCTTTTGATGTCCCTCGCTCAACCACTCCTATTTTCTCTCTGGGCCTGATGGAGGAGCTAGGATTGTGGTGGATGGAAGCTAAATGTGTTACTCCTCTCAGAGTAACTTCCAGAGAACTCTTAGAGACCAAAATGCTTCAAGGTAAAGACATTTGCAGCCGAGGAACTTCTTGCTGCCCTACAAGTTACAACAGCATGGCCAACAGTCTCCTTCCCATATGCAATAAGAGCAATTCATTCAAACCTGGCGCTGTGTCCTCTACATCTTTGTGCCTTCATTTCCTCATTTGTGAAAAGGGATAGTACCAGCACATACCATAGGGTTTTGTGAGAATTACATGGAAAGCTCTTAGAATTATGTCTGAAACAGTAGCCTTTGGTATGTGTTGACTATTATTACCACTATGAGGTATTATTTTGGTTATAGAGCAGAGTCATATATTGCGTGCCATTTTATCCTATCGGTGCTGTGAATTAAGTATTTTTGCCCCTATTTGATAGATAAGGAGAGCCGAGAGATTTAGTATCGCTCAGTCAGAGGTGAGTTGAGAGTTCTCTGCCTGGAGAAGGCAGGGTAAAGGATTCTTGCATTTGCTGGGCAGGAGTTTAGGACAGTCCACAATGGACCAGACCTCGGCCAGTTCCTGGGAGGGCACAGGGAAGCATCAGCAGTCTAGTGCTGCTTTAGACTTTATAGTAAAATTCATCACTTCTAACCATCTCCTTGTCTTCCGATGAGATACTGGCCTTCTTTTTAGGGCTACTGTTTCTGTTTCAGACATATACAAAAGCAGAGAAACTAGTCTAAGAAATCCACATTTACTTATGTCACTGTGCATCTCTGAAAGACAGAGGCTCCTTTTTAAAAACATAGCCACAATACCATTATCCCACCTTAAAAATTGACAGTAATTCCTTAACATCATCAAATATATAATCAATGTTCAAATTCCTCCAGCTGCCTTATTTTTAAAAAAATTTTTACTGTTTGTTTGTTTGAATTAGAATCCAACTGGTTTATAGGTTTAAGTTTTGCTTACATCGGTAGCTTCCTTCTCCCACCTCCACCCCACACCTACAACTCTCCTTATTTCCTTGAGACATATTTTGAGGAAGCCTGGTTTGTTCTTTAGAAATTCCCAGAGTCTGGATTTTTCTGATTACATCACCGTGGTGTCAAATATTTGACATGTTCCTCTGTCATCTTTATTTTTCTTTTGTAACTTTTTTGGGGGGGCATGGGCAGGCACTGAGAATCAAACCTAGGTCTCTGGCACCGCAGGTAAGAACTTTGCTGCTGTGCCACCACGGCCCACATTTATAAAAATATTATTTATTTTCAATAAGCTAGTAGTTGGATCTAGAGGTGTGATCAGATTCAGGTTTGACACGCTGGCAAGAAGGCTTCAGGTGGTTTGGTTGTGATTCTCAGAGCTTGTGGTGTCCACTGTCTTCTCTATTGACATTAAAGCCACTACAAGAGCAGTGCCTAGAATCACTATTTTATCAGGGATTAACACTTCTGTCTACAGAGAGAAACTTCCCCTCATAAACGATTTGGTTACCCTAAAAAATACTCAGGGTAAATGCGTGATTTTTTTCCCTTTATGTACAATGATATATTATTTATAGGTGAAATGATGGTTGTGATTTGCTTCAAAATAATCCAAAGGAGAGCTGGGTATGGATGAACAAGAAGAGTTGTGAAGTGATGTCTGTTGATGTTGACAGGTACACAGGGTTCATTATGCTATTCTACTTGCGTGTATGTTTGATATAGTTTAAAACAAAAAAGTTTTTTTAAGTAAAAAATAATCAATTTGGTCCCTTAAGGTCCCCCAAGGGTGACCAATAAGTTTTTATTGGTTGGTTTTGGTGTCAGGATGAATGCAGGGATGTCAACATATTTAAGTGTTTTCATCTATTGCAATGATTTTTTTCTCATTTATGCTTAAGTGGTTCAGTCTTCAGCCAGTGCGAGTGTCTTCAGGTTGGCTCAGCTTAGCTGAAGCTAAGTCAGCTTTGTCTGGGTCCTTCCTCTCTGCTTTCTTGTCTTGTAGACAAGACTACAGTGTCCAGTAGTCTTGGACAGTGTCCTTGTTTTCAGTACACAAAATGTCTTGTTTATGTTCCACATTTCTTACCCAGGGCGGGCTCAGCCATTTTCCAAGGGGGTGGCTGCCTAGTCAATCCTGACCTCTGTTACTCAACAGACATCCCTGAGCTCCAGCTAGACTCTGGCTGGGAGCAGAACTTTCCTCCCCACACACCAAGCCGGTGTGCCTCGTCCCCTCTACCCCCCACCCCCACCCAAACAGGTGGCTCATGCGTTGACGGAGCTGGTGGGCGGGTGGAGGGGAAAGGAGATTACAATCTGACTTTAAAGGCTCAGGCAGTAACTTGCTTGAGGCTGTCCCCCCCCCACCAACTCCACCTCCAGCTCAGAGTCAAGGAGAAGGAAAGCAGAGGGCAGTGAGAATGCTCAGCATCTCTATCTATCTATATTTAGGCAGGTTTATCTTGCAAACAAAATCAGAGAGAAACGTTTAAAGAATGAGGCAGTAGGATACCTCTGATGGCACAGATCAGCTTTGTCTTATCTGCTGTGGTGGGCTGCTGAACGGGGGGGGTGGGGTGCACAGAGCAAACACAGCCCTCCAGAGACAAGTGTAAGAGAAAAGGCCAAGCAGGGCCTCCGGGACGTGAGACATGACCAAGTGGAAGAGGTTGGTTAGCTTCAAAGGGCAGAGCTAGAATCCGTAGGTCAGGTGACCAGAAGGCAGGTGGAAGGTAAAACCGCCCGCAATGAGTGAGGCTGATGTGGAGAGTGGGTTCCCCTCATAGCAAGAGCCCCAGAAATGCCCGAAGCTCTCCGTCAGAATGTTTAGAAAGGTCCTCATTCAATGGCTGGGCATGACCTTTATCTTGCCGAACAGAGTGACTCTTTGGCTCACAGAGAACATGGATTTCTCCACATGAGAACAGCAGGGTAGGAAAGACCCAGGCTCACAGTGATGTATGAGCTCTGTGAACTTGGCCAGGGGTTGTGTAGTTCAAGGGCTGGCGAGCTGAGAACCTGTGACCCTCTGGGTGAGTTCTCTCTCTTCTGTGATCCTGTGACCTGAACCCGCAGATTGGCAAGAAGCAATCATACTTGTCTGTTGTCACAACAACGTCCAGATTGCAGCTGCTTTCCTATGGAAGTGGGGTACAGAAAGGCCGAGAGTGGAGCGGATGGCAGACAGAGGGAGGCTGAAGCTAAGCCTGCTTTGCCTGGTCCCTTCTCCACTGAGTGATGCCTTCCCAGGAGGAGAGAAGAGACAGTGGATGGAGGCCCTGGGGACCGCTGGTCATCTCAGGGATAGAACCATCCAAGGCCTTCACAGCGAGTCTGAATTTGGAATTTCTGCTTTTCAAGGAAGGATCTGAGAATAGAAGCCCCTGCAGGAATAAAGGTGTGTTTGTGTTGCATATGGGTGTGTGTGCATGTGTAAACCTTAGAGACAACAAATGGTGATAGACACTTGAGGAGTTGACATCTGGCATCCTTCGGCCTGACTATAAAATATTTCTGAAGAGCGAAGATGAAGGTCTGCAGGCCAGAGAGGAGGCCGAGAGGGCCTGAGCCAGAGCCAAGGTTTCAAAGCACAGCGTGTGTTCTCTGTGCCCTCGGTGCCAACTGCACAGGGTGTGACAAAGGCACAAAGAAACCCTCTCCAGGAAATGGGTCACTTGAGCACGGGGCTGCCAAGCCAGGCTGGCTCTCAGGACCTCCGAAGGGGCATGAGAAACTGGAGTGGGCACCATCCCGCTCAAGGACATACACACATGTGAAACATCTTCTTGCATATTCCTTCTGTGCCCTTAGCATTCCTACTTCTTAAAAGGGAAGTGTGGTAAATTAAATGCACAAGCTGTGGATTTTCCCATCCTAGCAGGAGCATAATGATGTCCTCCCTAGTCCGCCTGTAAAGCGTGGTTTGGTTGTATTCTTACTGTCCCCTTGAAAAAAAGATCACAATTTTAATTTCATTGCATTTAAATTGGTAAAGATAATTTTGCCAGATCTGTTTTCCCCCGTGGCACAGAGGGTGGAAGAGGATGTACAAACACATCTAGCCATAGGTATAATTCTGTCAACCTGGACTGCTGCCAGAAAACACTTTTACAATTTTATTTTTTTTTTTAATCTTGATTTTTCACTGTGCATTTTTCCCCAGGACATCCTGGAAAATAGTACCTCCAAGAAAATTTTGGTGAATATTTATCTGATGTCAAGATGAGGAAAGATTTTCTAAGCATATGAGCATAATCAGACATTAATTTCAATTTGTATATGTCAAAGGCACCAAAGTAAAAAAAGTGGGAAAATATTTAGACATCCCTGGTATATCATATGCTCTTAGAAATCAATTTTTCTGAAGGCACATCAAAAGAAAAATAAGCGAAGGTCATTGTCAAGCAATTCATAAACCAGAAAATACACATGGCGAGGAAAACATAGGCTAAAAGTGTTCAATATCACTAATAGTCAAGGAAATGCAAAATTTTAAATTAAACTATATTTTTGGCCTAGCAGGTAGGTTAAGTTTTCGTTGCGTGTGTGTGTGTGTGTGTGTGTGTTTTAATGATAACACCTAGCATTGGTGAGAATGCAATAAATTAGAGTCAAAAACTAGTATATGTAAATTACCATCATCTTTCTGGAAAGTTAATTTGGATCTAAATTTAAAGAGTCTCAAGATATTTATTCTCTTTGACTATGCATTTCTACATCTTGTAATTTAATCTCAAGAAATAATCAGAGGGATGAAAATATGTTCAAGGATGTTTACTGCAGCAGTATTTGTAATACTAAAAAATCAACAACTTATATTTCTAACAATAAGGCGGTGGCTAAATTAATTATTATATATACTAATGTTTCAAAATAGTAAAAGAATAGGTAGTCATAAGTAAAAAACAATGAACTCTAGAGAGATGATCCCAATTTTGAAAAAACAAACTGCAATAGAATAAACATTGGAAGAAAATATAGCAAAATATTAGCGATTATGTCTGAGTGGAGGGATTGTGGGTAAGTTTTATTTCCTTTTTCACGCTTCTGAATTTTCGAATTTGTGTGATGAGCATTTTTATTATGGTCATCAGAAGAGAGCTAACATAGAAAAGAAAAAATATTTCTCTAGGTTTCAACTGAGAAATAAAATTTGTCCTGTTAATCCGATATTCTAAAATCTTAATAGATAAAATAAGTAGATTGTATTTTTAATTTTTCTTTATTTTTGCCCTTCTTATTTCTTGTTTAATTGTCTGTCTCTTCCCTGAGACTGTAAACCCCATGAGGGCAGGAACATCATTTGTGTCCCTCATTCATTCATTCATTCATTTCCTCATTTAACAAATATTCATTGAGCATCTAGTCGGTGCAAGATAAAGCAGCCAACAAGATGGTAAAAGTCCCTGCTCTTATGACCTTTATAATCTAGTGAAGGGGCACAGACATAAACAAATTCACAATAACATGTAATATAGTGGGTTGTGATAAGAGTTATGGAGAAAAATGAAGCAGGGTAAGTGGCATAAGTGGAAGTGAAGAGGTGGGGGTGCGGTAATTTTCAATGGGTGGGGGGAGTGAGACAAGGCCTCTCTGATATGGGGACACCTAAGCAGACATGTGAGGGAAGAGAGGGAGCGAAGCAAGTGGCTGTCCGGGGGAAAGAATATTCCAGGCAAAAGGAAACACAAACGTAAAACCCATTTTTATCGAGCACACCGTGAGGCGCCGAGAGGACACTTCTGAGAAGGAAGGGGCAGGATCCGGGAGGTGGCTCAGAGGCTGTTATCCAGGGAAAGAGGATGCATACTTGGTCCGGCGAGGTGGCAATGGAGGGGGTGGATCCTGGAAATGTTCCCGAGGTCGAGCAACAGGACTGTGACAGATGGGGTGTGAGGCAGGAGAAGGAGAGAAATGATGGCAGCACTGAGGCTTTGGCTTTAGGAACTTGCAGGGTAGAGTTGTAATCTACCGGGGAGAGGAAGGCCCCGGACAGAGCAGGTGTGGGGAGGGGAAATGAGGAGGTGTGCTGAGGACGTGCTAGGCTGAGTCGTCCCTTAGCCACCCCATGGATGCTCCCGTCTGAATTTCAGGGGAGAGCTGGGCTGGTAACGCCAAAAGTGCATTGACTGCACGTGGCCGGTATTTCAAGGCGCTGAGAATGGACGAGAGCCCCAAAGGAATGAGTTTAGGAAGGAAAGAGGTGGATGTTGAGTCTCTCCAGCACATCTGGACGAGATCGGGAATCAGCAGAAGAGACTATCCCTCAGCAACTAGCCCAGGGCTTGCGGGAGACACGGAGTAAACAGTTCTTCAAAAGGAACAAGCAAATAAATTCCAGAGATTTATGGATTATAAAAACCTCAAATCATTTGCCTAAACACTTTCCTTTATCTCTCCTTTTCCATTAGCCCCAATACTTGGGAGGAAAAATTGACTGGTATTATTTTTTAAAATAAAAACAGGTTTGGATAACAAAAAAACACCAGAATTTTGTAAGAAGCTGATTCAATGTTTCTGAAGATGTTACTAAGCATGGAAGTGTAACAAATCAACAATATCCATTTAAGTGTCCTGGGAAGTGATCCAAGGCAGGAGGGCTGGCAGACACCTAATTCGTTCTCTGGAAAATCCCCTTGATTCAATGTTTCCCTGGGTTTTACAAGTGAGAATCAAATGGGTCTCCTGCTTCCATTTGAACCAATTAGCTCCATGGGCCTTGGCTTGGATCTAATGTATTTGGGCTGTTTAAATAGACTCAGTCCCACCAACGTATAAACATAGCTTTTCAAACTTTTTCAAGAAGCTGTATTGCTTGTTTCAAGACCAGAGCCCATCGTTTTGGTTTCCGGAACTGGCGTCTGTGCTTGGGAAGGTAGCACCTTCGGCTGCCTGCAGGGAGAGCGAACCCTCTACTTTTCCATTCCTGTCACAAACACCTGGCAGGTGCGGGACTTCTGTCTGGGGGTGGGGAATCGACTGAGGACAGCCATTCCTTTCAGCTACTGTTGATTTGGAAGGCACGGTTTAGAAGGAAGCAGGGGCCTTCTTTGGTCTCTGTTTCCCTCTCCCGCTGGCGAGGCAGGCTGGGCAGCCAGGTGAGCGCAGCCGGCTCCAGACCTGGAGATGCGGCCCCACTGTAAGCCACTGAGCTCAGTGGACGGCAGAGGCTCTAAAACAATTCCTGCTTGGTTAGCAGGGGGCTGACTTTTAGGAGTCTTTGCATTAAACTGATGGATGGTCTCTCCGTGTCTGGGAGACGTGTTTTGGCTGCGTGTCAAAGCTCCCATCAGAGAGGCCTGTACTCGCAGAGGTCTGAAAAATGGTTTGGATGAAAAAATTGACTTTTGTTCGGTAATAAATTATAATGATGCTTGGTATTTATAGAGCATCCTTCAACCGAGGGAGCTCTAAGTTCTTTATGGATATTAATTCACCTTTCTCACAATAGAGAAAAGATAATTTTGTCAATTCAATATTTTCGTGTCCTTTTTTTTTTTCTTGTGGTGGTGGAGGAGGATAGCTACTACGGGGAAATTTTCTTTTATTAATTTGTAGGCAATAAAGCTTCCTTTCATTTTTTTTCTACTGGAAATCTTTTCTTATTGGACATCACATAAGAAATTAAAAATGAGTAGTGATGCCTAAAATATGTGTGTGTGTGTGTGTGTGCATTTATATATCTGGGTGAGTGTAGTAGCTACATAAATATTTAATTTTTATGGCCTAAGCCTTCTCCCGCAGTTTTCATGAGCTAGGATTTATTAGCTCCTGAACAGCAGGACTATTATTATTTGCTTTTGTATCTAAATGATTTAAAAGTCAATTATGAGTTGGCTAAGGGGATTGGAGAACAGTGGCATGTAATATGGCTCGTGCAATTTCAATTTGTTACTGAATCTCTGGAATGAGGAGGGGTGTGGGGTGGAAATCGTCCACAGATGGGCCATACCAATATTAAAGTGACAAGGCAGAGGTCCCAGGTCACTGGGACATGAGCCAATCTGTCAGGTTTCATCTAGGTGGGTTAGGGGGGCGGGGAGAAAGAGTGACGGGAATATACAGACAGACATATAAATCTGACAATAAAACCAAACCCCAGGACTGTCCAAAATATTGCCCTAAAACCAGACCAGCCCAGGGAGAAGGTGATTGTAGCAGCCATACCTCCATATTCAGCTCCGTGCTCTATACCTCTCTCTAGCAACAATTAGAGCAACCCAGCCCGCTCCAGGTCCCCAGGGAGGGAATGTAACCATTTACTGCATTTCCTATTTAGCTACAAAGTGCCCCTCTCTGAGTCACAAAGACAGAGAAACAGGCTGGAAGGAGGTAATAACCCAATACAACAGAATTATTTGTAGAGCAGAAAACCACCCCATGGGATTCGTGTGCCTTGAACACTCCAAATGGGAGACAGGAGTTTTCAGGTGGCAAAGGAAGGGAGAGACAGCAAGGCACAATCACACTGTCTTTTGACTTTGCATTTGCACGAAGCACTGGTGAGCATAAGGTTGTGTTAACCTCTAAATTAGCCAGCAGCGAATGGCGAATTGTTGCTAACAAGCCTACAGCAAATTTTTAAAAGTGATAGTGCCCCACAACAAGCATTCATAATGCACCCTCCACTGCCTGCCCGGTTCTAACTTGGAAGCTGAAAAGGATCAAGTACTTTTGGAACAAGAGCCAGGCCTTCTGGTGTTTCTGTACATTACCCAGCTGATCGCGGTGCTCCAGGCTGTGAGCGCAGGTGCCTGGTGTTCATCAGTCCCCCTCCCTCCACAGCAGCTGCACAACACACATTTTATGTGTGTGTGCATGGACATTTGTATATGGACAGGCATGCATATATGGATGTGTATATGTGTATAATGTGCGTATATGCGTGCATGTATATATACAAATATACATATATGCTTTTCCTCATAAATGAAACTGAGCTGAGCTTTATTTTCAACATTTGGGTGGCTCTTAAAACAGAAAAAGAATCAGGGTTGAGAAAGCAGGGTGGGGGAGCTGTGCTGTAAGTCATCTCTAAATGAAAATTTCCCCAACAACATTACTTCCAAATTCTAATATTAAAAAAGAAATCTAGGGGCGGGCCGCGGTGGCTCAGCGGGCAAGAGTGCTTGCCTGCCATGCCGGAGGACCCCGGTTCGATTCCCGGCCCCAGCCCATGTAAAAAACAAACAAACAAACAAAATATAATAAAACAAGAAAATGTTTAAAGATGTTTCCCTTTCTTCCTCCCTTCCTTCCTTCCATCCTTCCTTCCTTCTCTCTGTCTTTCCTTCCCTTCCTCCCTCTCTAAAAAAAAAAAAAAAAAAAAAGAAATCTAGCACAGTACAAGATGAAGATAGACTTACACTTAATGCACAAAACTGTCTTTCACCTCTGGTGGGTCCAAAGACAGATTTATTTGTTTTCTGAAGGAAGTCTGATAAATGGTCAGAAAAGTGTGCAAGAGGTGGAAGAAGTTTCTTTTATTTGCTAATTCATTGGATTTTAGATATTCCTCGGTGCTGTGACTGGGGCCCGTGGTGCTGAGTGCACACTCCGAGGCTGCAAACCAAGCCCCGGACGAAGTTAATTAAGTCTGAGTCCAGGCTCCGCGGCTAGTTGATGCCAGAATAAATCCAGCGTGTTGTCAGCAGGCTGAACCAGAAGAGCAGGGCTCCAATGAGGAATTTCTACACAGTAAATATCACTTAAATTCCTCTCAAAGTCAGAGCTGGTGTCAAAGTCCAAAAAAGCAATATTCCCTGGCAACTGCTGTCAGGGATGCGTGTGTGCCGGGCCATGTATCATCTCAACACTCAAATTAGCAGAGAAGAAGGATCGGGAGTTAATATCCCCCAGCTGACTGCTCCAACAACTGCTCTAACTGCAGCCTGAGAAATACGGAGGGGGCACGGCCAGTTATCAATGACCTCCAAATGACTAGATGCTCAGAATTTCCCGGCAGCCTGGACAGGATAAATAATTCCTGCTGTGAAATAAATAAATTGCCCCCAAATATTTTAGGGAAACCAAGTGCTTCCATTTTCTTGTTGCTCAGCTGCGAGGAGCTGGAGAAAGGCTACAGATAACTAGAAAAAGGAAAGTGGTGGAATCTATGAGGGGCTTTTATTTTATTTTTTTAAAATCTCACTGGTGTGCAGTTTATGAGGGGCTGGTACCCCAGTGAGGTTGGCGTGGGGTGGGAGGGACATTCTCCCAGGAATTCCGTGTGAGAGGTTTGGAAACCTGTAATTCAGTGTCTGGACGTGTCTTTGGGAAAGAGGGAAGGAGAGAGGAAGGAAGGAAAAAAAGGCTATGTATAGAGGGGGAGATTAAGGATGGGGAGAGGGAGAGAAAGGAAGAGTGGAGAGACAGAGAAATCAATATCATGGAAATACAAGAAAGATGGAGAGAAAGGCAGAGCTGGAAATAATCCCACACAGCTCTCTTTTTTTTCCTGAACACCTTTTCTACATAACACACACAGCAGACAAAGATCACACTCCGGGAGCCTTTTCAGTGACTGTACTGCTGAATTACTGTTCTTTCCTTTTGCTTTTTTAATTTCAATTTTAAAAGAACTGCCTTTAAAACAGAGACAGTTAAAGTTTTGGGTTAGTGCTTTCACTCTCAGCGCTAGAAGAACTACAGGCAAATTTCTTCCTTTTTCACCCATCTCCTTTTACCCTACCCTCTTTGCCCAGATTTCTACCTTCAGAAAAGGGGTGGGGGCCAAACTAAAATAGCATTGGAGAGGTCGAGGTATTTGGGTCCCTAATTGCTTGGTCTCTTGCCCAAAGCTGCAAGCAACCGGTCCTGAGCCTGAGAGAGGCTTTTCCCCAGGGAGGTCCCTAAGGGGACTATTTCTGAGCCATCCATGGGGAACCATCCCTAGAGATGCTCAGAATTGGAACTAAATTCCTCCTCCCCCCTTTTTTTTTTCAGGATCCCACAACACAGCAGGAAGGCAGTCTCTGTATTTGGAACTATGTGTTTATAAAAACCCATCAGAAATGCAGGCTGGGAAAAGAAAGAAATTGCCTTCCATACAGCACCAACTGGGAATGCAAAAATCTGCAGTTTCATGCTGTGCTCCACGGCAATCCAGGGGTGATTTTTGGTTTCAGGAGAGTGGCAGTTGTTTGGGGGGAAATTAGACATGTAATATTTCCATTTATAAATTCAAATTTCCAACGGAAGGAAACAAAAATAGTTTTATTATTGCCCAATGAAAATGCAATTGCTACATGCCATACTTGGCACGTTCTGGAAAAAAACCACACACAACCAAACGTACCACACGGTCAGCTGCAGAGGTTTCTTTTCTTTTCGAGGCAGTTATTAAAGGCACATGTCTTGCTGGCCAGCATCAGGAGTTCTGGGGATGTTTTGTTGTCTCGTGTAACGAAAAGGCCGTCTCCAGAGCTGTGTGCTCCCCGAGTCAGCAAACCAAAATGCTGAAAACAAACAAATCTTCACTATTTCCCCTGATCATCCCCACCATACATTTCAGAGCACAATACTCACAGAAAAAAGGAAAATTCTTTAGTCAACGAAACACTGGTTTTAATTGAGACAATAGGTTGACATTCTCCTTAATTTAAAAGTTTTAGGAAATAAACATATGTAGATTCCGATCAAATTCAAAACACTCATTTCAATTTTTACGCTTTGTTATTTTATTTTGTTGCACCAAATGACTCTCTGAGTTTGGTATCCAACTAATAAATTAGCACAAATTAGTTCACGTTCCCCTAAAATGAAGACTGACACGTGGGATCAAGTGAACAGAAATGCAATTTATAAACCTAGGTTCTAAATATGCCAACAAATGAACTCCCCAAAACCGAGTTTTATTGTTTGTGAAAAAATGTGTGTTACCCTCCCCCTGCCCCTCTCCTTTAAAGAAAAGAAGTGATGACTTTTTCAGGTCTCTGCTTCCAGATATGAAGGACTGAGGGTATTTGAAGTCAGATGAGAGGCAGGAATCAGTGCCACTAATTGGGCGCATCCCGGTGAGCCAGGACAAAGGGCCACGTGTGTAACCCCGGGTTTCTGAGTGCGCCGCCTGCGCCTGGCCTGCTGGGCATTAGGAAATGCCTCTTGGCCCCAGGTCCAAGGCCACGCTGGGTGATGCCTGCATCAGGACGGGCGGTGTGACCTTCTGTACTAAATAGTGAGAGCCGCTCATGCTCAGTGGCTCCACAGAAATGCAGGACACACATGCCTGGAGGGGGTTCCACGGAAAACATCCTCCCGCACCTCCTCCAGGGAGACCGGACCCAGCAGGAGGAGCCAGCCTCAAACCCTTTGAGCCAGGGCAGTTGGGTCACTTGTCACCCCATGGCTATCCAAGGGGACAGGTGATGATGTCACCCAGGAAAGTGACCATTTGGTTAAAGAGGAAAGAGGTGGAGGAGCAGGAGAGGATAATAGGAAGGAAAAATAAGGCTGGTGGGAGATAGGAAGAGAAATGCAGGGAGGAAACAAAGGAGGGCAAAACCAGAGGGAAAGAGTGCAAGGATCTGAAGACGGGGGTGGGGGGGGATGGGGAGGTGGGGTGGAGCATGGGGGAGGGGTGCGGTGCAGAGTGCAAGGACCCAACCTTACAAACAGGCAGGGCAGACTTTTCCAGGGTGTGGTACAATCGGTCTGGCCCTCTTTTATTGGCTGCTCACTTTCTTCTGACATTACAGAGAGAATCTAGGCCAAGGAATGGCCCAGGTGCCTCTTCACTGAAAATGGGTCAGGAGCAGAGACCTCATCTGAAGAGCCGGGTGTCCTCTCCCAGCAGGAGCCTCAGCTCAGCCCCAGGGAGATTTCTCCTCCTCTCCTGCTTTAGACGCCTACTCCTGAGGGGCAGGGCGTGCCTGTCTGCATACCCTCTCCCCCAGGGCTCTCGGGTGTAGACACCCTCATTTGCACCCAGCCGGGGCTGTGCCATCTGTCTAGTAGCGACACTCAGGGAATGCACAGCTCTGCCAGCGCACTGCCTGCCGCTGAGGTTTCATTCCCTGAATCACATTCGTCCCACTGCATCTCCGACTCACTGCCTGGCACACACGGGCCTCTTCTGTGATTGTGGCGTCACTTGGATGCCTCTGGCGCCGAGCTGTAGCATTTTGGGAGAGACTCAGGGTTGCCAGCCTGTGACCCAAGCTGGTCCTTGCCTTGTGCTCCCCGCAGCGTCGGGGCTGGAGGAGAGTCAGGCGGGGAGAGGGTCTGGGCACTCCCCGATCGGACGGCCCCAAGCCTGGGGCCACTCACACCGCAGGAAACCTCCGGGGGTTCCCCTGGGGGCTCCTGATACTCTGTGACTCGGAAATTCCAGCCTCCGGGTCACCTACCCCTCCCTCCCAAATGCAGAGTGATTTAGATATTCTGTGAAGTAAAGCACAGCTAAGGAGATAAATCTCAGAGGGAAGGGAGATCTCTAACGCAAGGGTTTGAAAAAATACATGTTGACTATTTTCTCTTATTTCAATATATAAATTATATATGTTGTAGAATTTGGTAAATGGGGGAGAAAGCAAATAAATAGATAAATAAATAAATAAATAAATAAAACCACCCATAATCTCACAAACCAGAGATGAAGCCACTGTCAACATCTTGTAGTATTTCCTTCGGGTCTCTTTTCTACAGTGACTGCTATATCTTTATCTCTGCAGATACGGGTAGTTTTAGGAGCAATTAGAAAAGGCGGTGGGGGTGCTGCGAGGGCTTGCATCAGGGCCGGGCGCCGGATCTCCCCCAGCCCGCGGGTGCCTGGTGAGACCTCCTGACCACCCAAATTAGGAAGGAACTAGAGCGCAAGAGGGGAGGAATCTGCCCCTGCTGGGGGGCGGCTGGGTGGGGGCGGCTGGGTTTGGAAGCCGCCGTGCGCGCCCTTCCCCGGGGCGGCCCCGCAGGCTGGCGCTCAGCCCGCGCTCTCCCACGGTCCCCAGGCAGCGGCCACCGCCGGCTCTGCGGGGCGTTTGATCTGTACCAAGTACGTCACAGGCGAGCGCTCGCCCCGGCGGGGGCTTGGCTCGCTGAGGGTTGCCGAACTGACACACACACCTCCAGGGAAGCCTTTCAGCTCTGCCTGGGGCTTCAGTCCAGCCACTGTGGAGCCCACTCAGGCTCCCCAAGGACCTGGAATGAATGCGCTTGCCCCCCCGGGATCCCTGGCGCCCCCCAGCCGCGGCTCAAAGGTGCTCGGAAATAACTCACCCAAAGCCACAGGACTAGTTAGCCACCGGCTGCGGTTAGAAACTGGGTCCTCTGTCCTCATGACCACATTCTCTCTACTACACGTGGTTGCACACAAAGGCAGGTCTTTTGGGAAGCTCGCTGATATTTTCTGTTCAACAGCTGAGATATAGAACTCTTTATTGTACTTTTATGTCTTCTTGTCTGACTTTTGGGCAGATAAGGAAGGAAGGGCTGGAAACACAGGAATGAGGGGCAGTTGCCAGGCTGGGCTCAGCCGAGAGCGAAGAAGCAGGTGAAACCTCACCTGACTTTATCATTTATTCATTCAACAAACCCTTATGATCTCCTACTGTGTGTTGTCACTGGCTAGGGATTGGCTAAATTATGTTCCAGATCTCGTGGAGTTCAAGTTTTAATGATGAGGACAGATCAGTATGAAATAGTGAAAAAAAAAAAGTCCAAAAAATTACAGTGTCTGAAAAGTCAGAAATATTACCAAAAACTTATTTTTCAATAGAATGATAGTTACCTTGTCAAGTAATATGTTCAAGATGTTTTTCTTCAACTCCTAGACATCTTTTGATGGAAGTACTTCTAAATTTAAAGCAATGAGTCCAATTTATCTGAAAAAAAAAGTACAAGAAATACACTGTAGAGTTTCCAAAAGGGTCTGGAAACACAAAGTTGTATGTTTTTTATATTAAAAAAAATTTAGACCAATTTCTTTAAATTTAGAGGTATATTACCTAAAAAGTTATCTGAAGGTTGAAGAAAAACCTATTGAATCAAGTACTAGAAAATTGTCACTAATATTCTGTTTAACAATACATTCAGCCCAAGGTTCCCGACTTTTAGGTCACCCTGCAAGAAAGAAACAGGTGCCCATTGAAGGGAAATTCACTCTGCCTGGAGGCAGCACAGACGTTTTCCCAGAGAAGTAACATTTGGACTGAGCCTTGAAAGATGAGACGAGGTTTGTCAAGCTGGAAAGTGTAATGGAGGGATGAGTTGAACCCAGCCTTCCTCTAAGTGGTAGGCTGGGCCACCCAGAGGACCGGCAGCCCCTTTCTGGGTGAACTCAGCCTGTTCAGGTGTCAGTAGGGTGCTTCCCAGGTGACAGGCCTGCCCTGGCTGGGTCTTGAGTCAAATGCCGGGCATGGAACCAGCTCAGAGCCTGGGACTGGCAGATGTGAGCAGAGGCCCTGCCAGCTCCCTCCCTGGCAGGCTCCGGGGCTGCAGCAGCCCCTCACACTCACCCCAGCTGACACCAGGGCCAAGCACGTGGGGACAGTGGGGAAGGCTTAGGGCACATTTGGGCAGCTGGTCCTCTGTGACGGTTGCTCATTAAGAACTCGGTAAGTAGGTTTCCTGATGACTAGCTTGAACACAGTGTCACAGAGCAGACACCGCTGACAGGGAACCTTAGAGATTCTTACATTAACACACTAACTGGGTGCATGGGTGGTTCGGTGGTAGAATGCTTGCCTTCCATGCGGTAGACCCGGATTTGATTCCCAGACCATGCACCGCCTCCCCCCCCCCCCCAACACCTTTACCTTGCAGAGGAAGAAACCAAAGGGAGGAAGTAAATTCCCCAAGGTCATACCCTTTGAATGAAACTATTGGCCCGAGACGCCCATAAAAATGGTCTCTCTAGCCTCTTCCAACTCCCAGGTTCTTTGAAATGTAAGGGAGCAAAATTCATTCATTTTATGGCATTAATGACCTTCACCAATCAGACAATCGGTCTCTCAACCATCCAAGCAATTGCGTAGTCACTGAGTTCAGGGGATGCCTAAATCTGCTTTCTGCAGTGAGAGAAACCAAAGAACTGAAAACCCTGCTCTTTACCCTTGAGCAACTGGCAGTCTAGTTGGAATGGAAAGAACCTGTAACTAACAAAGAGTAACTAATATGGGGCTCTTGGTGCTTGAAAACAGTTAATGCAGTTGAAATTGGTGTGTGCTGGAACTCTGGGGGAAGGAAGCCTTGAGGGTAGGTGAAAGCGGAGAAAGGCTTAGAAAGGATTAGTAGAGGGAAAGGAGGGGCAGGATGTGTGAATGGACAGCTGCAGACAATGGAGGAAAATTCCGAGCTCGCATCTAGACTCACAGGCTCACTGGCTTCGACACATGGCAGTTTTCGGCTTCCAGGGTTGGTAGGTGATTTTGCCCCTTCTCCATCCAGGGTAAATCAATGAAGGATAAATGGGGACAAGATTCCAGCTCTGTTTTATCTGCACAATTTCTTTGTTTTCTCCTTTACTGGAGATTCTGGTCTTTGGGGGAATTCAATTTGTTCTTCTCAGACCCTGCAGGGGGGTCTAAAGGATTCAGGGGGGCATGTTCGGGCTTTGAATCCTCTTTCCACACAGCCCGGGCAAACCACTGAGTCTCCAAATGGTTCCATAGCAGGAGTGAAGGGCGCTGCTCAGACAGTGCTCGATGCAGCCTGAATGCGCCCCCCACCCCCAAGCTGCTGCCCCAGAGGGGCTGGCACCTCACACCTGCTGGCATACAGCTCGTGTGGGGTCCCCCAGGGCAGGCTCCATCCAGCACCCGCCAGGCTGGTCCCCAGCAAATGTTAAATGGGCAAATGAGTGGATGTGAACCTGGGCGAGGAGAAAAATGAATTCCAGGACTGTCCTTGTTGGCATATTTTAAATAAGCCTATCTGCGGGCGGAAATGATGTCCACAGAAGATCACACCATAGCATGATAAAATGTGGGGGGGGGGGTGGAACGAATGATGATCCTACAATGTCAAATTCAGGGCTCTGCTGGTGTTTCTCTGACAGAAGAGGCAGGTGCAAGGGAACTAGTCCTGGTGGGCTGCTCGGTGTCTGCAGCAGAGGCTTCGGGGCTGGCTCCCGCGGGTGACACTCGGGTAGGGCTGGGTGCATTCAGAGACTCTTCCAGACCCATCCGACCTTCAGGAAGACGTGGTCCCAAAGCATGGAGTACACGAGAATCTAGGGTATGGTGTTCAAGTGTAGACCTCTGGACCGTCTTCAGAGACTAATTTCCTTGCTCTGGGGTGATTCTGATACAAGCTCCAGAATCACCTTTAAATCACTGCTAAGGACATTAACTCTGCTACAAGCCAAGAGGAGTAAAGGAGACCCCTTTGCACCCGGGAACTAGCTCAACCACCTTTTCTGTCTTTCTCAGTCAAAATACTCAGTGTCTCTATTTTTCATAACTACCTTGGCATGTGACCTGGTTAGCTCCAGTCAGAGAAAACCAGAAAGAAAAAGGCAAGAGTCAGGGTCTCCTCAGCCCCCTCCCTCCATAGACCCCCATACTACAGCTGGGTGGGAGAAAACACTGCCACATGCGGCCACAAGACGCACCCCAGGCTATCCACACGGAAGTCCCCCCCCGCAGAAAGGGAAAGTAAAATTCGGGGCCCTCCCAGTTGCTGGGCATTTGCCCCGGGAAAGTCCTGAAACGGCACGCCTGCAGAGCTCCGACACGAAAAGAGCTGCTGATTCTGAGAGTGGCAGTCTTGACGACATTTGGAGTCCCCCTGTGCGAGAACAGAGGGACCCCTTGTGCTTCCTCCCCGTTCTCTGACAAAGGGGAGGCGTGCTCAAGGAGGGGAGGCCCGGGCTTGGCAGCTCTGCCGAGGGTTTCTGTCTCCTGGGCCTGCAGATTAGGGAGGCAGCGCTTGTCCTCACTGCTGCACGGTTGTAGACATTTGTGTGCTGAACATATGCGTGCAAGTGCTGGAATGTGTGTGTGCTGGAACGCATATTGTTGGTATGTGTGTGCATGTGCTAGACATATGTGCGTGCTGGAACATATGTTTGCTGGAATGTATGTATGCTAGACATGTAAGCCTGCTGGAATACATGTGCACGGAATGTGTGTATGTGTGCTGGAATGCAACGAGCGTGTGCTGGAATGTGCAGGCGTGGGAATGTGTGTGCACGTGCTGGGGCTGCAGGAGGCCGACCTTATCCAGGTCACCTTCTCCAACCTCGGCCAGGCCCCGGGGGACCAGCCCCTTTCCCTGCTCCCTGATAGCCGGGAAACAGCACCCAGAGCCAGGCGGCAGGTCCACACCCCAGGGCCCGATCTCTCAGGTCGGTAGCGCGGAGGGGGGGGGGTGGGTGCGATTCTGGGGAAAGGGACCGCAAGTGGGGGCGAGTGTCTGTGTGTGAGCAGTTCAGGTGGGAGATCACGGGCGATAACCCCGGCTCCACTGGCAGCGCTCGACAGGAAACCTCGAGCGAGGAGAGACAGCTGCGGGCCGGCGGGGAGGGGCTGCTGCTCAGTAACCGCACCAGGGCGGCTGGGGCGGGCCGGCGCGGCTGGGCGCCCGCCCTCGGGCTGCGTGGGGAGGAAGGGCTGCTAGGCCCCTTCCCTGGGCCCCAGGTTTCCTCTCTTGCTGCGGAGCACGCGGCCCTTCGCCAGTCTGGCTGCGTGACTTCAGGACTGGGGTCTGGCACACCTTGGCGATCCGAGTGGTCGAGAGACCAGCCCAGCCCCTGAGTCCACCCGCGTGGGCTTTGACAGCATGAGCCGCGGGGGGGGCTGGGCCACAGGGGACCCCGTGTCAGAAAGTGGGGGCGGCCCAGGGTCGCGGGGGACCGCTGGCCTCTGGAGGAGCCCCTTGTTGGGCAGGCACCTGCAGGGACCCAGCCCCTGCTACTCCCTTTTCCATGCAGGACCCTAGGACCGGAGGCTTATACACGTGAATTGTTTGCTCTTAGCGCATCAGGTATCTGTGTCTTCTAAAATGCCAAAACAGCATTTCCTTCCCGCGACTTCCAAGGAAGCTCGGTGCAGTGGAAGCTGATCCGTGGGGCCCTGCCCTGTGCCTGCAAGCCCCCAGCCTGGGTCACACGCACTGAGAAGCTCATGCCTGGGGACTACAAAGGTGGCGCCCACCTGGGGAGCCCCTTGACTTGAGAGGTCACAGACAGGCAGATAATATATAGTTTTCTACCATAGGTGCTGTGGGAGCTCCAGAGGGACCCTTGGTGGCCTGGGGTCATCAGGGAGGCCCCCAGAGCAGGGGTGAGGCTGCAGGTCACAATCTCTGGCCCCCTTCGGCCTCGTGGTCTCTGTTGGGGGCAGCTCAGCTCCCAGTGCCAGAAGGCAGCTGGGCCTCTTGGGTACCCAAATCCCAGTGTGCGGTGGGGCTGACTGGGGGGGAGTGGGTGGGTCTGAACAGTTTTCATCTCACTTTACCTGCCTGGCTTGGCGGGTGCTCATGTTGAGGCTGGGATAGGGTGGCGGTTGTTGCATCTCATTCCTTCAGCTTTGGCTAATTACAATAACAATAACAGTCATGCTATCTACCAGCGGTAATTGTTATTGTGTTCTCATATAATTTTTTTTTTAATTAGAGAAGTTATAGGTTTACAGAAAAATCATGCATAGAATAGAGTTCTCATATACCACCCTATTATAAACATCTTGCATTAGTGTGGTACATTTGTTACCATCGATGATTGTTAGGTTCTTTAATGGAAAGATCATTTTATAATAGTACTATTAATTATAGTCCCTGGTTTACATTAGGGCTCACAATGAACACACACAACTTTAATCCTGTTTCCAAAATATCATTACGTGAAATTTTCTATGAATCTGAGGCCTTGCCAAACCCTGATACGTCAACACCAGCAATTTATTGAGTCACAACGAAGTTCAGCTGCTTTGCGAAATGGATGAGTCCTGTCCCTCCACTTTCTACCCTGCAGAGAACGTCTCTGAGCACACCACCTGCCATTTAAGGATTTTCTTCCTTTTTTGATTGTTCTGTTTATATTATAAAAATGACAGGCATTCATAGTTAGAGTTTCAAATAACACAATAGGTGCAAGGTGAAAAGTAAATAAAATTCTCCCAATCGCTCCATCTGTGGGTACTCCTCAGAGTAAACCTGGAGAAAGTTTTCAGGTGTGTAGCTATCCAGGTATGTTTTTATGTACATTTAAGAACACATATACAGCCGACATAATCTACTTTTTTCCTTTTTATACACAAATATTTTACATGCCATTTGCAAGCTTGCTTTTTTTTCCCCATACAATTATCTTGCAGCTCTTTCCCTAATATCACATATAGAACTGTCTGTTGTGTTTTTGTTTTTTTGAACTTCTCTGTATAGATATACCAAAATTTCTTTTTCAGGGTCCCAGTTGGTAGATATTTATGTCGTTTTTTTGGCTCCTGCAGATAATGAGGCAATAAAACTGGTGCATGTATCTCTGCAGATTTGTGCAAGTTTATCTGCAGAATCAATTAAATTGTGTGAGAGAAGATGGTAAATTCCTGTCTGGAATTTTGACATAAGGGGCTTTGATCTAGAGTGGATTTCTTTTGAATGGCTCTAGGTGTTCAAAAGCATAATGTGAGGGTGGTATGCTGTGTGGGAAAAAACAAAGGTCCCAGCAAGACATGATTTCTCATCCAGGCTCCGTCACACATGTTCTGTGTGACCTAGGACGGTCACTTCCTGGACCTTCGGTCTCTTTATCTACAAGATGGAGCAAGTAAGATCTGCCCTTCTACCTCACTCAATTTAAAGGATTGGATGAAATCAAGAATATAAAAGGGTTTTGTAAACTGAAAGTGTGAACAAATGTTAGGTATGACCATTCTTGTTATAGTGTCAGTCCCTAGGTCAGCCAGGGAAGCCACGTGTCTAAGCTGACATCAAGGAGGGCGGAATGAATCTCCTCTCTCTCATTCTTATTCTGTACCTGGCACATAGCTAAAAAGGGAGACTTGTCGCCGGCCTTGTGGGACTGCCAGAAAGGTGGAAGGAGTGGAGGGAACACTGCTGCCATCATCATTTCCCGCCCATGCTGTGTCTCCTTAGCGCCCTGTGCATCTCTCTTGTCGGGCTGTTCTGTTTACTTGCCCATCTCCCGCCCCTCCGTGAGGCGAGATCTGTGTCTTTCACACTTACTGACCGTATCTGTGTTTTGAGCGCCCACTGCATGCCTGACACTCTGGCAGGTGCTTATAAGGGACGAGCCCCCTCTGTGCAATAACCCGAAGGGGGAAATTATTGTGCTGTTTTTGGAGAAAGGAACTGAGGCTTGGAGGTCTATATGTGTAAATGAATGATGAGAACAAAAGAATGAATGAACTTGCATCCCTGCAGTAGAAATAGAATCACTTTCTGTGTGGTTTACGGGGCGCAGGCAGGAGGAGAAGAAGATTACAGGCTCAGTGAAGACAGGGAGACAATGCAGCAGTTGGCATCCTCGTGGTGTGCCCGGATTCCAGGTTTATCCTGGGCTCACCGGGGCATCTCCAGTCAATTCAGGGACCTGAGGCAACTGTGAACCAAACCTATTCCAACTGGCTTTAATTTTTTTTCTATTAAAATGTTTGAAATTACAAAAATAACGTGCACTTATTATAAAAAGAGAAAACCCTGAGAAATGGCTCCCTTCCCATGTAGAATAAAAGGCAAAGTCCTTCCACTGGCCCAGGAGGTCCTACCTGACATCTGCCCCTTTCCCTTGCCACTCTCTAACGTCATCCTCGTCTCCTAGCACCGCCTTTCCTCCTCACTCTGGCCACACCCACCTCTGTGCTACGCAGGCACACCAGGTATGCACCCACCGCAGGGCCTTTGCACCTACCCTCTGCTGTAGGGCTCTTCCCCACATAGCTCATGGCCGAGGCCTTCACTGACCACTTGTGAAAAAGAAAATATGTCGTCACTTTGTACTGGCATTTTCCTGACTAGTAGTGAGAGTGAGTGTCTTTTTATAGTTTTACAAGCAACTTGTTTTTCCTCCTCAGAGAATTGCCTATTTATATCTTTTGCTCATTTTTCTTTAGCTATTTGTCTTAGCTATCATTTTTAAGAGTATTATTTATTGAATTCTAAATTTGGACAAAAATGTAGAAATGAAGCTGTTCATCAAAGAATTATTTACAATGGTGAAAAATTGGTTGGAAACAAATGCCCATCAATGGGGGAATGGTTAAATAAATAAAGAAAGGATTATTATTCAATCATTTAAAAGGTTATCCAGTAAAACCGAAATAAAAAATTACACTGCAAAATCAAATTATAATATTAATTATATTATAATTATATTATATATTATATATATTTTATAATATATTATAAAATATTAAATTATAATATTAATTATAATCTGATTTTAATTAAATTAAAAAACAGGTTGCAACTTTTTTTATATAGAATGATCAAAATTGCAAATAGCACACACGTTGGAAGGCAATCTGCCATCATGTTAATAGTGGCAGTGTTTGAACATGGTATTATGGGTGATTTTGATTTTTCCTACGTTTCTATGTTTTTGTGATTTGCATTACTTGAAATTAAAAAGATAAAGGATCACAGGGAAATTTTAACATTATTGCACAAACGATAACAAAGTTGATGGAAACAAAAATTCAAGGAGGGGTGGACCATGGTGGCTCAGTGGCAGAGTTCTTGCCTGTCATGCCGGAGACCTGGGTTTGATTCCCGGTGCCTGCCCGTACGAAAAAAAAAAAAGAAAAATCACGGAGGGAAACATCTACCCATAGTCCTGCTACTCCTAAGAAATCAAAGAGCTACTTTTCTTCCCTGTTCTTTTGGAATATATAATTTAATAGGTCGTTGTGACCACATGATTGGCTTTACAACGAAACATAAATATGTGCAATCCAAGACTGAGCAGAGGCTGAGGAGGCTGTGGTAAACAGAAATGAGTGCTAATAAACTATATGGCACAAAACTAAATGTGCCGACTAGCTCTGCAGGTGAGGATGATGAGGGTCTCTCCGGGTGGGACCCCAGGCTGTGCTCGTTTACCCTCCACCTCTCAGACTCTCCCCCTGCAGAGAAAGGAGGCCAGTCGTGGAGGCAGGATGTAACTGCTCTCACAGTCTGATGCTCATGGAAGGACCTCATAGTCTGTCGGGGACCCCTCTCCCCAGCCCAGGGCGGGACCGGGTGGTGACGAAGGACCTGCGCTGTGGGTCCAGCCAGGACTGGCTCCAACCCTAGCTCTAGACACGTGACTAGCCTCTCTGCGTCCCGGCTGCACAGTCAGATGGTGAACTATCTCCTCGAGTTACTGAGAAGATTGAATGAGAAGAGTTATCTGTGGTTCCCAGCACAGAATTCACCTTCAGCTGGTGATCATTCTTTGTGTCTAGCCTGGATCTTTCCTGCTGCAGCGAAAGCGCTGTCCCCATCGGCGGGGCGTCACACCCAGCGCCCCGCCTGGCACAGCCATCCCCAGGGCTGCTGCCGCTGCCTTCCTGAGAACACGTGACTTCCTGTTTTGTAACCCTGTAGCCAGCAGTGTCAGCGCTAGTTGTATCTGGGCCTGGGGGTGGGGCTGGGCCCAAGGTTGGGGGTGCAAAACCAGAGGCTGGGGAGCTGGCCCCGCCTATTGGAATCATGACATCGAGATCAATATGTATGTCGTCAGCATCTGTATACTGGGCGCTAACACAGAGGCATCCCATTTGCGCACAGCCCCGGCTGGTGGGTCATCACGCCAGGGGCACACAGCTAGTTAAGCAGCACATCCAGGTCTTGGATTCGAGTCTGTCTGCCTTCAAAGGATCTGCTCTTGCCTGTGATGCTAAGCTGCTAGGAGCAGACAGCCGGACATGGGTGGCATTTGAAATGAAGGGAGAATCCACATTCTTTGTGCTTCTGAAGGCAGAGCGAGGACCAAAGTTATTTTTTTAAAATCTCTCTCAAAATTAGAGCCGGGGTGGGTGGCGCGCTCCCTGCTGCCCTACTCTTTCTGAGCCAGAGATGCCAGAGCAGCAATTCCGCAAAGGGTTGGGAAGTTCTCTGGATGAGAGGAAAGCTAGAGGCACTGGGATAAAGTAGACAGAGCAGGGACTTTGCCATCAGATGTACTTAGGAAGTCGCCTGAGTACAAGCCACCTGTCCTTTCTGAGCCTCAGTTTCCTCATCTGCAAAATATAATCGGTAATAATTCTGCTCACATTGTGCAGGGTTGCTGTAATGATTAAACCAATAATGCAAGGCTAAAGATATCTCTGAACTATACAGTGAGTGCAAATATAAGTGGCATCACTATCATGATGCCTTGGGCCCCTCACGTGTCCCAGTGCAGGGCGCCTCCCCTCACGCAGTCCTCGCAGCTGATCAGCATAGCTACCCTGGGAGACCATTCCTATCAAACCCATTTTACAGATGGGGGAACTGAAGGTCGGAGGGGACAAGAAAGCTGCCCCCAAATGCGAAGAGGCAGATCCTGAGTCTGAATCTTAGAGTCCTTCTGACTTTAAGGCCTATGTTTTGGCCTCTGGCGGCCTAGTACTGGGTGAGGCGGGGACACAAGCAAGTGAAACCAAAGTGCATGGCCTGTGCTCTCCAGGGCTCGCTGGGGAGAAGACACTTGACTTAAAATGCTCACAAGCCGCGGTGACTAAGTGCTAAATGGGACAAGCAGCAAAGGCTGTGAAGTCAGCAGCGGGGGAGAACTCTGTCCTGCAACCAAAGGTCGGGGACACCTAGGGCACAGGGGAAAGAAAAGCACCTGGAGACCCCCTAAACCCAACCAGCGTGGCCTTTAACCTGCAGCTGTCATTGGTGAAGTCATTTTATTGCCCAGATCTCAGTGTATCAACCTGCGAATTGGACCCAGTAACCTGTCCACCATCTAGGCTCTGATGAGAATCAAACCCAAAAATAGTTTTTAAAGTATAGATTACGGTTCACATGAGAAGAATTCTTAGTAGTTGGATGTAAGGTAGGACAGCAGATTCCCCGTTCCAAAATAGAATTTGCTGGGAGGTGGAGCGTAGGGTCAGTGTGATTTGCAGCTTTGGGCTGAGGCAGGGCCAGGCTGTCCTGTGCCATCTTTCTGTGGCAGCAACTGTGTGCCCCCCCCCCATGGTGCTAGTGGGGGAGTCACCCCCTGCCCCGTTCCCCCCACTCCAGGGGCCTGGGGGTAGCAGTGGGTGGGAAGCGTTTGTTGGGCCACAAACTGTTGGTGACGTAATCCCTGTTCTCAGAAGCTCATGGTGGGGGAGGGGAGGGACTGCTGGGAGACAGACAGACAGCACAATTCAAATGTGCCCCTGTAACATGACTCTCACCCAGGGAAAACACTGAGGATCAGATTCTTCAAGGGGAGATGTCTCCCGAAGGCTGTGCTTGGGCCCCCCCAAATCTTCCTGCTAATGGTCAGTCCCAGAAAACCTCCTGAACTTAGAGCTTTTATGAAGATGACAAAAGGGTGTGTAGAGATGACTGCACTCACGCTCGCTAATAAGACTGCAGCATTTTCGGGTGCCCTTGCAGGGGGGGAGCTGTGATGGGCGGACGCCTGATCCTGGCCACCGCTGCAGACCCCTCTGGCTGCCTCCCACAGCCTGGTGGAAGTAAAAAATCACAGTAATAGGGTGGGCCACGGTGGCTCAGCAGGCAGACTTCCTGCCTGCTATGCCGGAGACCCCGGTTCGATTCCCGGTGCCTGCCCATGCCAAAAAAAAATCATGGTAACAATAAAGGCTGACTTTTTGGAGCACTTCCTGTATGTGAGGTCCTGCACCCCACGAGAATGACCTTATATTTAATTCTCACCTCCACCCAGTGAGACAGACACTATCATTATCCCCATTTTCAGATGAAGTAGAGAAACTTAGAGGAATCCAGTAAGAAACCTACAAATCACAGTGTAACAGAAGGACTGAGGATTTTTTTTTTTCCTTCCTCTCTTTTTGACCGAGCAATTTACATTTGTTGTAGAGTGTGACTGGGTCTCTATGGAAGGCGGAGCTGTCTCAGCTGTGCCTGTGTGATGCCACAGCTGAGTCTCTAACCGGGCCGCAAGCTGGAATCCCCCCACGTCCAGGACCTTGGGGGACGTGCAGGGAGGGGGAGAGCTGGACTGCTGCTGAGGTGCAGCCAGGATCGCGGGTCTGGGTGACAACCTCACCCAGACTCTGGGGTTCTCCTAGGGCTGGGGACCAGAAGCATTTGCATTTCCGGGAGGGCGTGCGCGCTACATCGCGGATGGCACTTGAAAGACTTAGGCTAAGTGAAACAAGCCAGACACAAAAGGACAAACATCGTATGATTCCATTTATATGAAATACTACAAGAGGCAAATACACAGAGCCAGAAAGTAGCTTAAAGGTTAGCAGTGGGTGGGGGTGGGGGAGTGGGGAGTTTCTACTTAGCGGGTACAGAGCTTCTCTTTGGGGTGTTGGGGAAGTTTAGTTAGTGGATGGCGGTGACGGTGGCACAATATGGCAGATGCAATTCATATCACCAAAACGTACGCTTAAAAATATACAATGGCACAGTAAATGTTCAAGTGGCAAATTCTATGTTACCCGTGTGTTATCACAATAAAATTATTTCAAAAATGGAAATAACAACAACCAAACACTTCTCCAGTTGTGCAGGAAAATAGCCGCCATGTGACACTATTTTTTTTTAATTTTTTTTTATTAATCAAAAAAAGAAAAGAAATTAACACAACATTTAGAAATCATTCCATTCTACACATGCACTCAGTAATTCTTAGTATCATCACATAGATGTATGATCATCATTTCTTAGTACATTGCATCGATTTAGGAAAAGAACTAGCAAAACAGCAGAAAAAGATTAATGTTAATATAGAGAAGAGAATTAAAATAATAATACTAATAAAAAATATATATATAAAAAAGGAAAAAGAAAAAAACAAAAAAGATACAAACAAACAAACAAACAAAAAACTGCATTTCAGGTGCAGCTTCATTCAGTGTTCCAACATAGTTACATTACACTTAGGTATTATTGTGCTGTCCATTTTTGAGTTTTTGTATCTAGTCCTGTTGCACAGTCTGTATCCCTTCAGCTCCAATTACCCATTATCTTACCCTGTTTCTAACTCCTGCTGGTCTCTGTTACCAATGATATATTCCAAGCTGATTCTCGAATGTCGGTTCACATCAGTGGGACCTTACAGTATTTGTCCTTTAGTTTTTGGCTAGACTTACTCAGCATAATGTTCTCTAGGTCCATCCATGTTATTACATGCTTCATAAGTTTAGTCTGTCTTAAAGCTGCATAATATTCCATCGTAGGTATACGCCACAGTTTGTTTAGCCACTCGTCTGTTGATGGACAATTTGGCTGTTTCCATCTCTTTGCAATTGTAGATAATGCTGCTATAAACACTGGTGTGCAAATGTCCGTCTGTGTCTTTGCCCTTAAGTCCTTTGAGTAGATACCTAGCAGTGGTATTGCTGGGCCGTAATCCATTCTGCCAGTCTATGTCTTTTGATTGGGAAATTCAGTCCATTAACTTTTACTGTTATTACTGTTTGGATAATATTTTCCTCTACCATCTTGGCTTTTGTATTATATATATCATATCTGATTTTCCTTCTTTCTACACTTTACTCCATACCTCTCTCTTCTGTCTTTTCATATTTGACTCTAGTGCTCCCTTTAGTATTTCTTGCAGAGCTGGTCTCTTGGTCACAAATTCTCTCAGTGACTTTTTGTCTATAAATGTTTTAATTTCTCCTTCATTTTTGAAGGACAATTTTGCTGGATAAAGGAGTCTTGGTTGGCAGTTTTTCTCTTTTAGTAATTTAAATATATCATCCCACTGTCTTCTAGCTTCCATGGTTTCTGCTGAGAAATCTACACATAGTCTTATTGGGTTTCCCTTGTATGTGACAGATTGTTTTTCTCTTGCTGCTTTCAAGATCCTCTCTTTCTCTTGACCTCTGACATTCTAACTAGTAAGTGTCTTGGAGAACGCCTATTTGGGTCTATTCTCTTTGGGGTGCTGCACTTCTTGGATCTGTAAATTTAGGTCTTTCATAAGAGTTGGGAAATTTTCAGTGATAATTTCTTCCATTAGTTTTTCTCCTCCTTTTCCCTTCTCTTCTCCTTCTGGGACACCCACAACACGTATATTTGTGCGCTTCATATTGTCATTCAGTTCCCTGATCCCCGCTCAAGTTTTTCCATTCTTTTCCCGATAGTTTCTGTTTCTTTTTGGAATTCAGATGTTCCATCCTCCAGTTCACTAATTGTAGCTTCTGTCTCTTTAGATCTACCATTGTACGTATCCATTGTTTTTTCCATTTTTTCTTCGTCCTTCACTCCCATAAGTTCTGTGATTTGTTTTTTCAGATTTTCTATTTCTTCTTTTTGTTCAGCCCATGTCTTCTTCATGTCCTCCCTCAATTTATTGATTTGGTTTTTGAAGAGTTTTTCCATTTCTGTTCATATATTCAGCATTAGTTGTCTCAGCTCCTGTATCTCATTTGAACTATTGGTTTGTTCCTTTGACTGGGCCATATCTTCAATTTTCCAAGCGTCATCCATTATTTTCTGCTGGTGTCTGGGCATTTGATCAGATTTCCCTGGGTGTGGGACCCGGCTGGTTGAAAGGTTTTTCTGTGAAAACTCTGGGCTTTGTTTTTCTTTTCCTGCCCAGTAGGTGGCGCTCGTCTGTCTGCGGGGCAGTCGGCCCGGGAAACCGCGCGTGGAGTGGGGGGGGGGTCGCTGGCTTCCGCGGCTTGGGGGAGTGCTGGTCCAAATTGCCCAGCTGGCCCGAGACGCCAAGCGTGGCGGGAGGGCCCCGCTATCCAACGTTCCCAGTCAGACCGGGGAGCCACATGCGTGGAGGGGACCCCAGTCGCCAGCCGCCCCGGCCGGGAAAACGTGCGCCCCTCGGGTATCTCACCGCAGCGGATTCTCCCTGCCCGTTCAGCCGTTCCAGAATGGGGTACGCTGTCTTTTTGGTCTCTGTCGTGGCTCCGGGAGCTGTTTCGTATTGTTTCTGTTTCTTTAGTTGCTGTTCTGGAGGAGGAACTAAGACCCGCGCGTCTTACTAAGCCGCCATCTTCTCCGGAAGTCCCTCTCTCGCCATGTGACACTATTAAACACCTCCTAGCAAGTGGCTGTTGGTTCCCTTGGGGGTAGAATGAGGTACAGCTATGAGCAAGGACACGAGTGGGCTCAGGGAAGGAGGTGCCCGGGTCTCTGTCCTGGGGGTGGGGGGTGGGGGACAGGGCACGGGAGGGCAGTGGGTGTGGCGTGTACCTCAGGGTTGGCATCCTGAGAAGTGTCTGCTGTTTGAGGGAAGCCCCGCCACCCTGAGAGCATCTTTGTGGCCTAAGACAGTCAGCCCCCTAAAGGGAGGGACTCGGAAGACTGTACCCAAATCTTAGCTAGATATCACAAATGCACGTACCGGACTCTAGCTCATCTGGCCCTCATTGCAACCCTTGCAGCAAATGTGATTATCGTCCATTTTACAGATGGAGAAACTGGGGCCCACAGTGGGGAGGTGACTTGCCGCAGACCACACAATGGCATGCAAGGACTGAAGTCTATCTGATACCCGATCCAGGGTTCCTTCTAGTGCAACAGCCCCTGGCATGGAAAAGATGCCCAGTAAATGTTTAATCATTTATGTTGTTGATAAGGGTCCTTGTGCGGAACTTTGCCAGGCCTGTGCCTCCCAGCACAAGCACAGCCGGCTGAGCGGGTGGGGAGGGGGGTCTCCACTCAGGGAAGTGTGTTGGGGTTCATGTCCTCTCCTCTGCCAAACCACACACAGCACACTTGTCATGAAATCATGCCGCTCTTCAAAAAGCGAGAAAGCCTGTCCCAATTACTTATCTCTCTGGAGACACCCAATTCCCCTGCCCCCATCCCCACCCCACCAACTGCACTGACTCTGCACAACACAAAGAAATATTTCTTCTTATTTGCTCTAAATTTACTGTCCAGTAATTTTTCTGCTTTCATTTTATGGGACAGGCAGCTGAGCAATTTTCTCTTGGCCCTTTTTCTTAATCTCAAACACACCCATAAATTGCTGCTGACACCTCCTCTCCAGCCCTAAAAGCAAAAATAGCCCTAGCTTTGGTGGCCTTCACTGGGAGCTGGCTAGTCTTCCAGGGTCTCTTTGGTCCCCACCCTACCCCTGCCGCCAGTGGGGCAGTGGGGGCTGCTAGCAGTTGCTTCAGGGCCAGAGGGTAGATGTACCCAGCATCTTCCTCATTACTGAAATTCCATCCTGAAAATTCCATGATATTTAATTATTTAATCACCGAACCACCTGTGCACCCCCCCTTACGGTCCACTTGAGCCTGTGTTTTCGGCCGTACAGTCTCTTGCACCTGCAGCACTGCACTGGATTCTCCCTGGGGGGTAAGGCGGGAGGGACGTGAGTCCATCTCAGCAGGTGCTAGTGGAGCTGGTAACGGAAGAGGCACCGGCTCAAGCAAAGCAGGGAGGCAGCGAGGCGCCGGTGTGTCCCGGGAAGATTGGGGGGGGGGGCGCGGGAGCGTGCGGGGCAGCGCGGGGGTGGAGGGGAGGGGGCAGGGCTGTGGTGGCAGCGGGGCCTGGGCTGTCACTCAGAGCACAGCCTGGCTTGACAAGGGGTTTGGACTTTCCTCGGAGTTGCGGGGTCACCAATGGTTTGTGAGCAGGTGCTGTGGGAAACCGGTCCCTGGTCCTGAATCAGGGCTGGAGTTAAAGGTGGGGGGACAGAGGAAGAAGGGGGCTGGAGACTCTGGGTGCAGCCTTGAATCACCTGGGCCCATGGTTGGCGGGTGGAGCCAAAGTCTTGCTCCGGAGGAAGCGGGGGGGGGGGGGGGGGGGGGGGGCACGACGGGGCGCTGGGCCCAGGAGAGGAGGGGAACAGAGGGGACACCCACAACCGGGGCTCAGTCCTGGGGAAATCTGAGGTTCTCAGTTTTCTTATGGCGCTGTTGGGAGGATCCCGCCCGTAATTGCATTTAAAGCAGCGCCTGGCAGAGAGTAAACACGGTTACAATTTTCACCTTGTTTAACAAAAGAGGCAGCTGAGCGAGGGGTAAAAAGTCAGATAAACTGGTAAAGATTTGGAGAAGCTCAAAGTCAGTCTCTGCACTCCCTCTGCCCCGACCTAGGCCTGCAGGCGCCACCAGAGGGCGCCCCAGTCTCGGGAGAGACCCAGCAGGTCGGGAACCAAAGCTCTTAGGGTTACCAGGCAGGCGTGATGAGCTACATCATGCGCCCCCATCAAGCGGGTTGAGCTGCTGTACTTTCATTTAGTAGGAAATACAGTCAGGACTGTAATCTGCATCTTCTCACTCAGTGCAGTGATCTATCCAATAAAAATCCTAACTACTATTGGGTCAGAATACCCAGACAGCACCTCTTTCCCTAAACCCATTGTACCCCAACACCAGTGGGGTTAATATGGTGAGGTAGGGATGAGGAGCCCCTTGGAAATTTGGGGTGGGAGAAACCAAACAGAGTGGACCTCTGAGCTGCATTTTGTGGGATGCATCAAGTTTACCAGATGATGGGGTAGGAGGGGAGGCAGGGAGGGGCGGTGAAGAAGGAACAGCATATGCAAAGGCACAGAGGCAAATAGGCTGGGAGAGCATGCATGTCTTGGGAATGGTGAGCGTGTGGGTAGGGACGGGGAGCTGGATGAGGCTGAGGCCATGGGGCTAGGACTGGTGGGCAGAGAGATGCCTGGACCCGGGGAGTGGGGATGGGGGGAGAATGTCACCCAAAGCACCTCTGTCTGCCATGAAGTTCCTTGGGTTCAGGGAGGAAGGCCCAGCGGGTGGCCCCACTGCCCTGGGTGGGAGACCCTACTTGATGCCTGGCATGGAGGGAGCAGGGAAAGGGAGGGAAGCGTTAACCCAAATCCCCCTCATTCCACCATGAGGTCTGTGAGCCCTCCCCTACTGCCCCCAGCATCCTGCCCTGCGTGGGTCGGCCTCGGGAGCCGGGCACTTATCCAGTTGGTACCACTTATCCAGACGTGGGCTCAGACATGGGCTTCCAGAGCGCGTGGTTCATATGGGGCTCACACACAGGTGGGCTCCCGTACACGCCCCCCACCCCGCAGAAGCCCTGCACCCGGTGAACGGTTTCACTTTCCCACCTCGTTTTCCAGCCTCCACAACTCCGTGTTCCCTCCAGTTGCCAGGGCTGCTGTTGGGGCAGGTTAGGGTTTCCAGGAGTTGGTAGAAGAGGATGGGAGGGTTGTGGTCAGAAGGGGGCACGGGGGTGAGATCCAGCCCCGGTGCCTTGATTTCCTTGGCCACAGTTGGTCATGGGGCCACCTGGGGGCTGTGGGGACATGAACCTGTCACCCTGAGCCTGGCTGACCCCCTCGTCTCTTCACGCAGAGGCACAGAACTACGGCCTGCTGGACCCCAGTCTCTGCTACCTGCTGGACGGGATCCTCTTCATCTACGGTGTCATCATCACTGCCCTGTTTCTGAGGGCGAAGGTGGGTGCCACCGGGGCTCTGAGAGAGGGTGTGGGCTCCCCCGCTTGGTGGAAGGTCGGAGGGGCTGTGGCCGGCAAAGTCTCCAGCTTGGGTGGTGCCTGGGGCTCTGTGTCCCTGGGCAGAGCAGGGGTCAGCCTAGTGTGCACAGAGGGGGTGCTGAGGAGGTGTTGGGGGGGGCTCTGGCTGAGCAAGAGAGGGTGCGAGGGAGCGCCTGGCGCTGGGGGCTTAGTGAGGAGCGGTATAAACATGTGAATGTCAGGGTGCTCCGTGTGGGGGCGGGGGGGGGGGTACGGGGCGCTGCAGACAGCAAAGGCAGCTCAGAGCAGAGAGGTAGGGGACCCTTAGGTCTCTGCCCGGGTCCCGCTGTCCAGTTGCTGATCAAGGCATGCCAGCCTTTCCCTGGAAATCTCAGTTTCCCCACCTGTAAATGGGAGGTTTGGCCCAGAGCATGTATACCCCAGGGTGCCTTGCAGACCCGAGATTGTTTGAAGGGGGTTGTCGGGGTGGACCTGATGCCATTTCAGGGCCCTCAACCCATTTCTCTTTTGAATTTTGGACGTTGGCATTGGTGTAAGATTTTATCTGAAAAACAGAATTCTGCTGATTTCTTTTTTGAGCTCGAAAAACACTGCCTTAGATTTTTCTAAGGTGGTTTCCAATGCTCTGAATCTGAAGACTCTGCGGTTTCCCTCGGGCCGAGGAAGCGCGATCTAAGCGCTGGTTTGGGGGCAAGCCGCTGGGGCCCTAAACTAGGTGGGAAGCAGCTCGGTGGGAGGCCGAGGCCTGGGCGAAGTGAGGCATGCAGAGACTCTGCTCCAGGGGTGAGACAGGAGGCAGGCTCTTGTGTAGCCAGTGACCATCCTGGGATTGTCTTCAGAATCTTTGGGAGGAAGGGGCCCCGGAGAGAGCCCTGACCCGTGAGGGGTCCGGCCTGCGAGCCACGTCTGCGCTTGCGCAAGGGCGCTTCCCGCGGGAGAGGGCGCGGTGGGTGGGAAATGCTCCAGCGCACCCGGGCTGAGGGTGCACGTGCCACAGGCGGGAGGACAGAGGACACATGAGCTCAGAAAAGAGGTGCCACCCGCCGACCCTGTCAAGGCACCAGCCCCAGCAGGCAGGGCACCAGTTGTCTGCTGTCAAGGTCAGGAGCGCACTGTGCCCGGGGCGGTCAGGCCCGGAGTCCTCCCCGGCCTGGGCAGTCACGCGGTTTGCTCTCGTCTTTTTCAGTTCGGCAGGAGCGCACAGAGCCCGGTCTCCCAGCAGGGCCAGAGCCAGGTCTATAACGTAAGTCGGCTTCTCGTGCAGACCCACGCAGAGAGAAAGCGCGGGCCTTCTGTCGGCACTTGGTGGAAAACGCAGTCAAGGGTCTAGGTTTTAGGTCCGCAGCTCCTAACCCGCAACGCGTTGAATTCACGAGGCCCAGTTTTTTTCCTAACCTAGTAAAATGGAGATGGTGATTGTACCTGCCTGGTGAGGTTGCTGCAAGGATTAAAGACTTGATTTGATACATGCAAAGCACTTAGTATGGCGTCTGGCAAAGCACTTAGTATGGCGCCTGGCCCAAGTCAGTAACTCCCAAAGCCTAGAGGTGGGTAGAGGTGAATGTATTAGGATCCTCTGAGCGGTGGGCAAAGCTGTTTCACACTTCCTGTGCAATGGGACTTTGTCGATTGATTACCCTCTCTGAGCCTCGGCTTCATTTCTTACTGGGAAAGTTATTGCACGTTAGGTGATCAGCAGAGAGCAAGAAAGTCCTACGGTGACTTTGGGGATCCTTCTGCCTTCCTGGCAATGCGAGGGGAGGAATCCAGAGGGCCCCAGTTAACCCTTCCCTTCAGTCCCGGGTACTTCTCTGAGGCTCTGCCGGGGTCCCCACTGGCTGGCCCTTCTCTGCCAGAGTCTAGCATGGCTGTCTCTGAGGCGCTCCTGTCTGTTTTAGGAGCTCAATCTAGGACGAAGAGAGGAGTACGGCGTTTTGGATAAGAGACGCGGCCAGGACCCTGAGATGGGAGGGAAACAGGTAGGGAATTGCTCTCTCACACGTGTGTGTGCACATTTGTGCATGTGAGCGAGGGTGCTCAGTCCCGGGCCTCCAGCCTGGACCCTAACATGTGCATGGCCTGGAGCACGGGGCCAAACAGAGGAGCCGTGTGGGGCCACCTCCCCTTGTCTTCTTTCTTCCCCGGTGCCATTTTATATCACCAGGGGCCTCGGGTGCTGAGTGTGGCACGCTGGCCCACACGCGGGTCCAGGCTCTGGTCTGTTCCCCCCAAAACAGTTGCTCCTTGGGCGCCCTGAGGTGCGCACACGATGGCACTGTCTGCCCCTGGGAGGGGGGAACTCAAGGCCACTGTGAAGGGAATTCTGGGTGCCAGCAACCCCAAGCAGGGTCGGTGCAGGCCCCAAGTGCTCGTCCTCTGGCCTGCGCGGGAGGGAGCCGTGGCCCGAGGCTGGGGGAGGGCCTGCAAAGGGCAGAGGCCTGGGCTGCCCTGGCTTGTGTACCAGGCTCCCTGCCGTCGCTGCCCCGGGCCTTGTTTCTGGTTCTCACCGTCCGCCCAGGTCCCCTCCAGGCTCTCCCAGCCTCCTGCAGGCTGAATTGTTGGTGGAGAGGGTGGGTGGGCCAGGAGAGACGACTGTTCTCCTAGCCCCTCTGCCCCCACCCTCATCTGCCCCCTCAGCCCTTCCCCTCCCCGCTTGTTATCCGGACCAGGCAGGGCTGGAAGGGGGCGGGGGCGGGGGCTGGCACCTCCCAGGGGGACCCGTCAAGCAGTGGCTGACCCTGCTCCAGGTGACGGCTACTAGGCACCTTTCACCAAAATTCCAGGCCACCTGGAAAGTTCTCACCTGTAGTCTGTGACTCGGGTGCTGGGGTGTCAGGCCATCTGCAGACCCCCCAAGGCCTGTACCGAGCCCGGCCCAGGCTGGCCAGGCCCTGCAGGGGTGGGGGCTGTGGGTGCCGGCACGTGTGTGCTGTGGCCGCGCCGTGGGGCCCAGGGAGGCGGGCGGCTGGCGGCAGAGCTCCTGGCCGGGGTCCCAGTTCTCCTCTAACTGCGTCCCCGTTTCCTTTCCTAGCAGAGAAGGAAGAATCCTCAGGAAGGCTTGTACAATGTAAGTAGAAGAAATCTCACGTTTCACCTCAGAAAGCTGGAGAGAAAGGCTCAAGGAGGGTGCAGGATGCAGACTTTTCCTCAGATGCCTTCGTCTTAGTTCCTCTTCATCTTCCCTTCCCCCGGCCAAGTCATGTCTCCCCTGCTAGCTGCCTGCCCTTAATGTAAAGCAGAGGACCTATGACACACACACACACACACACACACACACACGCACACACACACACACACAGAGCCGCCAGCCCCTAATTGTGCTGCTGGAGTTCCCAGGGGCAGGGGCACGCTAGGACAGAGCGAGGTGGCAGGAGCCTTGGAGGGGCTTCCTTTCCTGGGGACTGGAGCATTCTCCGGAGTAACTGCTGGGAAAAGGTCAACCTGCCCAGCCTGGATGTTGCTTTGATCTGCCGTGAAGGGGGCCTCGCAGGCAGCGGTCTTCCTCTCCTCTCCTCCTGCAGTGGGTTGCTCCTACAGCGCTCACGCAAGCGACCCTGGAGCCAGGGTGGGCCCTTCCGTCTCCCAGCATCCCTTTCCTTGGCTAGAGCTGCACATCCTGTGTTTTGAGCCTCATCTGGGCTTCTCAGCTTTCCTAGCTGAGGAGGAGGAGGAGGGTGTGGGCTGAGCTGATTTGTGGGCAGAGATGTTTCTGTAACTAAGGCTCAGAGTTTTGAGTGTGGGGGGAGCGATCACCCCCACTCCAGCTCGGGCATCGTGAGTCTTCCGCTCAGAGGGGAGCTCCCTGTTTTCTGCGTTACGTAGTAAAATGGTCATCTTACTCTTCTTCAGGCACTGCAGAAAGACAAGATGGCGGAGGCCTACAGTGAGGTTGGGATTAAAGGAGAGGTGGGTGCCGCTGTTTATTAATTCCCAAGGGTTAGAGGTGGGAGGGGAGCTGCTCCAAGGGACTCTGTCGTGGACTCCCACCTGTGCCTCCCATAGGCATCCCATCCCAGCCACTCCTCAGGCCAAATGCCAGAAAGCACAGCTGGTGGCTGGCAGAGGCAGAGGCTAATCAAGGTGTCCCCCAATTTGGTAGGACATAAAATACCTGGGAAGGGCTGATGCTCTTTGGGGATTAAAACACAAATCTCAATTCTAAAACAGCCTAAGCTTGGCAAAAGCAGGTCAGCTACGTCACTATTACTAGCAGTAGTTACTGAGTGCTTAGTGCGTGTCAGACATGTGCCCAGTGCTTGGGACCACGGCCCCAGTGCAAAAGGAAATGCGGGCCCGCTGCTCATCAGGATTGAGATGAAACCGTTCTGAGCCCGGGCTACGTGCCCCCAGAGCTGATCCTGCTGGAGCTTTACACAGATGGCCTCATTTAAGTCACACAATAACCACACCTGTGAGGTCACAGAGCTAGTAAATAGGGGAGCCACGATCGGACCGACTGCAGCTGGAGCTCAGACTGCCACATGGTTGCTGTTCCTGGTGAGTGTAGATGAGTGACCAAGAATTTCAGGAGCTGCAGGGAGGTCTGCTTATTCCAAGCAGTGGCCAGCATGGCTGGACCCCAGTGTGGCCCAGATCCTAAGAACCTGATACCCATAAGAGGATCTGAGCATGCAGGGCAAACCCTGTTCCGGTCAGAGCAGACCCCTCCTTACTCTGCAGAGGCCAAGGTTTGGCCTAAGGCCCCTTCTCTCTGGGGGCAGGGCTGCCGGCTCTGAGCTAGTCCCTTCTGACTTTCGGGGTATCCTCGAGGAGGGGGCCCTTGGGCAGCAAGACTCACCTTTTCTCATTTTACTCCCAAAGAACCAGCGGCGGAGAGGCAAAGGGCACGATGGCCTTTACCAGGTAAGAGCTGACAGTGGTCGCTCTGGTGTCTGCTGCTGCCCCTCCCTCCTGGGGTGGCACATCTGTCTAGGGGCAAGATCAGGGCTCCCACTTTTTGCTTGTTGGTGATACTAGCTCTTGCCAGTGGCTGGGCAGAGCAAGCCCGGGCTCACCCATCAGGCTGGTGCTGACTCCACTGCCGGTCAGTCCCTAGGACAGGGCAAGGACGTGCCTGCTCAAGCCAGTTTCTTGGCTGCAACTGGGAGGCTGTGGGGGCTCCCGGGCACTGCTTGGCCACAGCAGATAGAAGTGGCAGCTGCCCCAAGCGTGTGCAGTTTCCACAAAGGTACAGTTGGAGTCAAAGGAAATTACTCAAGTGACTTCATGCTTCTTTGTCCACTGCCCTGAGCCCTGGCAGAAGCCTTTCTCTGCCTTATGTACTCAGATCTAATAAGGAGGTGGAGGAAGGGCAGAGAGATTGAATAAAGAAAAAAGAAAATGACAACTTTAAAAAGAAAATCTATTGTAGTCAGGTTACCTGGTTGTGCAAATGAGTGCAAATAATTATGCAAACTAAGCACAACTGACCTCCTTCTCTAGAATATAAACCCTAACAGGTTTTTATTGCTGTCTTCTTGGCTTCTTGAGCTGTTCAGAACTCATATAACTGAATCCAAAGTGTGAGGAGTGCCACCAGAATTCCCCCATGTGGTTGCTGCTGAGCCTTTGCCTTCCTGGCCCAGCCCAGGGAGAGAGGAGTCCCAGTGAGACGGGGACCAGCCTGGCCTGTTGTTCTCTGATTAACTTTCCTAGTGGGGATGGGAAGGAGGATAGAGGAGGCGGCTAAGGCCAAGGAGCCCCCACTTTCCCGGCAGCAAGTCCAGGCTTCCTGGAGGACCGGAGATTCGGGAACAGCAGTTATCCGGGTGGCCCTGGGCCCTTCTACCTGAATCTAGCTCAGGATTCAAGGTTGAGGACTCTCGCTCCTCTTTGGTCGGGCAGGCTGGGCTCTGGGGCTGCATGGCACAGCACTTGGGGAGTTGGGAAGAAAGTGAGAATTTGGGTGGAAAGGAGCTGCTCCAGGGCCATTCCCAGCGGGGCACAGAGCCCATCTCCCCAGCAGCTTTCCCAGTGAAGGCTGCTCCGCTGGGACCTGAGGAGTTGTTCCCGGCCTCTGGGAGCTGGGCGGTCCGGGCTGGGGCCGGGCTGTGGAAGTCTCCAGTTGGGCTCCAGTGGGCTCTTGGCTGCACAGGACTCCTGGCTCACTCCTTTTCTGATTTGCTTCCATCAGGGGCTCAGCCCGGCCACCAAGGACACCTACGATGCTCTCCACATGCAGACTCTGCCCCCTCGCTAACGGCACGGGGACTTCACCCACAGGCTAGACCCGCAGACACCCAGATTGTTCAAGACCCAGGATAAAGCATTTACAACCCATGTTTCTCAGCCACCGAAGTACCTCTCCTTATGGATAGGATGCTCCGAGTCATCACTTTCGGCCATATCCAATTCCAGGCTGTCACGCAGAGAATATTGTCCCTGGACTCTTGGAGGGAGCACCTTCCCCAGGTCCAGGCCTCCTCTGGGAGCTGGTTGTGCACACGGCGCCTTCACGGCTCTTTCTGGAGTGCTGGTGGCCGGGCACGGGCCCTGGCCCGGCGGCTCCGTGCTTTTGCACCCACACACCCCATCTCGCAGCTGAATCATTGAGTCTGTGTGCAGAGCCCCAGGACACGTCCTAGAGCCTGCCTCTATGTGGCTGCCAGTGTTTGCGTGGCTTTTCTCCTGCTGTAAATTTGGCTTCTGTTGTCAGCCTTCCCCTCACTTCAAGGTAACTTGTAATTGGGCCAAGGAAGCTTCTGTGTCTGCTTGTGAAAGGTCTGGGCAGAAGGGGAGCTGGGAGGAGAGCTCAGGCATGGATACGAAGCCAGAGGTGGCTAAAGGGGGGAGGCAGAAAGTTGATAAGGGGGTGGGAGCAAACAAGGTGGCTGTTAGGAAGTTGGACAGGAAAGGGGGCTTCCTCCATCAAGTGTACATTCCATGTGTATAGAATTCACCGGCCGGCCAACAGGGCTGTCCTTGCCCTCCTGCAGCCCCCTTTCTTATAAGAGAGAAACACGCTGCAAGCAAATTGCTGTGTATAGTAAAAAAACCATCACATTATAGAGAATGAACAAAGGGCGGTGGGAGCGAAAGAAGGGAGCAAGACCTCATTCTCTTCCAAGAAGTTGGTCCACGTCACCCTTAGAGTGCAAGATAACCCATCACTGCGCAGGCCTGGCCCAACTCGGACACATAAAGATCCCAGCAGACAGCGGCACCTCTGGCTGGCCTTCAGTCGACTTACTGGAACACTGCTGTGTAATTCAAGAATGGCGCCCCTCCCCAATCTGCTTGGTTTTAATTTATACTGATTAGCTAAAGCCATACTACTCTATAAAATAAATGCTTCAGTGAAAATGCTACTTTAGTGTATAAGCTTCATTTCAGCAGTTAAGCCCCCGTAATGGGAATTTAGTCATCAGAAAATCAGCAAGCTGCATTGCGGGGGTGAAAGTGCTGATTCTCTGGAGACAACCGGAAGGCGCCTTGGAACACGCAGGCACACACTGGTGCACCCAGTGGCCCAGTGCGCTGCTGTGGGGGCATCCCCTGGTGCAAGGTGAGCAGGGCATGTAGGCTGGGTGGCCAGGCCTCATGTCCGAGCCAGTCCACCTGGCAGGATGGGCCTGGACCTTGTGTCAGAACCCCGACGGTGCTAGGAGAGTGGCTAAGGAACCCCGGAAGGACAGGCTCTCTGCATTGTGCCTTGCTTGGGGAGTGGAGGAAGACAAATGCAGGAGCAGGCCTGGCCCAGCATTCAGGCATCAGGAATAGGCAACACCTGAGCAGAGGGTGTGCAAGGTTTATGAATGATGGCCAGTGCCACAGCACAAATGTCGCATCCCTATGGTTTGGACGAGGGCTGGAAGACAGAAACTTTCAGATCAGTTTCCTTTACAAAAGCTAGCCCTATCCCTAGCGAAATTTCCTCTAACTGCAATAGTATACGAGGCTGCAACTTATCCAGACAACCAGTTAATATTGGGTCGACTTTGAAATCAATACCTTTACTTGTTCAAAAAAGAAGTCCATGGCACTGGCTGCCAAAGGGCCCTGAGAATTGGGACTCCAACAGGAGTGATGCACAGCCCTGCCAGCTGTGTACAGCTCACGGGGAACTCACGAAAAGAAGACATTTTGATTTGCAGCCTCGGCTCCTAGGGGCATTCAATTCCATTCAACAAATATTTACTGAATGCCCACCTATTATGGGCTCAGCATTTTGCTAGTTACCAGGATGATAGAGAAGCATAATCAGAGTTGGGGACTTCTAAAATTTTATCAGATCTCGGCCACATGATATCAGAGAGTTTATCATCACACTGCAGTGTCATGATACACATGAGTCAGGCAGGTAAAAGAGTAAGGAGGCAGGATGCCTAATTGTTAATGAACGGTGCAGAAAGAGCCAAGAGAAGGACGAAGAGGCTATGGAGGCTTTCATGGGGGGGCGGGCCTCTAAGGAGGGCAGGATGCCTTGGGCTGCCAGCCTCTATTACGTTACCTGGTCATGAGGCAGCGTAATAGGAAAATTATGGTATGTTGGCTTAGCTGCCTTGATTCCACCGACTGAAGTTAATGAGGACAATTGAAAGCCTCCTTTAGGCTGTCACTAGCCAATACTGTGAATAGATTACACATTTTTGGTTAACAGCCAGTGTCTGCTATTCACATGGCTTTTTTAGAACTGAAGTTTTAAAACATAAGTCAAAGTGAGTGGGTGTCCCTAGGGTCTGTGTACCAGGCCTTGCTTCCAGGTCAGCTGAGTTATATTCACACTGTGTGACCTGGATGGTTGGCTTGAAGATATTGACTCAATTTTGCCAAGATCTGACTCAAGAGGTAAGTAAGGGTGGCCCTGAGCTCTGGGTGCTGGAGTTGACCTGAGGTAGGGGGAGCAGAGGGAGAGATTGTGCTATGTGCAAGATAATTAGGCAAAGAAAGTAAGTCTGGAGAGAACGGAACAGACATGCTGAGAAGAGGTGGGAAACTCCATGGTTCTTGAAATTGAAGGCCGGGATCCAAGCAGAGAAGAGTAGCCTTCCCTGGTGCCACCAAGGCAACTGCCCCTCCTGAAGTCTGGCAGTTACCTACCTACACTGTACCTACACCACTGTATTTCCTTGATCCCAAGACACTATTGATTATAAGAAATGCCATGAACTTCTTTCAAGGAAAAAAACCCACTATGCTAAATGTAAACACTGATTGCAAGACGTAGTCCTGTTTCAGAAGTGTTAAAGTATGAAGATGTGGGTCTTAGAAGCAAGACGATATTTTACTTGTATTGAGGAGCCAAGATACATACATAGATTGCTTAAGATTGATGCTTTCAGTATTTTTTTTTAATGCATCATTTTGATGTCACTGAACTCAGAGGTAGCATGTGGGTATTTCTGATCAATTATTTTTTTCTTCTTAGATTAAGATTCAAGGTTCTTCTTAGAATATGACTCCATGCTTCTGGTATTACAAAGAGAGCAATACTTGGACACTGAAGCCAGGTTTGGCAGGGGAAAAAAGGGGATACTAAGCCGTATCATTTGGCCAGCTGTTTAGCTGTGTCTGGTTCTGTCTATAACTAACTCAAGATGTGTTTTGGTAGCTTGGTGCTGGATATTTCAGTTGTTGGTCGGCAACTTCATTGGTGAACCAATGACTTGAGTTCTAACTGGGCATGTTCTGTAACTTCAACCCTTGGTCTTTAGAGAGGGAAAAGGCAGCAGTAAGGGCAAGTATTATTTAAATCCTTCCACAGGTAATTTAACTTCATATGTTAACAATGGAAGTGGGTTTGAATACAATAACCTTTTAAAAAAGGCCTATAGAGTTAAGAGAATCTAACCAGTAGCTCATCCTCACTCCCTGGGATGTGACAAATGGTTTCTGCTTGCCGAAGTCTCTCTCATTCTAGTGAGCATAATTTTACCAAACGGGATTTCTGTTAAAAACTTGAAGTTGTTTTAAGAAAGTAACTTTGCAAATCTAAATGCAAGCTATAAGTACAAAAGGGCTGAAGTGGAGAAGAATGAAAACACTTTCACACGGTAGTTGGTCCTTTTACAGGTTAGCAACTGCATCTTGAGAGAGCAGCTCTCTCCATCTCCTAGTTCAAGATTCAGACTGTTGGTTGGCACAGGCTGTTTACGGGGTCCACCTCACAAAGTTCTTCAACAAACTGAAGTTTTCTCTCTCTGGGAAAGTCATTTTTAGATTCACATTTTGCTTTTTATGAAATCAATTAATTATATTAAAACATGATATATTAAGTATTATAATAAGCTAGAGGGAGCTAAGCTGTGTACCCTGAGACAGGAGAACAGGAGGCAAATGCAGGCTTGGCTTCCCTCAGAGGACCTTCAGAGAATGAACGTTCAGGTCATTCTCTGAAGGAAATGTTAGAGAGATGTGGTAATTTAAACAGTAAATCTGGAAAGTTGGTTTTGATCCCAATTCTGAAGTCAGAAACATAGTGAGATGGCAGCTCTGAGAAGTTCTCTTGGGAGATCAATCAAGGGGCTGTGTGTTTCATCACAGAAAGCATGCGAGTCTGAAGGAGACAGACTCTATTCAATTCAGCCACATCGAGGCCCTGGTAAGGGAGAAATGCAGTGGCCACAGCACCCCAAGAGGCACAGGAGGGAGCTCCTGGCATGAGGGTGGGAGAGAACCAGCTGGGAAGGGCTAAAGTGAATAAACTTTGAAAATGTATGCGTGAACCACCCCCCAAAATACTAACACGACAACTTCAAAGAAACACAAACAATGTGAAAACACTTGGAAATGGTTTAATGTTTTACAACAGAAATGACCTGTACAGTTACAGTAAGTTTAATATATATAAAAAATTACAGCAGACAAATGCATCTACACAACACCTACCATTTCATTCTGAATCACTGTCACCTACGCAATCTCTCCCAAGCCTACAGACCCCTGCAGGCAGCCCTAGGAGGGGGAATCACAGAAAGGGCACTTTTAAAGAGACAGCACCGCTCATGTTTCCCACCACCTGTCAGGCCTCAGGAGGTATCAGCTAATTCCCCACAATAGGAAGTTGCTTGTGTTTCAGGTTTTCAAAACCAAGAAAAAGTGTGTTTCCCAGGGGCACAGATAACAAGGTCCAGAACTCCCAGTTATCAGCTCATTCTTATAAAATATTCCTACCAGAGGGGAAATGGCTAAACAGGCACTCTGGGGCAGTGAGGCTATACAATAGCCACCCAGAGCACAGAGTTATCTAAGGGGAAATGTAAAAGGACTCCCAATAAACTACCTAGGAATTGTCACTGCCTCATTAAAGCTGCTGGACAATTTTGGAAAGAATCATTTACACCACATCTTAAGTTTCCACAAAAGAACTAAAACTCACATTTTAAAGTTAAGTACACAAAACAAAAAGTTCTGGGAGGCCAAGGGACCAATTCCCCCTTGTGTCCCTCCCTTGACAACAGTGGAAAAACACCCCTGAATCAATTTTTTTTTTGGAAAAAAAAAAAAAAAGGAGCGGGGTGGGGGGGGAGGTGGGTGAAGTGGGGGGTAAGATATTTAAAGACAGAAAGAAAACATTTTTAGAAAATCACGATCACTGTCTCTTTAAAACAAACAAAATCCCAGCTGGGAACAGCAATAAGCGAAAACACAATCCAAATTAACACCTGGTGGAAGTTTATTACTAAATATTATGTACACTCAGAACTTTTTAATTTTCTTTTTTATTATGAACACCTAGGCAGTGAAAACTGTTATGTTATTACATACATAGACACACCCAAAACATACAAAAATACTATTATTTCAAACTACTAAGAATAGGACAGTTCAGTTATTTTCATGCTATGACTTTAAGAGCATTACACTGAAACAAACAAGAAGTTAAACGACATTTTTTTTTTAATATCCCAGAAATATACCAAAATATACATCTAAGCTTTGGAATTACTGAGGTTAGACTAATGCAAGTGCTGGGTAATCGTACTTAATACACAAATCTAAGGTTCTGCAGGAAAGAAATTATCTTTGGTATCTGCATCAGGCTAATATTATTAACATTTGGATTTTGCTTTGGGATAGAGCTTGTATGACCCTAGAACCAAATACCCCCCTCCCCCAATCAACTGAGATTAAAAAGATCCATGTAAAAAGTTCCTTCATTTGCAATCCCCCCCACCCCCCACCCGAAGTTAAAAAGTCACAGGCATCTACCTAGCACAAAAGGTTGTGAATTACAATGCATAGTTGCACAGTGGTGCTGCAAAAAGGAAAGAAAACTACAATAAAGAGAAATGAAAAACTTGATAATCTTTCTGCAGGTTTTCTCACAAATAGGACAACCACTTCCAAGCAGTTCCAGAAAAGGAAAAGCAGAACCAAAGCTCAGAAGGGCACCTCAGTGTATCACCTGTCACCCAGCCCCGGAGGTTAGAGCACCCAGCAGAGCAGCCAATCGTGCGCCAGTGTCTTCAGCTTCCCACCACTCTGTGGAGTCTGCGGCAGGGCCAGCAGCCAACGCCCCACCTGAGTCCAGGCCCCTGTGCTGACCCTGGCTGCTGCAGGGTGGACTGCAGTAGGATAGGGTCTGGTCTTTTGTTTTGGAAACTCTGAAATGCCAATTGGTTCCATAGCACGCTCACAAGTTTGACAAGGGCCAAAGCTACCGAGCACTCGCCTCCCTCCCCGCTGCAGCCAAACCCTGGAACATGGAATCAGCCTTCCCGCCCCTTCTGGTCCAGTCAGAGACCTCCCCACCTGGCCTCCCTCCTCTAGATGCCAGGACACCACAGATTGGATTGATGCTGAAGACTTCCCTTTTCTTTGGTTTTTTTGTTTGTTTTGAGTTTATACAATCATTAAGAAATCTTTGGTTTTGGCTGGAAATTTTACAAATGAAACAAAACAAAACAAAGAAACCACCCTCCCTGGCTTATAGCAGCAGTATTATGACCTGGCAAAGCTTTTTTTTTTCTCTCATCACTGGGGGTGGGAATTGAAGGTTAGGAACTACATTCAAAGAAAAGGTGAAAGGGCTGGGGATGCAGCTTCTAGAGAGCCCATTGGATATAAGATTGTCAAATAATAATAATATTAATAATAATAATAAAAAACTTAAATATTTGGATTTTTTTTTTTTTTGGTTATGTCAAAGGAAAAAAAGTGAAGTGTGTTTGCAGCAGTCAGCTTAAAGGAGCCTTTGGTGTTTTCCCTTCCACCCAAAGTCCTGAAAACAGGCAGAACCCTGAGGCTTCAGAGGGGAAGGGGACGGCCTCTACCCCACCAGGGAAAAGGCAAGTAAGTATAGAACTAGATATGTGGCCAGCAGTCAGGAATGTGGGGTGGGGTGGGGTGGAGTGGGAGCACGGAGAGCTGACCAGCCCCTGAAAGGCAGAGTGGCAGGAAAAGCAGATGTTAAGAGACCTGTGAAGACCCTTGCAACAAAAAGAAATAGAAGATTGCAATTTGCCCTCAGTTTGCAGTAGCTTTTAAGCAGCGACATTCAGAGGCAATGGGGGCCCACCCTAGGCTACATACAGGTCCCATGATGCTATAGGCCAGAGTTTGACATTACTTAGATGAGGGAGGGCAGACTTGGCAACTCTGTAGGGTTTAGAGAAAGTTAAAGCAAGTCACTCAGTCATGAGTTAGAAATGAGGTATACAACAGCTCCTGGACTTGCGGTGGGTAAGAAACCCCACGCTCACTCACCTAGCCTTTGCTACTACCACAGATGCAGAGAACGGAACTACGACTAATGCAGGAGGAAGGACTATCCTCAGAGACTGAGCCCTCCTGTGGACGGAGTAACACACGCACGCCCACTCTGGCAGAGGTAAGAAGCTGGGAGAGGTCTGATTTATCCAATCTCAGGGGAGACACCATTTCCGTGTAAGAAACCAATGTTTTAATATGATTGCAAAGTCTTATTCTCCCTTTCTGATTTTTTAAAAAAATTTCTTCCAGCTGTTTGTAGTTCTGGTCCACTTCACTCCTAGAAAGTATGTTCCTTCTGGGGACTCAGGCAGGACTGGAACCAAAGACATGGCACCTCACCCTGCAAACAACTAGAGCTGTTTCTAACAGACACTGTCATTTTAGCTTCTAAAATTTCCTCCTACATTTTTCAGAGTTTGAGAGACTGTTAGGGATGGGTGGGAGTACAAGCCTTTTCTCTAGTTGGCTCTTTCCTTTTTCATTAGAAAGAAATCCCAATTTTCAGGAACTAAACTGTTTGGATGTCTCATTTTTGAAACAGCACTGTATCCAGTTGTCTGCCTGCAGACTTTGGGATATAATGTTGGAGGAGTCAAATGCCACTGCCAGGTTACTAAAGAAGCTTCGAGCAGCTTTTGTGAGGTTGTGGCAGACTTAAGCAATGATGTACATGAAAACATGGGAAACTGCAGCAGATCTCAATATCCTTTTACAGTAAATTAGTTTTAGGATCTGAACTTTCTGACAGTGTCCTGGGTTTGAACTAGAAAGTGGCACTGGGTGGAGCTCTGTGCAGGATGCGTAGATCCTGGGACACAGAGAGAATCATAAAGCACACTTTGCCTCCCCGGTCCCAGAGAGCTAAGTTTCCATCTGCAGAGTGGTGTTCCGCTACGCGCACCTTGTCTTCCTATAGCCTTTGTTTCAAGTGCTTTTATCTTACATATCCCTGTTACCTACTTATAAACTTATCTAGCACTTTGAAAAGTCACACAATATTAATATCACTTTTATACAATGCCAGAACATTAGATTATTAGTAAAGCTTTCATGAAGTTCTGCAACCTGATCATTTTTTTGGTGGAATATTAAGAGAGCAATAAATTTCTTTTTCCTCTTTCTGTATCCCAGCAATAGTACACCAAGCAATTAACTACTCAACTCCCCAGACCCCATATATAAAAACAATTTGAAACTATGCAGCTCCATGGAAGGTCTATTGGTTTCCCATGTAATCCTGCTCTTGAAAATGCTTACCCTTTACAAGAGAAAGAATAGAGATAGCACATTTGAATGTTGCCTGAACTCAAACTGTACTGGTTCTATATATAAGTGTTAATTAAAGGGGAATTTAAAAAGGCGGGGGGGGGGGGGCTTTACCAAAATGTCCTAGCAATTCCAAGAACATCACTGTTACAGTAGCAACTCTATCTTTCTTTATAGCCCTGGCAGAGTGAAACAAAAGAAATCTCTTTTCCAAGGCCAGGATAACTAACAAGACTTCCTTCAAAAAGTGGGGAAGGTGGGGTGGAACAGAGAAGAGAGGGAAAGGAAAGAGACAAAAGAAGTTTTTCCAAATGGTAGCTTTTTGCTCCTTTTCTCTCTGCCCACTTGAAAACAAGGACAACTAATGACATAGCAGTGTCTTTGGTATCCAAACCAAATCCCACTTAAGTTCTGTGAGACGGATCGTTTATTTAAAAAATATATAGCCTTTCTGGAGATACAATCTATATCTGGACTCAGGGAGCCAAGAAAGGATGTCCCAGAGTAAGGGCAGAAAAGGCTGTTAATTATTCCTGAATTAGCATCACTTCTCACTCACATTTCCACCAAGAACAAATCCCTCCTCCACCCTACCAACTAATCAATCCCTAAGGTCACACCTTCTCACAGGTGGGAGGCGAGCAGATTGGCTTTCACTTCTTGGTTTGGTTTGCATTTTTGGTTTAGAGAGAATTAACCTTGGTATAAAAAAAGAAAGTGAGGTTTTAAAATGTGTTACTACCGTAACACTGAATAACAAGACAGAGGGTGATGAAAAGAACCTGTTTTACTTTAATTTTCCTAGAATAAGATGCATCAACCATTCGCCTCACCTTTCCTCTCCAAATTAAACGGTACATGCCTAGTTCTGCCTCTACTGCTCAACCACACACCCAGATAGTCACACATTCATCCTTCACCTAAGCTTTTGCTACGTACAGAGGTAATGAATCATTAGGAGAGGCTGTCAGGGTCTGGGAGCATGGGCAACTACAGGAAAGGATGCAAGTGCACCCCAGTGGATCCCCAACCAATGGAAAGCCACCCGCCTGCACCACGCACCATGTGCAGCTCAGCCCACAGAGAGGCCAACAGACCCTATACCCAATCACAGGGATAATCAAGTTTCCTTTGGCAAGACAAATATAAGGAAAAACAAACGCACACATACAAGCAATGTTTTCCTTTTAACGTAATCAACTTCTTCTCTTCCCCTGCCCCACCCTTCCCTAACCCTATAAATTGTAACCTATCAACAGGATCCCGAATACATACAGCATCAATCATGTTTATCAGTCATAATAAACATCAGTTCAACTAAATGCTAATGCTAGAATTATTTCCACTATTTATAAAGTTTTTTTCCTTTTTTATTTGGTTTTTATTTTAAAACCAGTTTTGCAACAATGCTAAGCTATGCTGAGGTATTTCATGAAGGTGCCAGAAGCTAGCTGTTACCCATAAGCATTATCCTCACAGATTAAGGTACCACCATTCATACAGAAAAAGAAGAGGAGGGGAAAAGGAAAGGAGATCCAGATTACAGAATCAATACAAAATCCACTCAAATTCACCGCTTTTAGCAAAGGCCAAGAGGGTAAAAGCCTAAACAAGGAACTGCTTCATGAATGAGGATGGTTAGAAGAAAGCAACAGTTCACCCACTGGGTAAATTGGTCAATTTGGGAAAAGCCATATTCCCTGCCCTCTTGGTGGAATCTTTTCAAATATCTTACTGGAAATCTGAGGGGTGCCCCATTTAATATCTTTGGATTAAAATAGGCTGAAGCAGAATAGTATAAGTATCAACCTTTATGAAAGCAGTTTATTTACCCTATTCCTATACAAGTTTACTTTTGTATCACATGCACCATCTAAGCAAACCTACATAATGGTTTATCTTATTCTTCTTGGAGGAATGGCAAAAGAAGGATTTTTTTCTCTTCTCAAGAGAAGAAAGATGCTAAGCGAAATTTATCACCTTCAGTCATCCTCAAACTAACAGAAGACTAAAGACAACTTCGAAACAGCCGGGGCTATGACTGCATGAAAAACGTCACACTCAAAATGCTTTTCACACGCAGATACAAAAATGATTTACAATTGTAATGAGCAGAGACTCATCAATTCTTGCCCATTTGAACAACTTTAAATTTCAACCTCTTAGTTTTTTTCTCCCATTAATATCAGTGGCCTTTTTACATTTTTACCTCTAATAAACAGTGCTGGAATAAACAAACTTTAAATCAATCAATTTCAGATGCTATGATTTAACAAGAAAATATCTGACGGAATTTTCTTAATGAAATGTTGAGGCCCTGTAACTGAGTTCTCAAATTGCAGACTGGTCTTTGAGAGTCGCCTAAGGGGCCCGAGGCCAAAGCAGGCTGCCTGCGGGAGTCCCGTCGCCAGCAGTGCCTGCTAACTTCTCCCTGTCGGCAGCTCTCCTTTCTTGGAGAGAAACAAAAGAAAGATGCTTCTCCTTTTCCTTCCTACAGCTAAGATTTTACTTTTTCCTTGGCAGAAAATGTTTTCTGAGGATGACATGGTTTGGAAACAAATCTAGACAATGAACTCTTCTGTCAGCCAAGTATTTATTATTCACTAATTGCAATGATTTTTAACTTTAAGAAACCAAACGAATTTTCTATATTTGTGAAAGTATCCAGCGTTTCTAGTAATTTAAATAGAAATTTTCACTGTACAGATTAGGCTGAATCAATAAATGTGCCAAGCAAATATCTGTACTTCTGGATAATACAGACAAAGTCCTCCCCCATCTTCCCAAATAAAAGGGATAAGGGGACAAATAACAAAAGAGTTATAATTGTGCTTTTTTCCAACAATAAATGAATTATGTAGAACTGGCAAAATGATCTCACTGAAAATCATATAATCTTATTTTTTTTGAAAAAAAAGAAGATTGTTAATTTCTAATAATACTAATATGAAGTATAAACAGGTATGGTCCTACACAAAATTCCGTTGTGGATTCCTTTGGTTCCATTTATTGAGTAATAAATTGAATAAACCAGGATGGTATTGATCTTTCTTATCAAATAAATAAAAGGAAGTATGTATCATATCAGTTTACTGATAATAAACAAATTTTTAATTCTAATAAGCTGCCTATATAACTTCAGAAACATTTAAACTAATATAGCAATAATCTAATTTCTTAAATCAGAAACAGTAATATCGTTCCTCTGAGAAGCCCTTTTCTAGGTTTTTCTATCCTGTCCTTCAGACTGATACAGGGTATAAATAAAGTTCATGACCAAACTGCACTGCTCGTGATAAGCAGGATTCAAACAATTACATTCACCACTCCCCAGGGAGGGCCCAAAATACAACATCACTATAATGCACTGCTAATATATGCATTTAGGATTAGTCTTTGGCTTAGCATATGTTAACCAAATTCAGGGATGAAATAAAACTTGCAAAAATATTAAGGAGGAAAAAAAAGGAGAATCATAAAAGGAACTGGGATGACTTATGATGGCCCGTCTTCAAAATGCACCAACTATACCAAATACTTCATTTTGGTCAAAGGGCCTCTTGTAATTTTCCAGACCCTCTGAAATAAGGTGGCTAAAACTTAAATCTGAGTACCTTAGGTTAGGAGATAGTCCATTCATTTCAAAAAGCATTTCTTGAGATGATAAAAAATATAAAGTAAAAAAGGACTAAGGCATTTTAAATGAAGCAATATAATCAGCAGAATATGTCGGTATAGTGATGGAGTCGATTTTAAGCTAACACCCATCAATGAGCCATATTAGTGTTTTGTGTGTACATATGTAAATGTACCTTCCATTTCACAACTTATTTTTAGACAAAAGAATAACTTTTTAAAAGTTATTCTTTTGTCTAAGAACTTATTTCCTTCTTTTCAACACAGATTTTTATGCTGGTTTAAGGTCTACCCATATAAACTGAAATGCGCGCGTGCATGCGTACATGTACACACACACGCACCAGGCATAAGCTCCTTATTCCAAATTGACTAGAGAATATGGTCAAGGCAGGGAATAAAAAACTATCATATTGACATTTAAAGCTTACTATCTATCTTCTTTAATATTAAAGTCTGTTGATAAGTCTTTTCTGGGAGAACGAACATTTTTTTGAAGCATATGGGGGGTTGGGGAGAATCTTTCCTTGCCCTTCCTCTTAATCCACTGGGCTTGAATCCCTTGGAACTCAATACTTCCTTTGGTAGCAGTTTTGGGAAATAAATGCTATATAACCTCTCATCCCGTATGGGAGGTATCATCAGCATTTCCTTCCCTGAATCCTTCCTCCTACTTTCATCACTCTCAAGAGGGACTCATTACAGGTAACTGCAGTATTACTACAGCATTACTGATAGCCTTAAAATAAATTTGCACAGACTGAAGTTAAAGATGTTAAGTCAGGACAGAATATTAAATTTAACTAGATCAAAGAAAGAGTGGGAGGAGAGGAGAGAAATTAATAACTGACACTGCCATTCTATTTACACACCAAACAACAATAAAAAAAATTAGTTAAAAATCAAGTTAATGTCTGCCCAGAAGATATTAAAATTCACCAACATAAAAGATTAAAAACAAGCAGCAACTTTTATATAAAATTAATAAAGACAAATGAAAAAGAAATTGTCAGTAGCATCTATCTCCTCAATGTGTTTGAACTGCACTTTATAAACTAGTCCATTAGTACAGCAGCTTCCTAAAAATTGACTTTGGTTCAAGCTTAGTTACAAAATAAAAAACATAAAAACAAAACAAAACAAAACACCACACATAAAAAAGGTGGATGGACATTTGTTAGTTTCCCTGCTTACAGTTCACTAATTTTGGAGGGGTTTTAGGGAAGGTGAAGGTAAGAAAAGGAAATTTAGGGATGGTAATTAAATACTCTGTGAAATGAGATGAGAAGACAGAAGGAACTACAGAAAAATAAAAAGGGAACAAAAATGTTTCTGGCCTTTCAATATTAATGTGACTCCCACTGAATCAGAAAAGCACATAACAAGCTGTGTCTGTGTCACTAACTTTCTGAATACTGGTGAAGAGAGACGAATACACAGAATCCCAGCTCCCTTGTGGACACAAGCAAATCGATTAGAACAAAATTACTTTTAAGCTCTCTGAATTCCCAGCTCAAATGGGGGGCGACGAAAGTGCAGTCTTGGGATCACCGGAAATGCAAACGAGCACCCACAGACATCAAATGGGAACTTTTAACTCCAATAAGAAGGGGAACTTAGATGAACTGCATTGCTGTGATCCAGTCTTTGGGAAGTTTTTTGAGTACAGATACTATAATAATAGTACACCAACAATAAGGGGGATCTAATCTCGAAGTTACCCTCGTTCCTGTTCATCCACTTTCAAAAATTCTTCCTTTTCATTGGGCTGATTTACATAGTCTACAAACACCCTGAAAACAATTTCAGGAGCTAAACACTTCCTGCATTGAACAAAAGAGATGTGTACTGCCGTTTAGACCTATCTGCAGAAGCATCACTAAAAACCAAGGAGACTCCTGAGGTGTGTGCTCAAAGTCTTGCAGATGCCACACTTGGTGAGTAAGTGCCTCCTTTAGTCAGAGTACCAAGGAAAGTCTCAGGGCTAGAGAAATGTATAAAAGCCATCTAGTGAAAAGGAAGTCAGTGGCTAGAGGAAAAAAGTGGTAACCTCGGAGATTTTTCCTCTTCTGGATGCAAACTGATGAAAAAGTCTAGTAGAGTTCCTTTAAAAAATAAAAGAGGGAAATGCTTCCCAACTTCATAAGTCAATTTGTTCTTTGCCAAGTAAGTTAAAGGAAGTATGGATGAAAAGCTTCCAAAAAATGGGAAAAAACAAACAAACCAACCAACCAACAGTAGGAGCATTTTTTTCAGGAGATAAGAAATCAGGAGAATCGCCAGGACAGGTGTCCGCAGTAGTCTTTGCTCTTTGGAACCAAATCCTACCCTGCAACAAGTACAGCTGTTCCCATTGAAAGTAGCAGAAAGCAGCACTGTTGCATCACAGGATCTGGGCCTCAGGGTCATTCAATGATTTGGGGGTGAATGAGAGCTACAGTTCAGCAGGAATTCCTTCCTACACAAAAGTGCTCCAAAGGCACCACCTGATGGGGAGGAAGGGGCAAGTGTGGAATGGGAGTGTTTGCACACTGCCTTCAGCTTCTGCACCAAGCCTCTTGCATAAGTGGCAAAAGAAAAACAATTTTCTAGCACCTCTGTAAGAGTCATCAAGGATAAGGAAACTAGCAAGAACTGCAGTTAAGAATGTAGGTCTCCCTTTACCCCAAACCCTCCCTCCCCACAGTGTGGGAGCTCACTGAAATAGGATCCAGGAGCAAGAGATAAACATGTCCAAACTATATATATATAAAAACAACAACAACAACAACAACAACAATAATAATAATAGAGATACAGTAATACAGGCCTGCCTAAATTGTACCAGTTAAGAAAAGGAACCCCCAACACAATTGATATGATTATAAACACCTTGTTATGACTTAATGGCCTGTACAACAGACCCATAAAAATGATTTTTTTTTTAAGAAAAAAGAAATTTAGACAAACAAGAAACCCCTTTCCTATATTGGAATTGATAACCCACCTTAACTTGTCATCATGACTGCTGGAAATGATAAGTAGTCCTTTCACACTTATATTTTTGATTTTGTGTCTGCTTTTTTTTTTTTTTTTTTTTTACATTTTTGGTTAGAAAGTTCTCCAATCCATGAAGCAATCCTGAAAAGACAGTGTTTTATTACAAAATTAGGCAAATGTTGTCCCATCTCCATCCTTTTTTTTTTCTGTATGTGTTGTTGTTTTTTTTTTCCTTCTCTCCATTGCCCTCAGAGACATGGTGAGAGGAAGCCAATCACATTTTCAGTTTATTAATCTGGCTGGCAGCCCAATCACACTGCACAGTGCAAAAGGCTGGCAGCAGCCCAGCGCAGCCCAGCTCACTGCGCCTTGGAGGCGGTAGTGGTGGTGGAAGCAGCCCCACTGGCAGAGGCCACTGTGAAGAGAGAGTTCTGGATGGACTCAGCTGAGGTGGAGGTGGCATGAAGGCTGGCAACAGGTCCAGAGTTCCCTGCGGAGGCTGCAGCGGCAGAGACCAAGCTAACTGGGTTGCTGGTGAGGAGAGAGAGGTTCTGAGGGTTCAGGAACAGAGGGGCAGTGACGATGTTGGGGGCTCCTCCAGCATTGGCAAATACCAGGTTCCCAGTTGCATCCAATGACGTTATTGGAAGAGAGCCACTAGAAGCAAGAGCTACAGAAAAAAAAGCCCAAGAACACGAAGGAAGGAGAAATTAACATCATTGTGGAGAAACCGAATATCACATCTAAGGTCTATTGACTTGTCCTATGATTCAGAAGGAAAAAGTACAGTTCCTCATTGATTCTTTTCTTATCACAGTGCTATACTGACATCAAATTATTTGTAATTTTGAAAGGTTCTGAAAGACTGAAAATATCTAATTCTGTGAGCATGAACAGGGTGGGTAAGAGGATGAGAATAAGAACTGTGTCATGAATTAAACAGTCAAGTGTCTATCTTGAAATCTGAACTTCACTGCATTTACCTGGGAGTATCTACAAATCCAATAATTTTGTTTTCAATGAAGTTTGTTGATTTTAAACTATCTCCATTCAAAAGACACACAGTTACAATGATTAAGTCATTAAAATGTTTAGTTTTTATCAAGCCAATGGAATTATGAATAAAGTTGAGCAAACACTTTACAGTATAACATACAAGATGAAAACCATCTTTCAAAAAGGGTCTAGTTCTAAAATAAATTATATATTACTAAATAAAATATATGGTGTGATTAATTTTTTACCTCTTGAGGTAAAAGATTTGATTTCTATGACTTGTGCAAAGGAGAGTAACAAGTTTAATGAAGGAAGAAATCAGAGATAGTAGGAGGTGCTAGGTGTGATATCTAAGGCTAGGGCTTGTCTCATTTTTCTATGTTATTGCTTCCTATTGATCAGAAGGTATGGTTAAAATTTTATTTAAAATAATTGGGCACTCTTATTTAATACCTCATCCTATCATTTAACACTTCAAGTCTGTCCACCCAAATAACCACACTACCACAAGTAGATCTGGGGGATTTTTCTATGATCATTACAATTTTGATTTCTTACATACATACAAAAAAGAAATCTAGAGGAACTGAAGGTAATGCCACCACTAGACATGATTATACAATAGTACAGAACAGACAAGACTTAGTGCAGTTTGAAGTTTTCAGAGATCCCAAGCTTAGGGTCTAAGGCCAGTTCTAGACCTTCCCAGAGTATCTTAAGAGTTCTTTCGTCAATTGAGCCCTGAAGAAGGCACTTTGCCACTGCAGCACCCTCAGCCCAGACATACTTCCTCATGCAGGAGAAAAAACGACATCACAAATCTCATTCCAAAAAAAAATTCTTGTATAATAAAAGTTTTACAGATCCAACCATCAATTTCAAGAATGAGTTAGTCAATCGGAAAGTCAACATAATAGAACTTAATCTAGAATCTAGACCATGTCTTGGTTTTCTCTGTGACCAACAGTATTCTATAAATACATCACCCATGAAACATTAATATTAAGTTAGCTAATAGCTTATTTTTGGGCCTGAGAACTCCCATTTTAAGCACAAACTATTCTAATTTTTGTGCTTAGGTTATGATTAATATGGTCATGTTTCTCAAGTCCTTTCCCCTCAATCATTTCAGGCATCTTCAAGCAGAAAGCTCAGAGGCTAAACGAAGGTGAAGCCTATGCTACAGGCAATGGGCACTGCGCTGGGTAATGTGCTAAGGCCAGAAGGGACCCAACTGGGCTCGGAGAACAGACACTATAACCCAAGAGAATATCTGCTCTGCCATGACAGGGATATAAAAAGGACAGAACCCTCAGAATTAAAAGTACTCTCAAAGTCTGCATGATGTACTCTCATATTAAATCATACACTGCTCTCTTGAGGGATAAAAGAGGGGATTAGGGAGTCTTACTTGGTTAAGTTTGCCTTGAATAGATGGATTTAGATGAGTATTTGGAAATACTTATCAGGGGAAAATCCACTTCCAAGTCTATTCACATAAGAAAATGAGTATTAAAAATGAGTAAAAAAAGTCCTAGTTTCTTACAATATAGCGAAGTAAGTGTATTTCCTGCTCTTAATTACAAACTAACATCTATATGTTTCTTACAAGGCATTTTCACAAGGACATTTTCTTGGTCCTCAAGAACATGTTGTCAATTCAACTCTCTTTTCTCATAGCGAGGCAGGTCCTAAACAAGGAAAAAGATTCTACTGACCTTGAATAGTTGCCAGTGTACTGTTGCTCATCAGAGCTGGGCTGAGAGCACCACCCAGGGTCCCTGGATTGAGACTGAGTAAGGCACCTCTGCAAGTCCAAGAGGGGTCATTTATTACCACACAAACATATCTGTTAGTTGACAACACACCCAAAGGGTTAAGCAAAAAGGAAAATCCAGCTGGGGAAGTATATGGAGATACTTCTTAGTTCCTTTATACTCTTAGATGGCTTGGTTAGTGCTTCTGAATTACTGCTATTCTTGATATTTGTTTGTACAAAGCCAAATAAGGTTGTTGGCTGTACAAAATTTAAACTTTTAGTTTTTTGACTCCTCTTGAATTACTTCATTCCTTTTTTTCCAACACAAAAGAAAAACTGCAAGGAAAGGGATGTATTTATAAAATAATTCTTATAATACATGGCCAATAATATAAAATCAGGAATCTCATATATATTCATTAATATATTTTTAATCTATGTTTGAGAATTAAAAAACATACAGCCGAGAGAAGCTAATTGAGAAAGCAAAAGAGTAAGTCAGGAATTCTGGCTTTTCTTCTTGGCCCCTTAATGCAGGTTTTACCAGTGACCTGGTGTTCTTTGTTTTCACCTAGAAATAAAGATAAGGCCACTGCACCTTTCAGAATTTTAAGAAACTTAAGTTCAACTTAATTTTGTAACTGAGGTCCTTTTGCTACTACAGAGCAACCCAATCAAAGAGATCATTCCTTTAAAGAGGTTTTTGTTTTGTTTTTTATCTAAGATGGTGATGAATTCTCTCCTACAAGTAATTTCAGGGATGACCTCATAGTTGCTACTCAGGTGTGAATGAGATTAGGAAACTCCTTACCCAGCCGCAAACTGTGAGGGCGCCATCAGGCCTGGGTTTAGTCCTGCAGCTGCAGCCATGGCTGCAAGACTGGCATTTGCTGGCAACTGTGCAGCTCCTTGGAGGGCAGCGGCTGCTGCTGTTTGCAACCCTGATGCTGTCACCATCACCTGGTTGGTCCCAAGAGGGGAGGACAAAGGAGTGGAGGTGGTTTGTGTTGTGCTGGTCTCACTGGCACTGGAGGCCTCAGAGGTGGAGGCTGAGGCAGAAGGGGAGGGACTCAGAGACGGGGACGTGACAGCTGAGGAAGCTGGAGGTGCTGTGGAAATCACGGTTGCCGTGTTGTTGGAGGTGGTATCTGTAGTGCCTTGAAAAAGGGAATTGGATTAGAAAATGGACTGATGAAAAGTTTTTGGAAGAATGGGGGCTTTATTAAGTCAAACTGTAAAACCAATTGAAAAATTAATCCACCACCCAATGATAGATTTGTCCTTTTTATTAACCTAGTCATTGCTTCTTAGAAATTAACCACAAAAACAAACATTGTAGAACCAGCACTATAAACTCTAACTGTAAGAGGCAAGAGTAGTAGTAACAGAACCATAAAAGAAATAGCACTGGTTTTTCATTGTCTGGTAAATTCTCTATTCAAAAAGCAAAAGAAACAAAGTATCATGGAGGCTCTCTCTTTGGAATACAACTGCACTGGGGAAAAACTCCTAAGTGAAAAATCCCTGCTCTTGAAAAACTTTTCAAAAAACTTTTGAAATCTTTAGTTGTCTCAATAGAGCAATCAAAACAAAACAGCAGCAACAACAAAAACTAAAAATTATGTATTTTTCTAAGGATATGTATTAATAATAATATTCACAGAAAAAAGGTGTAAGAATAACTAATGGTATATGTCTAGATGCCTTCTTCATATTAAAAAATTTAAGTATTCTGTAGTAAAAATGAGCTCTCAAAAAGCCCATTATGGTAAACATTTTCTTATTCATAAAGACAACAAAATACCTTGATACTATGAATCTCATGAAAGTTGGCATGAAAAATGAAGAAACTGTAACTGAGAAACTGTAATATGAGAAGTGGTAAAAAAAAAATCAACATGACTGAATTTTTTGTTTTAAGGAAAAGAACAAGCATTTCGATATAAATGACTAGTTAACATTAAAAATATCACTAGTGAAAATGAAACACCTACACTGAGGTTGTTTAACATTAGAGACTAATATTGTCCAAAAGACACATAATACATATGTAGTATTAAATTTCTAGTAGTCCCATTGAAAAAAATAAAAACAGGGGAAATTAATTTTAACAATATATTCCATTTAGTTACACATATCCAATTTATTATCATTTCCACATGAAATCTATATTAAAAATTATTGAGTTATTTTGCCTATTTTTTATGCTAAATCTTTGAAAACTGTGTATTTTACACTGGCAGCACATCTCAATTTGAAACAGCCACATGTGCTGGTGGCTATGATATCGGATAGTGCAGGTCTAAAATATGTTTAGCATTAGACTTGTTCAGGCCCAAAACAAAAGTGACTTATAGAAGGCTAAAGCCAGTTTGCCTCAAGTAGAAACATCTCATACGGCACGCATAAGATATATAACCCTCTGCAAAACAGAAGATGCCAACTGTCCTCCAAGAACTGTAGCTGGCTGATTGTCTCTAAAAGACAGACACGTCACATTCCAGTTGTCAATAAATGCTACATATTATTAAAACTGGCTGCCTAAATTAGGCAGAACTTAATTTAATGAAATTCACGTTCTAGGATTTAACCAGTTACATATATGTATAAAGCAAACCCCAAGTGGGTCTTCAGCCTATAGAGAGAACTCAGAGACAGAAAAGCATCTATACATTTTCAATATAATAACTCTGTGGATTATAAAAGATTTTGAGAATATTATAAAAGAATCAAACTAATCAAAATAAATATTTTGAGTTTAAAAAGTATTATACATTAGAAGAACATCTTATGCAAAAGAATTGTTATGATAAAAATCAAAGCTGCAGAAGACACTGTTATCTCTTTATCACAAGTTCAGGCATTTTTGTTCTTCTTCCAAAGTTTTTTTTTTTTCGCATGGGCAGGCACCCGGAATTGAACCCAGGTCTCCGGAATTGAACCCAGGTCTCCGGCATGGCAGATGAGAACTGTGCCTGCTGAGCCACCATGGCCTGCCCTCAAAGTTTATTTTGAAGCCTTCTCCTGGTTTTATTTAAACACCCTCAATTCAACTCTCTTCTCATTTAAACTCTAGGGAAAAGTTTCCTTCACTTATCACAGAGCTGGGAGAAACTTAAATATCATCTATTTCAGTACTGCACCTACTTTAGCTCACCTCCTAAAATGCTGCCCCAAAGCAGGTTATTTGTTCTTTGAATGAATGTGATATTCACAACTTTCTTATTATTAGTTGAAAAATATTGATCATATTTCCATTCATTATTCTTTCACCTCTAAATCTATATCACTGAACATGTGATATTGTGCTGGGTCCTGTGTATGGCATATGTCAGAAATACTTCTCAATGCTTTGCACCTTCTTTTAATGGCCACTTATTCTGTAGAAAGGTAAACACCTTTTCTTATTCCTGTTCTACTGCTAAGAAATTTCAATGTATTTTCAGCCTTTTCTTAACCAATTTCTCACCTTGTCTAAAATCTGACTTTTCCTATGGGCAATATTTTCGTTTCAAAATTCAGAAACTGAAAATGTCCATTTTTATAAGACCTCGTATCTAAAGGTCAAATAGTCTAAAATAGCCTTTCCTTCACTTTCAGACTACCATCATTCAGTGTCTCCTTTAAATCCCATGATAAATGATTAAAACTAGGCCTACCAAGAAATTCCCAGGCAAATTTTATAAGTTAATTTAACCTGGGCCAGGAGATGACAATTCCAGAAATAATTCCAAGTTGTTTTTTTCTGGTGTAAACCTCTAACCACAATTCTTGGAATCTTCAATATAAATGTCATAAGAGATTCAACGTGAATCTCATAAACACTGTGATATAACAATTTAATATGATCTTTAAATTAATTCTCCCAACCAGTGGATCACATTTTAATTAGTATTTATCTTAGATGACATATTACATATACATTTATATATAAATTGTTGTTACTTGGACAACTTTGATCAAGGAACTCAGGCCTACTTGAGCCTCAATGTCTTCAACAACAAAACAGGATGCCACGAGCTACCTCAATGGGTTGGTAGGAAGTTGTATCTAAGATATTATATAAAATGTCTGACACCTCCTATTGCTTCCCACACCATCCTGAGGTATAATATATATATATGCCATAAAATTTTCCCAGTTTAACTATAAAATTCAATGACTGAGTAAATTTACAGCAATCCAGTTTATAACATTTTCTCCATCCCCAAAAGATTGCTCCTGCCCATTTATAGTTACTCCATGCTCCCGCTCACAGCCCCAGTCATCTGCTTTTTGTTTCCATAGTTTTGCCTTTTCTGAACATTTCATATAAATGGAATCATACAAGAAGTAGGTTTTTTGCATCTGACTTCTTTCACTTAGTAAAACGCTTCCAAAGTTCATCTATGTTGCAGCAGGAATAAGTCCTTTACTTCCTATGGCTGAATAATATTCTATTGTATGGATATACCAGATTCTGTTCATTTATTCACCAGTCAATGGAATTCAGCTTGTCTACAGTTTTTGGTAATTATGAATAATGCTGCTATGAATATTTGTGCATAAGTTTTTGTGGGGACACATGTTTTCAATTCTCTTAGGGGATTTCTCTTGAGAACTCCTCGGTAGGATGGTAAATTTACATTTAGCTTTTAAAGAAACTGTCAAAGTATTTTCCAAAGTGGCTGTATTGTACCTTCCCAGAAATGCACAGAAATAAGTTTGACATCCTTGTCAAAACTTGTTATTTTTGATTGTTTTTATTATAGTCATTGTAGTGAGTGAAATGTATCTCATTATGGTTTTAACTTGTATTTCCTTAATGAGTAATAATGTTAAGCATGTTTTCATGTGTTTATTAGATAATCCTATATCTTCTTTGGTAAAAGTCTATTAAAACATTTTGCACATTAAAAAAAAATTGTGCTGTTTGCTTGTCATTGAGCCGTAAGAGTTCTTCATATATCTGCTCAGATACAAGGTCTTTAGCAGATATATCCTTTGCAAATGTTTTCCTCCAGAATGGTTTATTTTTTCCTTTTCTTAAAGGTGTCCTATGAAGCACAAAGGATTTTAATTTGATGAAGCCCATCAAGTCCAATTTATCAGTATCCTCCTTTTGTGGACTGTGTTTTTGGCACTGTATCTCTGAACTTTTTGTCTAACCCAGGGTCATGAAGACTTTTTTTCTTCTAGAGGTTTCATAATTTGAGCTCTTATATTTAAGTCTCTAATCCATTTTCAGTTAATTTTTTGTACACAGCATGAAGTAACAACCTAAATTCTTCTTTATACATATGGATATCCAATTGTCCCAGAAGCTATGTCTTGAAAAGATTATCCTTTCACTAGTGAATTAAACCTTTGTCAAAAATCAAGTGAGCAAGAGCACTGAAGAAATAAATAAATAAATGGGAGCTCCTCAAAATTAAACACTTTTGTGCATCAAAGAACTTCATCAAGAAAGTAGAAAGACAGCCTACACAATGGGAGACAATATTTGGAAATGACATATCAGATAAAGGTCTAGTATCCAGAATTTATAAAGAGAAGGTTCAACTCAACAACAAAAAGACAGCCAACCCAATTACAAAATGGGAAAAAGACTTGAACAGACACCTCTCAGAAGAGGAAATACAAATGGCCAAAAGGCACATGAAGAGATGCTCAATGTTCCTGGCCATTAGAGAAATACAAATCAAAACCACAATGAGATATCATCTCACACCCACCAGAATGGCCATTATCAACTAAACAAAAAATGACAAGTGCTGGAGAGGATGTGGAGAAAGAGGCACACTTACCCACTGTTGGTGAGAATGTCAAATGGTGCAACCACTGTGGAAGGCAGTTTGGTGGTTCCTCAAAAAGCTGAATATAGAATTGCCATACAATCCAGCAATACCATTGCTAGGTATCTACTCAAAGGACTTAAGGGCAAAGACACAAACGGACATTTGCCCACCAATGTTTATAGCAGCATTATTTACAATTGCAAAGAGATGGAAACAGCCAAAATGTCCATCAACAGACGAGTGGCTAAACAAACTGTGGTATATACATACGATGGAGTATTATGCAGCTTTAAGACAGAATAAACTTATGAAGCATGTAATAACATGGATGGACCTAGAGAACATTATGCTGAGTGAGACTAGCCAAAAACTAAAGGACAAATACTGTATGGTCCCACTGATGTGAACCGACATTAGAGCTGAAGGGATACAGACTGTGCAACAGGACTGGATACAAAAACTCAAAAATGGACAGCACAATACTACCTAATTGTAATGTAATTATGTTAAAACACTGAATGAAGCTGCATCTGAGCTATAGTTTTTTTTTTATTTTTTATTTTTATTTTTCTCTATATTATCATTTTATTTCTTTTTCTGTTGTCTTGCTATTTCTTTTTCTAAATCGATGCAAATATACTAAGAAATGATGATCATACATCTATGTGATGATATTAAGAATTACTGATTGCATATGTAGAATGGAATGATTTCTAAATGTTGTGTTAGTTAATTTTTTTTAATTAATAAAAAAAAAAATCAAGTGAGCAAAATTTAAACTTTTCCAGACTCTCAATTCTGTTCCATTAATACACGTCTACGCTTATACCAGTAATACATTGCCTTGTAATACATTGCCTTGACTAATGAGGTTTTATAGTAAGCTCTGAAATTGGGGTTTCCAACCTACAACTTCACTCTTTTTCAAAATTGTTTTTAGATATTCTGGATGCTTTCCATATACATTTTAGAGTGAGCTAATCAATCTCTGCACCCCCACCCCCCCCCAAGCCTAGCAGAATTATTTATTTTTTTTCTTTTCTGGGTGCATGGTCTGGGAATTGAACCCAGGTCTCCCGCATGAAAGGTGGGCATTCTAACCACTGAACTACCCATGCATCCATAGCAGAATTATTTTTAACTTCAAATTTTACTGAGATATATTGACATACCACATAATCCATCCAAAGTATGCAGTGTCTCACAGTATCATCACCTACTTGTGCAATCACTATCACATTCAATTTTAGACTATTTTTACTGCTCCAAAAAGAAAAATTACAGATAGATATAAAAAAAATAAAAACCCAAATACCCCTTGTCACTTTTATCCCCCACCCCTTACTGAACCCTAGTATAGGTGTGTTACACCCATTATTGCTGATGAAAGACTATTAAGGAATTACTGTTAACTACAGTCTGTAATTTGCAACAGGTAATTTCCTCCCACAATGCTACTATATTAAGTCTTCGTACAAGTGTTGTACATCTGTACTGGTTCATGAAAGAATTTATTTATATTTGTAGTGTTAATCAGTGACATTACTCAGCATTATATCCTCAAGGTTCATCCATGTTGTTGAGTGCTTCAGAACCACACTCCTTCCTACTGCTGAACAGCATTCCATCATATGTATATGCCACATTTGTTTAAACATTCATTGATTGATGGACACTTGAAGTGTTTCCAACTTTTGGCACCTGTAGAATAATGCCGCTGTGAACACTGGTGTACAAATGTCTGTTCGTGTCCCTGCTTTCACATCTTTTGGGTATATACCAAGTAGCAGAATTGCTGGCTCTTAAAGCACCTCAATATTTAGTTTTCTGAGGAATTGCCAAATTGTTATCCACAGCAGCTGTACTATTTCACATTCCCACCAGTAGTGAATAAGTGCACCTATTTCTCCTCTCCACACCCTCTACAATACTTGCAGTTTCCTGTTTGCTTAACAGCAGCCATTTTTAAAGGTGTGAGATATCTCACTGTGGTTTGATTTGCATTTCTTTAATAGCTAATGAAGATGAACTTCTTTTCATGTGCTTTTTATAGCCCTTTGTATTTCTTCTTTGGAGAGATGTCCATTCATGTCTTTTGGCCATTTTATAACTGGGTTGTTATTTGTCCTTTTATTGTTGAGTTGTAGGATATATATACATACACACATACTGGATATCAAATCTTACATGATATGTGGTTTCCAAATATTTTCTTCCATTAACTTGGCTGCATTCTCACCTTTCAACAAAGTCCTTTTTGAAGCACATAAGTGCTCAATTTAGAAGGATTTTCCATTTATCTATTTTTTCTTTCATTGTTTGTGTTTTGTGTATAAGGTCTAAGAAGCTACCTTCTATCATGAAGTCCTGAAGATGTTTCCCTGTATTTTATTCTAAGAGTTTTATGGTACTGGCTCCTATATTTAGGTCTTTGATCCACTTTGAATTAACTTTTGTGTAGGGTGTGAGGTAGGGATTCTCTTTCCCTCCTTTGGATATGGATATCCAGTTCTCCCAGCACCATTTATTGAAGAAACTATTCTGTTCCAGTTCAGTGGATTTGGGGGCCATGTAAAAAATCAGTTGGTCAATCAATAGGCCAAACCCTTGAAGTTGAGGTTTGCTCTTGTGAAGCTTATGTATGAGTGGAGAAGCTTAGCCTACCTACAGGTATGCCTAAGAATCACCTCCAGAGGACCTCTTTTGTCGTTCAGACAGGCCTCTCTCTCTCTAAGCCCAACTCCGCAAGTGAAACCATTGCCCTCCCCACCTTGTGAGACATGATATTCAGGGATGAAACTCTCCTTGGTGGCATGGGAGATGATCCCCAGGGATGAGTCTGGCCCTGGCATCATAGGATCAACAATGCCATCCTGACCAAAAGGGGGAAAAGAAGTGTAACAAATAAGGTATCAGTGGCTGAGAGAGTTCAAATAGAGTTGAGAGGCTACCTGGAGGTCATTCTTATGCATACTTCAGTTAGACACTGCTACCCATCATACCTTGCCAACCCCCAACCAAAACCATTCCTACCCATCCTAAGGAGTAACTAGAGCATTATATAAGATTCTACAAAGGTTCCATGCACTAGGGTAATTTTCCAAAGCCTACAACTTCCAGATGGTCTCTGCACCAACTAAGTCCTGAAATTCAGAGGGATCAGCCCTTTCAAAACATCAAATAGTTTCATCTCCCATCCCATTTTATTGACAGCCCTTTCCAATATGAAAATTGTTGGAATGGCCATAGCCCAAATACCCCTAAGAATGAGAGAAACATCAAAGGTGATGGTGGAGTTACACAGAGAAGGCAAGGTTTAACAAACGAGTATGAGATATGAATCAGTATATCAATATCTCTTTCAGTCTCCAGTACCTTACAGCAGCTAGGAAAAAAAAAATCTAAAATTGTGGAAATGTAACCCATACCAATCTATGAAATCTGTTCTACAACAAATTGTTGCAACGTACTTTGAAATCTATTGTTTTGTTATTTAAAAAAAAAAGAGAGTGAAGAAAGAGTATAACAGAGAAGATAGGATTTAACAAATGAATATGACTGCTGAATCAATATACTGATATTTCTTTTGGTCTCCAGTGTCTTGGAGCAGCTAGAAGAAAAAATTAAAAATTGTAGAACTGTAACCCATACCAAACTTTAAAAATCTGTTGTATAACTATTTGTTAAAATATACTTGGACATTTATTGCTTTTTTGTATATGCTATTTTTCACAATTAAAAAAAATGCTAAAAAAAATCAATTGGTCATAGGTCTGAAGGTCTATTTCTAAAGGCTCAATTTGATTCCATGGATCAATATGTTTGTCTTTATGCCAGTACCATGCTGTTTTGATCACTGTAGCTTTAGGCTTTATAATAAGCTTTAAAATCTGGAAGCATAAGTACTCCCACTTCATTCTTTTTAGCATGTTTCTGGCTACTTGAGGCCCCTTTTACTAGAATTCTGAATATATAGATTAATTTGTAGAGAACTACTTATTGTCTTAAGAATATTGAGTCTCCCAAACCATGAATGAAGAATATGGCATATCTCTCCATTTATTTAGACTTAATAATTCCTCTTAGGAAATTGTAGTTCTTAGTATTTGTCTTACACTTTGCTTGTTAAATTTGACCCTAAGAATTTTGTTCTTTTTGAAAATATTGTGAATGAAATTATTTTAACTTCACTTATGGACTGTTGATAGTTTATAAAAATGCAACTGACTTTTATATATTGATTCTGTATCTTGCAATAATATTGAATTCATTTATTAGTCTTAGATTTTTGTGTGAATTTTCTGAGATTTTTATACATATAGAATAATGTCTGCAAATAAAGACAGTTCAACTTCTTTATTTCAAAACTAGATGTCTTAACTTTGCCCCCTTCTTAAACTAGCTAGAGCCTCTAGTATGATATTAATTAGAAGACCACAAGAGCAAACATTCTTGCCTTGAACCCAGTATTAGGAAGACAGATTTCATTTTTTTCAATATTAAGTATGCTATTAGTTGTAGGTTTGTAGTAGGGAAGTTTTATTGAGGAAGTTCCCTTCTATTCCTAGTCAGATTTTTAAAAATCATAAGTGGATGTCAGATTTTGTTAAATGCTTTTTCCTACTGAGAAGATCATCTGTTTTTTTGTCCTTTCTTCTATTACTATTGTAAATTACATGAACTAATGTTTGGATTTTAAAACAATCTTATATTCCTGGAACAAATCCCACTTGGGTCATGATGCATAATAATTTTTAATACATTGTTGGATTTGATTTGTTAATATTTTGCTGAGGATTTCTAGGTATCTTTTCATGATAGGTATGTGTCTACAGCTTTGTGTGTGTGTTTGTTTTTTCTTTTGTGATACCTTTATCACAGAGTTAGTAACAGTCTTACAGAATGAGTTGTCCCTTTATTTTTTGGAAGAGATTGCTAAAGATAGATTATAGTTCTTCATTAAATATTTGACAGAATTCAGGGGTGGAGCTATCTGGACAGGGACTTTTCCTTGTGGGAAGATTTTTCATTATTAATTCAACTACTTTACTTTTTTAGGTCTATTTACGTCTTCTATTTCTTTTTAAGTTAATTTGGTAATTTGCATCTTCCTAGGAATTTGTCCATTTCATCTAAGTTATCTAACTTTATGGCCTAAAGTTGTTCATAGTATTCCAGTTTACCATACAACCCAGCAATTCCACTCTCATGTTATCTCCTAGAGAACTGAAAACATAAGTCCATACAAAAATTTATATATAAATGTTCATTGTAGCAGTATTCCTGGATAGCCAAAAAGCAGGAATAACGCCAATGTCCATCAATCGAGGAATGGGTAAACAAAATCTGTCATATCCATACAATGGGATATTATTTGGTCACGATGAGGAATGAAGTACTGATACACGCTGCATTTGTGCACAAGCCTTGAAAACCCTGTGCTAAGTGAAAAAAGCCACAAATAAAGGTCACATATTATGATTCCAATTATATGAAATGGCCAGAATAGGAAAATCCACAGAGTCAGAAAGGAAATTAATATTTGCCAGGGGGGTAGAGATAAGGGTGAATGGGGAATGACTGCTAATGGAGTTTCTTTCTGGGGTATTAGAAATGTTCTGGCATTAAATAGTGTTGATGGTTCTATAACTTTGTGAATACACAAAAGCCTACTGAATTCTGTATTTAAAAGGGTGAATTTTATGTGCATCATAATTTTTAAATATTCCATTAAAATCTTCTAAATTTCTATATGGTCAGCAGTGAAATCCAGCTTTCATTCCTGATCTTGATAATTTTATATCTTATCCATTTTTTAATGAGTTAAAGATGTCAAAATTCTGTTGTTCCTATCTAAGAACCAACTTTGGTTTTATTAATTTTTCTCTACTGCTTTCTATTTCTATTTCATTCATTTCCATTCTAATCTCCATTATTTCCTTCTTTCTGCTTGCTTTGGGTTCAGTTTGCTGTTCTTTTTCTAATATTAAAGTGGAAGCTGGGTGGGCCATGGTGGCTCAGCAGGCAGAGTTCTCACCTGCCATGCTGGAGACTGGGGATCAATTCCCGGTGCCTGCCCAAGCAAAAAAACAAAAAAAAAACAAAAAAAAAACTGGAAGCTTTGGCTATTGATTTGAGATGTTCCTTCTTTTCTTATTAGTGTTTAAAGCTATTGATTTCCTCCAAGAACTGTTTTAGCTGCATCTCATGCATTCTTTTTTTAATATTGTGTTTTCATTTTCATTCATTTCAAAATACATTCTAATTTCCCTTGTGATTTCTTCTTTGACTCATGGGTTAGTTTAATTTCCAAATACTTGGGGATTTCCCAAATTTATTTCTGTCGATTTCTAATTTATTTTAGTTGCAGTTGAAGAACATACATCATATGATTTCAATCATTTTAAGTTTACTTTGACTTGTGTTATTGCCGAGCACATCTTAGATAATGTCTGAAAAGAACAAGCTTTTCTGCTGTTTTTCGATCTAGTGTTCTATACAATACAGATCAAGTTGGCTATTAGTGTTGTTTAAATTTTCTATATCCCTGATGATTTTTCTGTCTAGTTCTATCAATTACTGAAAATGGGATATTGATGTCTTCAACTATTATTGTTGAATTGTTGGTTTCTCCTTTTAATTCTGTCAGGTTTTGCTTCCTGTATCTTGGGGCTCTGTTGTTAGGTATGTAAATAATTATAACTAGTATAACTTCCTGAAGAGTTTACTCTTATATCATCATGAGAAGCTATTTTGGAAAAAGAACTGGGGATGGTCACACTGTGTTTGATAGAGATTATTAAGGGCTATGGAATTTTTGCTAGTTCTTAAGTATAGCAGAACACCACTTTTTAGAACGGACAATTATGATCATTCTTGCATCTTTTCTAGAAATGCTACCAAGAATCTATTATGTGACAAGTATTATGCTAGATGTTGGAAAAGTAAGATGATCATGTTATCTATTAGAAAATGGACTGAGGACATAGTTTCTTTCCTTCATTCTTAAAATTCGATTGAAATGATGGTAAAAAAATACAAAAAGGAATAAGAGCTCAAGTTTTAGAGGACTTGAGCTTTGGAGAGATTTTCGGAAATGAGAAAGAGGATGAAACTGGATGGTGGAGAAACCAACCATGACCAAAAGGGCTCAACAGACTACGAGAGAGGTGGGAATTATTCATCTTGATGGAACCTTAAGAAGCCCCGAGCGCCGAGTCCAGATATAGAAAATATGGGCAGAAAATAGGGTGATTAAAGCATTGCCCGTATACATGCCTTTCCCTCCTTCTACCAGCTCTTTCACCTGAACAGCACAGATGTCACTTATTTTAGTGCAGACACTGGCATGCACGAGCATTTTGTGAAAGTGTGAGGGTAAAACCTAGCCTGCCTGCTTTCTACTCATATGTCCTGAAGTGAAGTATGACAGTTCTCTACTCACCTTCACAGCTCTTAACTAGCCCTTCCATTCATGGGAAAGGACTGCTGAGTAACAGTGGCAAAACAACAGCAGAGAAAACTGTTACCAGCTGCTGCTGTTAATATGGCCCTGCATTCATCAGTATGAATAAATAACCAGAGACATCTGATAATGAATAATCAGCAGCACAAAAGAAACGGAACAAAATGAATAAGGAGAACTAATGCCAGGAGAAACAACTTAAAACTGTAATTTGTACTGCACCTACAAAATAAAAATAGATCATATAAAAAGGAGGAATCAGAGCAAAGAAAAGTTTTAGGAAACTAAAAATGATCTTTAAAAAAAAATACACAAAAAATGACATGTAATAGCAACAACAAAAAAGAGAACAGAGGAACAGTTAAATAAATTCAAAGTCTATCTTCCAGAATGTAGTAAAAGTTAAAAAATGTAAAACACAAGAGTAAAGTTAAAAAGGTACAGAGGGTCAACCTAGGAAGTTTAAAATGTTCAATTTACATTCTAGAAATAAAGAACAAAGAAATTACCAGGGTTGGGAAAAAACAAAACAAAACAACCACATCAATTCAGATGGAAAATGTCCACTGAAGGTCAAGGAAGATAAATTTTAAAAAGGCTGTACCTAGCTACCTCCTATGAATTTTACAACACTGAAGATAAAAAGATCCTTAAAGTTTACAAAGGAAAAAAAAAAGATTATCAAGGAAAGAGAATTAGTGTGAAATCACACTTTCCATCACAGCAACAAGGGGTGTTTACTACAGGGCAATGCCTTCACAGTTCTAGGGGAAAATAATCTTGAACCTAGAATTTTATTACTGGAACTACAAACAAATTGTAAGGACAAAATAATACTTTTCAGTGCCATAGATTACCTCTTTCAATCACATGAACTGGCCATGAACAATATTTATTCAAACACAGTATTATCGTATTTGTTTCTATTGCTGTGTAACAAATTACCACAAATTTAGCAGCTTAAAATGGCAAACGTTTATTTTCTCACTGTTTCTAGGGATCTGGTGTCCAGGCCCAGCTGAGCCTGGAGTATCACAAGGCTGTAATCAAGGTGTCAGCTGGGCTGTGTTCCCATCTGGAGGCATGATGGGAAAAATCACTTGCAAGCTCACTCAGCTTGTTGCCAGAGCTCATCTCGCAGAATGTGCTTGCAGCTGTAGGAGTGAGTGCCAGCCTTTTCTGGTTGCTGACTGGAGGCCACTCTCAAATCCTAGAAGCCACCCTCAGTTTCCTGCCTTCTGGGCTTCAATATGGCCACTTACTGCTTACTTTATCAAATTACTGAGGAGGGTCTCTAGAATAAGTCTGTTAGCAAGATGGAGTCATACAACATATGTAATCACAGGCATGCTATCCTATCACCTTTGCCACAGTCTATAGGTTAGAAACAAAGTCACAGTTCCTGTTCAAGCTCAAGGGGAGGGGACTAACAAAGACGTGAACGTAAGAGGTGGGCACTACTAAGACGAGCTTAAAGTTTGTCTGCTACAATTATAAGTACTGGCTATTAATTTAACATTTTTAGAGATTTCTGTCTCTGACTGTGATGGAGTAAATGGTACCAAACCGACCTTGATGCCGTAACAAGAATAGAGAAAAATAAAGAAAGAAATAATTTTCAGACATGAAACAACAGGCAGTGCAGGACTGTCATCCCTGAGAAAAGGGAAGCAACAAATGAGATGAGCCCTTACTGTATGAAAGCACTTTCCAGACCTCTGTGCCAAGAAGGGGAACCTAAACAGACCACAGCAATTTCAGTGAGTCGAGGACAAAAAGATCCGCACATGTGGATTAAAAAATAGCTGATATTTGCTGGACAAAGCACCAGAATGGAGGAAATCATACAGAGAAAGAACTCTAGAAATCTGCATAGGGGTCCCTTTGCAGCTTTGGTTGAATGTTGAGCTGTGTATAATATGGGGAAACCCCATAAATCCAGGCAGGGAAGTTGTAAGCTAAGTAAGTCTCAGAGCTCATGTAAAATCGAGAAAAACTCAAGTTCTGACTTGAAGAATAGCTAGGGCATTCAGTAGAGAACCCAGAAGGGCCACACTTCAGTAAGAGAGCTTATCTAGCCCCATAGGAAAAGCTCTCTAGACCCACCGTATCAAAAATTCTTTTTTTAAAAAAAAGGACTTGAAAATATCACACGCTGATCTTTAAGTAACTTACTTGCTTACAAAAACAAACTTCTAAACTCTGAAAAGGAAGACATAAAAATCTAGACATTCAAGAACAGAACATTCACAATTTCTTGCAACCCGTGAAGCAGGAAAATATGAACCATAATTGGAAGGAAAATCAGTCAAAAGAAATAGATTTAGGTGGCAGAAATAAATGAATTAGCAGACAAAGCGGCTATAAAAATAATGCTCATGATCTGAAGAAAGAAATGAATGCAAGGAGGAGAAGGCTGGAGGGTATAAAAAAGACTGAACAGAATTTCAGTCAAGATCAGTGCACTTAAAGACAGAGTAATAGAAACTATTCAAACTTATGCTCAGAGAGATAAAAATGCTGAACTACAATGAAGGCAGTCTCAGTTATCTGTGGTATAATACAGTATAATAATTGTAGTCCTAGAAAAGGTAGTTGGAGGAAGCAGAACTTGAAAGAAATAATGGCTAAAATATTTCCAAATGAAATGAAAACCATACATCTACATGCATTAGTTTCCTATTGCTGCTTTAATAACTTGTTACAGCAAGTTAATGTTGTGGCTTAAAAGAGCACAACTTTATTCTCTTACAGTTCTGGAGGGGAGAAATCTAAAATCAGTTTCACTGAACTAAAATAAGTTTGTTGGCAAGGCTGGTTCCGGCTGCAGGTTCTAAAGGGAGAATTTGTTTCCTTACCTTTCGCAGCTGCTAAGGTCTCTTATGTTTCTTGGCTTATGGTATCTTCCTCTATCTTCAAGGCACACCACTCCCATCTCTGCTTCCATCATCACAATGCCTTATTTCTTGACTCTGACTCCTACTGGGTCCCTTTTATAAAGGACTACTGTGACTACACTGGCTCACCAAGATTCTCCAGGATAATTTCCCTATCTCAAGATCCTGGACTAAATCACATCCACAAAGTGTTTTTAGCCATAGAGGTAACATTCACGGTTAGAGGGATTATGAAGTGGGCATATTTAGGGGCCATTATTCAGCCCACCACACCACAGAAACAAAAACTTCATTAAACTCTAAATAGGATAAATTAAACAACCACATCCACCACTGTCACCACCACGAAGGCATATTATAATTAAATTGCTGAAAACAAATGACAAGGAAAATCTTAAAAAAAAAAAAACCTAAACAGCAGCCTAAAAACAAAAATATTAATTATATAGGAAACAAAGATAAGAACTACTGCTCATTTTTCATCAAAAATAATGCAAGCTAGATGAAATGGTAAGCTTTCTTTAAAATAATAAGTAAAAAAACAGACAAGCTATAATTTTATATCCAGTTTAAAGAACCTTCAAAAATGAAGAAAAAAATGACTTTTTCAGACTAATAAAAGTCAAGAGAATTTGCTGTCAGCAGACTGCACTACAAGAAATATTTCAAAAAGTTTTTAAGGGCAAATAAGGCTTCTACAACATATGTGAAGTGATACATTGTTACTTAAAGGTAACTTAAAGGTGAATACTATTAACTTAAAAGGTAAACTTAAAGATGAATATTATAAACTGTCAAGTAAACATGATCAAAAACAGGTACGATAAATAGAAAGCAAAGAGCAAGAGAGTAGAGTTGAACCCAATCATACTGTCAATTTGTGAATAGAGATGGTATTATTTCTTCCTTTCCAATTTGGATACCATTTATTTCTTTAACTTGACTAACTGCTCTGGTTAGAGCTTTGAGTACTATGCTGAATATAAGTAGGGGAAGCAACCATCCTTGTCTTGATCTTAGGAGAAATACTCTAAGTCTTTCACTGTTGAGCATGATGTCAACTGAGGGTTTTTTTTTTTAAATATATGGTCTTTATCATGTTGAGGAAGTTCCCTTCTATTTTTAGTTTGGTGTTTTTATTATGAAAGGGTATTGGATTTTGTGAAATGCTTTTTCTGCATCAACTTATATGAACATGTGTTTTTTTTTGCTCCTTCATTCTATTTATGTGGGTGTTACACGGATTGATTTTCATATGCTGAACCAACCTTGCATTCCTGGGATAAACTGGACTTGGTCATGATGTGTAATCCTTTTAAAATGCTGCTCAATTTGGTTTGTTAGTATTTTGTTGATTTTTGCATTTATACTCACATTCACAAGTGATATTGGCCTGTAGTTTTCTTTCCTCACTGTCTTTGACTGACTTCAGTATTAGGGTAACTGGCCTGAAAGAATGAGATAGGAAGTGTGCCCTCCTCTTCAATATTTTGGAAGAGCTTGAGAAGGACTGGTGCAATCTTCTTTTAAATGTTTGGTAGAAGTCATCAGTGCAACACCTGTTCTGAGTTTTTCTATTGGTAGGTTTTTGATCGACTCCATCTCCTTATCTGTTATAGGCCTATTCAGATTTTCTATTTCTTCTTCAATCAGTTTTGTAGATTATGTGTTTCTAGGAATTTGTTCATTTTTGTCTGGATTATCCAGTTTGTTTGTATACAGTTGTTCCTAGTATTCTTTTATAATCCTTTTTATTTCTGTAAAGTTGGTAGTAATGTCCTCTCTTTCATTTCTGAATTTAGTAATTTGAATCTTCCCTCTTTTTTTCTTATTTAATCTAGATAATGGCATGAATTCTGCTCATCTTTTCAAAGAACTAACTTTGTGTTTTCTTATATTCTCTAGTTTTCCTATTTTCTATCTAGTTTATCTCTGCTCTAATCTTTATTATTTCCTTTCTTCTGTTAGCTCTGATTTAGTTTGGTTTTCTTTTGCAGGTCCTTAAGGTGTACAGCTAGTTTACTGAGTTGAGATCTTCTTTTAATGTAGGCGTTTACAGCATAAATTTCCCTCTGAGCATTGATTTCGCTGCATCCATCAGTTTTGGTATATTGTTTCGTTTCCATTTGTTTCAGGATTTTTCTAATTTCCCTTGTAATTTCTGTCTTGATTGTTTAAGAGTACATTGCTTAATTTGCACATAACATACATTCTTCCATGCCTGTTTTTCTCTCAAAAATAAAATTTAGCCATATATCAGTTTATTCCTTTTTATTGTAGAGTCATATTACACTGAATGAATATACCACGATTTATTTATCTGTTCCCTCTTTGATGGACATTTTGATTGTTCTTAGTTTGGGGCTACAGTAAATAAAACTGCTATAAACATTTATACACAAGTCTTTCTATGGACATATGTTTCCATTTCTTTTGGGAGGTAGGAGTGAAAATGCTAGGTCATATAGTCAGAATATGTTTAACTTTATAAGAAATTGCCAAGCCATTCTCCAACATGTTTGCACTATTTTACATTCCCACCGGCAATGTATGAGGATCCAACTGTTCCATGCCTTTGTTAACTCTTGGTATTAACAACCTATAATTTTAGCCTTTACAGTGGTTGTATAGTAGTATGTCATCTGCACTAATCAGATGATTATTAATGTTAAGAATCTTTCATGTGGTTATTCACCATTCATGTTTCCTTTTGTGTAATGTCTATTAAAATATTTTCACCATTTTATAAACAGGTTGCTTATTTTTTATAAGAGTTTTTTCATATATTCTGGATACAAGTTCTTCATCATATGTTTATATGCATCAACAATAATTTTCTTCCTGTCTTTGACTTGTTTTTTCATTTTTTAAATAGCATCTTTTGGAAAGTAGTTTAAAATTTTGATGAAGTTGATTTATCAACTTTGTTTTCAATTATTAGTGCTTTTTGAGTCCTTTATGAAATCATTTTTGCCTAGCTTATTCTATTAATTTTCTTCTGTGCTTTCTTTTAGAAATGTTATGGTTTTAGCATTTATGTTTAGGTCTATAATGCTTTAAGGAGTGAAGTTTCTTATGAGTCAAAGTTT